>NC_061864.1:16049483-16689483 GCF_907164915.1 Impatiens glandulifera
TTATCATTTATCAACCCTCGATTAATGATAATTTTAACTGTCGCTTAAAATATTTTGTAGAGATTTTTCGGACATTATTTCATTGGTTCATTCAGTTTGTTCTACTTTAACACTAATCGTAATTAGGAACTCAAATTAGTTTATTCTTGAAGCGACTCTCAACAAATTACATAATTGTTGGATCTTCCTCGTAGATAATTTTATTTTTGTAAATTGTTTCTACAATTTAACGTCGAGTCGAGAATATCAATAGTTTGTATTGATTTTGTTGGTTCTATTTTTGTATTATATATAAATTATTATTTTTTAATATTTAACTCGATCCGAATTGATTAAATAAAAAGTAATTTCCTATAAATAAAAAAAAAAAAAAAGGTCGGTCTGGTCCATTCCGTTCAACTTGAGATTGAGACTTGTAAAGCCATCAACATTCGAAAAATATGTTACTTTATGAAGTATCAAAATCACATTTTGACTTTTAATTCAATTGGTGCTTGGAATCTGCACACCTATATCGACTTAAAAAAAGGAAAACTCTAACTTTAGGACCAATTATGTAAATGTGCCTTATCATACTCATGGCTCTTTATATCATCAATGGGTGTTTTAATTGCAAATTAAACATGCCAATCAAATTAATACAAATTACAAAATTATAAAATGATAATTGTACCTCCAACTTTATTTTGTTTTTCTTAATGTCCTTAAAAATCTAAACCTAGTTCAAATTTGCCTATAAATTTTCAAGTTTGATTCATAACACTTAACAAATTGTCTAACCTCATTTATTGGGGGAGTTTAAGAGTTTCAAAAGTTGGATGGAAATAAATTTAATAAAAACTTGAGTTTGGTGAAAGTTTATATTATTAATATAAAAGAATTGTCTTTATATAATAATTAAAAAATATTATTTGTTCTATTATTATTTTATGCTAAGATGAAATCTAAGATGATTTTTAAAATCTCTATTTTGTTGACCATAAATTCCATAATCATAGTTATTATTACTTATTAGCAATTGTAACTATACACATTTCTATTAATTTATTTTGAATACCTAAATCACAACATCTATTTTTTGTAGTCCAATTTTGTTAATGTTCATTTTTCTTTTATAATTCCTCAATTTTTTTTTTTGTAACATCTCATTTATAAAACAATTATTATATTAAACAAATTATTTTTAAGAGTACAATAATTATATTTATTTAATTGAAAAGTACCTAAAATACATTATCATCATTCTTAGTTACCAAAGGGTTACTTCCTTGTGAAGGGTTTCTTGGCTATTTGCTTACCGAAAGGTTATTAATTGATGGTGTATTGCTAATGAGGACTGAGATATTGGATAATTGAATTATTTTCATTTTATTAAGGTTACTTTCTAGTGGATTAGGTTATATTGAGTCTTCTCTCATTTTCATTTTATTTTTCATGATTTTAGTTGTTGTTTGACTTCACTTTTAAGTTAACTACACGAGTTATATAAGGATTTGTTTTGAAAAAAAAATCATATACTATTATATGTTATGACATGAATGACAACCTATATAATATTTTATCTTACCATTTTTAATGTATATTTCATTTAAAAAAAATAAACTTAAAATGATATTCAAACTAGGGTTTTCAATGTTTGTTCGGAATAAAAATCCGACTGCTTTGAATTTGATTTTTATTTTATTTTTTTAATTGAATTTTAAACCAATTCGAATTTAAATACGGTTTTTGGTTTAATTTTTGAGTTGAGGTTTAATTCGAAAACTAAACCGAAACCCGAATTATTTTTTAGTATTTATCTTAATTATATAATATATAAAAAATTCAAATTCGGGTTTGAATTTATTCGAATTTGATTAGATTTTCGAATTAACTAAAAGAATTAAAAACATGAACCGAAGAACCGAAATAACTCAAAAGTTGAACCGATGAGTACCTATTTCAAACCAATCCTTCTACTCACTTATTGTTTATGTACCAAAGTATGAAATTAACTACAAAAATTCACAAATTTTCCACTTATTGGAATTCTAGATTATGTCCGGCCATTACAAATTAACAATGATTGAAACTTAAGGGACATAAATCTATAAAAGAAAAGTTGAGTCAGATATTAGATTTTAGTAATAGTATAAGAGTTCATTTATAGATTTCTCATATGATTTATTTATATTTTATTGGTAATTATTTTATTATTGTTAATTTTTATAAGCTAAGATGACGCGGAAAAATAAATGCTAATTAGCCTTCGGCGGGAAATAAATAAAAAACGCAAAACGCAAAACGCAAATCGCAACAATATATATATAAAAGCAGCGTATCTCCACCAGATTAACGTAATTTCATTTCAATATCCATTCGTAATATACTTGTGCATTTATTTTGCCGATCATCAAAAGCAAAGGTAGACGAAGAAGACGAAGCAGACGAAGGAAATCACATACAATCATCTCTCTCTCTCTTGTTTCTCGCACTAACTATTCTTCCATTTCCATCAACAGTTTGTTTTTCGTAGAGAGAGATCACCGACTTCTTTGCGGAGACGCAAAGTCTGCATCAGATCTAACTTCGCTTCAAGAGATTTTCTATCAGGTTTGTGTTCATATCAATCTATCATGCTTTTCCTCTGTTACGTCACTTTACGGATTTTGCATTCTTCGATTGAAGCGAAATTGATGACTCTGTTCAGTTTATTGTTGAATTTGATGTTATCATGTTATCCTTCAATTAATGTTAACGAGATTCATATCATATTCCTGTTTGCATTAGCGAAATTCCTTGTACTCGGTGTATTATGCTTCTAGTTCTAACCTAGCCATGGCGATGACGATGATGCTTCATCATTTTCGATCTTATGTAACATGTATTGCATATTTATTAGTGCACTGATATTGTTGCAGAATCAGCATCCGTCTTATCTATGATCATCGTTACGAGTTCAGTTTCCAATTTAAGCTGACAAAATCTAGCAGCGTAATGATTTCCAGAAAAGGAAACAATCAGACTTGATAATCGAATTATTAATGTTTTAGATTCGAATTCGTAAAGTAGTAAAACGTGATATTAGTTATAGTTATATACGATCAAAAGTTTAGTCAATGACTGTAATGTATGAACCAAATCTCAGGTTTGAATACGTGTGTTCATCTTCAGTTAGGTGAATTAGTTATACTAATCTTTCGTCTCTACTTGAATTTTCTCGTCCAATTACGACTCTACGGAGCGTTTAAACGTGATATTATAATCATTAGTTTGAGATGTTGACAGGTATAATTTGGTCAAATCAGGACGAATAGGGCGAGAATTCGTTTCAGAAAGGTCAATAAAACAATTTAGTAATGGACAAAGATTCAACCATACTCCAATGATCGTCAGATTACGCAGTTGATCCCATACGTTTTCAGATTAGGTCAGTAAGAACGAACCCCGCTTCCTTTCTCCTTTTACATATTCTACATATAAATATTATCAATGATTATTAGTCTTCTGTCTGCTTTCACTATGGGCCTACTTTTCTTTTTTTATTGTTCTTTCAATTGAATGTGATCAAACTTTATTTGATAAATAAAATTGTATGTCCATTATCATCCCAAAATTTTGTGAGATTCATAAATTATTGTTTTGGTAAAAAAAACAGTAGATTTACAAATTGTACCCACAAACAGTTCAAAATCCATAGAATAGATAGGCTTAGCCAGAAAGAGAAATAAAAAGACTACTTTCTCAAAGTTTCAGATAACATATAATTATTGACTTATATAGGTAGTGAATATTCAGTTTAAAATCTCTGGATTTTGTTTCATTGAGAAAAAGATTACTAAGTTTGGTACTCTCATTGTTTCAGATTACACATAGATATTATTTCAATAACATTTAAACATATTAGACCTGTTCAAACAGTATAAGTTTAATTTTAAGTTAGTTTAGTATAATATCATAATCTACATTGAAAAAAATCCCTAAGCTGATAATAGTTTTCCCTACCATATAAACAGCTAAATTCATGAGTCAGATCCTTGCTTTAATTTCACTGTTATGTTTTAAATAGTTAACAGAAACTTAATATTCATGTTTACTAAGCTTCGTTATATTTTCCATTAGCTCCCTGTTTCAAAATCATTTATTCTTTTTAGGTAGTTAATATAAGTGGAAGTTGAAAATGGAGGAAGGAACGTTAGACCAAAGAACCGAACGATACTCCAAGATCATAAAGGGTTCTTGGTGCAGTCAATTTAGATATGGCTCTAATCCCTGGATGGCCAGATATGTCTATGGATTTTTGTTTCTGATTGCATCTTTGATGGCATGGGGAATTCGGGATTATGGCCAAATTGGTCTGACAGTATTTAAGAGTAAGACTTACTTTTCATTTCCCCAATTGTCAATTCTAATGCCATATTTTCAAACTTGCACGATTTATTCAAACTGGTTTTGTTGACTTATCAGTTTCTCTTTCTCACTAAGATATTTTGTCAACTCACAATTTCATTGTTATTTCTTTTCGTTTGGTATAAGAGTTTTTTCAATAGAGTGTGATTTATGTTGTTTATTTGGTATACAAATTATTTTATAGTATACTTTTTTGCTTCATTTAGTATAAATTATTTTGTATGTTTAATCTTATTATATCATATATAGTTTCATTTTGTCTATTGCAGGACTGAATGGTTGTGAAGGTGGAGTAAATTGTATGGGTACAGAAGGAGTACTGCGAGTGAGCCTAGGATGCTTTGTATCCTTAAGTATACAACAATATAAATTTCTTTTAACAAAAATAATAATAAATATATGATGGAAGTGATTTATTTATTTATTATTTTCTTATAGTTCAGAGTGATCCTTGACAAGTCTTCAGTTATTCTATTCTGCAATGTTCTTTTCTACGATAGGAACATCAAAGTTGTATGAAGCAAAAGAATCTTGGCATTCAGGATGGTGGTCTGTCAAGTTGCTCTTGATGATTGGATTTACTGTTATACCCTTTCTTGTTCCTTCAAAAGTCATACAAATCTATGGTTAGTACCAATAACTTATTTGTTAAATAATTGAAAATATGATATTCCAAATTTATAGTCCATGCTGATAAAATCCTTTCCTACCATGTTTCCAGGGCAGATCTCACACTTTGGTGCAGGGTATCATTCTTTTCTTCCTTTTATGTTTCATTATGATATTAATATGAGAATAAAAAATTAATTTTCTTTCATGTTTTACAGGGTATTTTTAGTAATTCAGCTCATCAGCATCATCAGTTTCATTACATGGCTCAACGATTGTTGTCAATCAGAGAAATATGCAGAAAGATGGTATGCAGTAATTTTCAAATAATCCAGTATTGGTTTTTAGCTTGATAAAAAATACCAAGCTTGCGATTAATTTTGAAAAATGAAATGCTGCAGCCATATCCAGGTGATGTTATTAGCAACTACTGCATATATCATATGCATATTCGGGATCATATTGATGTACATATGGTATGCACCAGATTCATCTTGCATGCTTAACATATTCTTTATTAGCTGGACATTTGTACTACTACAACTAATGACCAGTGTTTCTCTCCATCAAAAAGTAAGAATGAATGATATTAGAGCTTTCAATAATCAACTGTTATGGAATTTTTACAAAGTGTCCTAAATAATTATTCATCTCAAACAGGTCAATGCTGGCTTCTTGACTCCAGGGTTTATGGGTCTTTATGTTGTCTTCCTCTGTTGGTCTGCTATAAGAAGGTATATATATATATGTCTAACAATGCTTAAAACCTTTACATAGACTCCGTGTATATGTTGACTAATAATCTTAAATGTGGAATAATTTTGAACTTTAACTTACACATTGTTGGGTTCTTGTCTTCTCAGCGAACCTCCAGAAGAAAAATGCCTCATAAAGTCAGCCGCTGTAAAAAGAAAAGATTGGCTTACCATCATAGTAATATTCATACTTGTCAAATTAATTATATTTATTAGAGAACTGGGCACATCATAACATATAATATGGTCTTAACAGAGTTTTGTTGTTGGGGTGCTTGCAATGGTCATAGCAACATTTTCGACAGGCATTGATTCAAAATGTTTTCAGGTTCGATATTTAATGGTAGTATCAGTATGTAACTTTGCAGACATTAATTAATCTTTATTTTTAAACGACAACAACAAATTAATGCAGTTTAGGAAGAAGGATACCGAATCAGAAGACGATAAAGTGCCATATGGATTTGGGTTCTTTCATTTTGTTTTTGCTACAGGAGCCATGTACTTTGCAATGTTATTGATTGGTTGGAACGCTGAGCATCCAATGCAAAGGTACGTTCACTCTTCTCAAAGATTACACAACTTAAATTTTCAAGTTCATTTATTACCTAAATTTAGTTTGAGTTGGCTAACTAATTAACCTAAATAATAATATCAACACCAACTAATAGATAGATGAATAACCGCATGAACCAAACCTATATTAAATGAAAGTGACTACAAGTTTCACACAATTCATTCACCCCTAAAACCTAACCAATCGACAATTGCATGCTAAAGACAAAAGTAGCAATTCAACTGCCTAAGCTCACCTATTTTTCTTCCTAACTCTGAATGGTATTTCTTTTGATTATCAAAAGATCTTATGTTTCTTTCAATCCATTTAAAGGTCTAAACAAATCATGGATTGACTTGGACCTTTGTTTGCAGATGGACACTTGATATCGGCTGGACCAGTACTTGGGTCAGAATAATCAACGAGTGGTTAGCAGTCTGCCTCTACAGTAAGTTTCCAATGAAGACCTATAGCAGACTCTCATCATCACAAGTTTATTAAAGTTTCCAAATTTCTTTTTTTGACGACTTAAAAGTAAAGATAGCTTGTATTATCATCATCTAGAATGTTAACATGGGAAGAAATACAATTTTATTTTGCAGTATGGATGCTTTTGGCCCCATTTATATGGAAGAACAGACAACCTGATGATTTAGTATAGGAGAAGTTGTACAATCTCCAAATTATTTGTTTTGGGGCCAATTTTAACCCATTTTTTACTTTACTATATTTGTTTTACATCATAGGGGCCTCATCATTTCTTGTAAATACTCTTTACTCGTCAATTAAAGGAATTGTTAGTGATTTATCACATTAGTTACTGTGAGTTAAAAAATAAGATCAGACAAGACTGTAATTCTATAGTTACCTGACATGTCAGCAAGAACTTGGAAGGAAACTGTAAAGATAATTTGAATCTGTGAGCAATAAAATGAATACATTCTTTAAGAAATCAGAACAGACCAAAAATAAATAAATTAACCAAAGGAGCTAAGTTGCTTTAAGTTAGTTACCTGGATACCGGCCTGGTATGTATATATATTACTGTCAGAGGAATCATCTTCAATTGGTGTCATTTGGAAATCATAATCAAAGAGTGTACTGAACACTACATAATTGTCATCCTTTTAAACATCCTACAATGAATCATATGAACCAAAAAGGCAAATATTTAGCCACAGATTTCAAGTGCCAAAACCAAACCCAACAAACTTACAGAATCCATATCATCTGACTTGAGTTCTTGACTTTATAAAAACATATCCATTTCAATAGCGAAAATGAGCATTATGAAGGTGTTTTCCTAATTACTTTTTCAAGAGGCAATAACATGGAAGAGTGAAGATAAACACCAAAGAAAAGGGATGCAACTAGCAAGTATGTGTGGAGGATGCTGTGGAATTTACAGTTTTTGGTCTTCACTCACAAAAATGACATTTCTTGGTCACTTAATAAGATTCTAAGTATCATATCTATTACTATGGTCATACTTATTTTGGCTTCATCCATAGCATCAAGAAACCTCGCTTATTTCCTAATCGAATTTTAGCAACATGGGTATTAATGTTTCTTGTCTTAATGCTAAAATCTCAGACAGCTAGTTGGAATGGAAGATGATATGGTTTCCTGAGGGAATCAAAGGATGAAGATTTATGCTTAATGTTGTGCTCAATATGCCTAGGAAATTTGATTCTTGTGATTGGTTAACTGAAGTAAACAACTCGTTCTCTTCTGTTAAGGCGGAGATCTCATTAGAAGTAGAGGTTCCAAGTTTCTTTGGTGGACAAACGTGGTTTCTAAGCATTAATTCATTCCATGGTCGGTTTTTCACGAAAGGCTAATGATGAAAGATACCTGTTGAGAAGATGAATGATGAGGAAACTATTGATCATCTTCTATTTGAATGTCCTAAATCTCTTTCCATTTGGAAGAATGATGCACATTTTCGGTCAATCTATATGTTAAATTCTTGAAAAAGAAGAGAAACTGAAAAATGGATTATTATTCAAGTTGTTTTTATCAAACAATTACATCTCTAATTATCAAAACTAACTAACAACTATTTAATAGGGCGAAAGATTCATCAGTGCCATCTTGATCCGATTCAGGAGACCCTAGTTTTCACTCTCATTCTGAGAATGAGAAAAAGCCTCCATATTGGGCCTTTTTCATTCGCTTATCAATGAAGGTGGAGATGTCAAATAATCCTCACTTATTGCCCCATGACATGACGACGATGTAAGCTTTTCGCCGCAGAATAACAATAGGCCTTTTCCATGTCTTCATGCATTAAGAAGCGACAGCGAATCAACCTCGTGGACACCATTGAGGAGCAGGATCAGTCAAGTCTTTCCAAATGTTTCTAAGTTATCAGAAGGGAAAAGAAGGTCATAATTGCAATTCCTGTTATCATAAGAGTCCGGCGTGGAACCAACCCTTGAAAGCCATTTAAGGTGGTGAAACTCTGATTGGAGGAAGTACTTCTTGGCCTGATATCTCGTCCTCTCAAATCATCGTATAGCTATAAATCCAAATCCGACAAAATGACAAACATTTTTTCAAAGAAGCCAATTTAGCAATTTTCCATTTTCAGAGATTGATGTTGACCATGATCAACTGTCTTCACTCCAACTGTTAGTTTGCAACAGATTTCCAGTTAGTGCTTTCTGAGCATATGCACGATTCTAATAAAGAATGTTCATCCAGTTAGAAGTCCGTGGACCAAGCACATGTTATAGGATCACACAGCATTTTTCAAACTTCTCAGTACTAAAGTTGTATCTCCTAGTAAGAAGAACCCATAAACAGTTACCCATTCTTCTTCATCAATATTTCCAACAACGGCCTTAATCCCACTTTCTCCTTGGCAAGATTCACAAAAGAATCTTGAATGAAGCTCTGCTTCTTCTTCGGCGCGAGAGCCTAACCAACCGAGAATCTCTTCCTCACAGGGTCGGCCATTGATAATCTCCTTCTACCGAACGAACGAACAGCTCCAAAATCTTCTTGAATAAAGCCCTCCGCCAGTGGCTTCTCCGGCCACCAACGGAGGCAGTAAAAACTCTCAGAGATATCTAAACTTAAAGCTTTGATCCTATGTTAAATTCTTCTTGAAAAAGAAAGAGAAACTGAAAAATTGATTATTATTATTGAAGTTGTTTTTATCAAACAACTAATCTCTCCTTTATATAAGAGTTTAACAAACTGAAATTATTAAAACTAACTAACCACTATTAAAACTAATTAACAGTTTGAATAAACTGTGTAAATTATTTTTACACTGTAAAATCTGGAATAAGAGAAATTCAAATTCTTCAGCACAGTGAGAAGAAACAACAATCAAGCTTTGAAGATAGGTCTCTATTATTTGTTGTCAATTACAAAGTATGAATTTGGGTAAGTTTCCCAACATTTATCCTCATTGGTTATAAATAGAATTGAGAAACAACTAAAACCAAGATACTAAAGTTGAACCTATATTATTTGACTAAATAATTATTTTAACATCAAAGCGCCTGTAGCTCAGTGGATAGAGCGTCTGTTTCCTAAGCAGAAGGTCGTAGGTTCGACCCCTACCTGGCGCGATTTATTTTGTATTTCACTTTTTCAAACAAAATGTCACCTCTTACTCACTCTTATCTCATACATCATCCCCTTAATCTTATTTATACACACAAAAAAATTAAATGGCTACATTGTCAATGCTCAATAATTAGTTTTTTTTAGGTTTCAACCTATTTTACTGTTCTTGTTTTGGTTCATTATGATATTTGTTTATGTTATTTCATACTTTGATGTTTCCTCCAAGCATGAGAGTAGCCTTTTGTGCTCTCATTATCTTTGATGTAAATAAGAGATTTACATGACTGCCAAGAATTCCTTGATTAACTTAGATGTGATTTGTGCATAATCATTTTCATCCCCTTTCATCTTAATTCTTAAGCATATGACTACAAATGGATTTTCTCTCCATTACTGGATAATCACTAAATGCATGCATGGTTGAGCACTATATAAGGAAAGGAAGCCTGCCTAAAATCTTATTAAATGGAACAATATTGACTAAGCATTTGTCATACCTTTGAGACTTGCGTTGAAGACATCTGGAATCTGGATGACTGCAAAAAAGCACAGATGGGCTGTTAAATGGATCATATCAACTAATGAGAAACATATAACATATAGATGATAAGTTAATTCCAAATGCGCAAAATAAATAAATTTATTACACTATTGCTCTCTTTGAAGTTCAATACACAATTGCAGTAGTACATTGCTTGAGATATTTCATTTACCAAACTGGTGGCTGGTGATGCTTGCAATTGAAGTGGCTAGGTTACCCATAAACAAGATCTGCAATAAAGTTAAAAGAATTATTGAGATAAGCCTATGAAACAAAGAAGGAAATTTATTTTCTTAAAGCGAGTTTGACTTCTTAGCATACTAGACAAAGGTTACAAGACTTAACATATGAAGGAATGTTGAACTCTTATTACTTTCTTTATTCAGCTATAAGTTGTGCAAACAAATGTCCATAAGGCAGTACACGGAACCAATTCAATGCATCATGATGGCTGAATTGTTCATTGTTAGTTGCAAACTTGTATTATCTCTAATTAAGAAAGTACAGAATAAGGGATTTTCTTAATCATTTGGTTTTAAGCACCATTAACCACAGAGGCAATAAAAAGAAAAGAACAAAAGAATGAGGAGTTTACTCACAATCAAACTAAAATAAGAACAAATGATGAAAAAAATCCTTAAAGCAGATCAATAGACTTGTTGCAGCAAGACTCAACCATGCAGAGCTTACAAGTGGATGTATGCAAGCATAAATTTGATCATGAGTCTCACGAAAGAAGATAGATCTCTTGTAATTCAATGGGCATAGTTTTGTTTGGATCATAAAACGCCTATTTGTTATCAAATTTTATGATTTAGAAAATCATATGGAAAATTTACATTTGTTATACTTCCTTTCTTTCCAAAGATAGTAATTTGTTAGGGCCAAAAATCACAATCATCTAAAAAATAATATAATATGGATCATGATCCATAAAATAATTTGATCTACATCATGATTCAGAAAATAATCTTATACCAAATGAAAAATAAATCACTTTCAATTTAAACTTTGGAGGTTTTTCAATGGGATCGTGATTGTGCAAAAGATTACAACAAAATACTATTTCCCAAATAAGCTCTTTATATTCTCAAATGAAACTCAACTGTATTTCTAGTTCTGACAGAAAATTTATTGTCTCCTTTAAGGTTCAGCAAGAGAAAACAAAGACAACCCTAATAATTTGTATATTATTGGAAAATGGATGAGATGAAAATTACGAAAAGATCTGCAGATATACTCTTGTACTTTAGCTCTACAACCTTATCAGATCATGTTTGAATCAAGATACTTTGTGGCTTATAAGCTAACATAAGGTACTACTTGTGTATCCAAGTCAGAGTAAACAATGGAACATTTGCCTCAAGAAGAGAAAATTGTAGTTGCACGGCCTGTTTGCCTATAGCTAAGAATTCTGTTTAATACTGTCAATTAGGTTAAACTACAGCATTTCTTAGTAGTCGTGTCGTTGTGAAGATATATTCTAATTATTCCGAAGAACATAAGAAATTTGAACAGTCTCCCCAAACCTACACTAGTATCCTAGAACTTCTCATTCCTTGTAAACAATTATCCAAGTTCTTATAGCCAAAAACAACTGAACTGCAACTTTCAAATGTAAAGACATCGAGCTGTAACGTAAGTAGTACGATCTTGAAACATCAGACTGCAAGAGCAACAAATCGGTAAAGCTTACGAAGCAACGAACAACTAGCATCAAAAGAATATCAACCTGAATCAAACACGATTTACCATAAACCGTAACTAAATCGATCAAAACGATCAGTGAAGCTAGTTCAAAATAATCCTTATCGCAACAAATGAAGACCGCAATTGAACAAATTCCTAATTACTAAAACAACAAATCGGAAAAGCTTACTAAAGCAACGTCAACTAGCATCTAAAGAATATCAACCTACATTAAACATGATTTATCATAAACCGTAACGAAATCGATCAAAACGAGCAGTGAAGCTAGTTCAAAATAATCATTCTCATCACGACAATTGAAGACCGCAATTGAACAAACTCCTGATTACTAATATAATATAGATCAGACGCTCAAATCGATACATAATGCAAGCAAAATGCAACTATGCGTTCTGTTCTGGCTAGTAAATATTAGTGAATCTAGCAGTTAAGCTGACCTGATCTTTATCACTAAGTAGAATCGGAAGAACGGAAGATCGTTCTGACGTCGAAGCTTTGCTGAACTTCTCCGATAATGGAGGGAAAATTGAGAGTTTAGCTTTGCTGAACTTCTCGTCTTAACCGCTCCTCGGTCTAGCTCCAGCGTAGAATTAAGAACTAATTACTGATTTTAATTTCCTTTTTTTGACATTTTGACTACAGATTATTCATAATCACCCACAAACTTATATGGAATGTTTAAATTCATCCTTGAAATTATCATAATGGAATTCTAATTTAAACAATCTGTCAATTTAACCCTTGAAGTTGAAGATATTGGCTAATTTCAGATAATTTGGTAGAATATGTGAATTGGAAATCAAACTAATACTTGTATTTTTGATAGATTATTTAAAATTCTCTCATATAACCGTAAATAATTTTAAAATAAACTATTATCTCTGATAAAGAAAATAAATAAATTCATTTTTTGTTAACTAATATAGAATGAGGATCGGCAAAATTCAAATAGAAAATGTTTAATTTTTCAATCACTATTTTTAGCTTAAAAAATATAAAACCAAATTCACTAATTTTTTTTTATTTAAATGGAAATAAGAAGATAACTAGAGTGGCAATTTGAGTCAATTTCAGGTAGGTAATTCGGATTAACATGTTAACGGGTTGAATGATACTTACCTAAACCTGACATGTATATTTGTGATTGACCCGAACCTAACTCGTTTGACCTGGTTTACCTAACTCAACTCAAACCAAACTCGATGTATTAATTCATATCTCTGTTTCAAATTAAAATCACATTAACACAAAACAAAAATAAAGTTAAATCACAAATTCGCTTATAGAAAATTTTAAAAAATAAAATGAGTGGGTTAATAGAAAATAGTAAAACAAAACTCAACAAAAGAAACTTGTAAACGGGTTATCAGGTCTACTTTAGGTCATTTCAGGTCGACCCAATTTTGACATGTTTTTTAATCCGGTTAAACAAGTCGACCCGATTTTAACTCGAACAAAAAAATACATGACTCTAACCTAATTTTTTCATGTTCAATCCAAGTCGTAGTTTTCTTGTCGTGTCCAAAATTATTAACCCTAACGATAAGTTAGGTTAAACTCCTGGAAAAAAAAAAATATAGTAAAAGGTAATTATTTTGAAATTGATATATTGTATATAAGAGCCCATTTAAATGGAAAGAAAAAATGGGCTATGATGATGCATGTTACTGAAAAGGCTGTATTATTGGTCTAGTGGATAAAAGTCCGGAATCTAACTTCAGATTTTATTGACCATAATTTAAGAAATGTACAAAACTGGAATAGCTCATATTCCCTTCATAAATAATTTCAGGACTATCTGGCTTGTCATCTTTTCTTGTCATGTCAATTTCCTTGTCTTTTTCACTCCAAAGATAACATATTTGTGGATCATTTCCAACCAATATCCACTTCTTTTATTATATTTTGTATATTTCAACTTCTTCTTGTTAATTGAAAATTGGATGGTTGAAGGTTTGCTTTACATTAATATGGGTTAGAACTGTCTTTTTATGCATTGGCCATTAGTAAAAAGAATTATAATATTGAAAAGTGATAATTCTTTATTTGTGATATGTAGTTTATTTTGGAGCGGTTAGCATGACTCTTGCAATTATCATGTGATGAGTTGAAAATTTGTACTTTTAATAGAAAAGTGGTAGTTGATGTGGATTTTATTACAATACTAAAAGTAACTTTCAAACTAATAACAATCGACCGTGAACTATTATAGTTTAATAGTGAGTTATGAGTGCACATCTACTATCAATAAACTATTTTTAAAACAAAAGTGAATCTGTGTTATTCCATAAACCTCACTTAGTAAGTGACAAATAATTTATTATTTAATTTTCACTTATAACGTTTTAAATAAAAATAAAAGTCATGATTGCTTCATATATAAAAAGAAAATCAAAATTCTTATAAATAAATATTAGTTTGGGCCTTGTTCGATAGAGGTTATTTAAATAATCTAGAGATAAAAATAATGATCGATGATAATTTTGAAGAGATGAAGATATTTTTTTTTGTTAAAAAAATAATTTAAAGGTATTGATATATATAAATATATAAATAAATAATAATAATTTAAAATAGTGAATATTTTAGTATTTTAATTAATAAATTGAATAATACGTAATAATATTTATTGTTTTTGAATTATTTGAATAACCCAAAATTGAATAAGTTATTATTATTATTATTATTATTATTATTATAATTTTCATGTATATAACATACATCAATCAAAGAATTAAAAATAATTGAATAATCCACTACTCTCTAAAGTAGATATATTATATTATTAAATATTAAATAAAAAAAATTATTTTGTGGTTTAGAAAAATTATATCCTCCAAAAGATAATTATTTCAGCATTGATATTATTAATGCCGCCAACCATGGGACTTGCCGGCGGCATATTCCATTACTATAAAATAATAATAAATTAAAAAATATATATATATATAAAAACAAGGGGGCATTGCCTCCAAAGTGCATTTGTCTAGTAAGACACATAAAAGACGATTATGGCCCTTCACATCAATGGAACATACAGCCTAACTAAATATTGCGCCATCCCACATTTTTTTTTTTTTTTCTTTTTTTTTTTGATTTGACGCATGCCAGAAAATATATTTCATTACTTCTTAGTTTGAATATTTCGAATTTAGGTTTGGTTATTTAGAAAAATAGTGATTTGTGATGGTTTTAAAGTGGTGAAAATAATTTTTAATAAAAGATTGATTAAAAAATATTTGTGTATTTTAATTAATTAATTAAATAGAATAAAATATAAGTAAAATTCAAAACATAACAAAATAAATTCATTTCATTTGAAAATAATTGTTTAAATCAAATAATAGCAAAAAAATCATACAATTGAACGTGAATTATATAGGTGTGATTTAAAAAAATTAAATAAAACTATTAAAGAAAAAAATATGTCACACATCCCCAAAATAGATCGAAACAAAGTATACTGAGTTATAAATATTTGAGAGACTTATATATATATGATCGATTTTTTTTAAAAAAAATTGTAAATTTTTAATAAACAGTGAGAAAGCAATATATACAAATAAAAGAGTACAAATAACAATACAGAAACATATCAAAATGAAAAACATGTGCCAAGAGACATTAAAGAGACAACCAACCTGTAAAATTAATTATATGCATCTTCATAAGTCCTAAAATTCAAACATGACCCATGATGTGAGTTTTATTTTCATACTTTACATTTTACCCTAATATCTAATTTAAAAAAAGTCATAAAACTAATTTATTGGATAGTGTTGATCATTGTTGTTGTTGACACATAATCCACTGTATTCCCGTCAACTTTCAAATCAAAGTGACAATTTATTAGATAATTTCAAATAAAACCAATTCGTGCATATTACTTATGTTTCTTTCTTTTTTTTCCCTTAGAACCCATCACCACATGGTCCAACCTGTATAGGAATAGACCCACTATACCTCTTATCAAAATTAATTTACTTATTCAACCAATAATATAATTATGGAGAACCGCCTCTTCCAATTCATAGCTAACTAACGCTGTATACTCAATAATTGATCCAATCTTGTCCCCTCAATATGTTATATTTTATTAATGGAGCTGCTTGATCAAGACAAGGTTCTCAACATCTTTGACCCCTCACCCCAATTCCCCACTTTTTCTGCCTAAATTTTTAAATTTAATTTATTCTCTTTCCATCGCACTAGAATTTGGATTGTGAACTTCATCATCAATTTGTTTGACAAAATATTGAATTTGTTAAATGGGTCTTGGGCGGTGATGTCAAATGACTAATTAGTTTCTCCACCATAGATTTCTAATCTTTTGTATATACAATATAGGATGAGGGCAAAACTGTACATTCATGTGCGTTGAGTGACATTTATTGTACTTTTAATTGGCTCATTAACTAATTATAAATCTAATAAAAAAACACTGATGTCATGTCATGTTGTAATTAAAATTTAAAATACAAATTGTACATTATTTGAGGCCTATCCGTATATATGGATCTATAAATATATATTAAAGAAAAAAGTATTTTAAAATTTGAATTGATTAAAGAAATATCACAAATAAAGCAATTTTGAACAAATTTGTATTTGCATTTGTGATGGATTATGCGGGTTTTGCATTTATGTCGCCGTTTTATTTATAGGATTAGTATAAATTTGGACAAAGATGAACAAATGTATTTTTTATGCAAGTAATAATCGTTTTTCTTTTAGTATTGTCTTAGTATAATTAAATGATTTCACACTTAAAAATAATCCTCTCAATCTTATAACTTTGGTTACATAAGTTCTAAGTTTTTGGAGTTATTTTTTTTCCTATTTAATATATATATTCAATTTTCATATAAACCCATTTATTATAAGAAAAATGATAAATTAAACGAAAATTTGAGAGAAAGGAAGTTAATGAATTGACGTGACATGCCAGGTGGGTAGGAGTGAGAAAATTTTAAAAATATTCTAAAATGCACTGTGGGTAGTAGAGAGAAAATTAAAAATGTCCCGAAACGCTCATTTCGGGACCCGAAATGCATATGAGTAGAAGAGAGAAAATTAAAAATGTCCCGAAACGGTCATTTCAGGACAAAAAAAAATTATTCTGAAATGAGCATTTTTAGAACCCGAAATGTGCGTTTCAGGACGTGAGGGCAACATGGCAGGCCACAGCGAATTCGTGGACTTGCTTTCGGTGAATTTTTTTTTTTGTTAAGTTTATCATTTCTCTTATTAAAATAAAATCTTTTTTATTTTTTTATCAATAATATTATAAAGGAAAATTACTTTAAAAATAAATAAATAAAAATTAACTTAAAACAAGGCATAATCTTAATCATACTATTTTCTTAGAAAATAATAATAAATAAAGATAAAAAGGACATTGTAACTAACAAAAATACAGACACAAAAAAAGCATTGAGACTTGTGATAAAGAGAAAAGGATGTATAAATATAAGATCGATGCATCATCCAACCAGTGTCTTATCTTCATTTCACCACTTTTTTTTAGATCACATGATTCACTAAATTCGATCTATTGTCACACACAATCACATGAACCCAGATCGATCAACAGCTAGCATTTTCACATGAATTCTCTCTCTTCTCATCTATAAACCCCTTTTCCAGTACAGTATCTTGCCGTTACTTGTTCATGATAAACTTTTTATCTATCTAGTCTCTGTCACTCTCTTCCTCATTAATCATTCATCTTCTCCCGTTTCTGCTAAAAGTATTCTTATCATTATTTGCATATATACATATGAATATTCATGATCAACTTTAGCTAGCTAGCTAGAGATCGATCGATCGACCGAAGAGAGGATGGGAAAGCTTAGGTTTGGCAAGATTCTGGATTCAATCTGTATGTCTGCTGGTTCGGGTTCTTCATATTTCTGTGGTAATAATAATAGTGTTTTGGAAGGAGATGATCAAGATGAGTTTGAAGCCAAACCTCTTGTTGATAATGAAGAGTTTATAAGATTGAAGGATGAGTTTGATAAACCAAAGACACTTGCTTTTCAGTTGAAACCCAAGGTTAGAAATATTGTTGTTCATCATAGAGAACAAATCATTATAGATGTTGTTTGATTATTATTGTTTGATCATGATGATGATGATGTAGACTGTGGTGCTGAGAGTGTCGATGCATTGCTATGGGTGTGCAAAGAAAGTTGAGAAACATATTTCCAAGATAGAAGGTAAGATTCAAATATATTATTTTACTTTTTATAAGCTTTATGGAAAAAAAATAATCACAAATTTTATTTATTTGTACAATTTAAGAAGATATATAATACTATAATACAAAGAATCTTACATCTAAACATGTTACGTGATAAGGCAAAATCATTTCATAAAAATGAAATTAGAAGGGTTTAATTAGTAGGATATTGAATGTGCACAATCACTAACCATTGATTTAGGAGTGTTTGTTTGGGATGTTTTATTATTATAGATAGTCTTGGTGTATGCTTACAAAAATATTAGCTTTTTATCTATGCTCTCTTTTCATTAATATATAATATGTGGTTGAACTTACAAGTTTTTATTTTCTTAAAGTAATAATCAAATTATTATATCTTAAAAAAAATACATCTAGATGGTCATTCAAATTATCTCAAATCCCATATTTATGTGATTTTGTAATTTTGACATCATAAATATTTAAATAATTAAAATTATTGGTGTTAAATGGTGATTTAGATTTTAGAGTAATTAACCATTTCTTAGTGATATTTCAAAATAGCAAGTATAATAAATTGACTCCATTTTCAATCTTAGACTTATAAAAATAATAATTTTCAATTGAGTTGTTTTAAACTTTGTGGGCGGCTCCAATTTAGTTAGCCTCACAAGTAAAAAATAGTTTTGTTTTCGTCACCAAGTGGTTTCTATTCGTCGCCAAGTAGTTTCTAGTTAAACATTATTATTATTATATGTGTTGCGCTAAGTTTTTCCGTGACACATGCAGTCATGTTACATTTACATAATAAATTAAGAGAAAAAGTGACATGGGTGAAATTGAACAGGAGTGACCTCGTACCAAGTGGATTTGGAAACCAAGATGGTTGTAGTAATTGGGGACATCATGCCGTTTGAAGTATTGGAGAGCATTTCAAAAGTCAAGAATGCCCAGCTCTGGACACTCTCCCCAGTTGATCGAGCTTAATTAATTATTTAAATACTTCTATTGTTCTATTAATATTACTTAGCTAGCTAGTAATTAGTTAGTTAGATTTAAACTTAATTTCAATTGCAAAGATCAAGAAATTATTGTTTATTATATATTATAAGTCATCTTTTGTACATATTATTGCATGTTTGTTTGTCTTGTGCTTCATTTTCAATTAATTAGCCTTGCTTGATCTAGGATTATTTCAAAATTGAATCTTTCTAAACAAAAATGTACCAAATTTAATATAAAATTAAGTTATTTAGGCCAAACAACCATATAAAATGTACTCACTAGTTATGTTTTTCAAACTTTTTTAATTAAAATTTGTGTTTGTGCACGAAACTCAGCGATAATGTGTTACAATACTAAAACAAAACTTTTCGAGCAGATGACTGATTGAAAGTTTGAAACCGATTCTACCAAAATGTGGACCTACATTGCAAAATCATGACATAAATAATATGGGATGTCCCATTGGAAAAAGGGAAATAAATAAATAATGGTCCACAAACATTGTATTGGCCCCTGTTCTTGTTTTGGGATAATTGAAAAGGGGGACCAAGTAAAGGCAAGAGAGGTGTAGTGTTATTTCAGAACTCAACAAGCTAGTGATCCTTTAATGGGGAATGCTTCCAAGATAGGAGCCCTTAAGTGGTCGAGCTTGTCTGATTCATTCAGGATGGACCCAACCCGATGCATTTGTTTCTTAGTTTCTAAATCATTGAATCCCGATAATTATTATTAACCTATTAAGAAATCTTAATGTATTTAATTTAAAATGTATCTAATTAATCAACTATGTTTGAATACTCTTGAGAGGTGCAATAGGTTTTTAGAATAGAACAACTACATACAATGTAAAAACTAATTAAATTGGGGATTACTTTGACACGTAACATTTTTAAACCGATAATGATGATTTAAGAGTAAAAAAATGAACGAAGCAAACAAACAACAACAGAACAATACAAGATTTTTTAGTGGTTAAGCAAAAATGACTATATCTAGTTATCAATATAGTCAAAGATTATTCACTATAATCAAATGATAAATATACAAAAAGATACACAAAGATTTACAAGAAACACCGAAAGTTGAAATGTTCTCTATGTAACCTTACTTGAAAAAGGAATATCACTCGACTCACTTCGAATTTCAGCTCCGTCTTTTAAGGGTTTTTTCAACTTTAATTAAATAGCAATCAAATAAGAGATATATAATTGTTACATAAATTGAAATTAACTTCTTCTCTTTTTATATATTTTCTCCCAAAGTATTTTTTATGTCATTTATAGGACATGGATTACTATTTGGATCAAAACTACATTTTCATTCTCTAATTAAAATCAATATTTTGGATTAATTCTTTCATTTCTTAGTTTTCTTTTTCAACATTCATTATTTAACAAATAATTAATTTTTAATTCTTTTGTCTTCAATTTAATTAGGATTTCTTATCAACATATTTATCATCAATCACAACAAAATCATTATGATATATATATTTTGTGTAACAATCAGTTAAAGTAATTTTAATTAATCAAATTTATTTTTCTATATAATTTTAAATTTAATTAAAATAAAAATAAAGAATAGATAATTTTAACTTTATTTTATTTTTCATCAATTTTTTTATTTTTTTTTCATTTCTCTCTATTTTCTTTTTTATATAATTTATTTAATCATTAATTAATTATATATTTATTAAATGAATTATATAAAATTTTATTTTGCTATAAATATACATATATATATATATATATATATATATATATATATATATATATATATATATATATTTATAGTAATATATAGATGTATTTTTTATAAAATAATTAAATATTTACATTATATGAGATATTTTTACTAATGAAGGTTATAATTATCTATTCTTTATTTTTATTTTAATTAAAAATTAAAATTATATATTAATAAAAGTTTATAAAAAATAATTTATTCATATACTTTATTTTAAAATAAATTATTTTTTTTAATTTAAAATAAATTATTAATATTTAATATTAAGTTAATAACAAATTTAAATTATTTTAAGTAGAAATGTTTAAATTATAAATATATAATTGAATAGTGAATTATTTATTATTGATAATTTATAAAATATTATTAAAAAAATAAAGTAGTTAATATTTAAAAACAAATTATATATCTAAATATTTATAACATGATATATAATATTAATTATTAAATATAAAATAAGTTAAAGCAAATAAAAAAATAAAAGTGAATATTTAAATATTCTTGCTATAAGAAATTTTTATCATTTTGGTTACGAGGGATTTGTTTTAGGATAATAAATTAATATTATTCGAGAAATTTATTAATTTATAGATTAATTAATAATTATTAATTTAAAGAGTTTTTAATCGATTTATATATAAAGTATATAAAGGAAATATAATTATTGAATCATATTTTAATATAGTGTAATATATATGTTTTCAGTTTTAATAATTATTATTTTATGATTTTTTTGAGACAGAAAAATTATAAAGAGATCCCCGAAAAATATTATCTTATTATTTTATCGAGTTTTTCAATTTTTTACATTAGCCTTAGTCAAATTTATTATTTTAGAGAGTTTAATTTAACAAATATTATTTAAGGAGTTTTTTTTACTGTAGGTACAATTGATATTTATATATATTTAATTAAGTTTGAATTATCTCTAAATATTTTATTTTGTTTAAAATTGTTCATTCTACCTTTATTTTTGTTTTATTTTTGTTTAAAATGAATTTTTTTACATTTATTTTTGTTTGAAATTGCTTATTATATATTTGTTTTTTTTGTTTAAATTTATATCTTAAATATCTAAAATCATTTAAAATTATAAAATCATTAATTTGTGTTGAAACAGATACAAATTACTTTTATAAGTTATATATCAATTTTTTATATTTTCTAAGTCCTTAGTTCTTACAAAAGTTACTTTCTTCTTGAGATTTCTTCTTCAATGCATTTACTCCCTTCCATTTCCAAAGTCAACAGTGTTCTTGATTAAGGCGGCAATGAGATTATTACTTATTCGTCTCTTTCATTCATATTTAAATATTGTTTAGTTGTATTGTGCCAAAAATCATCTCTAAACAATAAAGAATATTGATATTGAAAAAAAAATTATTTTTTTTATAATTATATAGTTAAAATATAAATAACATTATAAAGATTATAAAAATAAAATATGATATTGTAATACAAAATTCATAATGATTGAATCATCCGGTTAGATTATAAGACTTACACCAAAATTATTAATATCCCTTAGTGAGAATAAATGTATATTAATTTGAAGATAAATGAGTTTATTAGTCAAAATAAGTTTTTAATCAAAATTTGAGAAATACAACATATAGAAAGAATCTTAAACAATTGATAATTTAAATTAATTACTAAGATGGTTCAAATTTCTATTATAGAATAATACTTGTTTATATTTGAAGTTAGGTTTTCATTTTAGACTATTTTAAATAAATGTATAAAGAATAATTTGAAACAAAATTATATATATATATATATATATATATTTAAAATTTAGTTAAATGTACAGAAAGTATTATATTTTTTATTCATTTGTTTAATATATCTCTGCTCTATTCAACTTCAAATAATATTGGACATTATTTGACATTATTTATGCTATATTTTCTAACTAAATAAAAAAATTATTAATGAATGATAAAATTATATAGAATAATATGTGTATGGTAATATATTAAAATTTTATATTCTTATATAGAATAAATAAATTTAAAATTTTATAAAATATTAAAATTATATATTTAATTGTATTAGACGAAGTCCAAGCCCAGCATACAAATACTATTCCCAGTAGGACTGTTTTAATATTGAGTGTTTCAATGGACAAAAGAGTGACACGTGGATATTATTGAACACGTGTATGATATATTGCCATACAATACACTATTTACGGCAATAAATAATTAA
Organism: Impatiens glandulifera; assembly: GCF_907164915.1. NCBI lineage: Eukaryota > Viridiplantae > Streptophyta > Magnoliopsida > Ericales > Balsaminaceae > Impatiens > Impatiens glandulifera. The sequence continues at coordinate 16,072,787 of NC_061864.1, forward strand.
CCCGACGACTTTGGACCGGGCTTTCTCCTTCGAGACCAAGTAAAACCGGACTCCCCCGGCTTTCTCCCCTCGAAAATCCACGCGCAGTACAACAATGGGCAAGCAGAATCTCCCTGCTGCTGCTTTCGTCGTCTCCTTGTTCCTCTGTCTCCTCCTCCTTCCTAAATCCTTCTCTTCTTCATCGCTTCCGATAACCGCTCATACAGAGCTGAACAATCATGGCTTTCCGATCGGTCTCCTTCCTTCTAACGTCCTTGATTACACCGTCAATAACACCACCGGCGACTTTTCCGTCAACCTCAGCTACACCTGTAAAGTTACTCTACCTCCGGACAACTACCTAGCAACCTACTCTAAGCGAATCACCGGAAAAATCATCGCCGGTAAGATCGCCGAGCTTGACGGTATTAGGGTTAGGGCTCTGTTAAGCTGGTGGACCATCACTGGAATCAAAATTAGCGGCGATGATCTCGTCTTTGAGGTTGGTATGGTCAGTGCTAAGTATCCGTCGAAGAATTTCAAAGAGAGCCTTGAATGTGAAGGCAATCGATCGTCTTCTTGAACAAATCTCATTGAACAACAGGTTCGATCCTAATTCACTACTTTCATCTTCTTTAGTTTGTTTAACCTTCAATCTAGGATTTCGTTTTAGTTGATATTTCTTACAAGGTTTGTTTGTTTGTTTGCAAATTTAAAAGACAAGACTTTGTGTCTTGAAACTAAACCTAGTTCATACATTTTTACTTATGTATTTGAATCCAGATTCAGAAACATATTTAATCAGATTTTCCAAATTGAGCCAATTGGTTCCATTTGAAAATTGTCAAGAATTTTAAAACCTTGTCTAAAGATTACCTATAAATTCGAATTTACAATCTCTTTAAGGAGTATAAGTTTGGTTTCAATTAGAATTGGACATGAATTCCAAATTTAGATATAACTATAATTCTATGCTTTTTTTATATAATTTAGGAAGTTAGCACGATCTTCATAGTTATGTCCACACTTCAATCTAAGCATTCTTAGTGTGAAGAAAATCTTAGACATTTTCGAATAGAACTGATACATTTAAAAGACATTTTATTTAAGAAACTAGCACGAAATTGAAATTGGAATAGGAATAGGAATAGATCGTAAAACATAATCTTTCCAAATATGTTGGTGCATCGACGTTTTTGCTTTTTTTTTTCTTTTTCTTTCTGTTGTTTCTTTTGGGTCAGGATTATTAAGTACCTATATACAATTTGATTGTTTGTTAATTTCTTGTTTGAATATGTATCTAAATTAGATTATGGATTCAGATAATTATTTGATTAATCAACTCGAATTTCAATTGATACTTTTATCTACTTCCTCCTTTTTTTCATTTTTCTTGCAGCGTGACTCTAGCTGGAGTATATGCTAATAAGAATACCTATTATATATGTTGAAGGGACTTGTTGGATTGTATTAAATATGCATTTTCTTGTTTTATGTTAAGTGTTAAGATTTCTCTAAACTATATTAATTAATGTTCCATGAAATCTTGTCTAAACATATCAATAATTGTTCCGTGAAATCTTGTCTAAACATATCATAATTGTTGTGTAAAGGGTTGCTTTGTAACTTCCACTACCTTATCTGGATCAAAATATTACAATTAAACTTGTTCTAAGGTTAAATGGTCATTTATGTGTGTAGCAGTAACAACTTTTTGACACTTAATTATTAGCCCCAACACCTACAAATCTTGTGTATTTTTGAAATGTATTTATGTGGGTTATTGTTTTCGTTAAAATAATTATGAGAGTTTAAAATGTCTTTAAAATTCTGTTATTTGGTTTGAGTGTTTTGCCTGAAAAATGAATGTAATTGTTGTGAGAGCATCTAGCTTGAAGTCTCTTCAAAATATGATGGTATAGTGGATGATGTCTGATTATGTTGGTAGTTATTGTATGGTTTATTGTTGAATAACTATGGTGGTTTGATTATGGTTGACTATTTAGCTAAAATTGAATCAATGAAAATCATTGATTGTATATTATTATGAGTCTATGACCTATTTTATAAAATCTTGAAAGTAAGTTTGGCTTGTTTTTTCTATTTATATTTTAGATATCTTAATTATATTTTTTTATATCATTTTTTTCATAATAATAGGATAATTAAAAATACTACTAATAATAAAAAATTGTTAGCACTGTCAAATAATGTGTTATTTGACTCGAAGATCTACAACAAGATTTTCACACGAATTTACAGGTTTTTTTTTTATTATCTAATTTTCGACAGTTTCCTTTTTATACATATGGCTTCCTTTTTATACATATGGCTGATGCCGTGTTGTCTTATCCAAACGAGCAACTTACTGATGGCAAAGACAACGAGCAACTTACTGATGGCAAAAATCAAGTCATTCGTGCTTTCTCTTCTCAGCAACTTAATGATATTGTGAATAATTTTTAAGGATCTACTTTCGTTGTTAAAAGTTCTTCGATTTTTTGATTTTATTTTAACTAAATAGTCCACCAAAAAATTATAGGAATAGAGAATTCCAGTCATATTTAAAAAAAAAAAATTATACTCTATCACATAAGTATCATTTTAATCATCAAATTACTTTTTTTAATTAATTAAAATACTAAAATATTTTTACTTTATTTTTATTAAAGTTAAATTTTAAATATAAATATAAATAATATTTTAGTAATTAAAAGTTCAGAGTTTGTAATTGAGTATTTTGGAATTTTTTTGAGTTTTATAAAGAAAATTATTTGATAAAAAAATTGAATTATTAAAAATAATATATTCAAAATTAAAATTAAATAAAATTATAATAATAAATCAATATTTTAATTTATAAATGAAATAATTAATGAAAAAAATCCCATACATCAAACTAGTTCTTACTATCAAATATCCATATTTTAGGTGTTTGCATTAGAAAGGGAAATAGCATTGAATTGATCCAAAATCACACGCATCTTTACTGATTCTGAATCTAGACTTCCAATCAATTAATTAATAATGCCAATTTAGGTTGATTACTAATTTTATTTTTCTGGATAAAAAAAAAAAAGTCTCCCTAATCCCCTATTGGTCCGTCGGTTATTTTAATTTCTATTTTGTCTGGACCAAACAGCCTCTTGATAGATAATATAAACAAATATTATAAATTCAATTTTTAAAAAACCACTAATGATGGAGGTATATTATATTACTATCACTTAGAGGTTTTAAGATTAATTCATTAATATAGACTAATTTAGAAAACAATCTTTGTTTTATTTAATTATACCAAGATTATTTTCTAAATTTGTCTATATTAATTAATAGATTATTGTAATCTTGACCCACAATACAATATAACTTTTGTTTCAGTTTTATAAAATATGATAATAAATATTTAAATAGTCTAATTAAGGCTTGTTTGATCTAAGATTATTTGAAAAAAATAAATAGTTTATTGTAAAAAATATTATCTGATGTAGTTTATTTATATTTTATTTTTGCCAAACTAATATATGTTTATCAATTTTAAAATGAAGTAAAACTATTTTTGTATTTTAATGGATGATAATTTGAATAATAAAATGTAGTGGTAAATGATAGAATTGTGATTTTTTTGGAAAAATAAAATAAAATGAGAAATATTGAGATATTTAGAAAAACACTAAATTTTAATTAAATCGTTAAAATTTTATAAAAAAAAAAGTCACAAAAACATATTTTGAAAATTTTAATTAATAAATTAAATAATATATATATATAATTAAATAATCAAATAAGTCAAGATCTTAACAAACTTTAAATCGCATCATAAAAAGCTCTGAATAAAGCATCAACCTTTTTATTATTTTTATTATTATTATTTTTTTTATCATAAAAGAAGAAATCTTTATAAACACTCATTAAACAAAAAAAGAAACCTTATATTCACGCTTTTGAATAGCCATGTTATTGAAATTTATAAAAATAAAATAAAATTGGTAGTTAGAATGTGCCATAATCACAGTTTTTTGGGACGGAATTAAGTTGCGACGGTTCCTAAAACATTTTAAGTCAGAATTAAACTCGTAAAATTTAACTCCAAATCACTCTTCCTTTTACCTACCTTATTAGAGTCATGTTATTAAATTTGTAATTTATACTATTAAAGCTTATTATGTAATTTTTTTAAAAACAAACTTTAGTTCCTTACAAAAATGTTATTGGGTAATAATATTAAAAAGGTGAATATTTTTTTTTATAGGAAGATTTTTAAAGATATTAATATATAATAATAAAATATATTTTTTAAATAAATGATATTTTAATATTTATATTAATGAATTAATTGATAAACGATGATTTATTTTTTAATAAATTTAAATAAAACAAAAAAAAAAATATGATTTTCACAACTTAAAAAATAAATAAATAAACTAAATTTGTTTTCTGTGCCCTGTTTGGAAACCCATATCATGAGAATCGTGATAACTCCCTAAAGAGGCAACCTCTATAATAAACTTTGTAAATGAGTTAGGTCTTCTTTGTTTTTTCTCATGATGTTTCTTTATAATTATTTATTTATTTATTTGATAAATTAATAAAACATGAACTTTATTTATTATTAACAAATAAAAAATGTCCGCGTTTATTGTGATTTAGTAGAATAGTAGTTGTTGTTTATCGAACGAGCGAATCACATACACACAACTACCATTGACGAAAGAAACTCATTGCTCCCGAACAAGGGATTTCTTTCCAGTTTTAGAAATCCAATAAAAACCCAACTCATAATTTCTCTTCAAAACCCTAATCTCTTATCCTCTCCCCCTTCCCCTCCCCTCTCTCTTGCATTTCCTCCCGTCTGGTACGCACTCCTCTTCGATTTCTTCATAAACATGTTTTTTTCACGTCTTCATTCATGGGAATCCTAGATCTGTATGTTTCAATTGTCTGCGAGACCCCCTTCTGTTTGCATCATGTTATCATTTGCGTAATTGCTTTCTGAAAATTCATGTCGATGCGTTTTACTATGTCCTGTCTCTTTCCCTATGTTTATGGCAGCTGATAAGTAGATTAGGAGCAGCTGGGTAATAATAGTATGAACAGATCCATTTTATTGATTATGTATTTGTAACGTTTAGGGTGCAGAGTGCACTTCTGTATGTTACTTAACAATGAAAAGAAGTCTCTTTCTTTTGTTATATAGGTGAATTCATTGTGCAATGCAGATTGTATCATGTACCCATCTTTCAATGTTTATGGCTTTTGCCTTTTTAGATGAGAACTCTTTATGGGAGATTTACAATCATGAAAGTATTTCTATCTATTCCAAAATGATATTGGAAGGTTGATGGATCATAAATCATGTAGTTTTAAAAGAAACAAAGGATATCTTGTTTTTCATTTGATGTCTGTCACATGGAGACTGGTCCTGTTGAGATGTTTCTCACTTGTTGTTGATATTTGTATCTGAATCTGTCTGTTCCTTCTAGCTGGATTTGAAAGGAAATTTGTTTTTAAGGTTAATTATGGTTACCGCTAGCTGAGTTTGATAAACTGCATACGACAACTTGATTGATCTAGGGTTATTGTTTCCAAATAGCGTTGATTGATTTAGGCTATTGAAAATCAGCTTATTTGGGTACAAAAGACGGTATAAATATATAATAAACAATAATAATTTTTAGGGTATAGGTATTTTCAATAATGTGGCCTAGTATTTATAGGGTTGATAAAAAAATTGTTCTTTTTTCGGGAACAACAGTAGATTGAAATTGAATTCTGTATTATGTATTGCTAGCGAAGATGCTAATTTTGAACTTGAACAGGAATGATGGAAAACCTGCGTTGTCCTGCAATGTGATAGGGACGAACATCAGAATTTTTGCTACAAATACTTTCGATTTGGTTGCACTGAATTTGGAATGTGCTCCAAATTTGAAATATTCTATAGCATATAAAGAAGTAACTATTTCAATTCTATTGGTGAACGAAAAAATGACAGAACTATCTCAAAAGGCAAGCAAGAAGACTAAGAAAAGTACAGAGTTAAGGAAGGTTTCTTCAAAGCCAAAGGATCAGCCTCTTTCTCGTAAACATCCAAGGAAGGCAGAAAACCCTCTTCGACTTCAAATTCCCAAAGATCAATCTCCAGACTTTGAACATCCAAATAAATGGGTGTGTAAAAATTCTTCATGTAAATCTACTTTATCCATATTTGATTCGTATTGCAAGAAGTGCTCTTGCTGCATCTGTCATTCATTTGACGATAACAAGGATTCTAGTCTTTGGTTGAAATGTTCATCTAAATATGATAAGAGGGAATCCTGCGGTTTGTCTTGTCACGTAGAATGTGCATTCATTTACAAAAAGGTTGGGGTGATTAATTTGGGACGACTGATGCAACTGGATGGGAACTATTGCTGTGCAAATTGTGGACTAGTTTCAGGAGTAATTGGGTAAGTGGGTCCCATCAAACAATAGGTCCATTTGAAACATTTTCTTATATATAAGTAAATTATGCATTTTCAAATCCTGACTCTTTGGTAATTCATGCAGATATTGGAAGGAGCAAATGAATTTAGCAAAAGATGCTCGTCGTGTGGATATTTTATGTTATAGATTATTCTTGAGTTACAGGCTACTGAAAGGGACGTCTAAGTATAAGGAGGTGCATGAAATTGTTAAAGAGGCTAAGGCCAAATTAGAAACAGAGGTCGGGCCAGTGGATGGAGTATCGACTATGATTATACGAGGGCATGTTAGCAGGCTTTCGGTTGGTGCTGAAGTGCAGAAACTTTGCTCTCTTGCGATTGAGAAAGCAGAAGAACTGTTGTCCACCACCTCATCTGAAATTGAATCCTATTATAGAGGTGAATTCACTAAAATTGCATTACTTTTAGGTCAAGCCAATTTTTTTTAAAAATAAATGCACAATTTTCTTTCTCAATTTGCAGCAAAAGATACATGAGGAAACAAAATGAATTTCTATTGAAAAAATAAATTAAAAACTATCCTTGAATGATAAATGTCTTATATTTTTCTGCAGATGGTTCACTTCCTGCAGCTTGCAAGTTCATATTTGAAGAGGTAACATCAACCTCAGTTGTGATTGTTTTGATAGAACTTCCAAAGAAAATAAGTGAAGAAATAAAAGGATACAAGCTCTGGTATTGCAAGAGCAGTGACGAGACTCAATCCGAAGAGCCCATTTCTGTTTTCTCAAGCTCCGAGAGAAAATTCTTGATATCGAATCTCCAACCATGCACCGAATATTCCTTCCGCATTATTTCCTATACCGATAAAGGCAACCTAGGCCATTCCGAAGCAAAATGTTTCACCAAGAGCATCGAAGTAATTAAAAAGAACACTAATTCCGATACCCAGAAAGAATTAAGCAAGATGACTTCATCCCAATTCAAGGTTCGTAAACTCGGAAAGATCCTAAACACTGTCGGCTTTGACGGGCTTTCCGGTATAGAACAGGAACCGTCAGTTTCACCCAAGCTTGATTTAAATGTCGCTTCGGTCCCAGATTTGAATGAAGAGGCTGTCCCTCCGCTTGATTCGTCTATGGATGAAGATGCTGTTAACTCTCGGTCCAAAAGGAAAAGGGAGAAAAATACAATCGAAGAATTGCAGGAGTGCAATAGCTCACTTGCAAATGCATCCTCGCTTGGTCTCAAAAATGGGTCAGGTTCGTTTGACGTGAATTTTGAGTATTGTGTGAAGATTATTAGGTGGTTAGAATGTGAAGGGCATATAGAGAAGGAATTTAGGATGAAATTACTGACTTGGTTTAGTTCAAGATCGACGGAGCAGGATCGTAGAGTTGTTAATTCGTATATTCAAACAATGATCGATGATCCAAGCAGTTTGGCTGCACAACTAGTTGATTCGTTTTCGGAAATTTTGTCGAACAAGCGACAGAGGAATGGATGGTTTCTGTAGTAAACATTTGCATTGACAATTGCTGCTGCTGATGAAGATGATGATTCTTTGCAGCAAATATTTATTATTCAACTGAAGGCTCTTCTTACATTGTATGGTTAGCCTTTTCTTCAATTGGTATTCTTTTTAATCCAATCTTTTTAATACTGACACCTGAAGCTTAGAAAGTCAATTTATGTGTTTTTATCTATTTATCTATACATTCTAGACATTTTTAATCATTGATTAGGAAGAATTATATTACTGGAATTATATTTTTAAGCTTACAAGTTTCTTTCAATAATAGACATCACTTCTTCTGTTTACAATATAGTCTTTCTTCTTTTGCCTTACTTCTATTGTTTATATTTATGTTCCTCTATCTATATGACATAGAAATGCTCAATCTTTATATTTGGAAATATCAATCAGTTATACGAAAAGGCATGGAAAAACTTGTTTCTAAATAGGTTTATTTATTGTCTTGCTTAATTAGTGAGTAAGAGTATTTAACATTGACTAGTTGAAGATTTTCTCATACTGTTATAGGGGAATTTGTTACAAGAGAATAGGATTAGTACTTGACAAAATATATTTTTAAATAATTTTATATAAAAAATTGTTCAAACTCATATCCAGTTCTGAATTTGGGGTTTAAAACAAAACTTGAAGTATTTGACAAAAAAAAAAATAGTTTGGATTTTCACTCTAAGAGATGACTATTGATTTTATTAGATAAAATTAGTACCCAACAATGCATAGATTTTAACTTAATAACTTATGTGATCCTTCTTCAAATTTACATACTTTCTAATAACTTAATAGCTGACAAAATATCCAGTAGTAGCTTTATTTGAAACTTGTAGATTTTTTTGCTAACAAAATATCATGATTTTTAATGTTTTTTTTTGGTGGAATAGTTTAATTAGTAGATTAGATTGGATTGGTATGAATCTTTAATAGAAATGAATAGGTGGGTTGTGCATTTAATGGTAGAAACGGCTAAAGAACCGGCCTTTAGATAGATCAGCTCAACTGTTTTACTGACATAATTATTAAGTATATGGCGACTGCAAATTGCATTGCAAAAAAGCAATATTATTGAAGAATGTCAACTTCTCCAACTACTGCTCTATCTATGTTAATACAACACGTTTGGCCCATTCCCATTTCACAAACCTTATCTTTCTCCTTTTTATGCATTCAATGCTCACTTAAAGGTCTAAAGCTAGCAAAAGTGACTCTCCACAATGACACTTTTTACTGTCCAACTCCAAATAGATATTTTTGGTTGTAATTTTCAAACCCGCCTGGAGCCAGTTTGAGCCAATAGTTTTTAAGCAATACCCACGTTGTCTCATGACATATACTTCAATTAAGACGTTCTCCGAGCAATACCTACGTAGTTATGTTACATACTCAAATTTAAGACGTTTTTGGTAGGAACGACTAAAAATGAATCTGAGTGAGCTAAATAGTTATTTGATGTATTTACAGAATGTTTGGTTGATTTTGAAAATAATAAAATATATAGCTTTTTAAGTTTGATAGTTTGAATGAATGTAGGTTTGGTCTAAGTTGTAGGCATGCAAAATAAGTGGATGTCATGTCCATTCTCCACCTATTTTGTTGTCTATATTTATTGCTAACTTATCCACTAACTACCATTTATTGGGCCTATTTTTATTATATTTTAATAATTGTATCCTTTAAAAAAATAACATAAATTCTTTGTTAAACAGAAATATTATTCATAACTATAATTCCATTTTATTTTTATTTTAAAAAATTATATTGTCACAATATCTAACTAATCTATTATATGTTTTTCCAAAATTAAAATTAGAATTAGAAGTAATTTTTTTTATTTGATATAAAAAAATTATAATGATTTTATGTATTCTCATATTAGTTTGAATTATGATGCAAATTAAGGTGAGAAAGGGTCAACTTATAAATAAAATCACATTTTGTCACAATGACATAATCATTGTTTTTTCAAAGGCTGTCAAACTTATAAGTTGAAAATCTTTTTTTCCATTTATTTGATGTTAAATTATTGATAAGACAAAACAAGGGAACGCTTCAAATTTGATTGATAAGAGTGAACTCTTAAAAATCTTAGATATATTGCATTATAAATAATCGATTTCAAAGAGATAATGATGTGAAACCATAATTTGTTAGGCCAACACCATCATGAAAAAAAAGGCGTTTCTAATCAAAATGTTTATATAAACTAATATAGTTTCCTAACCCTTAGCCTTAAAGTCACAAACATCATGTGTCTGATAATGACCACTTTTTTTTATATGATATTACTTTTCAATTAAAATGATATTTATTATTTTATGTTATATTTAAAAAAACATTTATACATAAATTGAAAGTTGTTCATAAGACAAATTTTATACTTTGAGATGTAAATGATTAAAGATTTTAAATTTGATAGTTTCATTAAAAAAAACATGAACTAAATGATAATGATGAGTTAACATGGAAAATGAAAATATCTCTACAAGATATTTATTCCATCGCCACTTTATTAGATGATGTGGTTCTCAAAAAAACTAAATAAAATCTAAGAATATATATATATATATATATATATTCAAGATGATATCACAATATTTTATATATTTATTTAATTTATTATATTAGCTATCTAAATAACTTCATGTTTGAAATAAATGGCAGTGCTCTAAAAAGTCTGTTATCATTACTACTTTTTTAAGTGAAAGAAATGACATATATATATAAAACACACACACACGCCGTAATTGACCAAAAAATCTATTTATTTATTTTATTAGAAATTTATTATTATATTTGTTTTATTTATTTATGAGATGAACGTGAATTTATATCTAAATTTGGGACCACCTTTCAATTTGTGGTTAAGCCTATAATTTTTTTTTTAAAAATGCATTATCTACATAATTCAAGAAGTACTTAGACTACAAAATGACCATTTTACCCTTGATAGAAACTGAAATATTTATAGAAAAAAAAACACAATTATTATAAAAAGTTTTGGTAAGAGTAATAGCTAGTAAAGTGCGGTTCAATTTTGTGACAAGAATTTCTATTTTATTTTTTGTGAGGTTTGTATTACTTCTAAATATAGATAATATAGAATATTCAAACAACCCAATAAATTAAAGAGTGATTGACATATTTTACCATGTTAAATAAATAATAATAACAATAACTTAAACTGCCTCCAAACATTAAATCAAACGAATTCATTGTTCCATCCGGATTAGGTTATTTGAATAACCTTGTTAATTTAAAAAATTATAATCTGTGACCATAGGAGATGTAGATTTTTTTAAAAAAAAAACATAATGATAAAAAATTCTTTAACAAAAAAACATAATATTTTTCATTCTTTCATCAATCACATCACTCAATTCATTAACCAAAATACTAAAATACTTTATATTTAAAAATATTATTTTTTATTTTATTATTATATATTAAAATTCTGAAATAATATTAAAAAAATTATTAATTTTCTTAAAATCATTACCAATTATTACTTTCATAAACAAAACAAAATTTTTGAAAAACCCCTAATTAAACAACATTAAACAGCTCTAAGCCTTAATATATTATTAGCCATGCATGATTATTGATATCCTTAATAAGTATGCACCGACGTTATTAAATCAAGATTAAGATTAAGAAATTAAAATAATAATAATAATAATAATAATAATAATAATAATAATGGGCAGGCTAGCTGTTGGTCAATTTCAATTGTCAAAAATGGTAGAAATCTAATTATTATCAAGCATTTGTTGGTTTGGCCCTCCAAATTGGTTGGAGCTCATTTGCTAGTAGACTGACTGCAAGCAAATAAATTAAAATTTACAACCAAAAACAATATTAATAATAATGACCCTATTTGAAAAGTAATATTTTGTACCATTTTATTCAACCACAATAATAATAGAAAATTATTTTATTTTAGATGTGAATTGTAGATAATGCTAAACAAACTGGGTACAAACTAAATTATGGGATATAATTTTAAAAAAAAATTATTTCAAAAAAAAGTAATTAATAAGTAAATCGACACAATATCCTGATATTTTTGTCTTGAAGATGATAAATTAAGTATGGATTCTGTAGCTGTTTGGCAGATGGGGAATTCCATCACATGATACAAACATATGGGACCTATTCACCATGTGCAATTATTATTATTATTAATTATCAAAACTCAAACTTATAATATATTAATATTACATATCTTTTTTAATTTTTGGATTATTACGAAACACATTCTTGCGGCAATTCTTAATGGGATTGTTCTTTAAAAATAATGAAATTCAATGTGTCATCAATTTGAGTAATTAATTCATATATTATAATTAACAATTTTTGGAGGGCATCGAGTTAATATTTTATATATAAAGAATGGAAATTGATAATCAATTTCTAAAGATGCCTTTGGTTGGATGATTGCAATTTTCTATATTGGCTGATATATACTTTGTTATTTTTTTTATATATAAATGTGGATGCTGCATATGTCATTTGTCATTAAATCGGCACTAAGTAAGGACTTATTTTGATATAATATTATTTTAGTCCAAAGTTTGATTGATTTGAGAATTTGTGTTTAAAAATAAAATAATAAATGGTGTTTAATATTTAAAAATGTTATAACCCAATAGGATAGATAGTATGACAAAAATTTGTTAAATATCTTAATATATTCATAGTACAAACGGATTAGACCATCTATTCAAACATAATATATCATTTTTTTTTTATCTTATCTTATCATAATCATATGTCAGAAAATTATATGTTTTTTAAAAAAAATTGGGTCGGTACAGGTTTAAATGCTCGTCCAAATTTCTGAAAGTCAATTGACCTTAATATTTTTTTTGGAATTTTTACCCAAAATTTATAAATCACATCTTACTTTTTTTTTTCATTCACTAAAATATTAAAATACTCTTTCTTAATTTATTTTTATAAAACTTAGATTTTAAATAAACCAAATAACCTATATATTTTCAAAAGAAAATCAATAAAACCTCCTAAATAAACAACATCAAACAAGCCCCAAGATATTGTTTCATATTGTAATCAATTGTAACTTGATTAATCTGATCTTTCAAACTATTCAATATAATATAAATATAATATATTGATTAATCTCCATTTACAGATTTTGGTGTTTTCTTGTACATAATTGACTAGACATAAGAAATGTACACTTTAAGGGTGCATGAATGTGCATATGAGGTAGGAATACAACTTATCCAGAACATAAAATAAAAGTCAAATTTTAGCTAATAATAAAGTTTTAAGATTTTTTTTTACAAATAAAATTAATTAAGGGTAGACACTCTAACAAAACTTTTTTTTTTTTAAATGAGATCAAGATTTTGTTCAATTGGGTTTATCAAACATTATTAATTAATTCTATTCTCATTTTATATCACTTAATTCATTAATTAAAATATTAAAATATTTTTTATTCAAATATATATTATTTTATCATTATATATTAATAACTTATAATTATTTAAAAAAAATATTCACCTTAAAATAATCATTCATCAACAATTTTTTTACACAAATCAAGATTTCTACAATATATTAATAAACTCATATTTAAACAAGAAAGTGTGTTTGTGGGGGTGTTTTTACTAGTTTTTCTTTAATTTCAAAAAAATACTAGTAAATTCATATCAAATGAAGATAATATTTAATTAGTTTTATAATTTTATAATAAACAAGACATATTGTGAGGCTGGCAGAAGGAGACAAAAAAGGCTTTTACAAAGGAAAGACAGCTCATTTTTAGTTTTTAGTAAAAAGTTGGTAAGTGGACGTCCCTTTTTATTGCCAGCACAACAAGACAAAAAGGTACTTTTACGTAATTAAATTAAATAATTCACATTTCACTCTCAATATATTATTCAAAATATCATAAATTATTTTTCACAATATAATTATTATTTATTTATTTATTTATTTATTTAAATATATATATATATATATATTGTGATAAAATATATTATTTTGTATTTATGTATGAATGGAATTGCGAGGAAGACAAAACCATCTCAAACACTTATTCTGGTGCGGCCCATGTATTGTCTGTAGCTATAATCTTGACCGTCCAATTGTGTGGTTGTGATTAAAAATATGTGAAGTCAACCATATTAACTGATCCCATCGCCCTTCTAAATAGATTTGGAATCTCAACTAACCAACAACCGCTCCATAAATTTCCTTATTTTCTTCTTCTTTTTTATTAATAATATTAAATTCTATAAGATATTTTTGTTCTTTTTAACACCTTAAATTATGATTTGGTAATAATAATAATAATTTTGATAATATTAATTAAAAATAAACTCCAATTAATGGCTTAGATTAATTGAACTCAACACAAAAACAATTTAAACAGAATTAAAATGACATCATAAAAATTTAAAATTAAATTCATAAAAACCAAAAAATAATTACAATGAGCTCTACAACCTATTTCACAAGAAAATAAATGTCACAAATATCTTTTATACAACTTTTTGAAATTCAAAATTATTAACATCGACTTATTATATATATAATATCTATTTATGCAAAATCTAGAATGTATACATATATATATATAAAAAAAAGAATATATATAAAAACGTATATATTATAATCCGAATAAAAAATACAAAATGTTATTTGTATTATTTAGCCGACATATTAGCCAATAGTAGCTACGTGGCAATTACGTAAAGAAAATGGACCATTTGTGCATGTATAAAGACAATGGTCTCATTATTACTTTTATTTTTATTTATATATATAAATGGTGTGAAACTAATCTTATTTTTTGAAAAAAAAAATATATATTAGTTTATTTCTATCAATCTTATTCCAAATCTATTATTTTGTTTGAAAGTTAGCACGATATCCTAATTCCTCATTTAAAATAATAATAATTAAAACTACAAATTTTGATTTATTAAATAGAACTCTTCAAATCTTATAGCTACATAAATATATTAACATTTTTGTGAAATATATTAAAATATGACAACATCATAACTCTTATTTGAAATGAATAATATTAGCCACCAAAATATAAAAATAAACATGCTTAAAATAAAAGAAAGAATAATATCCAATTATTATTGATTATTTTATGGGCTAATTATGCCACTTTATCCGTCTTATTCTCAAGTAAGTTTGATATATCTCAGTTTATTTAATTGTTAAGCTTGAGCATATTTGATACAGCTTATAATTAATATTATTTAATAATTAATATTATATATAGATATAATGTTATATATATATTTATTAATTTAATTTTAAATATTAATAAATGATTTAAATTAAAAGTAATATATATTTAAAAACAAATTATATTAATATATTATTTTTTATAATTTTATTGTTAATATATAATTTTAATTATTAATAAATGACTTAAATTAAAAAATAATATATTTTAAAATAAATGATATGAATATATTAGTTTTTATAAATATATAATTTTAAATATATTTAATATAAATATGATATAAAATATATATAAAAATATTTAATAATATTTAATAATAACTTTTTCATATTTTCACACCTCTTTTTAGATCTAATTTTTCAATTGTCAATTTATTTTTGTATTCTTTTACACTAAAACACATTAGTATTTTAGATAGTGAATTAAAGCTAATTTGATTTTTAATTATAATTATAAAAAAAAAATATCAAAATATCAAAATATATTTATATTTTATTTTGCTTAATTATTTTATATAAGATATATATTATAAATAATAAATAAATATATATTTAAATATATATTTTTTATTATAATAATTTTATATAAAAATATTATAAATATATGGAGTACATGAAAGAGAATGAATAAAATGATTAAAAAAAGATTAAATAGAGGAGAGAAAATGAATAAAATGATTAGAAATAAATGAAATATATGAAAGAAAATGAATAAAAAAATATTTAAAAATGATGATAGAGTAAAAAGTTGAGACTGAGATTATAATTTTAAACGATGAGGAGGGAGGTAGAGAGAAAATAGAGTTTAAACGCAAGAGTGTGTTTGATTGTAATTTTTTGCGTGAGCTTATTATGCAAAGTTACTGTAACAACTTATTACGCAGACGCTCATACGCAGCTTATTAAGCCCGAATCAAACAAGACCATATATGATCAGTACGGCTGTGATTATCTTATTAATTAAACCATATATATATAATTATCATTTATGAGTTTACATATTTCAACATAAATATTGATGTACTTATTTGTTGACAGCAGTTTAATATTAATCCTTTGATCTAGGAATCCCAGAATAATCTTGAGCAACCCTTTTAATTATTATTATTATTATTATAAAATAATACATATTTTATTAGTCTATATTTTGAATTACAACCAAACACTAAAACTTTTAAAAAGTAATATAATTTAAGTCGGGAATTTAAGTAATAAACTCATAAAAAAATTATAATCAAATACACTTTTTACGTTCAAACTCAATTTTCTTTCTATCTCCTTTTCAGTAATTAAGATTATAATGTCAGTGTTTTTCTCTTTTATAATTTTTAAATATTTTTTTATTTTTTTTTCTCTCATCTATTTCATTCATTTTTAATCATTTTTATTAATTCTCTTTCATTTATTTAATCTCTTTCTAATCATTTTATTCATTCTCTCATTTATTTCATAAATTTATAATATTTTTATATATTTATATAAAATTATTATACTAAAAAAAATATTCATTTAAATATATTTTATTTATTATTTATAATAAGTGTATCTTAAATATATAAAATAATTAAGAAAAATATGAAATATAAATACATTTTAAAAAAATTATAAAAATTAATATATTAATATATTAATATATTAAAAATATATATATATATATAATATTAATTATTAAATAATATTATAAATATAAAAAAATAAATAAGTTGGGTGTATAAGTTGAATCAAACATACTCAAGTTTAACGATTAAATAAGTTGAGATCATATTAAATCGTACCTGAGAATAAGCTGGATTAAAATTTCTAACTAACTTTTAAAATTTCACTATTTCGGTAAAATTTAAATCAATTAAACTTATATAATTTTAAATTTATAATCTTAAAATTTGATAAGTTTATATTATTAGATAAATCTTGTTTACCTAACTTAACTCGAACTAAATCCGATATAATTAATTTAAATTATAATAAAATCAACTGAAAATAAAAATAAAGCTAAATCATAAATACGTTTATAAAATTTTTAATAAAATAATATAAGTGAGTTAATAAAAAAAATAATACAAAACTCAAAAAAAAACTTATAAATATGTTATCAGGTCTACTTTAGGTCATTTTAGGTTGACCCGATTTTGACCTGTTTATTAATCATGTTAAACAGGTCTATCTGATTTTGATCCGAACAAAAAAATACACGACCGTAATCTCATTTTTTCGTGTTCAATTCGGGTCGTGTTTTGTGTCGGGTCAAAAATTATAACTCCTAAATATTGGGAGGAAATTAGAGAGTATTGAATCACCTTATTGATTTGAAAAAGGAAAAAAACTCGTGAGACGAGAAATAAAAGAGATAAATTAATTTACTTTTTAAGGTAATCAGATTGCACCACGTTATTCTTTTTCTCATTTTTTTTTTATATTTTCTCTCCTGCCTTATCATTTTATATATATATATATATAATTTTCACTTGATTTATTATTTTATATAATCAATATTTTTTTTAAAATATACTCTAAATTGAATGAGTTTATAAATGAAGAACAAACACTCTATTTTAAGTAGTTTAATCAGAAATATATTGAGACATCATAAATAAACAAAAGATAAACAACAGCTCAAACCCATTCTAAAAGTCTAGGCTACATTTTGTAAAAACAGATTGTTTAAGTCTAATCTTGGATATCTCTTAATACTTTATGCAATTTGTTGTTGTTGTTACTAACATCTTGAAGTTCATCTTTACTTGACCACCGTTGGATCAAAATATTGAAATGTCATTGTCACTAATTAATGCAGCGTTAAAAGTGAACTTTTGGACCTTTCTCCCATCAATTAATTAATGTAATCATAATAAACCAACCACTAATTAATTTAATGCTAAAAATAGCTGTAATTATTCCTAATCTACCCTTCTTAAAATGCCTATATAATAATCCCACTAATTCTCGTCCGCACTCCACTTCACACTTTTACCCTTCTCTCTCACACACACTAAAATGGTGGTGCTCGGAAAGGAATCACTTTCAGCCGCCATGAACGCCAAAATAATCGGGCCGAGCTCCGGCGAAGCCGTGGTGTTGTCTCATGGCTTCGGAGCCGACCAGTCAATATGGGATAAGATTCTGCCTTGTTTGGCTCTGAGCCACCGTGTCGTCCTATTCGACTGGAGCTTTTCCGGCGCCGTCAAAGACAAAAACATCTTCGACCCAGTTAAGTACTCGTCTTATGACGCCTTCGCCGACGATCTTATCGTCATCCTCGAAGAACTGAACGTAAAGACGGCGACTTTTGTCGGACACTCTATGTCCGGTATGATCGGATGCATTGCCGCCGTTAAATGTCCTGATCTATTCAAGAAACTTATCCTAGTTGGAGCTTCACCTAGGTCAGTTTGTTATATAACTCCAAACGGGACCTTAATTAGTCACTTATAGCCTTTCTTGTCCTTTTTTTTCCTCCTCAAATTAGGGGTTTGTTTGTTTTATATTGTTTTGTTTTGTTTGATGAATGATTAATCCCATCATCAATTAAATTATTTTATTTTAAAATATTTTAATACAACTAATATATACAAATATCAGGGAAACTCTTTGAATGAAAACGGAGTTACATGACGATGACCTCACGTTAATTCAAAAAAAAATATTATTTGAAAATGATCAATCGGGTTATTCAAATAATCCTAAATCAAACTAGGCCTAAAGAATTTGGGGAAAATATGTGGAACAAGACTAGGACCAACACTGATTTGTTTTGCAACCACACTAAGCTTTCTAAAAATAGGACATCCAAGATTCAACCTAAATTAATAGGGGTTGTTTGGTCTGGTTTACTTGAAGTAATTTTAGAGTAATACTTATGTGCTTCATTTTTTTTATCTAGGTATACATGATAAATTGTTATTTTGTCAATAATAAATTTAATTATAGTTTATTAAGGAAAATTATATAATATTTAAAATATTTAATATAAATAAATTTTATATTTCATTTAATATCATATAAATTCCTTGCATATGTTAATGATTCAATAAAAGCATAAGGGTGTTCTTGTAAAGTAATGAACCAAGATTTATTAAATCATAATATGTTCAAGATTTTTTTATTTTAATCTCAAATAACTCATTATCGTCATTCATTTATCTTGCGATCATGAATCTAAAAATATCAAAATACCCTTAATCAACCTAATTCTTTTGATAATCTACACAATTTGAACAAATTAATCCTTGTTATTTAATCACACAAATACAGGTACATTAATACCGAGGAAGAGGAATTTGGATTCAAGAGAACCGATGTGGATCAACTCATATCAAGCATTGAGACCAACCTCCAAACTTGGGCTTCAAACTTTGCTCCACTAGTAATTGACCACAATGACCCTCTCTCGATAGAAAAATTCGAGAAATTACTCAACTTAATGAGTCCCGAGGCTGCCCTATCGACTGCCAAAGTTGTTTTCTATAGCGATAATAGTCACATCCTCGAAAAGATCGTCACACCATGTGTCATAGTACAGACGGTAAATGACGTTGTCGTCCCTATATCGTCCGTCAATTACATGAAGAAGAAGATCAAGAATGCTTCCACGGTTGTTGAAATGATAGAAACCGATGGCCATTTCCCTCAACTCACCGCTCATGACCAGCTTATGGAAGTGCTAAATAGATATATCACTTCTTAATTAAATTTCATCCTTTTATTTTTCTATATTTTTGTGATGAATAATTACAGCTTCTAGACCTTGTCATGTATCAAAATAGTGCTCTTTTGTGTTTGATGGCTTGGTGTATAGGATCTGTTTGGTTGTAGAAATATGATTTCCAATGTATAATAGTGGATTGTTTGTTATATGATATATCTACTGGTTTGTTAAATCTTATTTTGTCAAATTTTATTTGAGGTAACTATGCATTTTATATTAATCTATTTCCTTTACTCAAGTTAATGGGAGGTTAGTTTGATTCAGTTTATTCGTTAAACACCCATATACATTTAATATGATTCAACTTATTCGATTCATTAACGTTGTGTTTGATACGTTTAATCGCTACAACTTATTCACTAAGCATTCAATTATGTTTGATTTTTATTTATAAAAGGTAATTTATTGGCCTTTATAATCAAATAGATCCTTATAGCTAAAAGGATAAATTTGGACATAATTATAGAATAATACATACAGCATGATCCATGGATATCCTAATATTTGATGTGACAAACTCTTTTAATAGTACAATTAGGAATTGTGTCACATAAAATGGAATTTGGAGGTCAAGATTCCTTCACTAATAAGCACAAGAAAATTAAAGCATTGTTTGATGACTCACTATCAATTATATTATGATTTTTTTTTAATTGAAATATTCAAACTCATAAACTTGTAAAATTGAGTTCTTGTGCACTATATTAATATTTTTTTCTATAGTATTTTACAATAGTATATAATAAGGATGGATCATTTTAATCAAACAACTCACTTCTTACTGGTTATTCATATAACCCCATATCAAACAAGGCCTAAAGACAACATTATTCTTTTTGCAGGCCGATGTGTAATGAACATTAAGAATTAACATTTCAATCTCTTTCCCCTTTTGAAATTGATATGTTATTCTATAATGGGTACACTTAAAACTGTTAGCTTTTTATTTTATAAATTGTATTATTATAATCCAAATCTAAATGATCATCACTCACCAGTATGAAATCATATGAATCTGTATTCATACAATAAAAATAAAAATTCACGTTTTCAAATAAGATCAGGATCGGATGAGCTGGTTTCAATAATCTAGGAGGAGTCGGCGGTTCTCAAACTTTGAAGAAGCTTCAGATATCCAGTTTCTTCAGGCATGATGTACCTAAAAATCGATATTAAAAGAGTTTCTCAACTTGATTAAGAAAACATGAAAACAGCATACCCATGGCGAAAAAGGAAGTCAATGATGACAAGATTGCAATTTGCTTTGAAAAACTGTGTTTTGTTTATGACATTGCCCACACCAGACACTTCCATCAATTTAAAGCTCCCCACTTCTCCATCTGAAATTGAGAGATTACACTATGTTATAAGGAAATGTTAGCTTGATATATCATTCGTTAGGCTAATTTGAAAATACTTTCTGGAGCTAGATTTGGTTCGATTTGAAGATAGTTATAACAAATTTATGAATATATGTCTAATTAAGTTATGTTTTATAATATTGTCTCATCTAAATCAACGTAGAGATAAGATACCTCACACAAAAAAAGTATTTCCAAGAAAATTTATCTACTTTTTCTCGTCCAAACTCAACTCTGATCTAGATTCACTCCAGAAAGTTGTTTCCAATTGTCTCTATAATATGTAATACTGTATATATGTTAATATCCCCCTAACTTCAAGATATGATAGCATAACTTGAGGTTGAAGACTAAGACCTTACAAACACCAACCAAGGACATGTTCTTCTCACACACAAAAATAAGAAGACTCCTTGAGTCCTGTTTGGTTTCTCAAACGGAGATGAAATCAGCTGGGAAAAAAAGTTATCATAGATTTTAATTTTCAGACCTTTTATATCATGCTTAGTTTTGTAGTGGTTGAATGACTCTCATTTTTCATAATACATGGACCATTTTAAAAAATAAGATATCGGAGTCTTTCATGTTGCTAGGAAGTTTTGGGGAGATTACCTTGATTATTAGGAACAAAATCTTGTGGAAGTTTAAGGTCATAACAGAATAGAACATCTCTTTTGTATCTAAATCCATCTATATCATTGTAGGAGACTGCACCAACAGGTATAGCCCTGTGTAACAAAAAAGGATTAATAACAAATAATATTTTTTTTGGGTGGCAATTCACAAGAAGAGACATTTCTAGTCATTATAAAGATGAAAAGAAAGAAAAGAAAAGAAAATACAAACTTGTTGGAAATTGACCGAGGTATCCCTGCTTCCTCATCACATTCCTTGATAAGGTTTTCCCCGCATGGAATTCCATGAGGCTACAACAAAGTAGGATGTCAGTTTCAATCCAGCAAACCAAACTGGAACTTACTAGATTCGACTAGTTCTATAGGTGGTTTCGAAGAAAAAACTTAAGAAATAATCATATAATTGTTGCAACAAACAACAAATTTAGTTGAAATACTTTTGTGAACAGAGATGAAAAAATTGACTTATAGAAAGGATAAGTTTAGAAGTAAAACCAAAAGCTAACCACTGACCAGCCCTCCAGCAACAAGATGATCGAGCATTCCAGGAAAGGTTGGTTTTGCTTCGCTCCTCTTCCCTATCCAAAGGTATTTCTCACCATCTTTTTCAACATAACCATTCATGTGAACTCCATAGGCCTAGTCTAACAACTGAAATCAATAAGTGGGAAGTGTGCAGCAATTGATACTAATAAGCATATGAAATTAGAGGCTTGTTTGATGTGGCCTAGTTTATATGAATTTAATCCAAATCAACCACCATCCCATCAATTATCAAACTCTTCAATCAAAATATACCAAAATGCCCGGCGTTTTGGTTAAAGAACCCAAATAAATTGTTTTTTTGAAAAGTAAAATCAAACAAGAATTTTACCCATAACCCAAAATATCAAACAAGCTCATGTATAAATATGGTGAATGATTAGAAAACAAAGGAAGAAGAGAGCCCACTCACCTTTATCCCAAAGTAAGGTGCAGCTGCTCTTTCTAGCGAGAAAAAGACAGGCATTCCAAAGGATGAGGCAACGGGGTAAAGCTGATGAAGAGTAATTTTGTATTTAAAATAACTTAAATGCTAGAATGCAGAAACCAAATCAATGGGGCTTTCCGATTGAGTACCTCGTTCCTTATACCTGGTATGAGCTTTTCTCCTAGGATTTTAACTACATCCCCAACAGCCTTGGTTCTTTCCTCTGGACTTTTCAGCTTTTCATTTAGAGTCATTCCAGCATCTAACGGACTGCCAAAGTATTTGTCATTGAAGAAAGTAAACACATCTTGGAACCTCCTCAAATGATCAGCAAACCTTCATAAATCATAAGCAAAAAAAGACACATTATAGACTTAGTGCTAGAAATTAGAGGTTTTTCTTTCAACTCCCATAGTATTGGATGTGTAATTCCAAAACATAGTGTATGCCTATTTGCAAACAATCAAGTTCATTATCATGAACATTTTACATGAAAGGAATGAAATTTACCCAGTGTGAACATAGCCGACGATCTGGTCCTCCATAACAAAAGGAATGAAATCGTGGCGTTGTTCGTCCTGCAGGCAATCGGATGCATTACTAATCATATATTTGGGCATTGAATTTAAGAGAAAGATAGTGATTACTAACGTATCCGCGATTGCAGGTTTTGACTTTGTCGATGAAGCCTTGGAGATCGGAAGAATGGGAGTCTGTTTGGGCGATTCTGAAAACATCGTTCCAGGTGAAGCTACTAGATGTTGTTGATAAAGAACTTGAACTGGTGCATCTCAAATTGGCGCGCGGCGCCAATGGAAAATGTAGATTCTTGAGATGCCGATAGAAAGGAATAGATGATACTGAAAAGAGGTTGGAAGATGAAAGAGATGTTTTGAACTTGTGAGGAACGAGAGAATAACGAATATGACACGCCATGGTTATCGCTCCTCTTTCCCCGACGAGCTCCGAACCCAATCCGGGTCAAAAATGAAAGAGTTGGAGCTTCTTTAATGTTTGGTTATCATAAATGTCAAAAACATAAATAACTAATTTTAAAAATATTTAATCTTCATTAAAAAAAAAGTATAAATTTAAAATTGTATATATTAAAAAATGATAAGTTAAAAAAGAAAAAGTTACTAATTTATTAATTAAATTAATTAAAAGTAACTATGGTTATTTTTATTATTATTTTATTTTAATATTTGAATAACTTAATATTTATTTAACTTAAAACGTTTTAAATAAAAAGTGAACCGACTCTTTTGAGTTTGAACAAGTCAAATAAGCTCAATGTCATGACTAGGAGGGTGCACCCGAATGTATATGTATAGTTGTTTGATATGCTCAAGAAGAGTCAGAGTGTCATGCGATTTCAAAAGTTAAAGCCACCACACAGTACATAATGAAGATAAGTCAGCGTCCACAACCGAAAACGACATCCCTGTACGAGACATTTTGCCTTGATACAGTATCTCGAAGATGGCACATATGACATGATCACACTATTTGGGTTCAAGACAATAATATTATACTACACTTAGTCACTTTTTAGGTAATTTGTTCAAGATAAGATGACTCCTTTTACAGCATTTGAGGGAATGTCGTGGTGGTCACTAATAAGAAATTTGACTACAAAGATGTATGTTACATATTTTAAGAAAAATAATGATATATACAACACTCTTATACAGCACTTTCGAATAACACATACCTCATTTGGAAAGAAAAAAAAATTATTTTTCTCTCTCTTGTATTTTTTAAAGATATATATTTTTTTTTCAAATGAGGTATGTACTATGCGAAGGTGCTGTACATATCATTACTCTTTTAAGAAATAAAGTAATGTGAAGCTGGTGAAACATCTATTAAGAACCGAATAATATTTGATTTCTTATGAACTAATTTTACCATTTGTTTGCTTAAAGAGTTAAACAAAAATTTTAAAATATAAAAAATAATTTTAAAATATATAAAAATAACTTTTTTAATAAATATATATATATATATATATTAAAAATTAGTTAAAAAGTTAAAAATATATATATTTATATCTTGAATGGACTCAACATCCTTAGTTTGACTTGAACAATAAATATTTCCAAACATAATTAAGTTTGGATTCATACTAGACTACTTCATACTTTTGTGCCACCATGTTAACTATACTCAACATCTACTTGAGAAAGTGAAGAACTAAAAGCAAAGTAATCTAGGTCATTTAATTTGTCTAGGACCTCTAGATGAAGTGTATTTCCTAAGTTGGTGAAATAGTTATTATTATTATTATTATTGAGTTTTTAGAATGTTAGTCATTTTATTTTACTATTAGGGTATGTTTGACGAGGAGGAATTGGAATTCTAATTTCAATTCCATGAGAATTGACATTGAATTATAATTCAATTCCTATATTTGGGAAAATTATGGAATTGTAATTCAATTTCAATTCCTATGTTTCGAAAAATGATAGAATTGTAATTCAATTCCAATTTTTAAGTTTGTAAAATAAAATATCGGTTCAAAATGTTAACTTCTTAAATATGTTTTCACGTTTTTAACATGTTTAACACATTTAACACGTTTTTGACATATTTAACACGTTTAACACGTTATTTGCACGTTTAAACACATTTTTGACATGTTTAACACGTTTTCACACATAAAACACATTTTCACACATTTAACATATTTTTCACATTTTTGGTATGTTTAACACGTTTTTGACATTTTTAATACGTTTAACATGTTTTTCACATATTTTGATAAGTTTAACACGTTTTTTTACATGTTTAACATGTTTTTCACACGTTTAACATTTTTTCACATTTTTGGCATATTAAATACGTTATTGGCATGTTTAACACGTTTTTCACACGTTTTACACATTTGACACGTTTTTCTCACGTTTTGCCATGTTTAACACGTTTTTCATATTTAACATGTTTTTCACATGTTTAACACGTTTTTCACGTTTTGGCATGTTTAACACGTTTTTCACATTTTTCACGTTCAACACGTTTTTCACATTTTCATACATTTTTCACACGTTTAACACGTTTTTCACGTTTTTAGAACATTTAACACATTTTCACGTTTTGGCATGTTTAACATGTGTTTAACACGTTTTTCACACGTTTTTCACACGTTTTTAACACATTTTTGACATTTTTAATACGTTGAAGATGTTTTTCACATGTCTTGATAAGTTTAACATGTTTTTCACGTTTTTGACACGTTTAACATATTTTTGACATTTTAACATGTTTAACACGTTTAACATGTTTTTCACACGTTTGACACGTTTAACACATTTTTTTTACACGTTTTACACATTTTGGGCACGTTTAACACGTTTTTAACATGTTTTTAACATGTTTAACACGTTTTATGTACATTTAACATATTTTGACAAGTTTAACACATTTTTTACACGTTAAACATATTTTTCACGTTTTTGGCATGTTTAACACATTTTTGACATATTTAACATGTTTTAAACATGTCACAAGTGTGTTAAACAGGCCAAAACATATTAAACATGTCAAAATGTGGTAAATGTGTCAAAAAAATTTAAATGTGTTAAACGTGCCAAAAATGTGTTAAACATACCAAAACGTGTTAAACGTGCCAAAAACGTGAAAACGTGTTAAACGTGTTTAACGTGCCAAAAACATGATAAACGTGTTTAACATGCCAAAAACATGATAAACATGTTTAATGTGTTAAAAACGTGTTAAACGTGTCAAAAATGTGAAAGCGTGTTAAACGTATCAAAATGTGTTAAACGTGCCAAATAAGTGAAAAACTTGTTAAATGTGCCAAAACGTGAAAAACGTATGAAACGTGTGAAAAACGTGTTAAATGTGTTAAAAATGTGTTAAACGTATCAAAAACGTAAAAAAACATGTGAAATGTGTCAACAACGTGTTAAACGTGCCAAAAACATGATAAATATGTTTAATGTGTTAAAAACGTTTCAAACGTGTTAAAATATGAAAACGTGTCAAAAACGTGTTAAACGTGTCAAATATGTGAAAACTTGTTAAACGTGCCAAAACGTGTTAAACGTGTCAAAAATGTGATAAACGTATCAAAAATGTAAAAAACGTGTTAAATGTGTCAAAAACGTGTTAAACGTGCCAAATTAGTGAAAAACTTGTTAAACGTGTCAAAACGTGAAAAACATATTAAACGTGTGAAAAACGTGTTAAATGTGTTAAAAATGTGTTAAACGTGTCAAAAACGTAAAAAAACATTTGAAATGTGTCAATAACGTGTTAAACGTGCCAAAAAAATGATAAAAATGTTTAATGTGTTAAAAACGTTTTAAACGTGTTAAAATATGAAAACGTGTCAAAAACGTGTTAAACGTGTCAAATATGTGAAAACTTGTTAAACGTGCCAAAACGTGTTAAACGTGTCAAAAATGTGATAAACGTATCAAAAATGTAAAAAACGTGTTAAATGTGTCAAAAACGTGTTAAACGTGCCAAATTAGTGAAAAACTTGTTAAATGTGTCAAAACGTGAAAAACATATTAAACGTGTGAAAAACGTGTTAAATGTGTTAAAAATGTGTTAAACGTGTCAAAAACGTAAAAAAATATGTGAAATGTGTCAACGTGTTAAACGTGCCAAAAACATGATAAATATGTTTAATGTGTTAAAAACGTTTTAAACGTGTTAAAATATGAAAACGTGTCAAAAACGTGTTAAACGTGTCAAATATGTGAAAACTTGTTAAACGTGCCAAAACGTGTTAAACGTGTCAAAAATGTGATAAACGTATCAAAAATGTAAAAAACGTGTTAAATGTGTCAAAAACGTGTTAAACGTGCCAAATAAGTGAAAAACTTGTTAAACGTGTCAAAACGTGAAAAACATATTCATCGTGTGAAAAACGTGTTAAATGTGTTAAAAATGTGTTAAACGTGTCAAAAACGTAAAAAAACATGTGAAATGTGTCAACAACGTGTTAAACGTGCCAAAAACATGATAAACGTGTTTAATGTGTTAAAAACGTTTTAAACGTGTTAAAATATGAAAACGTGTCAAAAACATGTTAAACGTGTCAAATATGTGAAAAACTTGTTAAACGTGCCGAAACGTGTTAAACGTGTCAAAAATGTGGTAAACGTATCAAAAATGTAAAAAAAAACGTGTTAAATGTGTCAAAAACGTGTTAAACGTGCCAAATAAGTGAAAAACTTGTTAAACGTGTCAAAACGTGAAAAACATATTCATCGTGTGAAAAACGTGTTAAATGTGTTAAAAATGTGTTAAACGTGTCAAAAACGTAAAAAAACATGTGAAATGTGTCAACAACGTGTTAAACGTGCCAAAAACATGATAAACGTGTTTAATGTGTTAAAAACGTTTTAAACGTGTTAAAATATGAAAACGTGTCAAAAACATGTTAAACGTGTCAAATATGTGAAAAACTTGTTAAACGTGCCGAAACGTGTTAAACGTGTCAAAAATGTGGTAAACGTATCAAAAATGTAAAAAAAAACGTGTTAAATGTGTCAAAAACGTGTTAAACGTGCCAAAAATATGATAAACGTGTTTAATGTATTAAGTATGTCAAAAACGTGAAACTTGTTAAACGTGTCAAAAACGTGTCAAATATGTGAAAAACTTGTTAAATGTGTCAAAACGTGCAAAATGTGCCAAAATGTGAAAACGTGTCAAAAAAATGTTAAAAATATGTTACGTGACATAAACGTGATAAACGTGTTTAATGTGTGAAAAACGTGTTAAAAATGTCAAAAACGTGTTAATTTGGAATTACAATTCCGACCTAAAAAGATTAGAATTGAGAACTATCAAATTACACTCTATTGAATTTCATTGGAATTCTAATTCTAATTCCAATTTTAATTCTTAATATTAAAGTGTCTAACAAACATAAGATTTCAATTCCAATTTCTATTCTAATTTAAATTCCAATTTCAATTCCAAATTATGAAACACACCCTTGTAATTGTGAATCATCTCTGTTTTTAACTCATTATTTGTTAAGGGAACTCAATTGTATGCATTTGAAATTATTTAAAATTTGACTTAAAATATTTACAATTCCAAGATTCAAGGAAAAGCTAACTAATCAAATTTTAACTTACTAAAGAGAGGTGATTCAGTTGGAATCACTTTCTAAATATGGATTGCCAGGATAAATTTAAAAACTTTAATAAATTTAACGACTAATTTATATTTTGAAATGTAATTTAAACTTTCCTTGAAACTTGTGTTGAGGGCTGATTTTATTATTTTCATTTATAGTTTATTGTAATTCGTGATATACATATTAGGTTATTTTTTAATATTATTTTAAGATGTAATCTATAAACTTATAATAAATCTTGTTATAATTTTAACTTATAGTATAGTTATTTTCACATGTGAATCAACGAAAAAATGACATGTTTTTTAAAAATATTTAATTGATAAAAGATTGTTTCCTACAAAATTATATTGGTTTCTTGACCATCTATATATTTATTGTGTAGATTAAAATTAAATAAATATTTTCAAATGGTCTTATAGTATTTTGTGGGTAGAATTGTCAATTTTAAAGATATTGATATTAGCTTTATGTGTGTCGAAAGAAATATCTTTGTGTTTTTGTGGATTGTCATATTGAAAAAGTCACATTACTTTATGTATTTCTTTCTAGTTTCTTAGACGCCACATTTAAAATACTATTGAATAAATAAACGATTCTAATTCTATATAACTTTCCATATAGGTAAACTAATTAAATATTGACATTATGATATATGTATATAATAAAAAAATACAAAACCATTTATCTTACCGGAGATGATCAGGATTTCTGTGTGTTTGGCATTTGTGTTGTGTGGATAATCATATTTACAATATTATTTTATAGAAAACCTTCATATCTAATATTCCAATAACTAACCAAAGAAATTATAAATAAATAAAAAATAGAAGAGATGTCTAGTTGATTGATGTTATTTAAATAATTCAACTTAATTAAATATTATTTAATTTATTAAATAAAATATTAAAATACTTTTTATTTTAAATTATTATTTTTTATTTTAATATTATATATTAATATCCTTTAAATACTTTTATCAAAACTTTCTTTATTTTTTTAATATCATTACTAATCATTGATTTTAAAATAATTCATATTATTTATAAATATGCATTAAAGTTTGGCTCATTTTAATAATATATATATATATATATATAAAATTTAAGAATTTTTTATTACTTTATTAAATAGATTATTATTTATAATAATTAAATTTTAAAATATTAAAATAGTTGAAATGATAAAAATCTAAAGGTTAGATGATTCCATACAAAAATTAATTATTAAAAAAAATATATAAAAAGAAGCGATAAAGAGAGTTAATTTGGAAGTGAGAAGAGAGAATGAAGTGTGAACTGGAAAATGTATAAAGGGTAAAGAGAGACGAGAACTGCCACTATAATTGGGAAGAATGTCAATTTTATTTATAAAGTTGAAACATGGTGTCAAATTTATTTATAAAGTTGTAAAATTCTATTGTTGTATATGAAGTTGTCGAAAAGTGTCAAAAACATATAAGATAACGGAAATCATCTAACAGTGTTAATTTTTATCTACATGGCATCCACGTAATTATGCACATATTTTATATATATATTTTTAATTATTATTCTTTTTCTATTTCAAACAAACCCTTTGTCTTTTTTACAGAGTAACATAACATCCCTCCACCAGCAGCCGCCGTGACCCACCTCTTCACCAGCAACCACCCTCTTCACCAGCAGTCGCAGTCGCGGTCGGCGTCCCGCCCTCTTCTCCTTCTTCACCAGCAGCCGCGGTCGTAGCAGAACAGAGTATATGAATATGGTACTTACGGGAATTTAACGCCCCGATCTTCCAATAGAGATGACCGTCAAGCTTAATTGTAAGATTAATAAAGGTAAATTGCTCCGTTAATAAACAAATACCAAACATTAGTCTCCTTAGGGCCCTGATATACACCTCTAGGAAGTGTGTATTCTGCGTAGAAGTGTGTATTCTGCGTAGATACTCAGATCCTCGTATTACGTATAGATACCCGAATACTCGTTTGGAATTTTGGAGGCGATGGTGATTTATTGAGTGGAGGATAGAAGATTGAACGGGGCGGCGACGACACTAGATAGATCCATTGAGTGAGAAAAAAGGATATTTTTTTCTATATTGATAGGGATCCTCGTTCATGGAGTCATTCCCGTAGACAAGAGGTTGAAGGTGAAGACATTGGCGTCTTGAATGATGAACTGTAATTTTTGGGGATGGACGAAACGTATGATGAGTAAGAGAGATGATGATTAGATTGAAGATGATTAGAACGATAAGTTGTTTGGATTTGCGTATTGGATTCAGTATTGCTGCTAACGATTGCATCATCTGGATATTTTTCCAAGTGAAATGGAATGTGTTTGCAGTATTGGGCGGAGAGGGGACCGGCGATTGCTTGTGAACTGAGGAGGAGGTCAGGTCTGTACAAAAAACAAAAGGATTGTTTGAAATGAAAAAAAAAAATAGTTTAAAAAATATATAAATAATAGGTGGATTATACGTGGATGTCAAGTGGATACAAATTTAACCCCGTTAGATGATTTCCGTTATCTTAAATATTTTTGACACTTTTTGACAACTTCATATACAAAAATAAAATTTTACAACTTTATAAATAAATTTAACACCTCGCTCCAACTTTATAAATAAAATTAGCATTCTTCCCCACTATAATTTTATCCTTCAAATTTCTCTTTTCAATCATTTATCAAAAAAATAATAATAATAGTAAAATATACATTTTAATAAGAATGAAAAATATTGTGCTTCATCAAATAATTATATGTAATTTTTGTATTATTCTTATTACTATTTATATAAAAATAAATTTGAGATAAAATACTTGTATTATTTAATATTGTATTTTATCAAACAAATAAAACCTTTTTCAGACTGAACCGCTCAAACTTCTTGGGCCCAATAATATATTTATTTTTTCCGTAAGAAGTTGACAGTTAGAGATTGAGAAAGTATAAAGTATTAATTTTTGGAAAGAGTAATAAAATAAAATAAAATTAGGAAAAAGGAAGGAAAGGCGTCTCTTTCTTAAACGCGTGTCTTCTTCCTTCTTGTAAATAATAACCGCTGGCCACCCCTTCTTGTATTCAACAAGTTTCCTCCTTTCCTTTCCTTTCCTTTATAATACTTTTACAAACTCTTCTCTCTCTCACACACACAGACATCTCGCCGCCGCCACCACCGCCGCCGTCATCGCCGCCGCAAATGATGAGAAACACAGGGATGGGAAGATCGAGGCGGCGGGGGAGAGGTGGAATTGGAAAGAGATGCTGGTATTTCATTAGACAGAGGATGGCCATTATATACATCATCATCCGATGCTTTTCAATGCTCATTTGGTGGCATATTCAAGATATTATATCCGATTGATTGATTGATTCATATCATTTCCTTACCACCAAAAACAACAAACAAGGCTGCTGTTAGATCTTTCACTTTGGATTTGTATATGTTGTAATATCCAATGAATGTTGTTAATTTGTATATATATAATTGGATTATCTAAATTCTCAAAATGACTAATTAATTAATGCCCAATGGCTTCTATTCTATGTCAACTGTCATTCAAGTGCATGTTCTTCGTTTCAACTATTTTTTGTAATTTGTTTGGTGTGATCAGCTGCCCCTGTTTAGCCACATCATATCCCCTTTCCATTGATGGCCCGAGATGGTCAACATTATCTAAATTATTGTTTTACCTTTTCTTTTTTACTTTTTATTTCCTTCCTTAGAGAAAAATAATAAGGAACTTAATTATATACTTTTAAATTGTAATTAAAATAATTGTATGACACAAGGTTAAGTGTGTTTTAAATTCTCTATCTCTATATATTATTCAAATTCTTGTGCTCATTCTCTTATAGATTCAAGCTTTATTATATATATAAGAGCGAATCCAAGAATGAAGTTCCCAAAAACTTTGAGATAAACTTGAAAATATAAATGAGTAATTATGGATTAAACAAACAGATGAACATGAATTTTACATTTTTTTTAGAATGGTAAATAGTGAATTAAATTGAAAAAAGAAAAGAAAATGAGGGTTATGTCACATTATTAATTTTTTTTTTGAAGAATGTGTTTTACCTCGCCTTAACTTTAGCATAAATTCGTCTCTCTTTGTCATTTATGAAAAATGAATTTTTGAATTTCCTACCAAAATAATAATAATAACAATTGGATAAATTTGTGCTAACTCAAATTTGTATCATTTTAACAACCGGAAATATTGGATGATATATATATATATATATATATATTATATATATATATATATATTATATATATATATATATATTATATATATATATATATATTATATATATATATATATATATATATATATATATATATATATATATATATATTATATATATATATATATATATATATATATATATATATATATAATATATATATATAATATATATATATATATATATATATATATATATATATATATATATATATATAATTGAATTTGGTTAATTACATCCCAAAATTCAAGAGATGTGTGAGAATTGAAGTAATATACTATTATTATTTGTAAGTCGATCGTGACATATACATGCTTAGTATTTAATAATTTTATTTTACACATGATTTTATTAACATATTACTTTATGAACTCTTTAAATTTAAGTTCGACTCATTAATTAATATGGGTTGACTTTTGAAATTTAAAGATTTTTTTAAGTATTACAATATGTGTTTAATTTATTTCGGTATATAACTTTCTTAAAACACTTAAATTATATTTGTTTTCCCCACATTTATGAAATATTTAACAAATTTGACTAAATCTCTTATTTTTATTTTATAACAACTTGATAATTAATTTATCAAGACAGTTCGAATGACATGAATGATTTTTAAAAATCAAATGTCACCAAATAAAAATGTTATGTTTGTCAAAATGGTGAAGTAAATTTGCAATGAACCAAATAATTTTTGAAGTTCAATAATCAGATATAAGTATGGTAATAATTAGTCTGACTAGTTCACCAAAATGTTAATTATCTAGCGGTGTGTATCATTTGGAGATGAATTTATTCTGTAATATTGAAGAAAATTTTTGAGCAGTCTAGATTCATTGTGGAAATGGTTCTTCGACTAAATTTTAGGACGATATTTGGTGTAGTGTCAAAAGTTTAGCTACGACGTATTATGAGCTTGCTTCCATTGTTATATGATGTCACAGTTAAGAACATTTTTTATCATCGGTCTAGTGGTTTCGCTAGCCAAATTAAATATAGAAGGAGATGAAATATTATGGAGACTTTGTCCCATAATAGAATTTTACTTTTGGTAGGATGCAAGTAAGTGTCACCGTCTGAACAAAACGTTATGCGTTGACAATATATTGATAGTTTCAATGTGGGGGCATTGCTTCAAGTTATTCGTTAAGATGATTCCATATATATATTTTTTTGGAAACACTTTGAGAGTCAAATATTTCATCAAAAATATTTTTCTTTGGATGAAGCGTTATTGATGGTGGAATTCTAATTTATGACGAATGATATTTGCATGAAAAAATGTTGTATTATGGATAGTCGTATGTGTTACGAAGAGGTTGAATCGACAACTCACTTACTTTTGTATTATCAAAGAGTGACTAGTATCAAAATGTTTTTTGTGGAGTATTACTAAGATTTATTAGGTGGTGCCCGGATCTTTGGATAGTTACTGAAAAGTTTGAATCGATGCGATTGATATGACAGACCTAGATATTTGAGTTACCTTCCCAATTATTTTTTGGTGGACTATCTGATTGGAGAGAAATTGTCGAACTTTCAATGATCGTAGTCGTCTGATATAATTTTTTTTTAAATAATAATAATAATATTAATAATAATAATAATAAAACTCATTCTTAAAATTGACAAAGTATAAATTATATTATTTAACAAATTGACTAAAAATACTTGTGGGGCAAGTTTGATTATTATATGTTATTTGGAACAAAAATTGGTTGATGGAATTAAAGATGACTAGAGTACTAGCTAGTGAAATAAAATTATAATAATTTAGAGTAATAAAAAGAAATATTTATAAATAATGTGGTTGGAAGGAGTCGATCCCTTTGATAAACGCGTCACTTTCTTAGCCGCGTCAGTTTCTTAACCGCCATGCCGCCGTGTGCCCGTGTCCTTATTTAAAACAAACTACCGCCCGCCCGACCGACCGACTCACTTTGTTAACTCTCTCTCTCTCACACACACAAACACACAGAGACGCCGCCGCCACCGGAAAATCCAGTCAAAAGTTGCAATGGGATCATCATCGAGATCTAATTACAGGCGGCGGAAATGTAGAGTTTTGAAGAGATGCTGGAATTGCATTAGACAGAAGATGGCAATCATATATATCATCATCCGATGTTTATCCATGCTCATGTGCTGGCATTTTCACAATATCCTTTCCGATTGACTATTCTATTTCGATTTCATAATTCCCAAAATGTCAATTGTCTGATCATCCAGCTTTCTCTACCGTCGGACTGTTTATTGTTTTGATGTTTTTGTTCTCTCCACGACCACCAGATTTATCATGGGTAGTTCATACTTCATAGACATTGGATTTGGTGGATCGTTTGCTACCAATTTCATCTCATTATTGTGTAGTAGGCGATGATGATGATGATCTACCTCCAATTCCTGATCTGGAGTTAGTTTTTACTTTACTAGTGAATAACTTATGGATTTAATTAATCATCTTTCATTTATACAAATTGTTGTTTTTACCCTTTTTAATGGAAATAATTAAGATATGTTGTATGTACTTTAAATGGTGAATAAAATAGCTTTGTGACATAGTTGATGGTATTTAAAATTATTTGAATATTTCTATATAATCTGAAAATGTGCAATTAAGGTACAAATTACATAGTCATTGAAGAAAATTATAAGATTAAGAAAGGATGCTTACAAATGATGAAGTACACAATAAAAAATGGAATGGAATTATTGGGCATGATCCTTGGTTAGAAAGTCGTAATTCTATAATATTCAAAGATTAATTTCAAGAATGCAGAATAAAAAAAATTGTCTAAGATTCTTAGTTAGAGAAGCTTATGAAGGAAAATGTAAATCAATTCCGAGACAAATTTCAGAAGGAGACAAAATTTTGAATTTGATTAATAATTTTCACTTCAATGAAAAAAGTAACAATTTATCCTAAGAAATCGAAAGAAATGGAAAGTTTGTTGTTGGTTTGCATGAGAAAGCATTAGAACAAAAGAACAAGTTATCAACTGACATAAAGTGTTATGGTTACAAAGATAATCCATTGACACCAAATCATCATTTGACTGATTTACAAGAAGAGACTGACAACGCGAGATAGATTCGGAAATACATGAATATACCTGATGCTAATTGTCTAGTCTATGAAGGGAACAAGGAAAGCATAAACCATTTATTTGGGAAATACTCATTCGTATCTATATTTTGGTATGATATTTTGCAAGAAATGTGAACATCTCTAACTTCTCAAGAGCATGAAATGAAATCAAAGAAATGATAATAATGAAAGGGAAGAGAGACAACTTCTACGCTAATTTGTTGAAATTCTTCTATGGAGCACTGGTCTACAATGTATGGAGGGAAATAAATGCAAAAATTTATAATACAATGCGCAGATAAACATAAAAATTCCGGAAAGATGTAGTTGCAAACGACAATGTACTAATTATATTTGGAGAGAAATTAAAAATAATGAAGAAAACAGGAGCTTAAGCCAATGATGAAATATCTCCTATGAAATAGTCACTAGCAAAATCAGATTTAAAACGGTTTAGACCATATTTGTTTGTTGTAATTCTCTTTGTTGTCTTTGTTGTTTGTAATTTTGGTTTGTTGCTTGTTTGTTTCTCAAAGATAGAATTTGTCTAGATTTGATCATAACTCTCAAACTTAATAAAATGACACAAGTTATTTAAAAAAAATATATATTTAAGAGATCAAAATTATATTGGATACTCATGATTTAGCCATATAAAAAAAAGAAAAAGTATATTAACGTTCCAAAAATTAAATGTATTTAAGATTTTGATTCAAAAGGTAGAGCCTAGTTTAAAAGTTAAAAAAAAAATAAAAAAAATTACTGATTAGATTTATTTTAATTTTTATCAAATCTCTTATTATGTGATATAAAAGTCTCGTCTTGATTAATTTGCTAAAAATTGTGGAAAAGTGGAGAATAATTTCAGATCAACAAAATTGAACTGTCTCAATAAAGAATCTTCTTCCCCCCATCGCTTAAACAAAAGCTACTCATAACAAAATCGTGACTATAAAACCCATATCAGATCAAAAACCCTTCTTTCTTCTTCGTCTTCTTCAACTTTCTTGACTGAGAAAGTCTCTAGAGATCATCAATCAAAGACAAGAAAATGCCAGAATTTGCAGAACACCGTAACTGTAACCATTTCTTGACAGTACAGTCCTTGATTTTGTTCTTCTTGATTACAATGTTCATGAATGGAGGTGAAGGAATGGGAGTAAACTGGGGAACAATGGCGACCCGTCCCCTGCCTCCAAAAAAACTAGCAAAGCTGTTGAAGAACAATGGGTTTAAGAAAGTGAAACTGTTTGAAGCCGACGAAACCATTTTGGAGGCATTAACTGGTACAGATATTGAAGTAATGGTCGCCATTCCCAATTACATGCTTCACAAAGTCAGCTCTGATCCTCAATTCGCCGCCGCTTGGGTTGAAGCCAATGTCACCACTTATTGCTATTCCGGCGGCGTCAATATCAAGTCAGTTCTGCTTTTCTTCTTCTTCTTGTTTTTCTGATCCAGATTCTGATTTTTACCCATTTTTACAGGCATGTTGCTGTAGGAAACGAACCATTTCTGAAAACCTACAATGGAACCTACCAACATCTAACGCTTCCAGCACTAAGGAACATTCAGGAAGCTCTAAACCAAGCTGGGTTATCTTCAAAAGTTAAGGCAACCGTCCCATTCAACGCCGACATCTATTTCTCGCCGGAATCCAACCAAGTACCATCAGCCGGCGATTTCCGGCCGGAGATAAAAGACATCACTATAGAAATCATACAATACCTATATTCAAACAAAGCCCCATTCACAGTAAACATATACCCATTTCTCAGTTTATACGGAAATTCATACTTCCCTTTCGATTACGCATTCTTCGACGGCTCAAACAAACCAGTTAAAGACGGCGACAAGATCTACACAAACGTATTCGATGCAAATTTCGATACCTTAGTTTGGTCATTAACGAAAGCAGGGTATCCCGATATGAAAATCATTGTTGGAGAAGTTGGATGGCCTACAGATGGAGATGAAAATGCAAATATTGAGAATGCTAAAAGGTTTAACCAAGGGTTTCTCCATCACGCTCTTACCGGAAACGGTACTCCGGCGAGAAAAGGGGTGATTGATTTTTACCTATTTAGTCTTATAGATGAGAATGCTAAGAGTATTGCTCCGGGTTGCTTTGAAAGACATTGGGGATTGTTTGAATTCGATGGAAAACCTAAATATGAAATGGGTAAAGGGTTTGTTTCTGTTGAAGATGTTGATTATATGGATAGAAGATGGTGTGTTCTTAATCCGGGTGTTCATCATTTGAATCAGTTGTTGGAAAGCGTTGATTATGCTTGTAGTATGTCTGATTGTACAGCTTTAGGATATGGATCTTCTTGTAATCATCTATCTTTGAGAGGGAATGCTTCGTATGCTTTTAATATGTATTATCAGATGAAAGATCAGAATGATTGGGACTGTGATTTTTCTGGGTTGGCTACGGTGACGGAGCATGATCCTTCTGTTAATGCTTGCCGGTTTCCGGTCATGATTGCCCGTGGCTCGCCGCCGGAGAAGAAGACCTTTTTTGGTATTCTATTTGTCATTCTTGGGACCTCTTTTTTAGTCTTTTATAAGGAGGAATTTATCTAGTTTTTACATTTTTTAGCTATTGATCTTTAGAGAGTTTATCAATTAGAACACTTAGCTTCTACTTGGTTGATGTATTTCAAATTACATTTTGTAACAATTTGTTACGATATCTCGGATTTTGGTATCAATAAAAGAGAAAAATAAATATTGTAGGCTAAAGAAAAAAAAATATTAATGTTTACGAAAGTCTTTAAGAAGGGCGATGAACTTCCCAATCGACTTTATAGACTTTTCGGAACGAATCTCAGATAATGTTGTCATAATGTTATTATGAATAATACAAACTATTTTTCGCTCTCTTCTTCTCACGAAAAAAATAAAAAGCTTGCTTTTTCAAGTGTAAGTAACGGGATAACAATACTTGAAGTAACCGAAGTCAATTTACAAAGATCACTCCACTAAACTACATCTTTTTTTAAACTTAGATTAGGTTTCCTAGTTTATCAATTTCATACTGTAGTTGGAAATTTGGAAGGCCATATCAATTTAATTGGAAAACAATAAAAATAGATTCGTCGAATGTCATACAATAACTTCTTTTCAGCTAAATAAATCATTAAAAGATAGATTATATAGGTTATCTCAATCCAAACATCTTAACAACTACAGACAGACTATGACATCACTCATTAAATTATAGACATTAAATAAAAAAGACTAAAAAAATATAATTTAATGTAATTTTGTGAAGATATTAAAGAAAACTTTGTTGACAATATAATTTTTTAAAACATGATAAAAATGTTTCTGAAAATCATAAAAAAAAAAACAATTAATATTCAACCCATAGTAAAGGGAAATTTGATGAAATGACCATAATAATTGACTCAATCAGAGAAATGAACCGCGTCTAATAAAAATTGCACAAATGTCCACTTCATAATTTTTT
Organism: Impatiens glandulifera; assembly: GCF_907164915.1. Classification (NCBI taxonomy): domain Eukaryota; kingdom Viridiplantae; phylum Streptophyta; class Magnoliopsida; order Ericales; family Balsaminaceae; genus Impatiens; species Impatiens glandulifera. The sequence continues at coordinate 16,112,560 of NC_061864.1, forward strand.
TACGAAAATACTCATGTTGCGTCACACGATGAAACCCTAATTCGTCGAGTATGCCGTTGCGAGACGCGACAGTCATCGTGAGACTCCAACGAATTAGAGTTTCGTCTCGCTTTACGCGACAAGATATTTTCGTCAAAGTAATTATATTCGCAAATTTTATTGGGTGCGGCTCATTTTCTCAAATAAAGGCTTTGGTCATCTTATCAAATTTTCCCCAAATAAACTTTACATTTATGAACTAACTAATAAAGTAGAAAAATATATTTGAAAACCCTACAAATACAAACCGAACTCTCCCGCGAGAAACTCAACCCTAACCATTTCTGCTCCTCTAAATCAATCGATTCGTGGAAACTGTGATCGGGTTCTTGGTTCTCAATCCACCATCGGCCAACTTTTTCCTTCAATTCTATTATACTGCTATCGTATTATTATATCGTCACAGTAAGGTTAACGGTTGAGTTTAGAATGGTTGGTAATGGAATCAGAATGCGTGATTCATTCACGTTGAACAACACTAATGTTTTTGCCGCGCTCACAACTTTGAGGAAGAAGAAGAAGAACAAGCCTATCAAACTTATCAAAGATCAAGGTTCGTTGAAGAAGCAACAGGAGGAGGAGAAGAATAATCCGGAGCCGCAGGTTCTTTGGACCCTGACTCCATTGATCGCCGAGTCCTGGGCGGATGTTGAAGATGATGACGATTTTGATTACTTTGCATCTACAGCTCCTCCGCAAGTAGTCTGGGGTACTGCACCTGATCTACAATCCGACGAGAAGGAGATCCCAGGGCTCTTAGAGGTATGCAATTTATGTATGATCAGAAATTTGAAGAGAATTAGAGAAATTTGCATACTTTTTGAGACAATACAAAATTGTGAGACGTCAAGAACTGTCAAGAACTATTTTCAAATGGAATCAGATGCTATTTGCAAGCTATATTAACATCTTTCCACAGTGGAAGGCTCAAGACAATGTTGTGATGTTCACATCTAGCCATTGTTTTAAACTTGATTTCTGTCTATCCTATTCGTTTAGATGTTGATTATGTTTGTCTGATTGAATCTTAGTTGATTTGGTTGATTCCCAGGAAAGTGAAAGTGGGGAAGAAGAGGAAAAAGATGTTGTTGATGAAAATGAAGAACATAAACCTACTAAAGTAGTATCCAGTGAGAAAGAACCAACCATTACTGCAGTTCTTTTGCCAACAAAGGATCCAAATAGGCAGCTATCCAAAAAGGAACTGAAGAAAAAAGGGCTTGCAGAACTAGATGCTGTTCTTGCTGAATTAGGGTACTACTCTAAGTCTGAAGCTAGTTGCCAAGATGACCCAAATGGTAATATTATCAAATGAAATGTTTAGATCAATTGAAATCTCCACAAGTTGTCTGCAAATTGATTTCTTTCATTAAATGCAAGATAAGAAGATAGACAAAACCTCGAAACAACATAAAAAGAAGGATAAAGCAATGAAAGAGGCAAAAGGTACATCATCGATGAAGAAAGTTGCATCAATGAAGAAGAAGAAGAAATCAAGCAAGGAAATGGATGTTGCTGCTAAAGCTGCAGCTAATGAGGTCGCGGTTAGGAATGCAAAGCTGGCAGCTGCGAAGAAAAAGAAGAAGATTCACTACAACCAGCAGCCATTGCGGTAATTGTTGATTTGTTTGTAATTTGATTGCAAATAGAACATTAGAATTTGATCAATTGTGAATTTGTGATGGCATATGAAAACATGGAGTATTATATAACAATATCATATTGAAAAATATTACTAAAGAACAAATTATTTGTTAAACAAATGGACAAATTCAAAGGAAATTCCCCTTCTTTTCCACTACAGGCCATTTATTTATGTGCATTATTAAAGTTATAATATTTGGATTTCTTTTACTAGTTACAAATTCGATTTGTCTTATTCAAAATTTTTTAATATATGATTTAGTTTTGAATAAATAATTATAATCATTTACTTTAAGTCACAACAATATAAAGATCTCTCATGGATTAATAAATGTCAGAAAGTAAAAATAAAAAGCCTAAAATACGAACTAACCTAAAAAGGAAAACTAATAATTAGTTTAAAACCAAAATATATGATCAAATCAAAAGAAGTCAAATATTTATTAAAAATATTAAAAATATTAGTATAGAAAAGGTAAAGCAAAATGAAGGTAATGAACTTATGCATAATTAGCAATTTTGAGTTTTGACACTTGCAATTGCATAATATCAATATATATTTTTAACCCAACTAATATTTGAGGCTCGAATTTCTGTCAATTTCACGAAAGGAGACGTCTCAAATTATTACAATTTTAACTTTAGAGTAAAAAATTGAAATAAATTTTTGAGGTGACACCTTATAGTAATTTATAAAATACGAAGTTCTTATTTTAACGTAGATTTAAAAAAAGTATCACAACCAAGAATACTTCTTTTTTAACGTAGTTTTTTTATAAAAATTTATCACACCAAAAGAATTCCAATTTAAGGCACACATTACTAAGGCAATCAAACCGTATTTAATAGTTTAAATTAAGTAAATTTGCAATCAAACCGTATTTAATAGTTTAAATTACGTAAATTTAAAAGTAAACTCAATTTTGAAGAAAAACGTCTAAAACGGTAGATTATACATCAATTTATATCGTTACAAAGAAAATACTGAATTTTAAGAAAAATGTCTAAATAGATATAAATAAATTAAAAAACATAAAAAAAGATGGAAGTTTTGATTCATTTAAAACAAAACTGAAATAATTAAAATGGTGATATTTTATAACTTTCTAACACAATTAAAGTTCTAATTACAAGATATAAAAATAAAGATATAAAGTTATAAACCCTATTAAAAAAAGACAAAAAAAAAAAAAAAAATAGACATTAATAGGAAAAATCATATTAAATAAGTTCAAAGTACTTTTATTTGTCCGGAACCTGGGTAAAGAGAAAGCTCCTAGCCTAGATCATCATCATCATAATCTTCATCATCCCAATTCATCTTCTTTACATTTTCTTGAGAGAATCAGCTCTTTATTCATTTATTGCTTCAATTCCTTTCCATTTTCACGAACATCATCTCCCAATTTCACAGCTAACACTACACATATATACATGCATATATATATATGACTATCATGAGCACACATATACACTAGCTAGGCAAAATCTTGGCCGATTCTTCATCTTCGATTTGATCTATTCCTTTATTTCCACATCAAAGATTGTCTTCAATTAGGTACAGTTTTCTGTCATCAGTCGGAAGCGCTGGGGGCGAAACACTCCAGAGAAAGCCCCGCAGCGGCGTCCGGTGCGGGACTATGGTCTTTTCTTCGTCCTAGACCGCCTCGATCGCACACTCTCGCTTATCTCCCTCAAATGGAATACATTAGCCGTCATCCCGCATCAGACAACCCCCGCCCTACCCCGGATGCTTCTTCTGCTGTTCCGCCTCCGCATTCTGTTGAAGAACAAGAGTATATTGCTAGGTATGTGGTTGTCAAGCATTCTTGGCGAGGACGGTATAAGAGAATTCTATGCATATCAAACTATTCAATCATTACTTTGGAACCTTCCACCCTTGCTGTTACGAATTCGTATGATGTTGGAAGTGACTTTGAAGGAGCGTCTCCGATTCTAGGAAGGGATGATAATTTACAGGAATTTAATATCAGTGTAAGGACTGATGGTCGTGGCAAGTTTAAAGGAATGAAGTTCTCGTCTAATTACAGGGCTAGTATTTTGACTGAGCTTCATAGAATAAGATGGAATAGGATCAGTGCAGTTGCTGAGTTTCCTGTACTTCATCTCCGGAGGAGGACTTCAGAATGGGTTCCTTTCGTAAGCACTATCCTTTCAAGTTTCAATATTTGAGTGAAATTCTTTTACTTAGAGACAATTATTGTTTAGGAGAATTCACATAAAACTACAACTAGTGAACACGGGGCAAGGAATGTCTTTGTTGTCATGCACAGAGAAGACATTTAATTGCTACCATATGTGGAAGCACTCACATGATATTGGAGATTTTGTTTTAGATGCAGTTGTACAACAATTAATTAGGATCTTCTGTTGCTGTTCTTTTAGCTAAGCTCCTTAATGGAACATGAATGTATTGGCAAGAAATGGGTTTTAGTGACAACTTAACTTGTGACATAATACTTGGTATAAGATCCATTGCCTTTTATTTTCAGGTGGAACCTTTGATTGTTTTCAATCTCATTCCTGGTAATTTAGTTGTGGAAATAGCACATTGCCTTCTATACTTAAGACATTATGCACTCCACATATCCATTCAGCTGATAGAAAATTATGGGTAGAAGCTATTAGTGATTAAAGTACCATATTCTCTAGCTTTGTAATTAGTAGCAGGCTAGCAGTTGATGGATATACCTTATTCCATTATAGTAATCATGGGTCCAATTTGGCTGAGGCTTTTATAACTGTTACAGAGATATACTACATTTTTTTCTAGTCAACTTTGATCATTCATTGGTGATATATATTCTTCCCTCATTGCTGTATATATTTTCCTTTCCATGCTACAACACCTTTGGTGATAACAACTGTTGAATGTTTTTGATACAGAAATTGAAGGTTACTTATGTTGGAGTTGAACTTCTTGATTTGAGATCTGGAGATCTTCGCTGGTGTTTGGATTTTAGAGACATGAATTCCCCAGCAATTGTACTACTCTCAGATGCTTATGGAAAGAAAAACAACGAGCCTGGAGGTTTTGTTCTGTGTCCATTATATGGAAGAAAATCAAAAGCTTTCCAAGCCGCATCTGGGACTTCAAATACTGCTATTATTTCAAATTTGGTAAGGGAAATGTTGTTTATATCAGTTCATTATTGTTGTGGAACTCCTTTGCCTACTTCTTTTCTGTTGGATATTTTGCATAAATGTTCATTCCTTCACAGGACTTATTCTTGTTAACTATATTTTGCTATATTCATCCATCCTTAACTATTCATCCTTCCTTTGATAGACAAAAACTGCCAAGTCTATTGTTGGATTATCTCTGGCTGTGGACAGTTCTCACTCTCTTACGCCCTCCGAATATCTTAAGACAAGAGGTAACCCACTATTCTAGTGCAATTTAAGTTTTCTATCAACTTAGTTTCTTTCTCTTGGAATTTAATGTTCACAATTTCGCATATTAATTGTCTGCAACATGTAAAATTGAAGCCAAGGAAGCTATTAGAGCGGAAGAAACTCCATCTGGGGGTTGGTCAGTTACAAGGTTGAGGTCTGCTGCTCATGGAACTTTAAATGTTCCTGGAAGTAATTTGGGAATCGGGCCAAAAGGAGGACTTGGAGAGCAGGGCGATTCGGTATCCCGAAAACTCATTCTCACTAAGGTTTCACTTGTTGAAAGACGGCATGATAATTATGAGGTGAATCAAGATCAGTCCATTCCTTGTGGCTTTATTAATGATGCAACATGTCTTTTCATTTATGGTGATAAATTTTGTTGTTATTTATGTCATCCAGGTGGTTATTGTCCGTCCGTTATCTTCAGTGAGTGCCCTTGTGCGATTTGCTGAGGAACCTCAGATGTTTGCATTTGAATTTAATGATGGTTGCCCTATCCACGTAAGTAGTTATTACTAATTATTTTGACCTGTTAAATTAACTATTGATTTTCACATTTATCTAGTAACTTATCCATAAAAGAACAAGATTTGGCCATAAAATCTGGTCTGATTTTCAGATATATGCTAGCACATCAAGGGATAGCTTGCTTGCTGCAGTTCGGGATGTATTACAATCAGAAGTAGGTATATGTGATTTCTCTTGGGTATATGATTGAGCATTCGACTTTTGGATTGACTATGAACAGATTGTCACCAAGATTATTGGTTTATTTACCTTACAAGCTCTTGTATGTTGGCTAGGTAATTATAGTGCTTGGATTTAAAATCATGATTTGATTTATGCAGGGTGAGTGCCCAGTACCTGTACTGCCAAGGATAACACTACCTGGTCATAGAATTGATCCACCATGTGGCAGAGTCTATTTACAACTTGGGAAAATAACTAGTGGACAACAACGTACTGTTGCTGACATGGAAAGCACAAACATGCATTTAAAACACCTGGCAGCTGCTGCTAAGGATGCTGTGACCGATGGTGGCTCTATTGTCGGATCTAGAGCTAAGTTGTGGCGTAGAATAAGGGAATTTAATGCATGTGTTAGTTATGGCGGCATGCCTGCTAACATTGAAATACCAGAAGTCACATTGATGGCCTTGATCACAATGCTTCCTGCTGCTCCAAACCTTCCTCCAGATTCCCCTCCCTTGCCTCCCCCTTCACCTAAAGCAGCTGCAACAGTTATAGGCTTCATAGCATGTTTGCGAAGATTACTAACATCTAGAAGTGCTGCCTCACATGTCATGTCTTATCCTGCTGCTGTTGGGAGGATAATGGGTTTGCTTAGAAATGGTTCTGAGGGAGTTGCTGCTGAAGCTGGAGGGCTTATTGCTGTACTTATTGGTGGTGGACCTGGAAATATGAATCTAGTAACGGACACTAAAGGAGAATGGCATGCTACAATTATGCACACTAAATCTGTTTTATTTGCTAATAATAACAATGTTGTTGTCCTTGTAAACAGACTAAAGCCTATATCTGTATCACCACTATTATCTATGTCTGTTGTTGAAGTTCTAGAGGCAATGATTTGTGAACCACATGGGGAGACTACCCAATATATAGTTTTTGTTGAGTTGTTGCGACAAGTAGCTGGTTTACGTCGTCGCTTATTTGCATTATTTGGACATCCCTCTGATAGTGTAAGAGAGACTGTTGCTGTGATTATGCGGACAATTGCAGAAGAAGATGCAATTGCAGCAGAATTCATGCGTGATGCTGCTTTGCGTGATGGTGCTTTGCTCCGTCATTTGTTGCATGCTTTTTTCCTTCCTTCTGGTGAACGCCGTGATATCAGTCGCCAACTTGTGGCTCTGTGGGCAGATTCTTATCAACCTGCTCTCAATTTATTGTCCAGAGTGCTTCCTCCAGGCTTGGTAGCTTATTTACATACCCGTTCTGATGGGATTGCATTTGATGATACACAAAATGTGTCAGGTCGAGAAGGATCTTCACTAACTAGAAGACAAAGGCGATTACTCCAACAGAGGAAGGGTCATGTAGCACATCTGACATCATCTGTTAACACCGTTGAAGCTGATCTGGCAAGGCAGACCAATGCTGGAGCCTTGAGATGGCCAGATGGTCAGCAGACACCTGCAACAGATCCAAGTTCAGTAGTGATTCCAGGGACTATATCTCATACTGCTAATACCAACAATGATTTGGCTGCTTCAGGAACACCACAAACGGGTAACTTCATGAATGCTTCCTCCACGATTTTGCAGGAATCCAGTGAAGCAAATGCTCTAAATCCTGTTGATTTTGTTGATCAAAATATGACTGGTGCACTAAACACAGGGATACCTGGTCCTGCTCAGGTTGTTGTAGAGAGCACACCTGTCGGTTCTGGTAGACTACTGTGTAATTGGCCTGAATTTTGGCGGGCATTTACCCTAGATCATAATCGTGCAGACTTGATCTGGAATGAGCGGACCAGGCAGGAGTTGAGGCAGGCATTGCAGGCAGAGGTTCATAATTTAGATGTTGAGAAGGAGAGAACCGAACATATTGTTCCTGGAGGGACAATTATGCACACTGTGACAGGGGAAGATTGTGTGCCTCAAATATCTTGGAATTACTCAGAATTCTTTGTTAACTACCCCAGTCTATCCAAGGAAGTTTGTGTTGGTCAATATTATCTGCGTTTGCTCCTTGAGAGTGGCAGCAGTGGTAGTAGGGTGCAGGATTTTCCACTGCGTGACCCCGTTGCATTCTTTAGAGCCTTGTATCACCGTTTTCTATGTGATGCAGATACCGGATTGACAGTAGATGGTGCAGTTCCTGATGAAATGGGAGCATCTGATGATTGGTGTGATATGGGAAGGTTAGATGGTTTTGGTGGAGGAGGAGGTTCTTCAGTTAGAGAGCTCTGTGCGAGGGCAATGGCTATAGTGTATGAGCAGCACTTTATAACAATTGGTCCATTTGAAGGCACTGCACATATTACAGTCTTGTTGGATAGGACAGATGATAGGGCCTTAAGGCACCGAATTCTTCTTCTATTGAAGGTAAATAAATTGTGATATCATCTTTGTCAAATGTGGCTTGCATGACAATTATTTATTTTGTTTCTTTGATGAATAAAGGATTCTGTGGAAAGATTTATACTAATTCTAGGAAAAAAAAATACTAATTCTAGGAGATATATGTTTGGTTGAGGACCAGCAAAAACAAATCTAGAGAATAGTTGTAAGTGTTTCAGTACATATTAAGCTGAGCAACATGGACTATTCTCTTTTGAGGCTGTGTAGGTTAATAAGCTAGTGTTTGAACTCTATGAGGCAGCTTGGTAAGTGCTTGTGAATTCATAAATGAAACAGGGTACACCATCATGTTTGAGGTCAACTTGGAAATGGAGGCGGCCATGATCATAATTGAGCTGCCCATAATATTTCTGGAAGCCTATATGAACCTAGTACACATTGCATTCATCTGAGATGTTTCTTGTTACAGTACATATTATCAGAACCTGACCTGTGCATCACTGCTATGAATATATCTGAAATTTTCTGAACTACTTAATCCGTTTGCAGGTTTTAATGAAAGATTTATCAAATATAGAAGCTTCGGTCTTAGTTGGAGGATGTGTCCTGGCTGTTGACCTTCTGACATCAGCTCATGAAGCTTCAGAAAGAACCTCTATTCCATTGCAATCTAATTTGATTGCGGCAACTGCTTTCATGGAGCCCCTCAAGGAATGGATGTTTGTAGACAAAGAAGGTACGCAAGTTGGGCCAGTGGAAAAGGATGCTATAAGGAGATCATGGTCGAAGAACGCTATTGACTGGACAACAAGGTGTTGGGCATCTGGAATGTCTGACTGGAAGAAATTAAGAGATATACGTGAACTTCGTTGGGCACTAGCACTTAGGGTTCCTGTTCTCACTCATACTCAGGTGCTGTTAGTTTGGTTGTCTGCATACTTGATTCTAGCTGGGTCCATTAACATAGAATCACAATTGAATTCAAGTAGGCATGATTTCTTTACTCTCCGTGAAAAATGACTCGATATGGAAACTTCTTAGCATTCTACCACATATCTAACAAGCCATGATTTACTTGTTTGATGAATATGACGTTAGGTTGTATGGCAGTCACAAGACTAGTCAATAGATACATAGTCTACATGTAATGATGTTTTTGTCTTATGAAAGTGTTTATTCAATCAAATAGTGAATCTAGTTTTTAGTGTTAGAAAGTAATTTATTCCTTCGTTTGATGTAAACAATTTGCTTCTTTTTTTTATGAAAAATTGAACTTTCCAAAGTTCTTTTACTGAATGGTTAATAAACATTCCTTAGAGATACATAGATGCTGCATTTGAATTCTGTAATAATTTCATGTTAAGATTTACTGGTTGTGGAAATAGTTTTCTTATTAATGCAGTCATTGCTAGAATAAGGAACTGCCTAGTGGATTTGACATGATTAGTTTTCTTAGTGCTATTTATCTTGTTTGTAGACTCAGAGTGTATTTGGATGACTTGTCCTCTAGGATTGTATGTCAGTAATTTCTACTAATCCTTTAAATGAAAAGGAGAAGTTTGTTTTGGGTGGTTAGTTTAAGAAATTTCCAATGCATTTATATGCTTAAGGTTCATTAGCTCATATGAGATATGGCTGTACAAGTCTTATAGCGATCAAATGGGACAACGTATAGGAATTGAACATGTAGAATAGAGGTGTTACCCAATAGATGGCACTTGATAGTGAGATAAAGTAGCACCCCACTTTTGATATCAAAAAGAGTTATAAGTTGTGAGACTGAAATCTTGTTATCCTTTTGGGTACTTTTTGGCTTTGATCATGATATCCACTTGTTTTGTCCAAGGGTTTACAACCTATAATCTCTCTGCATCATGAGCCCGTAGGTCTGGGTATTATAGCACCTTCACATGGCCACGATCTTGAGAAAGCGAAATAGATTATAAATCATTTGGTTTGGTTTAGGTGGAGCTCACCAGGGATCTGAATAACAAGTTAATGGGTCCCACTTCAGAAGATTCGTGGGAGGCTTCCTTATTGCTTGTTTCAGTTGTTTGTTATCCCATTTATTTGAAGCAAACTTTCTGCACATGTGCTTCCTTTATTTCAGTGGTTTCCTAAGATTTGCCTACTTTGCAGGTTGGAGATGCAGCATTGTCTATATTACACAGCATGGTAACAGCACATTCAGATTTTGATGATGCGGGAGAACTTGTTACACCAACACCAAGAGTTAAAAGAATCTTGTCGAGTCCTCGGTGCCTTCCACATGTTGCACAGGTTAATCTGTTTTTCATGTTCATTGGTCTCAATTCTATGTTCCAAGATATTTAGATTCATAGACAAGATTCAACTTATAGCACAGATAGATGTTATATTGAACCACAAGATTTCAGTTAACTTCTGAAGATAAAGGTCTTCATGCGGAGGTGGCTAGTATTTCTTAATTCATATCTGCAAGTCAAACATTTTATTCGAGAGTGGTGATCTCTACATGTTTGCAGGTGTGGATGTGGTTTTACACTTTATGAGCTTTCTGTTAGCATGTAGGAAAATTTATCTACATGGTAGGGTGGTTGATTTATTCTTGCATATTGTGAGGATATCCTATCACTTGAAGGGTGAAAAAAGTGGAACACATTTGCATTGTACAACCATTAATTCCATGAATCCTTCTCTTTTTATTTTTTCTAGAACATGTGCTACAAATGCTGCTAAGGAGCTTAGGTCCACCTTGCCCATGCCAGACTCAGTCTTTTATATTCTTTATGTGGAGGTGGATTATGCAAATTCCCTCTTTTCATGTTTGACTTCTTGTGTATTGAAGTTTGTAAATCAGGATCTATGTGTCCACTATCTTCATTTTAGAACTCTGCAAATGTATAGGTCTTGTCCTTACTTTAACTATATGAGTTAGATAGATAAAACCCAAATGAATAAATTCTTTTGTTTCTTAATTTATGGAATCAGGCCATGCTTACAGGAGAACCAAGTATTGTTGAGAGTGCTGCAGCATTATTGAAGTTTGTTGTCACCAGAAATCCCAAGGCAATGATAAAGCTGTATAGTACAGGTGCATTTTATTTTGCTCTGGCATACCCTGGTTCTAATCTCCTCTCCATTGCACAACTGTTCTCTGTCACTCATGTCCATCAAGCATTTCATGGTGGCGAAGAAGCTGCAGTTTCTTCTTCTTTGCCATTGGCCAAACGTAGTGTACTGGGTGGGCTTCTTCCTGAGTCATTGCTTTATGTATTGGATCGAAGTGGTCCAGCTGCCTTTTCTGCAGCTATGGTTTCTGATTCTGATACTCCAGAAATCATATGGACCCACAAAATGAGGGCAGAAAATCTGATTTGTCAGGTATTCATCATTTGAAAAGGATGTATTAATATAGTTGCATATCCATTTGAGTTGTAATTTGGTTGCATATCTAACATGTAATCTCATTTCAGGTTTTGCAACACCTGGGGGATTTCCCTCAGAAACTATCCCAGCATTGCCATTGTGTATATGATTATGCTCCAATGCCACCTGTGACATATCCTGAGTTGAGGGATGAAATGTGGTGTCACCGTTACTACCTTCAGAACTTGTGTGATGAGATTCGATTTCCAAAATGGCCAATAGTGGAACATGTTGAGTTCCTACAGTCCTTGTTGGTAATGTGGCGTGAAGAATTGACGCGAAGACCTATGGATCTATCCGAGGAAGAAGCCTGCAGAATCTTGGAAATATCCTTAGATGATGTGTCCAAAGATGACTCTAAGAATGCTGTAGAACTGACTGAAGAGACTCCTGGCATATCAAAGCAGATTGAGAATATAGATGAAGAAAAACTTAAAAGGCAATATCGAAAACTTGCAATGAAATACCATCCTGACAAAAACCCTGAGGGAAGAGAGAAATTTCTTGCTGTGCAAAAAGCTTATGAACGTCTGCAGGTAACTGACAAATTGCTTGTCTACATCTATAAAGAACCTGATAGATGCATTGAAAGCAGGCAGATGAATTAAATGATATATAAAGATCTAGGAGAAGAAAATGTGGTATCCGAGGACAGTATTGCTTACTGGAAAATGGATACTTTGCATATTGCTGTCATTGTGTTCAATCCTTTTGTCATTCTCTGCTTCTGTTTGATCACGGTGTACTACAGAGAATAAGTGAACCATTTAGATTTTTGGTTGAAATGTGACAAGTACAGTAGTTCACTTTATTTTTCTTTATGAAATAAGGTCAGCTTTTATATTGAAAGAGATAAAAATAGGAACGAGAGGTGCGTTCAATTACATTTTGAAACAGAAAAAAAAAACAGGAAATCACAAGTACAAGTACAGTAGTTCACTGATTGTTCATTAATCAGGGGGTTGCAAGTGCAGTTTCTAATGTTTGTCAATATCATTTCTGTTGGTTGTTATAGGCTACCATGCAGGGCTTACAAGGTCCCCAGCCTTGGAGATTACTTCTTCTATTGAAGGGACAATGCATCCTGTACAGACGGTATGGGGATGTATTAGAACCATTTAAATATGCTGGGTATCCAATGTTATTGAATGCAGTCACAGTGGACAAGGATGACAATAATTTCCTTTCATCTGATAGAGCACCTCTACTGATTGCTGCTTCAGAGCTGCTTTGGTTGACGTAAGTTTGTTTGCTGCCTCACCTGTTTTAGTTTTTTTTATCTCGCACTCTACTTTTTATTGTCTGATGTCTATAAATTTAAACTTTATATTTTCCTTCTTCTTTTTTCCATGCATGTTCAGGTGTGCATCTTCTTCACTAAATGGTGAAGAGTTTGTAAGAGATGGCGGAATACAACTGCTTGCTAATCTGCTTTCCAGGTGCATGTATGTGGTTCAGCCTAGGACTCATGCTACTGAACCTTCAGCTATTATTGTTACAAATGTGATGCGAACGTTTTCTGTTCTGAGTCAGTTTGAAAGTGCCAGAAATGAGATACTTGAGTTCTCTGGACTGATAGAGGATATTGTACACTGCACTGAACTTGAACTTGTAGCTGCTGCTGTTGATGCTGCACTTGAGACTATTGCAAAAGTTTCAATCTCCTCAGAGCTGCAGGCAGCCTTACTAAAGGCTGGTATTCTATGGTTAGTTAAATGAATTATTTATGTCTTTTTACTGTTAATCTACTATGTATACTGTCTTAGTGTTCTAAGTTTAGATATTATTTGTGTGCCAGTAATAATTGTATGCTCTTCTCTGTCTTTTTTCATCTTTATCCTGGGTAGGTCTTAATACTGCATGTCTGGCAAGCATATTGTGATAATACCATATTGTCTTATGCTGTGGTGGTGAAATCATGGCTTCAGTATTTCAGAGTTTATAGTTAAGCTTCTGATTTTACCATCTTCCACAATATGCATTTAGTTGATTGTCCAGCCTTTCCTTGTGACGGATTCTTCTCGGGTTGCTCACTTCCAATGTCTAAACATGTTGCTTGAACTGCTATTCCTCTTTCACAGATATGATTTACCCTTTCTAGGTCATAATGGACTTTATGAACTATCTAACCTTACTTCTGTGATACCTCATGTTGTGAAAACGGATGGATTCTCTTGAAAAGTAATTTGTTTGTGATGAGTTGAAACAGTGAGATTGGTTATTATGATTGCCTATAGTCAAAGTCGCAACAAACATAAATTCTATTGTGTTTTCACAACAAAAAAAAAAATCATATTGGGTGAGACTCACTGTCTTCCCTTCTCCACACATTATTGATTTGTTTAGATCTCTCATCAGTTCGGGCCTGGCAGACATATATTTAATGGCACATTATGGATTTGATTGTATGATGGTATGTATTTATCCATCTGTGTGGTTGATCTAATACACAACACGTTTAACAGATGGACACCATACAATAAGTTAGAAAGCAAGACAACATCGTTCAACTGTGTATTATCTTCATTCCTTGATTTCTGGCATTGATTGGACACTTGGTCATGTTTCAGGTACCTTGTGCCGTTGTTGTTTCAATACGATTCTACTGCAGAAGACTCTGATGTGAAGGAAACCCATGGTGTTGGAGCTAGTGTTCAAGTTGCCAAGAACTTGCATGCTGTTCTGGCATCTCAAGCATTGTCAAGGCTTAGTGGTTTGGCCCCGGAGGAGAACTTAACACCCTATAATCAGGTTGCTGCTGATGCTTTGAGAAATTTGCTGACCCCTAAACTTTCAAGCATGCTGAAAGATCCCATACCAAAAGAGTTCCTCTCAAAATTGAATGCAAACTTGGAGATGCCAGAGGTAGATGTTATTTCATTATTTCTTTTTGTCTTCTTGAATAGAGGGACTATACATCACCTGTATACTTGGATGATATTAAATTCTTAGAAATGTTAGAGATGATATATTATTATTTAGCTGTTTTAAATGATCTTATTCTGTCATTGTGTCTATTCTAGTCTATATTCCTTCAGATATATGGATCGCAAATTGTTTTACGTTTTGCCTTGCTCTTCTAGTTTACTAACTTATGTTTGGATTCTGGTTTTAATGATACTTAAAATGGTAGCTAAACCCAAGGAAGGGAGTTTTTTTTTTGACAAATAAAGCTATATGGTTTAGACCATGCTCTACCTTCCTTTTTTGTTCACTTTTTTGTTGCTTTAGGTGTCTGTTATGACCCAATTGGTTAATGAATGGGACTGGAGTTCTCACATTAGAATTATTTCAAAGTGTGGGGGATTTAATAACCCTGGAGCTCTCCAACCCTTACAACTAGATTTCAAAGTGTAGTTCTCCTAAGGGTGTTTCGTTTGGGGTAGATCTTCTCTAAGTAATATTTTGTTGAGTTGTCCAAGTTTCCTAAATGGAGTTATGTTAATATATAGATATCTACCTAGTCATATGTTTTCAGGTACGCTCATTTGTTCTTGCAGATTATATGGAACTCTTCAACACGGACAGAATTATTAAAACTTGTGGATCAGCAGCGTGCAAACCAAGGTCCAGATGGCTCATACGATCTAAAAGATGCAGAATCTTTTATGTTTGAAGCATTAGCAAAAGAACTATTTGTTGGTAATGTTTATTTGAGAGTCTACAATGATCAGCCAGATTCAGAAATTACTGAGCCAGAAGCTTTCTGCTTAGCTCTGGTTGATTTCATATCAATATTGGTCCACAGCCACTTGACTACCAGTTCAGATGCTCGGAACCTTCAGTGTAGTGACGTTGATACCTCAAATAATGGGAAGCATGTTTCTGATGATTCTCTGGCACAATTTGATGATGGAATGATGAACAAGGAGGATCCAAAACTTATTAAGAAACTTGAATTTGGATTGACCTCTCTCCAGGTTAAGAATTCTTAGTTTCCAATGGAAAATTTTGAAGCATTACTCTTCTAACATTCTTTCATGTTTTGTTACTGCAGAACTTGCTGATAACCAATCCAAGTTTGGCATCTGTATTCACTACCAAAGAAAAGTTATTGCCTCTTTTTGAATGTTTTTCTGTAACGGTTACGTCAAAGCGCGACATTCCTCAGCTTACTTTGGAAGTGTTCTCTCTGTTGACTACACACGCCCCTTGTTTGGAAGCCATGGTTGCTGATGGGTCGAGTCTGTTGCTTCTGCTACAAATGCTTCACTCTTCGCCTAATTGTCGTGAAGGCGTACTTCATGTTCTCTATGCCTTGGCAAGCACACCAGAACTAGCATGGGCAGCAGCCAAACATGGTGGAGTGGTCTACATTCTTCAGCTTCTCCTTCCCATGCAAGGTATATATATACATATGTAGTAATTAAGGATCAATAGATAAGTCTATAATGAATTGAGAATGTTAGAAATATTTGAGAAGGAGATGAGACACGAGAAAATGAGATGCGATTGATACCAATTAGAGCAAAAATGGATTTACCCAGAACCCCAATCCAATCTAACTCAAATACATTTTGATTTGGTTTGGGTTTGGGACACACGAACTACCCGTTTTCTTATGTTCAATTTTTTTTTTCATTTTGTCAATAGCAGATTAGTAGATTGAAACAAAAACTGTAATCTGTAACTACAGTAGTGATTAACAACAAATTAAGGGATATAAAAAAAATGAATTCCTTTACTACAGGTTGTGATTAGTTGCAGATTAAGGGATAGAAAAAAAAATTATAGTAACAATATTTAGTTTGGATTATCCAAACCATTCTCAACCTAATTCATACTAATGAGTAGAATGGTTTGGATAATGGATTGAATAAATTTAGTTTGGGTTAAGTATGAATTGGGTAAAATAGATAGGATTTTCTGGTTTATTCACCCATAGCCATAACCATCTAGTGGGCCCCAAGTATCCCAGCATACAGAAAGAATCTACCAGCTAATGTACCATGGCCAACTGGACTTTTGAAAAGGAAACAATTACATAAGAAATACTACACTAGTGAGTCCATAATAAATCTCACGAGTCTCCACTGGTTTGACTCGTAACAATATATATATATATATATATATATATATATATATATATCATTACCACCCACTCAGGGTAGCTCAAGTGGGAACAATCTAAGAGTTCAATTCACTGAGAATACTTTGATTGAAGGGAAGGTGGTCTAAAATAAATTACTATTTATAACTTCTTTTGGTTCAGATGTTATTCAAACAATGCTGAATATGTAAATGTACTTGTTGCAGAGGAAATTCCTGTACAACAAAGAGCAGAAGCTGCTTCTTTGCTTGGGAAGCTTGTTGGGCAACCAATGCATGGACCAAGAGTGGCGATAACACTAGCAAGATTTTTGCCAGATGGTCTGGTTTCTATTATTAGGGATGGTCCTGGCGAAGCTGTTGTAGTTGTCCTTGATCAAACTACAGAGACTCCTGAGCTTGTATGGACACCAGCAATGGCAGCTTCTTTGTCTGCACAAATTGCTACAATGGCATCAGACATATATCGTGAGCAGATGAAAGGCCGTGTAGTTGATTGGGATGTACCGGAACAGGCATCTGGCCAACAGGAAATGAGAGATGAACCTCAGGTCGGTCTTTATGATTGCCTAATCTTCTTTTGTGATTGCATTTGAAGTTTAGGGTTTCTTATCAGACTTCATCCTCGTTTGATTCTTGATTCGGCTTATTCTCGACGAATAAGCTGGTACAGTATGAGCGAATAAGCTGAATCAAACAGGCCTAACACTTTTTTTTCTCTCTCTTTATGCTACTGGAGAAGTTAGCGAAAAGCTTAATGCAATCAAACATATATCAGCGATTTACGAATAAACTGAATTAAACTAACCCTTTTCTCTTTTCTTTTTCTAACTTTAGGTGGGTGGAATTTATGTGAGACTGTTCTTGAAAGATCCCCAGTTTCCTCTTAGGAACCCTAAGAAGTTTTTGGAAGGGCTGTTGGATCAGTATCTATCTTCTATTGCTGCAACGCATTTTGATCAGGCCGTTGATTCTGAGTTGGCTCTACTTCTTTCTGCTGCATTGGTTTCACTATTGCGGGTACACCCTGCTCTTGCAGATCATGTAGGGTATCTTGGATATGTTCCGAAACTTGTGACTGCAGTAGCCTATGAAGGAAGAAGGGAAACAATGTCCACTGAAGAGACTATGAATAATGGGCATTATGCAGATGAAACATATCAAACTGATGATAGTCAAACTAGGCCGAGCTCACCAACTCCTCAAGAACGTGTTCGTCTTAGTTGCCTACGAGTCCTGCATCAACTTGCAGCAAGTACAACATGCGCTGAAGCTATGGCTGCTACTAGTGTAGGAACACCTCAGGTATCTTTTTTTTTAAACAATGGTTTTTTCCTTGGAAAAGGTTATACCCTCCTTATTATCTTTTACCCACCTAGGATAGATCAAGTGGTAAGAGTCTTGAACTTAAGAGGTTGATGTCTCAATTTTGATTCCCACTGAAAGCATGTTGATTGAAATGTGAGGTCATGACGGTAGGATGTTGTGGGATGTTGTGCTAGCCTCCTCTATAAAAAAAAAATGGTCTCAAAGAGGTATATGTGAACAAAAGTTGGTGTTAATCTTCAAGCCTAATTGAAGCTTGTATTTGTCACAATCACGATCCTATTAAAAATTGTCAAAATTGAAATTGATTTTTTCTTCGCAGGTATAAGATATTTTTTAAATATTTTTATCTTCATTTGGTATACAAATTACTTTTTAAGATCATGATTCAAATAATAATGTAATTATTTTGTGCTTCATTGATATAATCTTTTTTCATTTTAGTGTTTTACGATCACGATCTAATTATTTCTTACAACATTGTGATTTTTCATAAAGATTTTTTAAGGACTTGTTTTTTTGTAGGTTGTTCCTCTTCTAATGAAAGCTATTGGGTGGCCTGGTGGAAGTATACTGGCTCTGGAGACACTAAAAAGAGTTGTAGTTGCTGGAAACCGAGCTAGAGATGCCCTTGTTGCCCAAGGACTTAAGTGAGTTAAAATCTATTATATAGAAATATGAACTTGGTTATGAAATAGGGTTACATTACTAGTTACTGATAATGATCGAATGAATGGGGGAATTTGCAGAGCTGGTCTTGTTGAGGTGCTTCTTGCCCTTCTTGATTGGAGGGCTGGAGGAAGAAGTGGTCTTTGCTCACAGATGAAGTGGAGTGAATCTGAAGCATCCATTGGCCGTGTTCTTGCTATCGAGGTTTGTTTGTCTCAAAAAATCCTATTATGACATAAAAAGTAAATTGTTTTTTGTTTTTAAGAATGAAATGGTGTATCTTTCTTTGCAGGTTTTACACGCGTTTAAAACAGATGGAGCCCATTGTGCTAAAGTGCGAGAAATATTGAATGCTTCTGATGTAAGTAGCCGAAACCTACCTTTGTTTGTTTGTTTGTTTGGTTTAGGTTAATAATAATAGAATTTGGGGCGGGGACAGGTATGGGCAGCTTATAAAGATCAAAAACACGATCTTTTTCTTCCATCGAATGCACAGTCATCTGCAGCTGGAGTTGCAGGTCTAATAGAGAATTCATCATCCGGGCTTACCTATGCCCTAACAGCTCCTACTACTACTACTTCTACTAGCTTATCAAGGTCACCACCTCCATCAGCAATTGCTTATGATTTTAATTTTAATAATGGAAAATCGGATCTGTGAAAACAGAGACAATAATATATAAATAAATACTATCTTAATATACTGCAGATAGATGAAAATTGTGTTCTTCTTCATCATATACTATTAGGGTTTTTTTACATATATTTCACTCGTCTGTATAGACTATAGAGCATTGTTGTACAGTGATTCATTTTTTTTATTATATTTTTGTTTTCTCATAGTCTTGGTCTTTTGCTGATAACGGTTCTAAAGTCTTGCCTAAAAGACCAAGGGTCTTAGTTTGATTCCCGCTTTTAGTCTTAGGTTTGATTCCCGTAACTCCCGCTGAGAGGGCTTTAAATGTGGGGTCGTATAACTTGTATGAATAGAAGCGGAGGATGGGCTGTTATGTTAGTTCTCTTTAATTAAAAAATATATATTTTTTATTTTTTATGTTATTTTTTTTTTTCTTTCATGATAGGTTGTTGTCACTTCTCGTCTACCCACACTTCAATTTGGTCAATTATCACATGTCAAACACTCCAAATATTTTTTTTTTGTTCTTACTCAGTAAAAAAATGATTTATTTTGAATTCAACTAACTTATTTTCAAATTTGGAATAATTTAATAAAGCATCATAAATAATGCTTGAGATAGATAAAAATGTCACACAAATAAAACTCCTCACTGATATTCTTGTTTGACAACAAATTTTCCTATTAATTATTATTGTAATTTATTTGTATTTGCTTGGAATATATTAAAAATTGAAAAGTATAAATCTGGAAACGTGTTAAATAGTCAGAATTCAGAAAGTTTCAGAACATATTATACATGTACATTTTTTTTATTATATAATAGGGAAAATATTGATTATGATTTTAATTTGGCTTTTTTAAGTTTGGAAGCAGCTTTAATTGATTTTGTAGTTATTTTAAATTAATATTAAACTCTTTCATGTATTAAAAAAAATAAGAGATGATGATTTTAGAAAATTAAATAAATAAATAAATAAATAAAAACTTATATATTAATGCTATGTGGTTCAACAAACTTTAGCCTAACAAGACCCGTCTCTTCAATTTTTTTTATTCTTTTTAAGAAATGAAAGTGAAAGAAAATAAATAGAGATGTTTTTGCTTTTGCTTATATAAATTGTTAAAAAGTAGCATTTTCTTTTTCTTTCAATAAATAATTTTTTTAAATAGTCAAAATAGGATATTCTTTATGTTTAATTTCTCAAATATGATCAATAGTAGTAAGTTTGATATTACTAAAAAAACCTTTAGATAAAAATGTAAGAGATTGTACTAATTTTTTAAAATTCAAATAAAGTTTAATATTTAATTGTTATTTTGAACACAAATATTTATTTATTTATTTAAAATATAAAATTTAGATGCAATGTCACCACATGCATATAGTACCAATTCCACAAAAACAAAATAGAAATTATAATTGATCACTTTTATTTTATATTTGTTTTGAACATGAGCATTTATATTATGAATTATATGAATCTATATTCAAATGGGAAATATTTTTAAAAAAATACTTGTATTTCAAATAGATTTACTTAATACTATCATACAAGTTCTCCAAATTCAGTTCTTTTGATTCACCCAAAATATGTAAAAAAAATTATTTAATTATTTATATTTTAGGCTAAATTGCCAAACATTACAAAATTAAACAACACTAAATTATAGCCCAAATTTGACACATCAAGGAAATTAATGTTGAATAAATATTATAAGTGGCCCTATTTTTATGATACTTTATTTCAATTCAATGATATGCCTATTTTTATTTGGTTGCATTACAATTCATTGATGTATATGGATAACTGAACTTTGAAATTATATTAAAATTATTTGTAATGAATGATACATGACCATTTTCTAATTTCAAATACATATTGAATTTTGCTATTGTTATAATAGAAAAGGAAATTTCTGGATTTTGAGGTAACACCTTGTGACGTGTTTGGATTGCAGCTTTTGACCAAATATTATTTATTTATTTATTATATTGAAGTTGGAAAACTTGAACACGGCTCGTATACAAATACAACCTTGTGAAGCTTTCTAGAAGTTGTTGTTTGCCATCAAACAACAACTTCTATTTATAGAAATCATTAAAGTGCTCCTACTTCAGTTTTAACGGTCATAATTTGCCAAGTGTCTAACAAAATATATTTATTAATTAATTAATTAATTAATTAATTTGCTATGTGAACTTTGTAAATGTCAATCATACTCATAGTCAAGCCATCACTAGTATGAAAGTCCAAAAAAATATTATTTGTTATAAAGTTTCATATATATTCATATTTCCCCTTATTAATCAAATTGATATTTATATTTTTGTCTTTATATATATCTAATTAACCATAAATACAATGAAATGAAAGAACACACAAATCAAACAAACTAGACAAACTAATCTCCCTTCTAGCTTAACATTATAAAAAAATGTATAATATCCTCGTCATCCTCCGGAGTTTGAACCCGTCAGGCGACACGTCAAGTTAAATTAGTTAAGTGTATCCGTGACTATGGGTTTAAACTACGAGATTAATGGCACTAAACAAATATTAAAATAAGTCAAACATAGTTACATAACCCAATAAAATACATTCTAGATGATATAATCCTCAAAGTTTTTGATTGTTTTTTCTTATAGTCAAAATATTTGTAATTTCTAATCATTTAAAATGCCATCTCCAAAAGATCACTAGAGGCAATAACTTTCTTAAAAAAAATAATAACAATTCGAATTATCGAATAATGTTTGAATTTTGGGTTCATATTTGTACTATTAAGTTAAATAGTATTAACTATTAACCCTATGACATTCTTTTCTTAATTAACAACTTTATAGAGGAATTCAAAATTACACAAAGTCAACAATAATACATATCTTAGGGAGCCACTTATTTCAAAAGATAGGTGGAATTAGAATTAAGGTCGGTTAAATGATCATTTGATTTTGGATATTATATATTTTTTCTCAAATATCAAACTGTGTATATTCATACACAACCACATATAATATAAAATATATATACTAAATTAACCAGTCAATTAATTGAGAAAACAATATTATATAAAAATAAATGAGAAAGAATACTATATTTATAATTAAAGTTTGGATATTTTTTATATAATATTTTTAAATGATGGGTAAATTAATAATAAATATTTCAATATAAATATTTCTTTATTCTCAAATATAAATAAAAGTATTAATTTAGATATTACTATATATATTAAATTAAAAACTAAAGTCCAAAATTCTTTAAATATAACCTTCAATTATTAAAAAATATATATATATAAATTAAATGAAGCTATGGTAGTTCACCATCCATGCCGTTACCATTATGAAATTGGTAGATTTAAAATTAGAATTAATAATGTAGGGTCGAAATTGTAATAATAATGAAATAGAGACCCAAACACTTAAATGCACTTTCATGTCTTTTCCTACATTATTCTGGAATGTGATTACAGCTAGGTCTTCTTGATTACAGTTATTTTCTTTCATATAATATTCATTTTTTAAATTTAAATCTTTTTTTAATCAACATTATCTGTTTCTAATATAAAATTATTAAATATTTTGTTCTAATTCATTTTTTTAAATACTAATCTATTTTAAAATAAATGAATGAAGTAGGCCATGTCTGATTTAATAATAAAAACTCACATACAATTATCTTATATTTTTTTTTTTTCGATTATCTAATCTTATGCCTCAGTTCAAAGGTTTCGATGGAATAAAAACCGTGACCTTTTAGTTTTAGGTCGACTATTTCGACGATGTAACATTGAGATTATTTTTATAAATATTTTAAAAAATAACATAAATAACATAAACATAAAAAATATTTTACGTCGATTGAGTTGTATGGAATTAATAAAACAATTTTAGTCATATTATTTATTATTTTATTAATATGGAAATCAAACAAAACAAAGTGGAAGAACTTTCCTTAGTGCTGCGGGCCACGAATATTGACAGCAGCTATTTATTTATTATAACAAGATTCTAACAAGATTCTATTTGTCTATTAGCAAGTCACCGCTAAAAATTACTTTAATAATATTCTCAAATTATTTTCACTCATAAATTCTCAATAAATTATAAGTCTTTCTTAAATCATTAATTGATTTTTAAATTTTAATATTTCAAATAGACAAAAACAAATCAAAATTTAAAACAATATAAAATTAATACAGTTTTATAAAAAAAAAAAATATGAACATAATCTTATATTGGATAAAATATAAAAAGTGCTCATATATTTTACATCTTGCTCACATTTTTTACATCTCTAAATATTATGGATTAGAGATTTTAAAACAAAACTGCTAATTTTAAGTATTTTTACTTTAAGTTTGTAATATTTTTTTATTTCAAATTATCTTTTTGGTATTGATATATTTTGATTAGTATGATTATGAAAAAAAAGATAAATTGTATTTTGCATGAAGACTTGAACATTTAACAATAATCAATCAATTGCATCTCTTGTTTGCTCATATGTTGAGAGTAAGATATGCCCAATAAAAACTATATATAAAAGACAACATATGAATACATTTTTCAAATTTATAATAAAAAATTATAAAATATTAAAACAAAAAGTCATTTTTTAGTTTCTTGCATCCCCACCAACAAAATAAAAAGTTAGAAATATGTAGTTGTATAACAAATTCATTTGTATGTATCCATTCTTATAGAGTTAATTTAGACATATCTGTTATGCTTAAGTGAAAAAACTTTGTTTATATTAAAAAATAAAATACATATTATATACTCATGATATAAAATTAATTTAAAAATGATAGGATAAAGTATAAAAGAAGAGAAAAAAAATTATGAATTAAAGATAAGCATTAATATATAAGTTTTTAGTCTATTTGATATTAAATAAATTATAAAATTGTATTTTTAATTCTCATTGAAAATTAAACTCTTTCATAAATTAATAAAAATGAATAGATACAAATATATTAATTTAATTAGAACAAACATAAGCCTGTTAATTATGGATAATATTTTTGAAGAGATGATGTTTTTTTTTGTTAAAAAATTTAAAAGGTATTCATATATAAATAAAACAATAAATAATAATTTAAAATAAAAAGTATTTTAGTATTTTGATTAATAAATTAATTAATTTGATGAATGAGAGAAGAAGTGATGTGATAATTGATTTTGTTAGGTTATTTGAAAAAAATTAAAGAGATCGTATCTATTTTCAAATTGGTGTTTTTTTTAAAGGATAATAAATTGATCATTTATTAGTAACATATTATTAGACTTATTGATTCAGCTCAAACTCTATCTTGTTTGTTTGTTTAGTATATTTTATTTAATCAATTCTAAACATTTGAATTGATATTAATTCCCACATTTTATTAGTGTTGACTGCTTGATTAATTGATGCAATTATTTGAATATAAAAATCAAGTTTAAAGCTACAAGTCAGGGAATGTAAGGCCAATAATATTGTTCAACTACTTATTTTGAATGATTTTTTTTTAAAGTCTCCATGATCACATGTGAATAGTCATATTTTTCACTCAAACTTAAAATATTTTTATTAAGAACCAAACATTTTAAACATATTAAATTTCAATATTAATTTATTTTTGTTTAAAAAGACTAATAATCTAGTTAGAATGAATTTGTTTTATCTCTGTAACTATTTGTTTATATTATATAAAAGAAACATTTAATTTATTATTTTAAACTATCATTTTATATTATTATTAATATATATAGAGACCGATGTCAATATTTTTATTTTTAATGTTTGTGTAAAATAAGGTAGGAATTTAACGTTTTTAAAATACCATGTGCCTATTTATATGGAGTTGTCATTTTCAGAGTCAATTGCATTTGAAAATAAATAAATAAATAAATAATAAAATATCTTCCAAAGCTTTGTTTTGAATTGATTTTATCTTTAAAATACAATTTATCTAAATCTTATAATATGTTTTTGATAAACAAAAAAAAAGTAAAAAAAGTATGCTATGTTGAATAAAATAATAATTATTTTGGTAAGATTATGTGTTAGTTTCATGAAATAAAAAATAAATTTGATAAATAAAACTTTAAATGAATTTTATGTTTATTTACAAAATATAATAATAATATAAAATAGATTTCATCTGTAAATAAATATTTTAGAAATTATTCATTGCAATACTTTACAAAAGAATATATAATTTGAAAAAAAAACATCACATCACAATCACAAGTCACAACGGTTACTTGTAGATTTCTGTAATAATCATATAAAATTTTATATATCATTATTTTCTTTACTTAATAAACAATTAATAAAATTTAAAATATGTCTTATAAAGGAAAAAATTAGTAATAAAATAATAATACTTTCTTAAAATAAATCCAGGTGTACTATTCCTTGAAAATAATTAAATAAGTCATTAATTATTACCGTCGCCAAATAAATAAAAGGATATATCTGTAAATAAGTTGAGGAGAAGGGGCAAACTCAAAAGAGGAAAAAGTGTGCCAGATCGACATATAAGGATTGGCGCTGGAAGCCAAAATCCAAATCGCCTCAACCACCCGAAAACCGCTTGACCCGAACTCTCTCTCTCTCTTTCCTCTCTCTATTCTCTCTCTCTAGGAAATTTCTCTCTCTAGGAAATTGCAGCTTTTTGTAAAGGCTATATGCACAACATTGAAGAATAGTAATACGAAGAAGGAAGCTGAAGGCGAATCGCGAATCCTAGAGCAACGAGGTAAAGCGTAGGAGAGGGACCGAGAGCTGCTGCTGATATCAAGAACAAATGGCGATTTCCTTGACGAGTATTGAATTTGCTTAAGTTTTGTCTCCAAAGTTTCATAAGCTGAGAGAAGAAGGTACGTGTTTGGATCTCTAAATTGATCTGATTGAAAATTCCTTGTTTTCTTCATCTGAATGTGGAGATTGACGTAATGTTTATGTGTTTGTTCCGCGTGTTGACGCGAGTGGATTGCAAATATGACGAGTCATTTGTTTTTCTTTTGTGATTTATTGCTTAGATGAGTCAGATCTAACCTAAATCTATTTCATGTCATAGTTACATTCTACATTTGTCTGATTTTATTGAATTTCTTAGTCTCGTTATTCATTCTTCAACCGCTTGCTCGAGTGATTTGTGTTTGATCGGTTTACGGCATTTTCTAGCGATAATTAGATTTTGGAGGATAATCAAGGATTTGACATCAATTTTAATCAATCTTATGCTATGTATGCATCTCCCTGAACAATCGGATTTTGACAAAATTTAAATTAGAATTGAAGTGAGATGTGTGAACTTGCCTTGTTTTTCTTAAGAAACTTAATAATAGTTAGCTCCTAACAACAATAATTTGGTATTTGAGTTCTGTAGTATCATAGATAAATTTTTAGGGTCTTTTTAGTCAAAGTTTGATGTGCATCTCAATGTTGTGAGGATTACGCGTGTGAACAATCTCATGTAATTTACACATTCCAGGCTGGAATAGAGAGTTCTTCAACAATTATTTGACTATTCACGTTTTTTCCTCCTTCCAGTTTTGACCAGAAGAGATTCGGATATATTATTTACAACTTGTATTAGCTGAATTGACATTCACCATGGTTGCTACTTCTGCAACATCTGCGCTTTTCACGGTGGCTTCAACTCCACCAGATTCTGGTGCCCAAACGTCTGGAAAGATTAGTGGAATCCCTACAAATATAGGTGCTCAAGGAATCAAGTCAAAATCTATTAATTCTGCTCGTATTCAGGTTAAGACTAATGCCCAAGCGCCTCACAAGGTTAATGGTAGTAAAGTTGGTGTGATGGAAGGATTAAAGTGCGAAGATGAAACTAATTCATCACCACCTTCTAGAACAATCATCAATCAACTACCAGACTGGAGCATGCTTCTAGCTGCAATTACAACAATCTTCTTGGCTGCTGAGAAGCAGTGGACGACGCTTGATTGGAAGCCTAGGCGTCCTGATATGCTTATTGATCCGTTTGGTTTGGGGAAAATTGTTCAAGATGGTCTTGTGTTCCGCCAAAACTTCTCCATCCGATCCTATGAAATAGGGGCTGATCGAACAGCGTCTATAGAAACGTTAATGAATCATTTACAGGTATAAATGAAATAAAACCCTTTGTTTCTATGTCTTCTAGACATTTTTTGAAATATTATCATTTGCTTACAAAATGGGTTTGTTTATGTAGGAAACTGCCCTTAATCATGTGAAGACTGCTGGTCTTCTTGGTGATGGGTTTGGTTCTACTCCAGAGATGTGCAAAAGGAACCTAATTTGGGTGGTTACAAAAATGCAGGTTCTGGTTGATCAATATCCTACTTGGTAAGTTTGCAATCTTGTTTCTAGTTCATCTACAACTTTATGAATTCTTGGCACAAAACCACATTTCTATTTATAATAAGGAAGTTATACTCCTACCATACCAATTAAAACTTATCTAATAATCTAATAACCTAGGTTATCCTTATCTCATCATCATTCACTTCATCCCTCATTTTCGAATTAATCCACCAAATAACTCATCAACTAAAATACTAATCCAAATAACCCCTTATTCCATCGTCATCCAAATCATCTACTAAATTACTAAAATATCCTTACTTTATTTTATATAATATTTTTAAATAATAAATACAAATGATATCCTTACTTTATTTTAGTCTTTGTTTGACGTGGGTTATTTGAGATTAATATCAAGTAACTCAAATAATCTATTCATCGATCGCATCACTACCATACCCTCATTTTTTCAGTAGTCTAACATCAAACAAGATATTTAGAAATAACCACTTGGTTATTCAAATAACCCAAAGATCAAACGAGGCTAAGTCATTTAACCTCAAATAATCCACTTTTTCATCCAACACGGTTTTTCCCCACAAAATTGGAATATTTAAAAAAACTACATCAAACAAGCTCCTAAACATAATAATAACCACCCAGTGTGTCTTCGCTTTAATCAATAAAATCTTCTTTTTTTATGTTCCAAATGATCCACCAAATAATAATTGAGATGGAATACCATATTCTATTAAGGGTGGGAACCATTTCTCCAATCAATCCAAATCTCCACCATATTTGCCAACCTGTTTTAGGGATCACTACTATAGCTCGTTTCAACAATAAGGTCTCCTTTTCTCATTACCAAATATTGAGGAATTGTTAGAACACCATATTTGCCAACCTGTTTTAGGGATCACTACTATAGCTTGTTTCAACAATAGGGTCTCCTTTTCTCATTACCAAATATTGAGGAATTGTTAGAACACCATATAATACTCCAATTAAAGGAAGAAGGTGGTTATTTATCGTTTTGTTCTGCACATGATTTATTTTATATCAAGCCTCTAATATACAAAAGTAAAGGTGTTGTTTTACCTATAGATTTGCAACATCTGATACTTTTTTATTTGTTTCCTGAAAAAAGGGGGGATGTTGTTCAAGTAGACACGTGGGTGGCTCAATCTGGAAAGAATGGAATGCGACGAGACTGGCTCGTTCGCAACTATAATACTGGAGAGATATTAACAAGAGCTTCCAGGTTGGAATTTAGATTCAATTTCTGATATTTTGGCCATTTTATCCTTTGATCATCTTCTGTTTCAACTAATGATTGATGAAAATATTACAGCATATGGGTTATGATGAATAAACAGACAAGAAGGCTGTCCAAGATTCCGGATGAAGTGAGAGAAGAGATAGAGCCTTATTTTGTCGATTCACCTCCTGTTGTTGACGATGATGGCAGGAAATTACCTAAGCTAGATGAAAAATCTGCAGATTATGTTCGTTCTGGTTTAACTGTAAGTCGAATCTTCTTTCATTGCCAAGGCTTCATTCATCATTTCATCTATACTCGCAGATTAATAATAATTATTTCTGTGAATCCAGCCTAAATGGAGTGATTTAGATGTCAATCAGCATGTTAACAATGTGAAGTACATTGGTTGGATTCTTGAGGTAATTCTCCCCTTTTCTCCTCTTAGAGAACACAAGTTAGCATTCCGGATTAATGAAGATAATAAAGAAGAAAATGATTCAAAACTAAATGCCTTGTTTGATGAAGGATTGTTTGGATCTAATCCAAATAACTCCTTATCCCTTTATCAATCAAAACATTAACCTAAATAATATTAATCTGGATTGCTGGCATTGCTTTGTTGGTGCAATGTTAACAACTCCATATATTTGATTATATTATATGATCAAATATCTAGTGATCTGGATTATGATAAATTGATAAATGAATCGATTACTACAGAGTGCTCCACCTGCGATAATGGAGAGTCACGAGCTCTACGGAGTGACGCTGGAATACAGGAGAGAATGTGGAAGGGAGAGCGTTTTGCAGTCACTGACTTCAGTGGGTAACAACAGCGTGGGAAGTCTTCTCGATTCTGGCTATGTTGAGTGTAAGCATCTTCTCCGACTCGAAGATGGTGCAGAAATTCTCAAGGCTCGGACCGAATGGAGGCCCAAATTCGCGATTAATATCGGTCATCTCCCAGCTGGAGGAGGAACTGCTTAAGCAAAAAAAAGAAAAAAAAGATAAGGTTCCAACATCATGTAAAAATCATCATCCTCTCCTTCCTGCAGTTTCTCACTCGGTCTGAATATTTTTTTTTCTACCAATATATCTATTAATATTCATATTGTTATTCAAATGTGTGGTGTTGTTCTCTTATTATTTTATTTAATATATATATATGTCCGTCCAAAAATCTTCCATTAGTTTTGTATCTATATTGTAAATAAGTAAAAATTTGTTGATTAAAAACTCACGAAAAAAATATATATCAAATGGTGAGGTTTTGTTTGTTTGTTTGTTTTTAGTTGCTTTTGTTTTCAAATAGGACTGAAATTCTGTCTATTTTTCATTGATCTTGGAAAATGGATTCACTATTCATTGGAATCTGGTTGTCAAGAAACCTAAGACATGTTTCTAAGGGTTTTCATTTTAAATCTTTTAAGATTTCTAATTGGCATCTTAACAATTGAAATGTATCTATCAAATAATCGATTTGAAGTTTATATCATCATGTAAAAATGTTAAGCAATTTTTGTTTTTTTCTTTGTATGGTGGAGCACTTCTTGATCAAGTTTGGTTGTTTTCTTTGATAAATATAAATTTGATTCAATTATGTCCTTTATACATCAAGTATAATAACAATTTATTTTATTTAATATAATTATATCATTTTGTGTTTGTGATTTAATTGTTAGGAATTCATTTATTAAAAATAGTAAGGATTTAATTAGATTTATTATAATTTTAAACATTAAACTATAAGAGAGTGTAATTTAGCTGTTTCACCCAAAATCATTTTTTTTTATCATTTTTAAAACTTATCTAACAAACTAACTCAATTCATCTAATTATTTTTTCCTAATATAGCTTTCATGATACCCACTGTTATAACTTTCATTTTCATTTAAGACGTTTGAAGTAAAAAATAAACATGTGACTTTCGATTTTTTAAGAACCACTTTTATCACTTGAATTATCTTAATAAAAGTGAAAGTAATAATAATTTAAGCACCTAACGTTATAACACTCCTAATGCCATGAAAAATAGTGATTTTTGGGTCAATTATTATGGTACTGAAAAAATTATCTTATTAGTATTCTATGTACTATTTGAAAATGAAAACTTATAGTTATTAAAGAAAGATGCAAAAGAAAAATGATAGGAGAAGAAGAAGCATGCTTAAAAAAAGAGTAAAGTTGAATTGATCTTTCACAATGTATATAATTAGATTGAATGTAACCCATTTTATGCGGACATTGTTCTTCTCGGATTCCCCTATGTTTTGTATCAACTTTAAAATTAGTCAAGTTTCATCATTGTCAATTTGTCATGCCCATTGCCTTATTATTATTTTATTTATTTTGTTGGTCCCATTTATTTACTCTTAACCTTAATCCAATAAAGGTTAAGAATATGAAAAAAAAATGATATTTTATTTTATTTGATTTGAGTAGATGTATATGTTTTTAATATAGAAAGAGTAACATTTAATATTTTGAAAACAAAATTTAAAGACATGGAAAATACCCAATGTTTGAAAAATTGAAATAAGAAATAGAATTTAAAAAATAAAGAAAGTACATGCACATGGAGGTACAAAGCAACCACATGAGACTTCACATGTTTAGAGGAGCCCATCCATTTTCATCAAATAATGGCTCAATCAAAAGAAGCAAGCAAAATAAAATAAATATATTAATTTCTTTAAATTATTTATTTTTATTTTTAAATCAGTGGTAATATTTTTTAAAATTATGACTACATTTTTAATTTAGAGCATTCAAATTTAAAACATTTGATTTTAAAAGTATTTAGTCATATTAATTTTGTAATTTGGCCTGTTTTATTTTTGATAACTAGAAATTTCTTATTCTTGTTGATATTTTTGTCCTCTTTTTGGTAGCTAATGCTTTTGTATTATAGCCAATCATAAACTCATTTTTTTTCCTTATATGTCCCTAGGAATGATAATTTGTGATTAAGCATTTTACAAGTTATTCCAAGAAAGTTTAGGACTAATTTGTAATTAGATCTCATTTTTTTTTTTGTGTAATACAAGAATTTTTATTTCATATTTTTCCCATACTATGTAAACAATTTCCATGTAATGGTGTATGGATTTTTTTTGGCAATAAATTGTTTCTATTATACACTTGTTTAGTTTCATACTTTTTTTACAAGATTTATAGTTAGTTTATTATATTTTTTTTTTTCCTTTTCTTGAATTCTAAGAAGTTAGCATAATATTTATTGTTATAGATATTTATTTTTGAACTTGAGATTTTTAATTTTTTAAACAAAACTTGTTTCACTTAAATTATCATAATCAATTTCATAAAGACTTTATTTTATCGTGAGTATTAAAAAATTGATATTTCATTTTGTAATAAATTTTAAATTAGTGACTAACCCAATTTTTTTTTTATGGATAGTCAATTCCTAGTCTAAAAAAACGTTTTTTATATCCTTGACACACATCGTTACGTCCTTGTCGGTAATCAAGTGAAAGCATTCTTGTTTTCAACCAAAAGAAAAAAAAAAACACTTTGGTCTAGGTCTCTTTCATTGTCTCTCTTATATTGCTTGTCATTAATTTATTTTTCTTGTTTAGAATTTTATTATTTTTCCACATTATGTATACAATAATATTAACTAATACTTCAAATGATTTTTTTTTTATCTTAAATTGTTCTATATCACAGTGTGACGTACTGATGTCGGCTATTTCTTAATTTGTCAAACTTTTACTTTGAATACTAGATTAAGTAGCATGGTTTTAAGATCCTCCCAAGTCAACTTCACTGGTTTCCTTAACAAAAAAAAAAAACATAGATTAGACCAGTTTTTTTTCTTGATAGGGAATAATTAATGTTTTAATTAAATTTATCCAATTTTTTTTTCCTAAGAAGATTTATGATCAAAGGAGTGTTCTAGGTGAAGGGTCAAGAATACATACCAAACTTATTAATTTCTTAAAGTATAAAATTATTTCATTTATCTACTTATTTACATTTCAAGAGAAAAAGAAAAATGATTAACACCTAACCAAATTTAAGAAGATAAATAAATCTTCATCATATATTAATATCTTTTATTTAAATAATTTTCTTCTACTAAATTTTTTTAAAAGTGAATTATTAGATAAAATATTTTAATGTATTTTCTTTTTTGAAAATATTTCATAATAAAAAATGATGAAAGTTGCTTTAAGTAAAATCACAAAAAGCATAACATATCTCTATCAAACAAATATATAAAAAAAATACAATTAGTAATACAATTATAAGAAAAAAAAATATATTTATATTTGCTTGAATAACCTCACTGCCTATAAATAATCAAAAAAATATTTTTACCCACATAGTAAATAACCTTTTAAGTTTTAAGCACATTTAATCTGTGTTATTGAGTTAAAAATAATTACATATTAAAAAGTAAATAACATTAGAATATGAAATATAAATTATAATTTGAAAGAGTGATATCAAAATAAATGAGAGGACAAATTAAAAAAAATGCCATGGATGGAGTGGGGAGTGGAGTACATATTGAAACAAAGAGAAAAGGACTAGATTTCGAAATTAAGGGGGGTTTATGAGGAAGAGTAATAAATAAAGATGACATCTTTATTAACCAAAATATACAGTTGTTGTTGATATAATTAGCTGCTGCTTCTTCTTCTTCTTCATTTTCTTCTTGTGGGTATCATCAAAAAGTTCATCAGCTGGGTGCCATTCATTTCCCTTAAAGATCAACAATGGAGGGCTCCTCCTTTTTCATCATTATGTCTTCCTCTATCTAATAATCATCTTCTCCAAATCCAAATCCAAATCCAAATCCACATGAACATTTCTCTACTTCTCTCTCTTCCCTAATTCATTTCTCAACTTCAAATCCATCCAGGTAACCTCAACTCTCTCTCTCTACTGTCTTTGATTTATACTATGTTTCATCTGCTTCAATATTGCTTCACCTGAAATCAGATCTTAATTTGACCAAATGGGTCCTCCTCTGTTTTCTTCGCCGCCGCAGCAGCAGCAGCCGATCTCAAAATCTTGATTTCATTTCTTTTAGGTGTGTCCACTTCAATTTTACCATGCTTAAGCAAATCCTAAGTAAAATCCCTCGCAAATCATCAAGATCCGAAACCACAACCGATTCCTCCGCCGCCGCCGCCGACAACAACTCCAACAACAATCCTCCGCCAGACGGATTTCCCTTTACCAACAGCTGCAATGTAGTCTCAGTCAGACTAAACGCCATCAAAAGGATGTCCTCCTCAATCTTCCCAGCCAGCCTCACAACAACAACATCAACAACAAACGCAGCAGCCGAAACCATCATAGACCCTGATCTACCCTTCAAGAATGTATCAAATTCCGACAAACAAAACCTATTCATAGCCAAGCTCAACTTCTGTTCTTCTTCCACCTCTCCTAAAACATTCGATTTCATCCATCCAGACAAAGATCTCAAACGAAAAATACTCATAGATCTAGTCGAATTCGTGGGTTCCGATTCAGCAAAGTTCACCGAATCATCAATCGAATCAATCTGCAAAATGTGTTCATCAAACTTATTCAGATCTTTCCCACCCAAATCAACTTCACACACCAACAACCGCACCGAATCAGACGACGAAGATCCAATCTTCGATCCAGCCTGGACACATTTACAGCTTGTTTACGACATACTCCTCCGTTTCATCAACTCAAACTCTCTCGACATCAAATTGGCCAAGAAATTCATAAACCATTCCTTCATTTCTAAACTCCTCGATCTATTCGAGTCCGACGATCCAAGAGAAAGAGACTGTCTCAAAACGATCCTCCATCGCGTTTACGGCAAGTTCATGGTTCATCGTCCCTTCATTCGTAAATCCGTCAGCAACGTCTTCTACAGATTCGTTATCGAGACCGAACGACATAACGGAATTGCTGAGCTTTTGGAGATATTTGGAAGTGTAATAAGCGGTTTTGCTGTTCCTTTGAAGGAGGAACACAGGATATTTCTATGTCGGGCTTTGATTCCGTTACATAAGCCGAAAACCGTTGGGATTTATCATCAGCAGTTGACTTATTGTATCGTTCAGTTTGTCGAGAAAGATCCGAAGCTGGTTAGTTACGTGATTAAAGGTATCTTGAAGTATTGGCCCGTTACGAATACCCAGAAGCAGTTAATGTTCTTGAGTGAATTGGAAGAACTCCTCGAGATGATAAACATAGTAGAGTTTGAGAAAGTGGCTGTCCCTCTGTTTTCTCGAATAAGATCCTGTCTCAACAGCTCCCATTTTCAGGTAAAAATCTTCATTTCAAATAATCTTGTTCGGTATATTTCAAAATTCAACATTTTATGGCACAATTTCAGGTAGCGGAAAGAGCTCATTTCATGTGGAACAATGACCACGTCCTGAAACTTATAATGCAGAACAGGCAAGTAATATTACCTCTAGTATTCTCCGCCTTGGAATGGAACACTAAGAACCATTGGAACAAAACAGTTCTTAACCTGACGCAAAATGTCAGATCGATGTTCAGCGAAGTAGACGAAGAACTAGTGATTGCATGCCGCGATAAGATTCAAGAGGAAGATTCCAAGTCGGTTGATGAGGCCGAGAGACGAAGATTGACATGGGAGCGGTTGGAAATAACTGCCCTTGGTAATATCTCTGCATGCATAGCTGCTACTTGCTGAATCCTCCTTCTGTGTTGTTGTTTTGTAGTCTATGTATTTTCCGAGTTTCATAATTGTAAACATTTAGTGTATTTGTGTTTCACGCTAATGAATATGCATGTCCTTTTGCCAATAATAAATAAGTTTATGTCAAATGCACGCTTTTTTCCTTGCAGGAGGATCCTTTGTTCTAACACTTCTCAAAAGGAAGTTTAGTGTTGTTGACAAATGTATAGAATTGGAAGAAATTACACTTATTTGTAAAGTACCCTCTTCCTACTATTTAGGGAGTTAGGCGAGAAATTGCTTGATAAACTATTCCGTGAATGGTTATCATATTGGCTGTAAGTATATAGTGCCGTGCCCGGAATTATTAGAAAATGTAGGAACAGGCAATGGAAGTAAGGATAGTTGTCAATTGCACTGATACCAAGTTTACTGCATCGTTGTTGAGAATCGTAAGACCCGAGATCTTCTTCACTGTTGGTCCCGGTTTCCCCACAACCTGTTACACAAATTTCATCCAAATTCAATTTTTCTGGTATATGTTTTACTCAAAAACACAGCAGAATAATTAAAATGAAAATAAACCAAATGTTTCATATTCGATTCTAAACTTCCTAAACGAAGTGATTGTTACTCATTTAAAATAATGTGGGTTATCTAAAATAAATCTTGCAGGATGAAAAGTAGTGTTTTGGGTCAAATAATTAAGATAGAGGTATTTTAATATTTAAGTTAATGTTTGATTATAATAGGATTGAAAATGGGATAAGGGGTTATACAGCCTTGTTTGATATGAGTTATTTGAATTTGATCTCAAATAAATCACTATCCCATCATCATTAAAATCATTAACTAGATTTTTTTATTAAATATTTATACTCCTAATATTATTTTACTCAAATGACCCAATTTTAAATAATTTACACATACCAAAGTTATTTTTGAAATAACCTACTAACTATCCAAATAACCAAAACTGAATAAAGCCTCCAAAAACAAGGCCTTTGTCGAATTTCTGAATTGGAGTATGATAAAACTTACCTTATTGCGGACAGTGCAAAATCCACTGAATTGTAGTGTAGCTCCGAGGAGAGAATCTATAAGGCTTCCAAAAACTCCAGCCAGAGTAGATAATGGTAGGACAAGTAGTTGCTTCAAAGCTACATTGTAAGCACATCTTGTTGTGAAAATACCTAAAACCAGAAAAGTTAACCCAACAACACCGCCAGCTGCAGCAGCTGCTAGAAATCCGGTTCTTGTCACTCCACCATTAGTTCCTTTCTTAACTGGCTGATGACAGTCCAGAAAACTTGTCAGAATTCAAACCAAAATCTCGGATTTTACTGAATAAGCAAGCTTAGGGGTGGGTGGCAATTATTATTGAAATATTTTGGTAATTCACAGTGTTTTTCAATATCTTCATATGCATTGACATGAGGCAGAACTAAGTAATGATTCATTCCTAACTTGATAAAAGATAATATTATAACTTCGAGAACTATAAAATCATTCACCTTTAAGGTTGTGATTAATCGAGGCTGCGAATCACTGAGTACACCCAACTCTGAAGACCACGTGTCTCCATTGCAGCAGGCGTAGTGACCAATTACACCGCCAAGTAGACATGTTATAGAAACTGATTCTTCAGTATTCAAACACATGTCTTCAGAGCCATTGATCTTCCATAAAATCAAAGCTAGAACAGTGGCAACACCACTGTTGCATAAAACTTGTGCCCTAAAAATAAACTTTCATTAATAAAGGAACAACAACTATGTGCTTAATTATATAATTGTTGTTCATAATGACCTAATAAATCAATCCATTTCATATGCAAATTTCTGAAATCAATAGACATCTCAAGAAATGTGCATTAATGAGTTCAAAACTTACAGATTCCTAAAACAGGTGCAGAATATTAGGTTTAATAAATCAATCCTTGTACCACTAGAAATTCACAGCACTTGGATTAGTTACAGAAATCAATCCTTGTCTACATTTTATATGCAAATTTCTGAAATCAATAGCCATCTCAAGAATTTGTGCATTAATGAGTTCAAAACTTACAGATTCCTAAAATAGTTGCAGAATATTAGGTTTAATAAATCTAAGGAATGTTAACTGTAACTGATACTAGAAATGGAACATAAATAAGGTGAATTACCAATTCCGTTGTCCTCCTTCCTTGAATTCATCTTCGATTTTCCTCTTCTTCTCCTGACCGACCTTGGTGAGCTTAGACGAAGTAAAGAAGAAAACGAGTATCAGAGCTCCGATCCTGAAGTGATGACAAAAGAAGATATAGAGATATAAAACTCAAAACAGTTGAAATGATATGAAATGAATGATAGGAGAGAAAAGAGAACCTGTAATTTACAGCGATGTGAATTCCGACGATGAAGAATCCTGTAAGAGCACCTGAAAGATCAAGAGATTTCTTTCTATAAGCTCTGAAGGATATGAATGATGAAAGTAGCAGAGCTATCACAGGCTGAAGAAGATGCGTATAATCCTCCATCCCTTCTCTCCGCCTCTTCCGATTGCGATCGCTAGATTTCCGACTCCAGCTTTGGAGGAGAAGATGAAGGCGGATTAGTTTACGGTTATTTTCGATTTTAATTCATAACCTTGTTTTATTTATGATTAAAAATGTTAAATACTCTATTTTGTCCTTTATTTATATTTATTTAATATATTAAAATTTTCATTCGACACCAGTGGTCTAGTGGTAGAATAGTACCCTGCCACGGTACAGACCCGGGTTCAATTCCCGGCTGGTGCAAGTTATTTTTTAATTAACTATTTTATTTTAAGTTGATATTTATATTCGATTTGTATTATTTATTAAAATTATTTAAATTACGGATTGAATAAATTTAGTTTGAATTTAATATAAATCGAACAAAAATATATTAATTTATTAATTTTACTGCTTTTCATCCTGTGTATCTCTTAAACGTGGAATGGACTAAATCGGCTATGTAGTCTACTATGTAGTCTAACTATAATTTCAAAATTTCACATGTAATGAAAGACAATAAAGTGATTATAATTCTAAATATTTAAACCAAAAAAACTTACATTAGTAGATTTGAACTAAAAATATATATTTCTATAAATAGGAATCTGATTCTAAATCGGGTAAGCAAAATAATAACAAAATACATATGCTAGAAAAAAAAAAAGAAAAAAAGAGTTATATCTTTTTCATATAAATAAAATTCATTCCTTATACACAGGTTGTTAACCTAATTCTAAACCTAAATTGATATTTTTAATATATGTTTTTTATAAGTTATAATTAAAGCATGCTCCCACTTCAACATCAACTTTTTTTTTTATTTTTTTATTTTATGATAATTGAAAATTTTGAGTTAGTAAATTTATTTAAATATAAGTTAATCTATTTGAGAGTATTAGAAAAAAAACATCCATTCATGCATTACTAAGAGACTATTGTACTAATTATGCATATTATTTATAACTAGGAAGATCCCCGTAAAATGCACACGGATAAAAATATATTGTTAATTTGTTACAACGTTTCGCGTTAATTAAATTTTGTGTTAAATTTAAAATATAAAATGTTATTATCCTAATTGGTTAAAGAGTTGTACTTATTTTATTAGGTTGCGAGTTAAAAACATACTTATAGCATTTTTATTTTTATTTTTACCGTTTTAAATTTATGGGCGGATCAACCCAGAATTCGACCCAAGTATCCATTTACTCTCACGTATATATCCAAATTAATCCATTTACTCTCACGTATATATCCAAATTAACCACAGCTAACGACCCGGCAATCCGGACACCTTCAAAATTAAGCATCATTATATATAGAGAGAGATAAGAAGAAAAATCACTTAATAATGATTGGGGAATAATCTTTTTTTTCCTATTTGTATGCCAAATTAATTAAGAAAATAACAAATAATAAAATCAAGCACACATCGATATAACAATTTTAACGTAGAAAATCTAACAAAGATAAAACCACGGGACTCGTAGGCCTTTTAATAACATTTTCATTTTATTGTAAAAAATCACGCCAAAATATTCTCTAACACTCTAAAGGTTCAAGGATATAATTTTTTTACTGAAATGGAATACTCATATAAGAAGTGAAAACAAAGATCTAGCGGGTTAAATTGTAAAAAATACCGTAAAAATTCAACCATTAGACACACAAACTCTAAATATCTAACATACTTTTATTAATTTATTTTCTCTTTTTTTTTAACTCTTTTTTTTTTTTTCTTATCCTCTATTAATAGGAGTCATCCTCTCTAAGACTTTTATTTAATTTGGATTTTCGGTTCATATTTTTCAAGTTCGTATGAGTTAAACCAAACATACTACTATTATTATAACAATTTTCGAAGTTCATTCAAACAATTTGGTGGAATAGTTTGAAGAAATAATCTAGTTTGAAGAACTAATCGTTATTTTCAAATATTTACGAGCTCGATAATACGTTAGCAATATATTTATATTTTTTCTTCTTATTTTAATGTTTGGTGACTTCTTTGTAATATTTTATTTTTTCATATATTTGTGTTGTGATTAAATGTCTCTCATCATTTATTTATTATAAATAAATCATTAAAAAACAAGAGCCTGTACAATATTAATTTCAAATGTTTATTTCCTAACTAAAAATATTTTTATTTTTTATTTTTATTGAGCCAAGAAGAGGATAAACTAAGCATGGATTACACATATTAGATCTAGAGCTATTTGAGGAAATTAAGAGGATGGTTTTCATTTGCTATTTAGAGATAGATACAGATCATCAGTTACAAATAGAATTATGTGATTCCTTGTTTAAACTTAACTCAAAATGTTTATAGTTGAAAGTATTAATCAGCCGACAATGACAATTGACAACAATTATTTCATTTACATGTTTCCATCTACCCGGTGACAAGGGCAACTACTAATTTAATTTAATATGTATTAAATAAATGTCATTTTCTTGTTTTTTTCTATGTTTTCGTGTTAATTGGTAAGTTTGTTTATTTGTATATTTTTGGTAAAGTGAATTTATAATGAAGGTGACTTAAAGTCTCTTGCAATTATAGAAAATGGGCTGCTGCATAAACAAAAGTTGCATTTACATTTTTCTTAACATTTCAACTCATTTATTTCTGTCGGTTAAACTTCTATTAGTATTTTGGATGAACATAAAAAGAAAATTTGGGTTCATATCTTATACAATTAATTATTAGATTGTTTTTATTTTGTAGGTGAATTTTTTTTATTAAAATAAATGATTATCGTGTGTTTGAACATTGGGTCATTGGATATCTATAGTTCGTTTACCGAACAATCAACCATTTTATAATAACTTTTAATTATATAATATTATATATCTAAAGCTTTCTTTAAAAAATAAAAAAAAATATTTTTTTTAAATAAAGTCAATTAAAGTACTTTAACTTTAACCGTCTAATAAATAATATTTGTATATTCCATATTTATTGACAACCACTATATTCTAGGCTAGACTGAAATAATAAATTGGGGTTTCTTATTAGGAGTTAATCCCAATTTGGGACATTTTTTTAACCTCATAATTTGACTCTTCTTATTGGAAGTCAATTACAATTTGGGACATCTTCTTTCGAACTTCATAATTTAGAGTGACTTTTATACAAATCTTATTTTGTACAAACTTGACAATTTGGAGCCCTAAATTGTGAGTTTGGAAAGAAGATTTCCAAATTACAATTGGTCTCAATAAAGAGCCCAAATTGTGAGGTTCGAAAGAAGATGTCTAAATTACAATTGACTTAAACTCCAAACTGTAAAGTTCGGACGAAGAGGTCCCAAATTGTAATTGGTCCACAATAATAAAAAAAAACCTAATTTATTATTTCGACCCTATATTATATATATCTAAGAGCTTGTATGATTATATATTTTTTTTTAAATTTTTGAAAAGAAATATAAATTTTATTGATATTATATCAATATCATTCTAATCATTAAATTAATCATTTTATAAAATATATATATATATATATATATTAAATTATCCTCTCTTTTTTTTATAAAATTTAAATATACAAAATATTGTAATAATTTAATTAACTCAAATAACTTACTTATCATTTTTCAAGACAAAATCCCAAAAATCAAAAAATAAACTAGATAACCAGCATCAAAAATCTCTTCCTACTAACTAAAGTGAATTCACAATAAAAATATGTTTTCATCTTCATAAACTAAGAACTTGTTTGATCTTGAATTTTTATCTGAATTATCATTTTATTAGGAAAGAGATGATATATAAATAAGAGAGTGAAAATATTAAATAAATAATATTTTGTTGAATAAAAGAATATAAGATAAATAAAGTAAAAGAAAAAAATATTAAATTTTAGATTAAAAAAAAATCAATATCAATCACACTCTCCAATGGTAGACTTGCAAACAAACAGTCCTTAATTGAGACAACTCGTTAAAGTCGTGTTTTATGTATTTTCTCAAGAAAAAATAGAGTCGTCTTTGAACAACCGTTAAAGTCTATATTATTAATACTTGGTATTTGAAAACGGTTACATCATAAATCACCAATGAATCCTACCACGTGGACAAGTCATGCAACTTTTACCATTCACCTACTTTTGACACTCCTTATGCCTTGGTTTGAATTTCAATTGAGATCATAAATTCTTACTAAACCTTGTTTGACTATATAAATAGTCTGAACAAATAATTACAAAAATTGGGATTTTTTGGAAAAATATTATGATAAAAACTGTATAAAATTATATAAGATAAAAATAAATTGAATTTAAGGGATTAAAAATCCGTAAACTAAGGGTTAGTTTCATTTGGTTTATAAGCTTAAATAAGTTTGTATAATGAAATTTTTAGTGTATAAACAAATAAATTATAGCATTTAATAAAACTTTCAGTTGTTTTTATTTTTGAAAAATTTGGGCACCTTTGATTCAACTTATAATCCAAACAATTTAAGTGTGCTTAATAATTTATTTAAACAGTAAATTAATATAAAAAAATTATAATCAAACCTATTTTATATTTAAATATAATATAGCTATAATCTCTCTTTTTTTTTTCTTTCTTATCACTTTTTTTTTTAATACTTTTTATTCATTATTTACCCCCTTTTTTATTTATTATTATTCAGTTTTTATATAATTTTATTTAATTATTATTATAATAAAAAATATATTTTTAATAATATTATATATTTTCTTAGTTTTATAATAATCAAAAAAATTAATAAATTAAATTTTAAAATAAATAAATTAAAAAAATAGATAAAAATTAGACAATAAGAAAGTAATATACTAACAAAAATAAAAAATAATATACAATTTTATAGAAATTAATATGTTCATATAATTTATTCTTTAATTTAACCAATTTATTAATATTTAAAATAATGTTAACAAAACTATTCAATTTATTATAATTAAAAAATATTAAATTTAAAAATATATTATTAATTAACTATATATAACATTATATATAAATATAATATTAATTATTAAATATTAAACAATAAATAAATTGAGTGTAGATGCTGAATGAAACTTACAAAAACCTTTATGTATGTTTTTCGAAATTGTTAATAGTACTTTTAAAGTTGAAATATGAATTAATGAAAAAATCAATCTAAAAAAAATACTGTTACGAAACAAACAAGGCCTAAGATACGTCAAAGTAGATTAATTAAAGTAGTTTTCAATGCCAGGTATCTAATAAATTGGTTACAGCTCAGTGACGTTACTATGCGCAAGCATGTAGTGGATTCCATCTTCTTTCATTTTGTAAATTAAATGTTTTATATTTAATTAATTTTGAGTCCCGCCATTCTGTCCTTCCTCCGGTGCATTAAATGCAACGTCCTCATTTTTCTCTCATCATCATTCATATATGAGAGAGAAAGTACAGAGTAAACAGAAAAGAGAAAATTTGTGTATAGATAACACGAGAGAGAGTGTAGCTTTTAATGCATAACTTAACTCAACTACCTTCATCAGCATTATACTGAGATTAAATACACACTTATCTTGAATCATCCCAACCAATCCACTAGATCTTCTGTAATCTCTCACACTTTACATAGTAGGGCAAACACTTCTCCGAGACGCATGCGGATTGAGCAGCAGTAATGTGGAATTTCGCGGAGAACCTTGCGGCTAGGTCTTCTTCATTTCGGGAGGATGTTGATGACGAGGAGGAGCTGCGCTGGGCAGCAATCGAGAGGCTGCCGACGTATAATCGGATTCGGAAGGGAATTTTCAGAAATGTTGCAGGAGATTTTAGAGAAATCGACGTTCATAAGCTAGAAACGGAAGAGCGAATGGTGCTTTTGGATCGATTAGTCAATTCTGTAGAAGATGACACTGATCAGTTTTTCAATAGGATTCGTCGACGTTTCGATGCGTAAGTTTCCGATTTCTTTGATTGATTGTGTTCTTCTTTGAAGATGAACTGAATTGTATTATATTGAACTCGTTTCTACTTACTAGCTTATTGCTTTTGAGACTGTTTTGAAAATTATACGTCTCAACTAAACAGGATTTGGTTAAATCGAAAACTGAATTCAGTTTCCATATTAGATCTAATATTCTTTTCAGATTTATTAACTTTTGTGGTAAATTTCATATAAGCAGGTGCAAAGTATCAATTTATCACTGAAATTCTGTCATTTGCTTATTGCATCTATATGGAGCAGAT
Source organism: Impatiens glandulifera (assembly GCF_907164915.1). Lineage (NCBI taxonomy): Eukaryota > Viridiplantae > Streptophyta > Magnoliopsida > Ericales > Balsaminaceae > Impatiens > Impatiens glandulifera. Next base: position 16,156,748 of record NC_061864.1, read on the forward strand.
GATTTATGTATCTGTTATTTAACATAGTATCTTCTCGTAATGAAGTGGAGAGAATCAATACCTATATGTTTTTAGTCATTGCCTTTCTCTTTTGTTCCTTGCTCTTGTTAAAATGAATTACAACTATTGGTCGACTCATATCTTTCATGATGATGCAGAGTGGAGCTTGAATTACCTAAAATTGAGGTTAGATTTCAAAATCTAACAGTGGATTCATTTGTCCTTGTTGGAAGTAGCGCTTTGCCGACCATTCCCAATTTTATATTCAATATGGCTGAGGTAACATTTCAATGTAATAGACAGGATGAAATCGATTTGGATGATTTCATTTCCTAATTCTGCGATTATGCAATCGTTTGTACATTTGCCCCTCCAGGTTCTCTTCAGGCAATTGAAAATATGTAGAGGCAGGAGAAGGAAATTGTCAATTTTAGATAATATCAGTGGGATTATTAGGCCTTCCAGGTACATTTGCATTGAAATAACCAAGTTTGCCAATATTATGTTTATTATTATTTTTATACTATTTCAGATTGACACTGCTTTTGGGTCCTCCGAGCTCTGGGAAGACGACGCTGCTTTTGGCCCTTGCTGGCCGTCTTGGGTCTGATTTAAAAGTAAGCAAACTTTTTTCTTTAGAGCTGCAATCACTGCATCAAGAGTTTAGTCTAACTATTGCATTCATAGTCAATAAATACACCACTAAGACAGATTTCATAAAAACAATAGTTTTGACACTGTTTTATTTGGTAGAAAATAAAAAGAGGTCCTACCGGGAGTCGAACCCAGGTCGCTGGATTCAAAGTCCAGAGTGCTAACCACTACACCATAGAACCTTGTTGTACACCACTCTATTGTATATGATTATTCTCAATGATATCATATATTATTGTATTAGATATTTTTGATAATTTTAAAAATATATTATATGCTGCATTCCAATTTCCAACCCTCTATTATATAATAAGAATTTATGAAGTGGATTTTGTTGAAAGAACAAGGGAAATAGACCACAAAATATGGTAGAATCCCCCATCAGTGTTAGCAGTCAGAACATACGGAATCAGAACCTAAAACTTCGACACCATGTAAAAATAAAAAGGGAAATGATAGAGAGCAGGAAAGAATTGACAGGAATATGTAGGGAAATGATGTGTCATCCTTCTATTGGATTGAAAATGTAATAGGAGAAAGAATTTTAAAATTTTCAATCCAATGAAGGGATAACACATCATTTCCCTGCATATTTTTGTCAATTCTTTTCTGCTCTCTAATAAAAATAGCAATGTCATACATTATAACCAACCTTTCATCTTCTAAAAAAAGAACCTTTTGTTTATTTATTAGACACTATATATTCTTAAAATTCAATTGTATATGATTATATTTGATTTGATAGGAATCTAACACTCTTATCTTTGATGTTGTCTTTTCAGTTGTTTTCTCTCCTGTAACAATGTGTACACTGTGTTCATAACTCTTTTTAAATCCTTTTAATATAAGTTGACCGTTTACAACATTTCACATTTTGAAGGTGTCAGGGGAAATTACATACAATGGACATGGTTTAAAGGAATTTGTGCCGCAACAAACATCTTCCTATGTTAACCAACAAGATTGTCACGTTGCAGAGATGACAGTGAGGGAAATTCTGACCTTCTCCGCACAATGCCAGGGGGTAGGGCGTAATTATGGTAAGCTTCAATTATATATATAACTGGATCTGATTCCTTAAACCATTTGACTGTTGAATTATCACATGAATAACTGGATAGATATGCTTATGGAGCTTTCAAGAAGAGAGAAAAACCGTGGAGTAAAACCTGATGAAGACCTTGATATATTTATAAAGGTATAGTTGCATATGATATACACAGTATCACAAACTTACTAAATATAATTATTTTCTTTTTGCCTTTCTCTATCCCTTTTTTGACGGTTTTATCTCTATAACAAACTCTTTTTTGCCTCATTTGGTCGGTTTTGCAGGCAATGGCCTTGGGTGGACATGAGACAAACCTCATGGTGGAATATGTTCTAAAGGTACACCATCAATAGCATTTTGTAATATTGGTTGCCATTTTTAAGTCTCTAATAATGTTCACCTTTCATTCTTGTCTTATTTTCCTTTTTTTTCCTTGTAAATGTTTTTCTTTGCTTTGTGGTGGTTTGCTCAAACTACAATTTTCTATAAAATGAAATTAACTTTTGTTCAAAAAAATTATGTTCACCTTCCTTTTCTTTTGATCCTCTCATCTACTTAAGACAGTGTGATATTATCAAAGGGCGCTTTAAAGACAAATTCTTCCTTAAATAGAAATAAAATCAACTCCCTAATGATAGCATGCTCAAGTTTTTCGAATTACGATCTTGTTTGATTATTTGGGTTATTTACAAAACACATCACATATTCTTTCAACCATCAAATCACTTAATTCATCAACAAAAATACCTTTATTTTATATTTATAAAATTTAACAAAGGACTCTTTAGTAATTTGCCCAAATAATTCCAAAAACCCCACTTTTTTTTTTATCAAACAAGATTTAGGATTCTAGAGAAAGTCCCTATCATTCACAACCCTTTACTAAACTTCATCTGACAAAGATTCTAGGATTGGACATCTGTGCGGACACATTGGCGGGTGATGAAATGCTTAAAGGAATTTCAGGAGGACAAAAGAAGAGGCTTACTACTGGTACTTGTTGTTGCAGATAATTAATTGACCTTTTGTTTCTCCATGTTGCTCATTTATTCCTTCCTTTTCATTTTATGTTTTGTTTTGTGTATAAACTTTCACACCCTTGTCCATTTGAAATCATCATAAGAATCATAATCGGACTTAAAAATAGTTGCTTACAGAACACTCATATTAAACACTTACTGCAGGTGAATTATTAGTTGGTCCATCAAGAGTACTGTTTATGGACGAAATATCTACTGGCTTAGATAGTTCAACTACACATCAAATAATTAAGTATCTCAAGCACTCAACAGTTGCACTTGATAGGACCACAGTCATCTCTCTCCTTCAACCTGCTCCCGAGACTTATGAGTTGTTTGATGATATTATACTTCTAGCCGAGGGTCAAATTGTATACCAAGGGCCACGTGATGCGGCTCTAGATTTTTTCTCATTGATGGGATTTAAATGTCCCATCCGGAAAAATGTGGCAGATTTTCTTCAAGAGGTTAGATGAGATCATAATTATCGTTAGCCTTGTTACATTTCTCTTACTGTATCTTAATGGTTCCAGGTGGTATCAAAGAAGGATCAGGAGCAGTATTGGGTTGCTTATGATCGTCCTTATACTTATGTAACTGTCCCAAAATTTTCTGAAGCTTTTCATGCATATCGTGTTGGGAAGAGCTTGTCTTCAGAACTTCGTGTTCCCTTCGATAGACGCCACAATCATCAAGCAGCATTGTCAACTTCTCGCTACGGCATGAAAAAGAGTGAGCTTTTGAGGACCAGCTATAATTGGCAATTGTTGCTGATGAAAAGGAATTCATTTATTTATGTTTTCAAATTCATTCAGGTAATTGAAAAACAGTTATACCATAATATATCCAAAATTCATTTATTCATGAGATATTTTAACGCTGGATTCTTATCTCCAGTTGTTTCTGGTTTCTCTCATTACAATGAGTGTTTTCTTACGGACAACATTGCATCACAATACTATTGATGACGGAGGATTATATCTTGGAGCGATTTACTTTGCTATGGTTATTATTCTCTTTAATGGATTTACTGAGGTCCCAATGTTGGTGTCTAAGCTTCCAGTTCTCTATAAATACAGAGATCTTCACTTCTTTCCATGTTGGGCGTATACTCTTCCTTCTTGGTTATTAAGTATCCCAACTTCAATTATAGAGTCTGGATTTTGGGTGGCAGCCACATATTATGTGATTGGATTTGATCCTAACATCACAAGGTAAGACTTGAACACTAACAGACTCCAGTATAGGCACTATGACACATTGTTTGGTTAACACTTGATGTTAACACTGCAATTGCAGATTCCTTTCCCAGTTTCTGCTATATTTCTTTCTGCACCAAATGTCCTTGGCCCTTTTCCGGGTGATGGGCTCCTTGGGTCGAAATATGATAGTTTCCAACACATTTGGATCTTTTGCCATGTTGGTCGTCATGGGTCTTGGAGGATATGTAATTTCCAGGGGTAAAAATGTCATTTCTATGTTTCATTTCAGTCATTGCATTGCTTTCATATTTTAGCTCCAATGACAATGTTCCCTCCTTTTTTTTCTCTCTCTTTCATAGATAGTATATCTAGTTGGTGGATTTGGGGTTTCTGGATTTCTCCTTTGATGTACGCTCAAAATGCAGCTTCTGTGAATGAATTTCTGGGACATGCTTGGGATAAGGTAATTCTTATGAATTTTTAAGATCCAACAATTACATATTTGATGGAAATGATGTTTGTTTGCCTTTTCTCACCCTTATTCTAGTATTAAATGCATATTTTCTTCTTCATCTTATACATGCAGAAAATTGGGGAGAACATAACCTTAGGAGAAGCATTACTAAAATCCCGCGGTTTATTCACTGAATCGTATTGGTATTGGATTGGTGTTGGTGCCTTGCTTGGATATACAATTTTATTCAACATTCTTTTCACAGTTTTCCTCACTTATCTAAATCGTAAGCCTATTTTCTTGAATGTTGTACACTAAGGCCTTGTTTGATTTTGGGTTATGATTTTTTGGTTGATGATTTGAATGCTTAGTAGAAAGTTGATTGGATAGTGGGTTAGTCCAAATTAATCTCAAATAACCCACATCAAAACAAGGCCTAAGAGTGGTGAGAATTCTAGGTGACTTAATGATTCTTTGCACCTACTTATATGCATGATAATGTTACCTTCAGCTCTAGGGAGACCGCAAGCTGTCGTGTCTGCAGAAGAGCTCCAAGAGAGGGCCAGGGGTAAAGTTGGGGAACCTGTTGAAAGACAGCTGAGAGAGTACTTTCAGTTTTCAGGTCCACTAACAGGTCTGTAGTAATGCAACATTGCCTACATTAATGATTAGTGTATGTTTCTGGTCAAAATCTAAATACGTTTGACTTGATACTTAACAGTCAAAGGCATTCAACAGAGAGGAATGGTGCTTCCATTTCAACCACTCTCTATGGCCTTCAGCAATATCAATTACTTTGTAGACGTGCCCTTGGTGTGTTTTCTTGCCCTGGCTTGTAATTCCAAACTTTGAATATGTGAAGCTGATTGGCAAGTGTTGTTGATTCAGGAATTGAAGCAGCAAGGATTATTAGAAGATAAGTTACAGTTGTTAGTTAATGTTACTGGAGCATTCAGGCCTGGAGTGCTTACAGCATTGGTTGGCGTGAGTGGTGCTGGCAAAACCACTCTCATGGATGTCTTAGCCGGTAGGAAGACTGGAGGCTTTATCGAAGGAAACACATACATCTCTGGTTACCCTAAGAAGCAAGAAACTTTTGCTAGAGTTTCTGGTTACTGCGAACAAAACGACATCCACTCCCCTTGCTTAACTGTTTTTGAGTCACTTCTTTTCTCTGCTTGGCTTCGATTGTCACACCAGGTTGACCTGGACACACAAAAAGTAAGCACAACTAGTTTCTCCTAGTTTTGTGCTAGCCTCCTCCAATATATATTTATCTTTTGTGGGGGCTAAGACTGGATTCGATTCTGCAGGCTTTTGTTGATGAAGTGATGGAACTTGTGGAGCTGACACAACTACGTGGGGCTTTAGTTGGTTTGCCGGGTGTTGATGGTTTATCAACAGAACAAAGAAAACGGTTGACTATTGGTGTTGAACTGGTTGCTAACCCTTCTATAGTGTTCATGGATGAGCCAACATCAGGTTTAGATGCAAGAGCTGCAGCAATTGTGATGAGGACAGTGAGGAATATAGTAAATACAGGAAGAACTATTGTATGCACAATTCACCAACCCAGCATTGACATTTTCGAATCCTTTGATGAGGTCATACAATGAAAATGAATACAACTTATTTTTCCCATTTATTCAACTTTTTAAGGTTCTCATTTTTATCCTATGTTTCTCAGCTCTTGTTCATGAAGCGTGGAGGAGAAGTCATTTATGCTGGTCCACTTGGCCCCAAATCTCACAAGCTCATTGAGTACTTTGAGGTAATTCATAAAAATAAAGATCAACTTCTCTAGACTAGACATGATTGTTCATTGTATTGTTAACTACAACATGAAAACTGTGTTGTATAAGAACAGGCTATAGAAGGTGTTCAAAAGATCAAACCTGGACATAATCCTGCTGCTTGGATGCTAGATGTTACATCGTTAGCAGAAGAGAATCGCCTTCAAGTGGATTTTGCCGAAATTTACAGAAGATCAAACCTTTTTCTGTATGAATTAGTGTTTTTTTATCTCCATTTTGTTTTTCGACAACTTCTATTTGTTTTGATGTTTAACTTTTCTTCCAGACATAATCAAGAACTTGTTGAAAGTCTAAGCCAGCCAAATAGTGAATCAAAAGACCTGAACTTCCCAACCATATATTCACGGTCATATTTTTCTCAATTTCTGGCATGTTTGTGGAAGCAAAACTTGTCTTATTGGCGAAACCCACAGTATACAGCAGTTCGCTTCTTCTACACCATCATTATTTCCATAATGCTCGGCACCATTTGCTGGAGATTTGGAGCAAAAAGGTCCTATATCTCATACTTGAGCTTTGTTAACTGTTATTTTTCATTTTCTTAATTCAATTGTTTTTATCTACAGGGATACACAGCAAGATATATTTAACGCTATGGGGTCTATGTACGCCGCAGTCCTTTTCATAGGTATAACGAATGCAACTGCCGTTCAACCTGTTGTTTCTGTTGAAAGATTTGTATCGTACAGAGAAAGAGCTGCCGGAATGTATTCAGCTCTACCATTTGCATTTGCTCAGGCAAGCAGCAACTAACTTATAACTTGATCATATATAAGTTATGTCTCTTATATTTTTTTTGACTAAAATCCAATTTTCAGGTGGTGATTGAGTTTCCATATGTTTTTGGGCAAACGCTTATCTACTGTGCAATATTCTACTCATTGGCTGCGTTTGAGTGGAGTGTTTTCAAGTTCTTATGGTACTTATTCTTCATGTATTTCACAATCATGTACTTCACATTTTACGGGATGATGACAACTGCTATCACACCGAATCATAATGTCGCCTCCATCATTGCTGCTCCTTTCTATATGATGTGGAATCTATTTAGTGGCCTTATGATTCCTCATCAGGTATATAATAACTCGGTAAACAAGTTTCAAAATAAATTTAAATAATATTCTGATTATCAATTGATATAATTTTTTCAGAGGATACCAATATGGTGGAGATGGTATTATTGGGCGAACCCTGTGGCGTGGAGCCTTTACGGTCTTCTGGCTTCACAATATGGCGATAGTGATCATCCTGTGAAACTAGCGGATGGAATTCACACATTGCCGGCAAAGATATTGATTAAGGAAGTGTTTGGTTTCAGGCATGAGTTTGTGGGAATTGCGGGGATTGTGGTGGTGAGTTTCTGCCTGATTTTTGCTGTTATCTTCGCCTATGCAATAAAGACGTTTAATTTCCAAAAGAGATGATTCAGACAGGTATGATCATCTATAATACATATATATATAGTGCAAATAGCCAATGATAAATTTTAATTTTATTTTTTGTGCTAAAATTGTATAAGTGCTTTGTGATCCATTTCATATCAAATTAAACATTGTTCCAACCAATTCATTTTGTTCTAAAATGATATGATCTTGACTGAAATGTGAAATTACATTTAGCTAATATTTATTGAGAAATATTTTAAATTTGATATTAAAGGTGTAATCGGTTTGGTTTGGTTTGATTTGGTTTGGTTTAGTTTGGTTTGGTTAGTTAATTGACAGAAATATACATCCATATGGTTGACATCGGTTTATTTAACTTCAAATTAAAACATCAGTTTAAATATATATATATATATATATATATAATAATATTATGTAACAATATATGAATAATGAAATGAGGCTTTGCAGTCCATTTAATAAAATATTTAAATAAATGTATAATTTTTAAATATAAAGGTTGTAAAATGTTGTAGGACAGTGATTTAATATACAAACTTATAATTTTTATTTGAATATGAGTTTAAATCTACCAAAAATAAATATTTTCATCAATTTTTTTTTTAAAACTAGACGTAAGGCAATAACAAAATATTATCTTTTTTTCTACTTGGGCAACCCAAAATGGGTCGACTCAGTTAATAGTTCATAAATGGTAAGATCATTAAATTAAAAAACACATTATATTAAAATTAAGTTTGTATAATAAATAATAATTAATATTCTTCATTTCATAGTCTTTTATTTTAAATGTGTATTGTGAACAAATACTTATTAGACATTACTCATTTACTGAATCGTTGATCAGTGTTTGGTAATAAGAAGAAGACCATAATAAATTATTTTCATTTTCACATATCATCTACTTTAATGTTTTCAAAAGAAATAATATTTTTTATTATATATTTATTTATACCTCATACTCTGCCTTATTTGAATAATCTTTAAATAACCTTAAAACCCTTTTTTAATAAAGAAATATTTAGAAATCATCTGACTATCCAAATAACCCATTAAAAAAAGTGCCAAAAAAGTAGTAAGCAGAGGTCTGATGCAAGTTCATATTTCTGACATATATATATATTTTTGTCTGCAAATACTTTTTCACTCTGAATACAACAAGCTTTCTGCGTCTTCCAATAATACTAACAACAGTCATAGGCTGCTTTACATATCGACAGAATCTAACTATCTCAATAAAGAAAATAACAGATGAATCCAAAATATTCATAATCATCTTTTAATTATAAAATCATTTAAAATTAAACAAAATTTATTCAAGAGGACCTTAATTTCATTGATTTTATGTTAATTTTCTGACCAATTCCCTTTAATATGAAATTGTAAGTTAGCATTTGTCATCATTTGTGGAATTAGCTTTATTAATCTTCTTCTGCCTGTCATCCATTTTATACCAAGTCTCATTTCCCAAATGGACTAATATATATAACATTATTACAACTATGAATTTATATTCCTATAAATTTAACAGAAAATATAATATATATGTCCATTGGGAAGTTAAAGCTTTTCATAGAATTAACTTGTGACATTTGTTACATATGGAATAAGTTGATTTGATCAAAATAATATTAAAATATCACCAATGTAGAAATAGTCTATAAATGCTCATTATGCTGCTCTGGCATGCATGACCTACTAAACAATTTGAATCTGTCTTTAATTTTAAAAAATAATCAAACTATTTAAATATATATTTTTTAAACTAGAATTTATTCTTGTATTGGCATAAACTGACTTTTGCAATAAATAAAATTGTTTGGTACAAGAAATAAAGAGAGTAGTAGAGTACAAGAATACTAATTTTGAGAAGTTGGTCATCCAAAAGTTTGATTATTTTGTTTTGAATTTGATTTGGGTTTGAAGTGTAAGCAAACAAATAAAATGGTAGATCGGAATGAGTGAAGAAGAGTAATGTTCACTCTTTTTCACTTCCCCACACTTGCACCCTTCCAATAATAATTTTGTATTTTCAATCATTTATTACAATTTCATTTCATTTAATTCAAATTTAAAATAATAATAAACAGCTCTATTTAATATCACACTAATCCATGCAATTAAATTGAAATCTAAGCTTGACTGGCCGGACGTTATAAAAGAAAACCAAATTTAACACAAAATATAAAATATCACGCTAATTAATCAATTTAGTTTGACTAAAATCAAATCCATTATGTAAATATTTACCCTTTTTTGTTCATATTTTAATGACCATGTATAATATAGTATGGTATATAACCCCTATTATAGTATTTAATATGTTTCATTATAACATAAAACACTCAAAATCATTTTCTATATAATACAAGACAATTTTATTATATTAAAAAACAATTACTTGCCACACAGTGTTTAGACCAAATCAGTCAATGAGTGGATTAACAACTGTTTCATTCATTAAAATAAATAAAATCAAAAATCTTTTTTCTTTCTTTCATAGTTCCCAACATTTGACACGATTCTTGAGTCTCCCGTGATTTTCCTGCAAATCTTTCTCTCTCTATCTCTCCCGCCATTACTAGTATCATTCTTCTTCTCTTTCTTAAAAAATTTCATCTCCCATGGCCATGTTTACAGGAATTATGAATAAAAATCCTTTCTTTTATCTCATCTTCCTTTTCCTAACGAATCCTTCTTCTTCTTCTATCAATGCCGAACCGATTCAAGACAGACAAATACTCCTTTCTTTCATCTCTCTCGTTCCTCACTCTAATCGTATTCAATGGCACTCTAATCAATCCGCCTGCAATTGGGTCGGCGTCGGTTGCGACGCTAATCACTCCTCTGTTCTATCTCTCCGACTTCCCGGCTCCGGCTTCGTCGGTCCAATTCCGGCTAATACAATCGGCAAACTCTCTCAGCTTCGTGTTCTTAGTCTCCGTTCAAATCGTTTTACCGGCCAGATTCCTTCTGATTTCTCTAATTTGAAACTCCTCCGAAGTCTCTACCTTCAGGGTAATAATTTTTCAGGGGATTTTCCGATTACTATTCTTGACTTAACCCACTTGACTCGGCTTGATCTCTCTACCAATAACTTCACTGGGTCTGTTCCTTTCTCCATCAATAATCTAACTCACCTCACTGGTCTTTTCCTCGAGAAAAATGGTTTTTCCGGTAACTTACCCAGTGATATTCCCTCAACCCTGGTAAATTTCAACATCTCCAATAACCATCTCAACGGATCGATTCCAACAACGTTTTCAAGTTTCCCAGCTTCGGCTTTCGCCGGAAATGATGATCTTTGTGGCCTACCATTGCAGTCATGCAACCCTTTTTTTCCATCGCCGGCGTCGCCTTCTCCTATCTCCCCGCCGGAGAAGCCGACGTTAATGAAGTCGAGAAATCTCTCCAAAGCTAGTATTGTTGCTATTTCAATTGGGTCAGGTGTTTTAATCTTGTTACTTCTGCTTCTACTTGTACTCTGTTTTCGCCGGAAGCAGAGGCGTGTAGTTTCCCAGAAACCACCGGCAACAGTTAGATCGGCGGCGGCGGAGGCGGGGGGTTCGATGATCGAAACGGGAACATCGTCGACATCGAAGGACGATATTGTTGGAAGTTCTGTTGAAGAGAGGAACAAGTTAGTTTTCTTTGAGGGTTTGAATTATAGTTTCGATTTGGAAGATCTTCTTAGGGCGTCGGCGGAAGTTTTAGGAAAAGGTACCGTTGGTACGTCGTATAAGGCGGTGTTGGAGGAAGGAACGGCGGTGGTTGTAAAGAGGGTTAAAGATGTGATCTTGAGTAAGAGAGATTTCTTGATACAAATGGAGATTCTTGGAAAGATTAGACATGATAATGTTGTATCTCTTATGGCTTATTATTATTCAACTGATGAGAAATTGTTGGTTTCCGATTACGTTCCCGCCGGCAGCTTATCTTCTCTTCTTCATGGTAACTACTATTCTCTCTCCTCTCTCTACTGGTTATTCATTCATTCATCTTAATTTTTAATTATTTCGTTTAAAAAATAATTAATTAATTGTCCGGCAAAGAATTCTTTACAAAACATTCTTTTGACGTGATATTTAAAGCTTTGACGTGGAGTTCGTAATAGTCAACGGAATACTTTGTTTGATATTTAGGGTTTTTTTTGAAAATTAACTATCACACCATTGTTATGAACAAAACCAATAATTAAAGTTATCTTCTTTATGTGTGGATCTACAGGTAACCGAAGTTCCGGCCGAGCACCACTTGACTGGGACAACCGTATAACCATTGGCCTGAGTGTCGCAAGAGGTTTAGCTCACCTACACGTAACAGAAAACATAGTTCACGGCAACATCAAAGCTTCCAACGTTCTTCTCCGTCACAATTACGATGCAGCCGTTTCAGACTTCGGCTTAAACCCACTATTCGGCAATACATCGCCGCCGAACAGGGCGGCGGCAGCGGCCGGGTATCGTGCGCCGGAGTTAATGGCGAATCTGAAACCAACGTTGGAATCTGACGTGTACAGCTATGGTGTTCTGTTATTGGAACTTTTGACCGGAAAATCTCCAAATCAAAGTTCGATCGGCGGCGATGAAAGCGTCGATCTTCCACGGTGGGTTCAATCGGTGGTGAGAGAGGAATGGACGGCGGAGGTTTTTGATGTGGATTTGATGAGATATGAAAATGGTGTAGAAGAAGAGATGGTCCAGCTTTTGCAGATTGCTATGGCGTGTGTTTCTCACGTGCCGAATCAGAGACCGTTGATGAAGGATGTTTTACGTTTGATGGAGGAAATGATGAACAGACTTCAGATTATACGACAGTCGTCCGATGAACAACCGTCTAAGGAATCGGATGGACAGACTACGCCGCGTGACGTCACGCCGTAGAGACCTAGATTTTTATTTTCTTGTTTTTCATTTCTCTTATTTGTTTTTGTTAAAAGACCACCTAGACCTAGATTTTATTTATTTATTTATGTTACTATCTGGTTCTTTATTATTATTAATATTTATTTATGCTAATTAATTTATTATTTTGATGGGGCTGGAACTAATTATTAAGTTTTTCATCAAAGAAGAATTTGTTTGCAAATGTGATGATATTTTTATTAAAATTGAAATAAAAATAACATTTTAATAATTCATTCTAAAAATGTAAAAAAATTAAATAAAAAATCCCTAAACTTAGTTATAGGATAATTAAGTGTAAAATTTTGAACATTCTAAAAAAAACATGTATATAAAAGAATTGAACAAAGGATAATTAAAGAGAGCATAATGATTCAACTTGGACACTTCACACTTGTATGCACAAACTTGTGGACTATAAATAATTATAATCCTTAGATTTCATCAATTGATTTTTTGACATCTATAATCTCATATAAAATGGAAAATGATTAGATTCTAATTAGATTTGTAACTCCAAAAATGGATATAAGAAGATGAGAATGACTCAACTATCATTGAAATATAATTCTTTAGAAAAAGAAGTAAGTTTCCTTAAATTCTTCTTTTTTCTTCTTATATATGTAAAGTATCAGGTTAATATAATCGCTTTAATTTTTGTAGTATCAGCTTTTAGTCATAGTAAATAACCTTTCAAGTCTATGCATGTTATCATATTTTTATATGTTTGAGTTAATTATATGAGATAATTAAAATTTGTAGAGGGTAATAAAAAATGAATTCAAAGTTTAATTTATTTGGCTTTCACCATATATATATAATGAAATTGAAACATATATTTCTTTCTTTCTTTCTTTATAAAGGAGAAGGGCAACAATGTCTGCAGGCTCTTGGTGTAACTCTTATGTCACAATAACAGCAGGTGTTTGGACATACCGGATCTGGACAATCTGTACATTCAAATAAACTCATTATTATTTAATTATACATAATATTGCAAATAAATTGGAATTATTAGAGAATACATACTGAAAGTCAGATGGAGAGACCCATGGCCAATATCAATCGTATTATCAATCAACAAAGGGACGCGACTCGGTGCAGCGTCCACCAATGCGAAATTTGATATGGTGCAAGCTAGGAAAACTAACATACAAATCACCAAAGGGGAAGAAAATGGTTTCATGACTATTATGAAAGCAAATTAATGAGATGCACTAAGTAGTACTTGTTAAACTATATATACTAAATTATTTATAGTCAGCAATACAAATACTAAATAAATAATGGGATTAGTGTAATCTCATATTCAATATTGTTGTAATCTGTGTAATCTCATATTCAATACTATTGCAGTTTCATATTCAATGTAAATACAATATAAGATTATTGGCATCTCATATTCATTGTTGTAATTTCACATTTAAATTCACTTTAATATACAAATCCATTATTATTATTTTGTTACAATTTTTTTTTCAAATATCAACTTTCATTCTTATAAAATGATAAACTTGTTAGTTTAACATTGTAGAAGAATTAAATGTTAGTTAATTGTAAATAACTAATGGTAATATATATATATATATATATATAATAATAATGCTTAATTTTTAAAGTGTTCGGATTGCCGGGTCGAGAGCCGTGGTTAATTTGGATATTTATGTGAGAGTAAATGGATACTTGAGTCGGATTGTGGGTTGACCCGCCCATAAACTTAAAATGATTAAAAATAAATTTAAAAATGTTATTTGTAGGTTTCAAACTTGCAACCTAATAAAATAAGTACAACTCTTTAACTTATTAGGCTAACAACATTTTATATTTAAGATTCAACACCAAATTTGATGAACACAAGACATTTTAACAATAAAAGTTCAATTTTTTAACTAACTAATATATATATAATGATGCTTAATTTTTAAAGTGTCCGGATTGCGGGGTCGAGAGCTGTGGTTAATTTGGATATTTATGTGAGAGTAAATGGATACCTGAGTCGAATTGTGGGTTGACCCGCCCATAAACTTAAAACGGTTAAAAATAAATTTAAAAATGTTATTTGTAGGTTTCAAACTTACAGTCTAACAAAAACAAGTACAACTTTTAACCAAATGTGATTGACATTTGAAAGTGGTTAAAGAAATATGAATCAAATATTTAATTGACCAAAGTGTGAGGTCACGATTCTAATTATTAAAAAATATGAATCAAATATTTGATTGACAAAGTGAAAGTGTAAAGTCACGAAATGAGAGATTCATTCGGAAAAAATATGTGATGAAACATGTGAGAAAATAAGTTGTTTTATCGAAGTGAATAAAATATGAAATGAGAGCGTTTTATTTTTATTTTAATAATTTTAAACATTGAATAAATATTATTATAATGTTTTTAATTTATTTTATTTTTATCCTCATCCGTGTGTATTGTACGAAAATTTTCCTAGTGTTTATTAATAGCCGTTATAAATATATTTTGATTATTTAGTGTCAGTTATAATATATTTTGAGTTTGAAATTAGTTCAAATACTTTTAGAATAAATAAATTTTTTTACTTTTTTATTTTGTTAGGTATCTATATTAGATTCTGTGACACTATAATTTGTAATCATTAAAAAAAAATAATGAAAACGAATCAAACGGATAACTTGATTGTTTCATTTTACCAACCATTATACGTTGTTCCGTTAACCGTGGTTAACTATTTTTCTATAAGTAATAATTTAATTATATATTTAAATTTTATATTAGTTATTTTTTTAAAGTTTTATATATATTATAATATTTAATAATTTAAATATATTAGTTATTTTAAAATTTAAAATTATAACTTATATATAATTATTTTTAAAAAATAAATTATAATTTATATAAAATTATAAAAAATTAAATTAAAAGAAACTTAAATAAATTTAATACTTTATTTAAAAATTGAATTATCGTTTCCGGTTAACCTGTAATATTGAATTAACTGTCGTAACCGGTAGAACTAGTAAAATCGATATCAATATCAGTAGGTTAATCGGTTTGTAAAATAAAGTGACCGTCGATTAATCAAATCCGGTTAACCTGTAATATTTTGCTTGTTCTTCCTTTCTCTCCATAGCCAATCATCGTTTAATTAGAATATTGCTTAAAGTCTAGATGGTTTCAGCGCTATCTAAAGCGTATCATAACTAGAGAAATTGATGTTAAAATTGCCAATATCAAAGAAGAACAAGCAAACTGAGATAAAAACTCGTGTAGGTACCAAAAAAAAAAATCTCATCTCTTCTAAAAATCTAAAAGGTATATAAACTAATTTTAAATACAAAATATATTTAACTTCATAACTAACACTAAGTAACCCAAATATGATTATAACTACTATTAACAAAAAAAAAAATACAGTTAATTAACTTCAACTAACTAACATTAGTATCCAATTAACTGCATTTAATAGTAATCTCTACACTTCCCTTAAGATGAAGGATGTTTTACTTTTGATGGAGGAGATGATGAACAGACTTCAGATTATACTAATCGTGTTAGGATTATTTTTAATCCAATTTTTGAATATTACTTACAAATTTGACAGGATAAGATTTTAAATTGGGTAATTTGCTGCTTAAGGCTTAAGCCTATATATCACATTCATGATTTTAATCAAATTTTAATATTACTTACAAATTTAATAGGATAAGTCAAGTTCTAAATTGGGTAATTTGCTTAAGGCTTAAGCCTATGTATCACAAGGTAATTTACTTAAGGATTAACACAACATAATTAATTTCACATTCCATCTTCTTTCCCTCACAGAATAACTAAAATGTTATTTTGTTGTGTTTTAGTATTTTTCTTGATTTTTTTAGCCAAGGAAATTAGATTTGGGCAACGTTCCTGCCGACCAATCTTGTTCGATTCGAATTTTGTTTATGGTCGGTCGATTTTTGGACTACAAAATGGTAGATTCAAGACCGGACATTAAACAAGTTCAAGAGATTCAAGTTATTTTGCACGAAATTCATGCCGAGGGCATAAATTTGGGAGAAACTTTTCAAATGGCGGCTATTATTGAGAAGTTGCCACCGTCTTGGAACGATTTTAAGAACTACCTTAAGCACAAGCGAAAGGTGATGAACGTAGAAGAATTGGTGATTCGTCTACGCATTGAAGAGGAAAATAAAAGCGCCTCAAAGAAATACTTTAGTCAACATGTGGCTAAAGCAAATGTGGTTGAGCATGGTAAAGACAAGAAGAAACAAAATTCTTTTGTCAAAAACCGGAACCTTAATCCTAAAGGAGGAATTTCTAAGAAGTTCACGGGCAAGTGTTTCAATTGCAATGGCATGGGCCATAGATCTTCCGATTGCAAGAAGCCAAGAAGAGTTCGAGAGGCTAACTTGACTCAAGGATTGTCGGACATGGATCTATGTGCGATGATATTTGAGGTCAACTTGGTGGGGTCTAATCCACGAGAGTGGTGGGTTGACACATGAGCTATAAGACATGTTTGCTCCAACAAAGAAGTATTTTCAAGCCTTGAAGAAGTGAAGAATGGTGAAAAGTTGTTCATGGGGAATTCTGCCACTTCTGACATACAAGGTGAAGGAAAAGTGGTGTTAAAGTTGTCTTCAGGGAAAGATTTAACATTGACTAATGTGTTGTATGTTCCGAAGATTCGGAAAAATTTGATATCCGGATCTCTTCTAAGTAAGCATGGTTTTAGAATTGTGATTGAGTCGGATAAAATTATTTTATCCAAAGGTGGAATGTTTGTAGGTAGAGGTTATGCTATTGATGAGCTTTTTAAACTCAATGTAATGACAGTTAAGCCAAGTATGAATGAAAATAATAACTCCTCTATTTATTTGTTGGAGTCTTCTATTTTATGGCATGGTAGACTAGGTCATATTAATTATGATTCGATGCATCGATTAATAAAACTGAAGAGTATACTTACATTTGAAATTAATAAAAAACACAAGTGTGAAATTTGTGTTGAAGCGAAATTGACGAGATCATCCTTTCGAAACGTTGAAAGAAGTAATAGATCGCTTGATTTAATTCATACAGATGTGTGTGATTTAAAAGGAACACCAACACGTGATGGAGGAAAATACTTCATTACTTTTATTGATGATAACACAAAATATTGTTATGTGTATATTCTTAAGAGTAAAGATGAAGCCATAGAGAAATTTACTCTCTATAAAAATGAGATTGAAAACCAACTTGGTAAAAAGATCAAGGTATTAAGAAGTGATAGAGGAGGTGAATATGAATCACCTTTTGCCGAGTTATGTGCTCAACATGGTATAATCCATGAGACGACAGCACCTTATTCTCCTCAGCAAAACGGTACGGCTGAGAGGAAAATTAGAACATTAAAAGAAATGATGAATTCACTTCTATTAAGTTTTGGTCTACCACAAAACATGTGGGGAGAAGCTATTTTGACGGCTAATTACCTTTTAAATAAGGTTTCACGTAAGAAGCTAGATAAGAGTCCATATGAGTTGTGGCATGAAAGAAAACCATCATATGAATACTTACGAATGTGGGGGTGTCTAGCTAAGGTAGCCATACCATTACCTAAAAAGGTAAAAGTTGGACCAAAAACTGTTGATTGTATATTTATTGGATATGCACATAACAATAGTGCTTATCGTTTTTTTGTGTTTAAATCGGACATTCCGGATATTCATAAGAATACAATAATGAAATCGAGAAATGCATCGTTCTTTGAACATGTACTTCCATATAAGTCTAATGAAGAACAACGTTCTCCAAAAAGATTTCTTGAACTAGATGAACAAGAAAAGGAGAATGAAATTGAGGTTGAACTTAGACGAGGTAAACGAGCTAGAACAAAAAAATCATTTGGGCCAGATTTTATTACTTTCATGATGAAAAGTGAACAACCTCAAACGTATAATGAGGCAATTACCTCATCTGAAGAGCCTCAATGGAAAAAGGCAATTAATAGTGAAATAGAATCTATCTTACAAAACCATACATGGGAATTAGTGGATCTGCCTCTGGGAAATAAACCACTAGGTTGCCGATGGATTTTCAAAAGGAAAATGAAAGCTGATGGATCAATTGATAAATATAAGGCAAGATTGGTGGTAAAAGGATATCGCCAACGAGAAAGTCTTGATTATTTTGATACATATTCTCCAATTACGAAAATAACTTCTATTCGATTGATTCTTGCGATTGCTTCTTTGCGTAATCTAGAAGTTCATCAAATGGACGTAAAAACAACTTTCTTAAATGGAGACTTGAAAGAAGAAATTTACATAGATCAACCTCAAGGGTTTTCTTCTCAAGGGCAAGAAAATAAAGTTTGTAAATTGATGAAGTCATTGTATGGCTTAAAACAAGCTCCAAAACAATGGCATGAGAAATTTGATCATGCTATGATCTCAAGTGGATTTAAGATCAATGAATGTGATAAATGTATTTATATTAAAGACATAAAAAATGGTTACGTTATTTTATGTCTTTATGTAGATGACATACTTATCATTGGAAGTAATGATAAAATAGTTAAATCCACTAAAGATATGTTAAATCCAAAATTTGACATGAAAAATATGGGATTGGCTGATGTGATTCTTGGAATCAAAGTGATTAGAACATCGGAAGGGATAGTTCTAAGTCAATCACATTATGTGGATAAAATCCTCGAAAAATTTAACAAGGATGATTCTGCATTGGCTAAGACTCCGATAGATACGAGTCAACATCTATCTAAAAATCGCGGAGAGAGTGTTTCTCAATTAGAATATTCTTGAATAATTGAGAGTCTAATGTACTTAATGAGTTGTACAAGACCAGATATAGCATATGCAGTAAGCAAATTAAGTAGATACACGAGTAATCTGGGTAATAATAATTGGAAATCCATTGTACGATTACTTAGGTATTTAAGAAATACTCGTGATTATGGTTTACACTACATGAGACATCCTACTGTTATCGAAGAGTACACTGATGCTAATTGGATTTCAGATATGAAAGACTCTAAGCCAACAAGTGGATATGTATTTACACTTAGAGGTGCAACTATATCTAGGAAATCTTCTAAACAAACTATTATTGCTAGATCCACGATGGAATCTGAATTTATAGCTCTTGACAAATGTGGTGAAGAAGCTGAATGGCTACGTCTATTCTTAGAAGATATTCCAATATGGTATAAGCCCGTACCAGTAATTTATATTCATTGTGATAGTCAATCTGCGATTGGACGAGCTAAGAGTCATGTGTATAATGGTAAGTCTAGACATATACGTCGTAGACATAATACCATTAGACAATTACTCTCTACTGGAATTATCTCAATTGATTACGTAAAATCAAAAGATAATTTTGCGGATCCGCTAACCAAAGAGTTAAATAGAGAGTTGGTGTTAAAGTCCTCACAAGGAATGGGACTTAAGCCTACAATAAGTTAGTATGAAGGGAAACCCAACCTTTGATGACTGGAGATCCCAAGAACTAGGTTTAATGGAACAACCTAATTGTACTAAACTTGGTAGATTGCTATGGATAAAAAAATCCTACGATAAAATAGCATTTCGGGAATGGATAAACACACAGGCTTTTAATGATTCTTTGTGAACAAAGAGATCACCTATGTGAGAGAGAAGTGAGGCCGCTTCGAAAGAATTTGCACGGCTCAATTCTAGACTCTCTCACTGAACCAGGCGAGTGTTCATGGCCAAAACGAACACAATCATGAGAACTGACAAGTATTAGGAAGAATTCTATGTGAAAGTGTGTAATCGTTTACACAAAAGGCAGAATAGTTCAAGGACATCGAGTCTACTAATCGGCTAGTAAAGTTATATACTTTTATAAGGGAAGATTCAAAGGGTTACACCTACCTATCCTATGTAGAATTCAACTGTTGAACCTTTCACCGGATTAATCTTTCAATTTCCATTAATGTGGGGGATTGTTGAAATTAAACTAATTCCATTAATTAAATGGAAATGATATTTGGGCTAATGAAATTCACACCAAATTCAAATGTGAATTAAGTGTGAAATTAATCCATATAAAATTCACATGAAATTCAAATGTGAATTAAAGTGAAATTAATCCAAATGAAATTTACATGAAATTCAAATGTGAATTAAAGTGAAATTAATCCAAATAAAATTCACATGAAATTCAAATGTGAATTAAGGTGAAATTTCATCCAAATGAAATTCACATCAAATTCATTGTGAATTAAATTGTTAATTGTTACAATTAACATAAATGTCTTGAATGAGGCAATTAACAAATGGTGTTAATTGCTATTGTAACTACAAAATACTTATTGTTGGATGTAACTTGCAAAGATAATGAAAAGGCAAGCAAGGATAACCGTTGGATGAATGGATGATGGATTAGTGACCGTTGGATTAAAGAATTGATTATGAGTTTAATTTTCAACTATAAATATCCCCTCACTTTGATTCCTCTCTACACATTATCTTATCACTTTTCACTCTAGAATTCTAAAGTCTTTCCTTGTTCTTGTGAGTATTCTTGTGAGTGTTTTTCGAGTTTCTTGACTCGACCATTTTTGTGCAAAACCCGGTGATTGTGATTCAGGTACTTTTGTCTAGTTCGTTGTTGTAGTGGTTTTTCTGTGCTAAATCATTGCAGGTTCTGTTGTACCCTGGGAAGCAGCCACCGACGAAACTCTCCAGCACAAACGAGAGACAGTGAAACTGTTTTAAGGGAACTGTGATTCCACAGACTTCAGAGCAAACGAGGAGATTTTTCTTCATCTCTTAAATAATCTGTTGTATCTGTTTTATTATCATTGTATTATTTTCATATATTATTTACGTGTAATTTTTATGAGATAAGATCACCAACAATTCGTGCCATATTAAATCTTGTCAACGGATTTATTCGTGTCCTACTATTTTTTCTCAAATTTGTGTGTAGTGTTGTAGAGTTGGGAAATGGTTTGAGTTAACACAAACTATCACGATATTGGTACGGAACGACATAATACAATATTATCTCACTCGGGTCGTGGGTTGGACACGACGCAAACACAAAACGACGCGATTACAACACGATTATGAATTGACACGATAACAAATTGACACGACACAAAGACTGACACAATACGAACATAGACACGATACTAGTAGAGTCTACACACGCATCAACATTATCACAATTAGTCATTTTTACTCAAAAGTGTGAAATTATTTCAAATATAACTTATAAATATTTTTAGGTATATTTGTTTCAAACTTATAATTTTAATTAGATATATAAAATAAATATTTGAGTTAACCTGGTTTTAAAAAAAATTATCTTACAAATATTTCTCTACTTATTTCATATGCTAAAGTAATTAGATTTTTTTTTTGATTTTCCATTCATTCAAGTAAATAATGCAGTTTCTAAATATGCATTTCCTATAAAAGCTATGTGTTAGGGAAGCTGATCAAAACAAATATCCAACGGCCCAAGAGTTAACACGTGGCGATATCACAATGACCTGATGGAAGAATATCATTTATTTTCTATTTTTCTTTTAATTGTCTTTTCTGTTTTAATGTTTTTATATTTCTGCCCCTAAACTTATTTATTTTTTAAAACTATGCCCCTGTCTATTATGCCAACTGGTAGTAGTTATAACTGTAAGGAATATGCGCTGAGAATATATAATCAGTCATCCCCCTTACATGACTATCAAGTAATTTCTAAATGAAAGAGCATTTGCTCATCATTTTCCTCATCTCCTAATCTTCATACATGGGTGAAACAATATTCTTTTCTCATCTTATTCTAAAAAGTGTATCAAGTGGTATTAGAGTCGTCGATCTTCACGATGGTCGAAACAAGGCATCACTCGGATAATGATTCCATGCGAGTCAATGAACTAGACGATATTGGAAGTACGTAAATGGATGGAGAGTAAAGTTGGGTCTATCGAAGAACAGTTACATACATTGGCGACTAAGAATAACTATGATCGTTCGGAGGATGGTGCAGGGTCTTCACGAATATGTGCGGAAAGGGAGAGGTCGTATGTCCCGCCCACAAGACTCGCGAATGTTGATTTTCCTAAGTTTGATGGAGTGGATGTCGAGGGTTGGTTGATTTCAGCAGAGCAGTTCTTTAAGGTCGATAGAACCTTAGACACAACCAAAGTCGAGATTGCTCTTATCCACTTCTTGAGTGATGCTCAAACATGGTATAGATCCTTCATGCAAGCATGAAATCAAACCGTAGCACTAACATGTACTAACTTCAAGAAATCGCTACTCCAACAATTCGGGCCCTCTATTTGTGACACTCCTATGAGTCAACTAATGAACATGAAACAAACCAAATATGTTCAGAGTATAATCTCAGGTATATGGCGATATCTCAAAAACTCATACATATGCTAGATGAATATACAATCGACTGTTATTTGAGCGGTCTTAGAGATGCGTTTGTAAACTCTGTTTGACTACTCCAACCTGATTCATTGAACACAGCCATGGTTGTAGCCAAAGTACTAGAAACCATCTACAAGTCTTTACTAAACAGTGACCACCTATATAGTATAAGCCTCCCTCTTCTACCCACTCCCAGCCATCCTAAACCCCCATGGCCTAACCATTCGAAACCTCACCAACCTACTATTCCCTATTCATCTTCGTTCAATTTGAACCACGACAAAGATACATGCAACAAATGGATCCCAAATTTCTAGATGATAGTAGAAAGAAGGGTATATGCTACACTTGTCATGAGAAATATGATGCAAACCATAGATGCGAATACAAGTTGTTCATGATCTTTATCAATGAAAAAGGAGAAATGGAAAGTTACATACTTGAATAAGAGGAGGTGACGTACCATCCTAACAGTTAGACAAAATAGAATAAATGATAAGTAGAGATAAGTGAATGAGAGAGAAAGAGATAATATGAATAATGGTAGAAGAAGGGAGATTATATTATCTATCTTGTGTATTTGATATTACATCAACCCTATTTATATACATTACATTCATTGAAACATTAAAAGAATAAATGACAACACTAATGATATACAATATTTAATATGTTGGAAAACAACGTCATTTATTAATTGGAAGCCCCTTGGTAGGTGTTAACGTTTTCTTGAGAATGAATGAGACTTTATGTTTTCTAGTCTCCTTGAAATATAAAAGGGCATCCTTATCTTTAATAGCCTCCATATCTTTAATACCCTCCCACAAGCGAAACGGGGAGGCACACACCGTGAGCTTGTCATGTAGAAAAATGAACTAAGGTGATGACAATCCTTTCGTTAATATGTTAGTAATTTGATCATGAGTCGGGACATACTGAATAAGTAGAGATTTTTGAGCCACTTTCTCCATAACAAAGTGAAAATCAATCTCAATATGTTTTGTACGAGCTTGAAACACTAGATTTACAGAGAGAAATGTTGTGCCGATATTATCACACCACAAAGTCGGTAGATGGATTGATGGAATTCGTAATTCACTCAAGAGAGATTGAAGCCACAAAGTTTGGCAATGGCATGAGCTAAGACTCGAAATTCAAATGTAGTACTTGATCGAGCAACAACATGCTGCTTTTTGGAGTTCCACAAGAAGAGGTTATTACCAAGAAAGATACAATATCCTATAATAGATTGACGATCATCAGGACAACCTGCCCAATCAACATCAGAATGGGCCTCAAGGGTGAGGGATGCCAATGGACGAAAGACAAGCCCATGGTGTAGGGTATGACGAAGATATCATAATATATGTTTGACCGCAACCCAATGGGTGAATGTTGGAGCGTGCATGAATTGACAAGCACGATTGACCGCAAATGCTAATTCAGGACAAGTGAGAGTTAAATATTGTAGAGTTCCCACAATACTTCTATATAAGAAGAGATCAGAAAGGGGATCACCATCATATCTAGAAAGGGAAGAACTAGTAGAGACGAGAGAATTAAGTGGTTTGGAGTATTGCATGTCATTCCTAATAAGAAGGTCCTGAATATATTGTGATTGACTCAAAAATAGCCCATCAGATGAGCGAGAAGCTTCAAAACCAAGAAAATAATGGAGTTGTCCAAGGTCTTTAAGTGGGAAGCTGTCTTGTAGGCAATAAATGATTGTAGACATATGTGAGGCTGAGTTTCCCGTAAAGATAATGTCATCTATGTACACAAGGATATATGTAGTGATTGTAGATGTATGATAGAGGAATAAGGAGGAGTTAGACTTAGCTTCAAAAAATCCAAGCGACAAGAGTGAGGATCGTAGCGTAGAGTACCATTCACGAGGTGCTTGTTTTAGACCATATAGGACTTTATGGAGCTGACACACGTGATTAGGGTATTCAGGATGAACAAAACTAGGAGGTTGAGTCATATATACCTCGTTGTGTAATTTTCCATAAAGGAAGACGTTACTAACATCAAGTTGGTGAATATGCCAATTTCGGGACACAACAAGTGCAAAAAATGTCCTTATGGTTGTTGACTTAATAACTGGACTAAAAGTCTCAACATAGTCAACACCAAGTTGTTGATGAAAGCCTTTCTCCACAAGATGAGCTTTATGACGCTCAATTGAGCCATCTACTTTTTGTTTGAGTTTATAAACCCATTTGCAACCCACAATATTTTGTCCGGAGTTAGGAGGAACTAGAGACCATGTCTGATTCTAAATAAGAACATTATATTCGGAGGTCATGGCTAAACGCCAAGAAGGATCTTTATTGGCAGAGGAGAAGCATGTCGGCTCAGGGGTGATGGCTGTGAAAAGGGCGGAATAAAAAGGGAGAAAATACACCTTTATCTGTATAAGTCGTAGTCACTGAAGTTCCGCGACGGCTATATACAACATTATTAGTTGGTGAGTTGGCATAGAGAGACTCAAGTCTGATTTCATGTGTGAGAAGTAATCCAGAAAGATCGCCGACAGTAATAGAATCTGGACGTGTAGTAACTGCGACTAGAAGAGATTCATACTCGGGTCCAAGGCCTCCAAGTACGTAGAGAATAAGATCTTCGTCTACAACTTTCTGCCCGGCAGCCGCAAGGTTATCAGTTATGACCTTGATAGCTTGGAGATAAGACTCCATGGATGATTCTCCTTTTTTGATAGTTTGAAGTTAAAGGCGAAACTGCATTAGTCTAGCTTTGGATTGAGTAGCGAAACTTCGCTCAAGTATTTCCCAGAGGTATTGAGATGAAATACAATTTTCACCTGCGACCTGTGCAAACACTAATTCAGATAGTGTTCCGAGAAGTCAGCTTAACAAACGTTGATCTTGTTGTTCCCAGACCTGAAACTCAATGGAAGTCGATGCTTATGTGGTTTTAATAGGAGCTGGGAGATCTCCATTGACAAATCCAAAGAATCCATACCCTTTGAGAGCAGGTACAACTTGAGAACGCTAGAGAACAAAGTTCTTTTGGTCGAGTTTGATAATAGATGTATGTTGAGTAGTTATTATTTTGAGCCATTTTAGAAGGAGATCGATGTAAGAGGGGTTTCCCTATTGATTGCTCTGATACCAAGTTAGATAGAATAGACTAAATGATAAGTAGAAATGAGTGAATGATAGAGAAAGAGATAATATGCATAATGGTAGAAGAAGGGATATTATATTTTATATCTTGTGTATTTGATATTACATCAACCCTATTTATATACATTACATTCATTAAAAAATTAAAAAAATAAATGACAACACTAATGATATACAATATTCAATGTGTTGGGACGTCATTTATTAATTGGTAGCCTTTGGTAGGTGT
Source organism: Impatiens glandulifera (assembly GCF_907164915.1). Classification (NCBI taxonomy): domain Eukaryota; kingdom Viridiplantae; phylum Streptophyta; class Magnoliopsida; order Ericales; family Balsaminaceae; genus Impatiens; species Impatiens glandulifera. The sequence continues at coordinate 16,183,024 of NC_061864.1, forward strand.
TGACGTTTTATTGGAAATGAATGAGACTTTATATTTTCTAGGCTCCTTAGAATGTAAAAGGGAATCTTTATCTTTAATACTAACCACCCTACTTAATCAACAAAAGATACTGGTAGTACCCATAACTTTATTAATTGTCGGATGCTCAAAAACATTAGCCACCGGTGCTATCTACGATAACCTTACATGTGAAAGTGACAGATTGTTCCAACTTTATTAGCGAAGGTTATTGTCAAAACCTAAGTTGATCAATGAAGGACGAAGAATATTAGACTGGCATGCAGGTATTATCAATGTCTAGCTATGACATTGTATTGGGAATTATGACATTTATTGGGAATTAAATGGTTAATTATCAAAGGGAACAAAGCCGATGATACACATGAGAAGCTCTCAAGAATCAACATGGTTAATTGATCAATGAAGAAGAGATGGTCCAGCTTTTGCAGATTGCTGTGGCGTGTGTTTCTCACGTGCCAAATCAGAGACCGTTGATGAAGGATGTTTTACGTTTGATGGAGGAAATGATGAACAGACTTCAGATTATACGACAGTCATCCGATGAACAACCGTCTAAAGAATCGGATGGACAGACTACGCCGCATGCCGTAGAGACCTAGATTTTCATCTTCTTGTTTTTCATTTCTCTTAATTGTTTTTGTTATAAGACCACCTAGACCTAGATTTTATTTATTTATTTATGTTACTATCTGGTTCTTTATTATTAATAATATTTGTTTATGCTAATTAATTTATTATTTGATGGGTCGAACTAATTATTGAGTTTTTCATTAAAGTAAATAATTTTTGTTTCAATTCATTATACATTTATTTCAGTCACTTGTAGCAAATGTGATGACAAATGTGATGATATTTTTATTAAAATTGAAATAAAAATAACATTTTAATAATTCATTCTGAAAATGTAAAAAAAAAAAAAAAATCCCAAAACTTAGTGTAAATTTTTTGAACATTCTAAAAAAAACATGTATATGAATGAATTGAACAAAGGATAATTAAAGTTAGCATATAATGATTCAACTTGGACACTTGTATGCACAAACTTGTGGACTATAAATAATTATAATCCTTAGATTTCATCAATTTCTTTTTTGACTTATAATCTCATATGAAATGGAAATTGATTAGATTCTAATTAGATTTGTAACTCCAAAAATGGATATAAGAATATGAGAATGACTCACTCAACTATAATTAGAGTCTTGTTGATATAGAACGAATTCTAGAAGAGCTCTTAATCATAATAAATTACAAACCAAATAAAATTAATTGTGCTTTATTTTATAATGTTCTATCTAAAAAGTTTTTAAAATATTTTAATTCTATAACATATATTTCTAAATAAACGAAGTCCATACTGTTAAAAAAAATATAATAATGTTCATATTGATTTTTCAAATAGTCCAATTAATTTGAAGAATATATATATTAGACAATTATATATTAATTATAAGATTTAATCTCCCAACAAACTTAAACTCACATAACCCCACCACCTTAACACTAAACTATATAAGATTAATGCACGTTGCTATCTGTTGTAAGCTTAATACATTTAACCTAAGCATGTCAAATTAATGATTAAAATGTCTTTTATAGGTAATTAAAGAAACCATATATATAAATTATAAATATTACTTACAAATTGATCATATGACAAGTAGATAGAATTCTAAAATGGGTAGCTTTCTTAAGTCTTAAGCTAATCTATCAAATTCACCATTTTAACTCATTTGATTGTCAACTTTTTCTTTTATCAAATATAAAATGATTAGTTGCCACTCTCTTAAACATTGAACTAAAATGCTAACTACAACATGTGTTTGTGTTTTAACATGTCTCTTATTCTTAACTTGTGTAACCTACACGGTTGGAACTAATAACAAAGTTCTAACATTGGAAAAAAGTGTTTCAGTGCAACAGGCGGCGGAACTCGAGCAGCTAAGAGCTCGCGACCTAAGAAGACATGCAAGCATTGGTAACTTGTTGGTTGTTGGAACTTTCAGCGATCCCAGCATTGTCGGGTATTATTAATATTTTTTTAGTTTTAATAACGATTATCATGGAATTAATTTACTAATTAATTGATTATCTATCTCAGGTTATATTATACTAAAATTAAGTTAGGTTCTCCTCCAAGGGAGTTTCATGTTCATATTGATACGGGAAGTAATGTTTTGTGGTTGAACTGCAAATCGTGTAAGAATTGTCCTAAAAAATCAAGTTTAGGGGTAAGTTATTTTAATTTAATATATTAATCAGTTTAAGAATATGAATGTTTGTTAAATTCAGTGTGGGATAGAGAAAAGTTTGAAGTTGAAAGATAAAAAAAAGCATATATCAGTTTGTGTTTTACTTATTTTTTTCAAAGACCCATAGTTATTTCAGAATTATTTCAACATGTTTATAAGTTTTGATGTAAAATTGAATACAATTTTAGTTTAGGGACCTTAGTTGGACATGTTATATTAGTTAGAGGTTAATATGAGTAATGATGCACGTTAACTCTTCAGTTCAAAAAAAAATATAAAAAAAAATCCGTTTTCCCCAATTCTCGAATCGGTGCCCTAGCTTTCCGGTGAAGACGACTTCTGTAAATTCAAGACTCAAGATCCTTAATTAATGACAAAGACAAACAAGAAAGGAATTCCTAGATTTGAAATTCATGCCTATTTCTATTCTGAATCCTCCTTTCCTCGTAAGTTTGCAATTTGATTGAGCCCTAATTTGCAGTTTTCGCCCAATCTGTTTGATCCGGCGAGATCGTCCTCTTCTACACCGTTGTATTGTTCGGACTCATTATGCACTTCTTCCATTAGTCAGTGTACTAATGGGAGTAGTAGTAGTAGTCCATGTGACTTTTCGATTACATATGAAGACGGTAGTGGGTCGTCGGGTTCATATTTCACCGACTTTCTGCATTTTGATGACACACCAGCTCGAATTGTTTTCGGGTAATAATGTTATGAATTTTCTAATGATGCTATTGAATTTGCTCAAATTCATTTAGTTTTCTCTGTTTCTAACCAGATGTAGTTCATATATATCGGGGACATTAACTCTAGAAAACTATGCCATTGATGGGACTTTGGGGCTGGGTTACATATATCCGTCAGTTGTATTACAATTAGCATCTCAAGGAATTACCCCTCAAATATTCTCGCATTGTTTGGGCGGAGATGACAAAGGGGTACTCGTTATGGGAGAAATTCAAGATCCGGGGACTGTGTATAGTCCTCTCGTGCAGTCAACGTATGTAATCAATTTGTTTTGGTTTAGTAAGAATAAGGAGATTAACATTTATTTGAACTCAATTTTAACAGGGGTTATTATAGTTTAGATCTTAAAAGTATTACTGTCAAAGGGAAACCATTGCCAGTCAATCCGATTATTTACAGTAGTTCATATGGCGGTGGAGGAACCATTATTGATTCGGGGACAACTCTTGCATATTTGGTTGCGGATGCATATGATTCCCTTGTGATTGCTGTGAGTTCATATATATATATATCTTGATGAATGAAATTTTAACACATTCTTCATGCATTTAAGAATTTTTGTTGATTCTTTCATTCAGGTAAATAATGCAGTTTCTGAATATTCATTGCCTATAAGCTATGATGGAACCCTATGTTACAAATTCTCCAGGTTCTCAATATTTTATACTTTTTTTTTATTTGGTTTCTCCTTATTAAACCTTTCACACTTATGGTGCAGGATTGACAGGTTTCCCGACGTCGTTTTCAATTTTGCTGGCAACGCATCATTGGTTTTGACCATTGGTTTTGACGGGAAAAGATTACATTTTGAATGCACGACCCATCATTGTGAGTTTTGCGAAAACAATAACACGGTATTTAGTTTGATCTTAATGAATATTGGTTTTATCACAGGATGGCATTTCAGCAATGTGCATTGGATTTCAGAAAAGTATGAATGAAAATATTACAGTTTTAGGAGGTAAGGATGAAGCATCATTTATTTATTTTTTATGGAGAAAAAATTATGATTTATCAAAAGAAGTTGATCATGATTCTTGCAGATCTTGTACTGAAGGACAAGATCATAGTTTATGATTTACTTCACCAACAACTTGGTTGGGCTAAGTATAATTGTGAGTCAAATCTATTAACCATTATTTATTTATTTATTTACATTTTGTTCTTCTTACATGATATTTTTAGGTTCTAAACCTGTGAATGTTTCCCCAACTTCTGGATGGGTCCCTAGCCATGTTACACAACCAACTGTTACGAGAAAGTCATTTTTATTGATCATATATTTATTGTATATGATATTACTTTTAGTTTGAACATAAAAGTAATATAATCGTTTTGCATTAAATTTGTAAGTTACTTTTATGTGCTTTAATTTTAATTTTTCAAGTATCAACTATTATTTGTATGTCTACATTAGCATATTTTTTATATGATTGTGGTAAAAATTCATTAGAGGTCTTGAGACAGTAGAGATTTAAAACAAAAATGAAGAGCTTTTATTATTTTATAATGATAATTTTTTTTTTTTAAGAAACAGAGGTCAACTTAATATTATTATTTTTATTGAATTGAGTTATATGAGATAATAAAAAATGAATTCAAAGTTTTATTTGGCTTCCACCATATAATGAAATTGAAACATATATTTATTTATTTCTTTATGAAGGAGGGCAACAATTCCTGCAGACTCTTGGTGTAACTCTTATGTCACAATAACAGCAGCTGTCTGGACATACCGGATCTGGACATCCTGTACATTCAAATAAACTCATTATTATTGAATTATACATAATATTATAAATAAATTGGAATTATTAGAGAATACATACTGAAAGTCTGATGTAGAGACCCATGGCCAATATCAACCGTATTATCAATCAACAAAGGGACGCGACTCGGTGCAGCGTCCACCAACGCGAAATTTGATATGGTGCAAGCTAGGAAAACTAACATACAAATCACCAAAGGGGAAGAAAATGGTTTCATGACTATTATGAAAGCAAATTAATGAGATGCACTAAGTAGTACTTGTTAAACTATATATACTAAATTATTTATAGTCAGCAATACAAATACTAAATAAATAATGGGATTAGTGTAATCTCATATTCAATATTGTTGTAATCTGTGTAATCTCATATTCAATATTGTTGCAGTTTCATATTCAATGTAAATACAATATAAGATTATTGGCATCTCATATTCATTGTTGTAATTTCACATTTTATTTCATTTTAATATACAAATCCATTATTATTATTTTGTTACAATTTTTTTTTTCAAATATCAACTTTCATTCTTATCAAAATGATAAACTTGTTAGTTTAACATTGTAGAAGAATTAAATGTTAGTTAATTGTAGATAACTAATTGTATTGTTTATTGATAGTAATTATAAATATATTTTGATTATTTAGTGTCAGTTATATATAATATATTTTGAGTTTGAAATTAGTTTAGATACTTTAGAATAAATAAGAGTTTATATTTTATTTTATTTTGTTGGGTATCTATATTAGATTTTGACACTATAAATTGTACTTAGGTTTAAAAAAAAATAAAAAATCGAATTAAACAGATAACTTACTTATTTCATTTTACCAACTAGTTCTAGTGGTTATGGACTTCCGGTTAATCAATTTTTTTACCGGTTAATTATTTTTCTACCCATAATAATTTAATTATATATTTATATTTTATATTAATTATTTTTTTTAAAGTTTTAGATATATTACAATATTTAATAATTTATATATATTAGTTATTTTAAAATTTAAAATTATAACTTATATATAATTATTTTAAAAAAATAAATTATAATTTATATAAAATTATAAAAAAATAAATTAAAAAACAACTTAAATAAATTTAATACTTTACTTAAAATTGAATTACCATTCACCGTCTAAATCAATATTGGTCGGTTAATCTGTTTGTAAAATAAAGTGCAAAATTGTCGGTTAATCAAATTCGGTTAACTATTCATTTCTCTCCATAGTCTTTTATCGTTTAATTAAAGAACATTTCTTGAAGTCTTCGTAATAAGAGAAATTGATGTTAAAACTGCAAATATCAAAGAACAAAAACTGGTGTATTTATAATGTCACAAAATTCAATATACCAAAAAAAAAAAACTCTCATCTCTTCTAAAAACTTAAAATGTAACTTCATAACTAACATTAAGTAACCCAAATATATGATTATAACTACTATTAACAAACCACCCCCAATTAAAGAACATTTCTTGAAGTCTTCGTAATAAGAGAAATTGATGTTAAAACTGCAAATATCAAAGAACAAAAACTGGTGTATTTATAATGTCACAAAATTCAATATACCAAAAAAAAAACTCTCATCTCTTCTAAAAACTTAAAAGGTAACTTCATAACTAACATTAAGTAACCCAAATATATGATTATAACTACTATTAACAAACCACCCCCAATTAGGAGGCCCACGTAAGTAAAAAAAAAATATTTCAAAAAATATATCAAAATATTAATATAATAAAATGTAAAAAAAAATATACCATAATAATTTATCAATTAACTACTATTTGATTCAACAAAACTATTCCTAGTATTTTTTGATGCAAAATTTTCAATTAAGTCATTATACTCTAAACACTATTTTTCAGTTGATATCATAACTAATCCGATGTCTCTATAATAAAAAAAATATATAATTTGATATTTTAAAATAAGAAGAGATTATAAAGATAAACATAAAAATAAGAACAAATAAAAAAAAAGTTAATTTAAGAGCATTAAAATATAACATCAAAGATGATTTTTACAATTAAGATTAGATTTATAATAAAAGAAAATTTAAATTATTAAAGATGGAAAGCAGCTAAAATATAAATAATATAATTATGGTTAGTGATATAAAGGTGATAATATAATAAGAATAAATAGAAAATGAGCCTAATAAAAAATAATAATATATTTACGAGAGAGAAAAAATTAATATATTACTATATTAGATATAATATGGAGAGAGAAAATTATTATATTATATATAAAAGAGAGAAATAAGTAATATATATTATTATTTAATATAGAAACAATGAAAAAATATATTATTATATATAATATGGAGATAAAGTTAACCAATTAAAAGGAATAAATAAATATAAAAGAATATAATAGATATTTTATAATATATAATTAATAATAAATATAATAATATTATATAAAAAAAAAATTGGGATCCTAAAAGATGGGACCTATCTAACCAGTTGCATTGCCCTTCCGGGCTGTATCCAATTAACTGCATTTAAGAGTTCTTAATCTTTACACTTCCCCTAAGATGAAGGATGTTTTACATTTGATGGAGGAGATGATGAACAGACGTCAGATTATACTAATCGTGTTAGGATTATTTTTAAATATTACTTACAAATTTGATAGGACCTGATTTTAAATTAGGTAATTTGCTTAAGGCTTAAGCCTATATATCACATTCATGATTTTAATCAGAAATATTTTTAATCCAATTTTAATATTACCTACAAATTTAATAGGATAAGTCAAGTTCTAAATTGGGTAATTAAGCCTATATATCACAAGGTAATTTACTTAAGGCTTAACCTAGCATAATTATTTCATATTCCCTTTTCTTTCCCTCATAGAATAATTAAAAAGTTACTTTGTTGTGTTTTTAGTATTTTTCTTGATTATTTTAGCCTACAAAGAGGAAATTTAGATTTGGGCAACGTTCCTACTAACCAATCTTGTTCGATTCGAATTTTGTGTCAAATTTTCAATCGTGACATATTGTTGATACTCGTTGTATGCGTGTCATGTCGTACATTAACTCACTCAAAATATCATTACTCACAGACTCATTCATGCCACATTAAATCTTGTCAACGAATTAATTCGTGTCCTACTATTTGTGCTCAAATTTGTGTGTCGTGTTGTAGAGTTGGGCAATGGTTTGAGTTAACACGAACTATCCCGATATTGGTACGGAACGACACAATACAGTATTATCTCACTCCGGTCGTGAGTTAGACACGACACAAGCACGAGACGACGCGATCACAACACAATTATGAATTGACACGATTACGAGTTGACACGACATAAACACAAACATATACGATACGAGTAAAGTCTACCCACATCAACATTATCACAATTAGTCATTTTTACTTAAAAGTGTGAAATTGTTTCAAATATAACTTATAAATATTTTTAGGTATATTTGTTTCAAACTCATAATTTTAATTAGATATATAAAATAAATATTTGATTTAACCTTGTTTTATAAAAAAATAACTTATATCTTAAATATTTCTCTACTTATTTCATATGCAAAAGTAGCTGGAATTTTTGTTGATTTTACAATTCATTCAGGTAAATAATGCAATTTCTGAATATGCATTTCCTATAAAGCTATGATGGAACCTTATGTTACAAATTTTTCAGGTTCTCAATAATTTATACATTTTTTATTTTGTTTATCCTAATTAAACGACTTTTTCACACTTCTGTTGCAGGATTGACAGGTTTCCTGACATTATTTTCAATTTTGCTGCAACATATAACATAATGGTTTTGATTGGGAGGGAATACATTTTGAATGCACGACCAATCATCGTGAGTTTTGCATACACAAAAACACAGTATATAGTTTGATCTTCAAGAATATTAGTTTATAACATGATTGTATTTCAACTATCTGCACTGGATTTCAGAAAACAGAAAAAGATGATTCTTGCAAATCTTGTGTTGAAGGACAATATCATAATTTATGATTTACTTCACCAACAACTTGGTTGGGCTCATTATAATTATGAGTCAAATCTATTAACCTTTTTTCTTTACATTTTGTTCTTCTTACATGGTATTTTTTTTTCTAAAACTATGAGTGTCTCCCCCAACTTATGGATGAAACCCTAATCATGTTGCATAATCAATTATTACAAGAAAGATATTTGTATTGATGATATATTTATTGTATATGATATTTGTGAAATCGGGTCTAGGATTTTTGAGGCCCAATTTGGTGTGCATCAATGTTAGGATTCAAAAAGACATTAAATCACATAATGATGAATGTGTCAATCAAATCGTATTATTATGAAAATGTCAACTAAATCGTCACAAGATCATATCATGGTGGAGATGTCAAAGATATAAAATGATCTTTACCCTAATTATGAATTTTAAAAGTCTATCTATATATACATTGTAAACGAGAAGAGAGAGTGTGACTAAAACCTAGAACAAACATAGAGAATTAAAGTTTGTAATCCATATTATAACTCTATTTAATCGATTCTCTGAAAGCAGGACGTAGGACATTGTTGGTCTAAACCTATGTAAAATTATTTTATCGTTCTTTCGTTCTTTCTTACTTTTACACTATTGTTCTGCATTCCACTACGATTATTATTATTCCGCTTTCATTCTTAGGGTGATAGTTTTCGTCATAAACTAATATCAGAGACAAGTTGGGCTAAGGCGGTCGCGGTTCGATATTTTTTTTGTGAGTTTTTTTCTTGATTCGATCAATTATTTTGAAGATTTGAGATGGGGTCAACTTCTAAGGTTGATATCGAGAAGTTCAATGGGACAAAGGACTTTGGGTGTTCGAATATGGAGAAGAGGATACACTTAGGCAACATGGGAGTTGCTAAAGAACTCGAGGGGGAATCACAATTATCGGCATCGATGGACGTAGAGAAAAACATGGAGGTGTTGGAAAGGGAATATAATACCTTGATTCTTAGTCTTAGTGATAAAGTGTTGCGAGAGGTTGCTAGTGTCACGACGATAATAGAGGTGTGTCTTCAGTTGGAGTCTTTGTATATGACTAAAACAATGTTGTCTCAGATCTACATTAAGTAGAGATTCTTCAAATTTAGAATGGTTGAGGGTAAGGACTTGCAGACGCATATCGACGATTATGTCAAAATTCTCCTTGATTTGGAAACATCGAGGAGAAATACCGGGATGAGGATAAAGCGTTGATGCTTTTGAATTCTTTACCAAAATCGTATGAGACGTTCGTAGACATACTTGAGCATTGGAGGGAGGAACTTACTATCGATGATGTGATGAGTGTGTTGAGATCAAAGGACCAAAAGAAGAATAATGAAGAGAGCAATGTAAGTGGAGATGGACTCTTAGTTTGAGGGAGAACCGAGAGGAGAGACAATAAAATCAAGAAAAGGAGGCGTTTGAAGTCTCTCGAGAATAAATCTACCATGTGCTACAATTGTGACAAGGGAATCTTTAAGCGAGATTGTTCATGTTTGAGTAACGATAGGAAGAAGATCGGAGAAGCGAAAGTTGTTCAAGAGGTCGAGAATGGGTATGAAAGTACAGACGTTCTCGTTGTCTCCTCTAATTAGTCCAACAAGCGTTGGATTATGTATTCAATGTGTTCATTCCATATGACACTTAACGAGAGTTGGTTAAATACCTATGAGAAGACTTCAATGGAAGAGGTTTTGTTAGGTAACAACAAGTCTTACAGGATGATGGGGACCAGAATAGTGCGTTTAAAGATGCATGATGGAATCGAGAGGGTATGGATGGAAGTACGAAACGTCCCAGACCTTTGGAGAAATTTAATTTTTCTCGACTAACTAGACCAACTTGGTTTTGCATGTAAGGGTGAGAAAACGTATTAAGGGTCACAAATAGGTCGCTAGTGGTAATGAGAGGCATGTGAGTTAAGAGTTTTTACGTCTTTCAAGGAAGCACCTTGGTTGGTGATATAGCGATAGTGACGGAGCCTCGAGATATATCGTCCACAAGTCTATGGCATAAGAGATTAGGGCACGTGGGTGAGAGATGTTTGAAGGAGTTGAGTAAGAGAGACTATTTTGTCAAGGAGAAACTTGATGATTTGGAGTTTCGCGAGAACTACATATACGATAAATCTACGAGAGTGAAGTTTGGCCGGTCGGTTGAGGTGACTCGGGAGATGCTCAATTATGTTCACTCAGACTTGTGGGGGCCGGTGAGGACTACAACTCTAGGTGGATGTTGGTACTTTATCACCTTCATTGATGATTTTCCGCGCAAGGTTTAGGTATACATCTTGAAACTCAAGGATGAGGCATTTGATATGTTCAAGGAGTGGAAGAAGATGGTAGAGACTCAGACCAGTAAAAAGGTTAAAAAGCTCCAAACAAATAATAGTTTGGAGTACCTAGGTGATGAGTTCAATCGGTTTATCAAGGAAGAAGAGATGGTTCGTCACAAAACACCGCAACAAAATGGCTTGGCGGAGCGAATGAATAGAACGCTACTTGAGCGTGTCTAGTGTATGTTGTTTGAGGTCGGTCTACCGAAACGGTTTTAGGGTGAGACAGTTAACACTACAACTTATCTTATCAATCGTTGGCCATCGACGACATTGGAATGCAAAACACAAGAAGAAGTTTGGAATGACACTCCTACAAAACTTGACAACCTGGATGTATTTGAGTGTGTGGATTACATTCACTAACGAGATGGAAAGCTTGATTCAAGAGTAAAGAAGTGTATGTTCGTTGAATATCCTAATGGAGTAAAGGGTTGGAAACTGTTTTACAATGACAATGAGATGACCAAGTGCATCATTAGTCGTGATGTGGTCTTTAGGGAAACTGAGTACTATTATGGAGCAACACAATTAGTCGAAGCTGGCGAAGTCGCTAGAGAGAACAAAATTTGAGGTGGAGTTCCTAGGAGGGATTACTAAGAATTGGTATACACGGGGGAGGCTAGTGAACAGGATGAAATAAACGGTTATGTAAAGGAGGAAGGTACGAATCCAGAAGAGAACCTTAACTCATATCAGTTAGCGCGGGATAGAGATCGTAGGACAACCCAAGCTCTAGAGAGATTTGGCTACTCCAATTTGGTGGCCTTTGCATTCCTTATGGCATATGAGGTACAAAATTCAGAGTCGAGATTGTTTATAGAAGCGATGGAAAGTAAGGAGAGAACCAAATGGAAGCGTGTTATGGCGGAGGAGATGGCATCGCTTGACAAAAACGAGACAAGAGAATTGGTGGACAAACTCAAGAATCACTAGGTAGTTGGTTCAAAGTGGGTGTTCAAGTGCAAAGAAGGTGTAGAGGGTAGTAATAAACCAATGTTTAAAGCAAGATTGGTAGTTAAGGGCTTCACACAACGCGAATGGGTCGACTTTAATGAGATCTACTCCCCGATAGTGAATCACACATCCATTAAAGTGTTGTTCGCTCTAGTGAATCAGTTTGAATTGGAGCTCGAGCAAATAGACGTCCATACGACATTTCTTCATGGGAACTTGAATGAGAAGATCTTCATGATGCAACCCTAGGGGTTTGTCAAACCCGGTGATGAAGGTAATATATGTATGTCTCCTTAAACACTCGCTTTATGGTTTGAAACAATCCCCAAGACAATGATATTTGTTCTTTGATGAGTTCATGGTTCGTAACGATTTTGTGATGAACAATTTCGATAGTTGTGTCTATGTCAAGTATATTGATGGTTGTAGAGTCTTTCTATTATTATACGTGAATGATACGTTGATCGCATCAGAAAATAAGGAATTTTGGGGATGGTGATTGAGCGGGATCGGGAGAAAAGCTTTATGTTCGTGTCTCAAAGTGACTACCTCCGAAAAGTGGTCACCAAGTTCGGGATGTCTAACGATAAGGCGATTCAAACGCCATTACCTACTCATTTCAAGCTCTCCTCAAATATATCACCGAGTACCGAGGAGGAAAATGTGAGAATGACAAACACCCCATATGAGAGTGTCGTCGGGAGCCTAATGCTCACACGGTCAGTCTTGCTAGTCGCTTTATGGTGAACTTAGGGAAAGAACATTGGGAGGAGACCAAGTGGATTCTCTGTTACGTTGGGGGATCTTTAGATGACGTTCTTTATTTTAAACAGACGGGTGTAGGTGATGATAAGTTGAGAGTATATGTTGATGTTGATTTTGCAGGTGACTTGGACAAGAGAATGTCTCGAACGAGATATGTGTTTACCCTATTTGGATTTTCGGTAAGTTGGAATGCACAATTAGAATCCATAGTTGCCCTTTCAACAACGGAGGCCGAGTATATCGCTGTGACGGAGGGAGTCAAGGAGGCACTGTGGTTGAAAGGTCTCGTTAGTGAATTTGGGGTGAAGCACGATAAAGTGGAGTTGTTTTGCGATAACCAAAGCGCCATACACTTGTCCAAGAAATCTACGTTTCACAAGCGCACAAAGCACATCGACATTCGACTTCACTACATTTGAGTTAACACGAACTATCATGATATTGGTACAGAATGACATTATACAATATTATCTCACTTGGGTCTTGGGCTAGACACTACGCAAGCACGAGACGACACGATTATGACACGATTATGAATTGACACGGTCACGAGTTGGCACGACACAAACACAGACATAACACGAACATATACACGATAGGAGTAGTGTCTGCACACGCATCAACATTATCACCTTTAGTATTTTTACTTAAAATAGTGAAATTGTTTTATAACTTGTAAATATTTGTAGGTATATTTGTTTCAAACTTATAATATTAATTATATATATATATATATATATAATAAATACTTCATTTAACCTCTTTTTTTTAAATAACTTATATTTTAAATATTTCTCTACTTATTTCATATTCTAAAGTACTTAGAATTTTTGTTGATTTTTCCAATCATTCAAGTAAATAATGTAGTTTCTTAATATGCATTGCCTATATGATGGAACCTTATCAAATTGTCCAGGTTGACAATATTTTATACATTTTTTTATTTATTTTGTTTCTCCTAATTAAACGGTATTTTTCACACTTCTGGTGCAGGATTGACAGATTTCTGACATTGTTTTCAATTTTGCTGGCAACGCATCAATGATTTTGACGAGAAGGATTACATTTTGAATTTACATCCATCATCGTGAGTTTTGCAAAAGCAAAAACACAGTATTTAGTTTGATCTTCATGAATATTATAAGTTTATCACATGATGATATTTTAGCTATGTGCATTGAATTTCAAAAAAAATATGATTCTTGCAAATCTTGTATTGAAGGACAATATCATAATTTATGATTTACTTCACCAACAATTGGTTGGGCTCATTATAATTGTGAGTCAAATCTATTAACCTCTTTTTTTCTTTTTTTATTTACATTTTCTTGACATGATATTTTTTTTTTTTTTAATTTCTAAAACTGTGAGTGCCAACTTCTGGATTATACCATAACCATTGTTGCAGAACCAACTATTACAAGAAAGACATGTTTATTGATGATATATTTATTGTATATGATATTAATTTAGATGACAATAAAAATATATATATAAAAAGGTAAGGGATGTTCAAATAATATATAATAAAGTTGGGCATCGTGCATAAACGACCGTATTCGACTTAGGCAAGTTGTGTTAGACTTTCAATCGTGTTGTGTCGCGTCTCAATCTTATATGTGTCGTGTCTTGACTCACTCAAAATATTATGATCTACAGATTTTTTCGTGTCGTGTTAATTCGTGTTCACGAGTTTATTCGTATCGTGCTAACTCGTGTTTAAATTCATGTTTCATGTTATTTCGACTAAAATTTCGACATACTCGTGTCATGTCGATGTCCGTTTTCATGTGTTTCATGTCTTGTCTTAACATACTCACGTTAATTATTTATTTATGTATATATATATATATATATTAAATTATATTATTAATAAAAATTATAAAATAGAATTATTAATTTATTTATTTATTTTAATTTAAAAAATTTAAATTAATTTAATAAGTTAAAGGTGTGAAATATTTTATTTAGAAAACTAATTAATATGTTAAATAGGCAAAAATATGTAGATATAAATTTTAACATATAGTTTTTTAAATAATAATTTTAATATAATTATTTAAAATGTGTTTTAAAACTTATAAATAATTATTTAAATAAAATTAATTAATAATTTATAATTTATAAAATTAAATTATTTATTAATTGAATGAGAATATAAATATATTTAAAAAGACGTGATAATTTGAGAATATTAATGTAAATGTAAATAATTTGGAGAAGAAAATGAGAAATGTGTAGGTAATTTGGGATAAAAAATGGGGGAATTGGTAGTAATTAAAATAATTTATAATTGACATATTTATAAATATATATTATTATATTATAATTTAATAAAAAAAATATGGGTATAAATTTTAAAAATAGTATTTAAAAGTGTTTTATCTAAATATTTACTCTTATAAAATCAAAACAACATAATATTATCATAAATTGTCCCTAATAATCACTCAAATGTAATTTGTTTTCATAGTAACACGTTAACATCCCAAATTAGAAACTAAAAATAATATAATTTGATATTAAAAATAATAGTTAAAATATAATAAATCAAATATTTTTTTTTATCACTTGCAACTGATTTTTTCACCATTGGTTTAATAACAGATTTTTTTATATTTTTTATTCTTATATATATATTTATATATTAAATATGATATATATATTTTAAAATATATATTATATTTAATTTAATTTAAATTAAATTAATTAATTTATTCTCCTTATAATTATTATAAATAAATTAATAATTTAAAATACATAAATATACATTTAAAAATTAATAAAGAAAAGAAATAAAGAAAAATAATTAACAGTGAGAGAAAAGAGAGAATATGCATGTTTGTCGCGCAAATTCTTTCTGTCCATTGTCATTAATCATATATAAATCACAAATAAATGGATCCCAATATATATATATATATATATATATATATATATATATATATATATATATATATATATATATATATATATATATATATATATATATATATATATATATATATATATATATTATTCTCATGTTCTTCATAATGCTTGTGTCAGTGTAATATTAGTCCTTTTACTTAAAAGGTGTGAATTTTTTTCATAAATAACTATAAATATGTTTTAGGTAGAATTGTTTCAAACTTATAAATTTAATTAGATACATAAAATAAATATTTCTTTTAACCTTATTTTTAAAAAATTAACTTAAATTTTTAAATAGAGAGATAAAGAAGATTGGATCATTTTAATTGTAAACTTAACTAATCAAAATATTTTTAATAGCATGTCACTCTTACTACAATACTCTGCTACAAGTCAATATCTAATTCTACTATAAATTTTGAAAATGGAGAAGTGAAATACTAATTATATATTATTATATTATTGTTATTTATATATATAATTAATTATAAAATTTATTATAGAAATAATAATAAATAAATTGTTATTATTATAGTTTGTTTTATAAAAAATAATAATTTCTAAATATAGTAGTGTAACTTATAAATAATTTATCAGTTTATTAAAAAAAATTAAATTATATAAATTAAATTTTATAAAGATATGGTTTTATAATGTAACGCTTATATACAATCTTTTTATATATTAAGAATTTAAGACATTAGTCCACCAAAGTTGGGCCATCATTTAAGATATTAGTCCACCAAACCATGAATAATTTACATATAGGGCCAACTTTCTGCCATAAGTTGGGCCATCATTTATATTAGTGTAGTTAGTTGTTAAAAATCAAATCTAATCATATTTGGTTAAACAAATTATGAAAAAATTTTGATGTAATAATTTAAATTTTTATTAAAATATCAATATTTTTCACTTTTAAAAAATCATCTAATTTAATCACATAATTTTTATACAAAAATACTCACATTTTATTTTACAATCTTTCAAAAGTAACTGTGATGCTGATAGTGTGTGACAAAAAAAACTAAATATCTAAGTTATAGGGAAATTTACAAATAAGTACCTAATTTAATTTTATAATTTCATACAAAAATGAATTATTTAAAAACTTTTTGAAACATGTTTATCAGATCGTTTTATTAATATCTATTTATATTGAATTTTATAGAGGAGGAATCAAAAGTTTCAATTCAGTTGATGATAAATTATTAATTGAAATATTGTATTGTTAAATAAGTAAATGAATTCACATAATCAAATAATTTCCTAAATTTTAAAATGTTCTGAAAAAATATAAATATATACATATAAGCTTGGTTTATGAAAACAGAGTTAGATTTTAATTTTTAATTTTAAGGAGTCAACAAGAAATCCCTAATTTATATTTTTACAGAAACATAACTTTTTTTTTCTCTCTTTGCATCTGATCGTCAACAGAATTGTTATCAGACTTCACATTTGAATTGGCACTGACATAATGAATCATTTATAAAACTAAAAATGAGAGTTAGATTAAAAATTATATTAATTATTTTTAATAGAATTATAGAAGAAAAAAAAGTGCTACCAAAATAGGCTTTAAAGTCTTTATAATTGACTGGAATTGCGTTCTAAAAGGTTGGTAGGTCTATTGTTGGCAACTTGGCATAAATGTGAAACCTTAAGTATCTAACAGCTGGTTTCATTATATGTTATTTTTTAGAATTTATTTGAAAATTAGTACACCACTCTCCTAACACTCCACAACGATAACTTTTATATTCATTCTAACCGATTTTAACAGATTTAGGTGTGAACCGAACCCGTTATTATTTTTACTATAAATTATGGAGAAATGATTGGGAGAAAAGATTTGAAAAAATAATTTAAAAAAAATTACACGGCACAATTTAAAAAATTGTTATCTTTTATATTTGGATGATGGAATCAAATTAGTAATAATTTATAGAAAGAAAAAAAGGCAGATGAAGTGTTTAGGGGTATGAAAATGAATGATACAGATATATTGACAGTTACCGTTGCAGGGAAATGGGGACAGAAGCCTCATGTGACCTTTCTTTCTTTCTCTCTCTGCCCGCCCCATTATTAATGGCTATGGGGTCCTCTCAAGTCTCAACTCCAGTGGTGCCCACTTCCCAGCAATCACATAATAATAATAATAATTTTAATTCAAATTTATATATCAATATCAAATAATATTATTGTTAAACAGCTCAATAACTCAAGTTTGATAGGTTTATTTTTCAAAATATTTAATTAAAATATATTTTTATTTATTTTTATAAAATTTAAATTTTTATAGGCATTAAAATAATTCAACTAATTAAAAATTAATTTTAATAAAACCCATTAAACTCCTCAAATAACCCACATCAAAAAATATCCACAAGATTATTTCAATTAATATTTTATTTTATTCTAATCAAACTTAAGAGTTTATTTAGATAATTTAATTAATATATAATAATAAAATAAATTTTATTTTTTTAAAATAAATAATATTTTAATATTTTATTTATCAATAAATTTAGTGGTACAATAATAAATGAGAGAAAATGAAATAATATTTAAATAATCTTTATAATTATCACTTATATATTTTTTTTAGCCATCAATCACTTAATTTATCTATTGATTTACTAAAGTATTTTTATTTTATTTTTATACAATTTAAATATATAAAAAACTTTATAATAATTCATCCAAGTAAACAATTTAAATAATTAATTTTTTTATTCAAACAAAAAATTAAATAAAAATATAAAATAAATAAATAACAAACATCAAGCCCAAGAGCTAGTTTGATCTTGGGTTATTTACTTATTTTTAGTTATTTTGTATTCTTTTAATAAATTATTTTTATATTGCATCATTATTATTTTAATTATTAAATTGTTTATTTTTTCGATAAAATATCAAAATATAATTAATTTATTTTTATTATATAAAAATTTTAAAAAAACAAATATTTTAATAATTTATCGAACTAGTTCATTTATATTAGTGTAATACTGTAATTGAGCATAATATATGGCCCTAGTGTAATTGAGCATAATATTCATCATAGGTTACTTTTTATTAACAAAAACATTAGTCTTAACTTGAGATAACATGTATGATTCACATGTCACTTTTTTAAAATAAATATATTATACATTTATTTTTATTCACCGTTATAAATAATAAAACCAAACCACCTTTATATTTTCCGATGATTCACTTTAAAAAAAAATTAATATATCTTTCCTTTTATTTTTTTCAACTCTGAATATTGAGTAATTAATTTTCAAGAATCCAAAACGATTCCATCTGTGGGAACATAGCGGCGCCGTTACTGATCTAGGCAGTGGCGGTGGCGGTGGAGTTGGTATTAGTTTTGAGGGTTTGACCCGGTGTTGGTAATTAAGGTTTGGTTATATTGTTTTTTTACATGTTCCTCCATGTATCTTTGTTATCATATCACAGTCGGTTGTTCCAATTCTATAGCAGAAATTGATCAATTAAGTATATTAACTAGGTTTAGTAGAGAGTATCTCACTAAAAAAAAGAATATGACAAAAAAAAAATATGACAAAAAAAATATGCAATGATAAATAAGATTATTCAGTCAAATGAATATGTAGATTTTATAAGTGACGAAACAAAATAAATCTTTCCTATTTTTTTAACATTCCTCTCATTTAAATTTTTTTTTAACTAATTTGAATGATTTTGTAAACATTAAGTTCAACTAAATTGGAATGAACTAGCAAAAATTAGCTCGGGTAATATACGTGAATACTTCGTTTTAGTTCGATGATAAAATTGAGATTCTTTCTAATCATTATTAAATTTGATTTAATATAGGATATAAACTGTCCTCACATTAATGACATTCACTTTAATTAGACATTTTAATTGAGAATTAAATTTTTAATTTTTTTCTCTTAGAAATCACCATTAACACTTGAATTAACTTAATAGGTTTAAAACTTAAAAAAAATATTAAATTAGCTTTAGTTTAATAATACATTTAATTTTTAAATTTATAACGTAACTCATATATTAATTTATCAACTAAAATATTAAGATATTTTTATTTAATTTTCTAAAATTTAAAATTAATATTATAATAATTCAACTAATTTAAAATCTAAATATCATAATATTTTATCATTTTTTTAAACCAAATAAAAACTCCTAAATAACCAACATCAAACAAACCCTGAGTTTTTCTATCATTAAGGAAATGAAATAGCCATGATTAAGAACTGGGAGCTTTCCAGTTACCTAATTTGGTGAAAATGATTAATTATACGAAAATAAATAACAGTATAGAAAAAGTAAAAAGACAAGACATTCATTAATTCCTTTTTATGCTTAATTAACTAAATAACCAGCTTCCATTAAAACCTAAAAATAGCACCTTTTTATATGCATTTATATTTCTAGCCACAATTCTCTAACTATAACTAAGAGCTTGTTTGATCTTGGATTATTTCAAATTCTTGTTGAGATTTTTGAATATAAGAACTTTTATCTCCTTTTTTTTCCTTGAAAATTATCATTTATTTCCAATTTATCATCTAGCAACATCCTCTTACACTTTTAATAAGAATTTAATCTAGAAATTGAGATAAAATACCTTGTAAAAAAATGAAAAAAAAAATAGTGACAGCTGTTGTAAAAATAATAATTGTTATTATTATTTATCATCTATCACTTTCAAAACACTAACCATCTAGAAAAGATCGCATATCAAATTTGACAGCAAAAAAAGTAAAAATAAAGAAAAAGATTATTTAAAGTTACACTCTTGGGAAACAAACATCTCCTAGTGGGTTCAGTTTACACACCAAGGAAACTACCATTTTTAGATGAATCATCGTTTTTAATCCAACGGTCACGATTCACAATAAAAAGGATGTAATAATTCAATGTCTGATTTGGTAACCTAGCTATATTATACAATATGAAGAGATATGAGTTCAATCATCAAATAGGCATAATATCAAAGTTCTAATTTAAATTAATTTGGGTTTTTTCTAACCACACATTAGAAAAATGATAATATGATAAATAACATTGAGAGTATGTTTTCAACTCTCAAAAGTAGAATTGTCTACTTTAAAGCATTATGAAGAAATAATTGTATTTTTGGGAGGTTCTTTAGTTATTGAAATGTGATAGTTTTAAGTGTTTATAGTTGAAGTGAAAAAAGTTTGATAGTGTCACCATTTTTTACTAATTTTAGATAAAGAATTTCACCCATATTTTAACTACCTTTAAAAATGTAATTAAATATTTAAAATATTATTTGAATTCGATTTTTATTTAAAATTTTTTAAATTAAAATCATATTTATAGTATATGCTGCTGCAGTCGAATAATATATTAATAAAGTTAAAAGAAAATAAACATTTTCATTGAATTAAGCATTAATATAAGAACTCCAATGACCCGACCCAAATTAAGTAGAAAATTATACATGAACCGTTTTTATTAACTAAATAGAACCGACCGAATGATCCAGATTTGAACCCGCATGCCAAGCCGAAGCCGCAATGAGTGGGCGGTTATGCCAGCCAAGAGTCAAGCAGCCGTCATTTTCTTCCACACTATACCCTTCAGCCGAGAATAGGGTTAGCAGCATGCTGGCTTGTTTATATGCATTCGACCCGAGATGAACCGGGTGAAACCCAGCTTGACCGAAACGGGCACGCCACTTATCCAGTGTCTCATGTCTCTCGACCCGACCCGACCCTTCACAACATACCACATTGTATATCTGTTTCTGAATATACATCTCGGCCAAGGCCTTCTCGGGTTGAATTGAACAAACCTCTAACGAATCGAACATCGTGGAGTAATAGTACAAAGCTTCCATGAACCGTTCTAAGAACTCGGGCTGGTTATGATCCACTTCTTGCTCCACCACCGTTACGATCTTCGGGTTCAGAGTTTTTATCCATTTCAGAACTGAATCCATTGGTGCGGGTCGGGTCGGGTCTGTTGCTAGTAGCCTGTGGAATTGCATGATTGAGTTCACGGCAATTGCTTCTTTCGGGTTGACTTGTAACATCCATGGTTTAACATCTTCAAGCCGTGAAGCGGCGACTCCACGGAAAGCAAACCGGACGTTAACCGACCGTGCCAGCTCAGCCAATCGGAGACCGATTTCACGGAGGGAATCTCGTCCGTCCGGCGATGGTGGTCCTATGCCGGTTAGTCGAAGTAACGGTGGCCCGCCGGGGCGTAAGGCTAATGCCTGAATTAACGCCGGCCATTGAAGACCCTCCATTAGGTTAAAATCAACAACGTGAACGCAATCGTGACCGTGGAACGCTTCCAATATCGCCTGATTTGCGGTGAAATGAGCGAATTTTAAATAGGGACAAGCCTCGTAGAAATGACGGTAGAGTATCTCGTTCTCGTAAACAGAGGCGACGGAGGAAACGGGTTGCGGCGGCGAGAAGATACGTTGGCTGAGTGCGTCGATGAAGTATCCGGCGACCTTGCCAATGCCGCAATCGGTGTTGACACGTGTCAACAAATCTTGCATCTCCTCTACCAACGTCGCCGCTAAGGTGAATTCTCCCCGTTGGATTGTTTCAGCGCAGCTCATCAACAAATGAACAATCCGAATACCTGAATCTTCTTCAACGGCGGTCACACCTGATAATTGCTGCTGCGAATTTCCTGAATGTTGCCCCTCCATATGATGCACCGCCGCCGCCCACGGATTAAGATTAGGATCAGTATCCACCGTCTGATTCGCGGCGGGGCCCACTACTAGGTTATAATCATCAAGATCGGGGAAATTGGGTAAATTATTATCAGGGACAGGAACTGATTGGGGTAATTCAGAGAGAAGGGAATCGACCCAGGAACCGAGATCAGATGGGTTGTAAATAACTGTATCGTCTGCAATATGAGACAGTTCGGAGGAAGGTGCGTTGACCATGGCCGTCTCGAGATATTCAAGGCGTTGAGCTACATGCCGGAGCTCCGATGATCTGACTTTGTACCCTGTTCCTGCTAACATCCCATCAATATTATTGGATGATGAACTACCGCTGCTGCTTCCTCCTGATGTACATGAACCGTATGGACCCATATACAATCACTGATTTGACTCACCGGAGTTGCCTTCAGATTACCGGTCTCGGTCTCCGGTGGACATTTACCGGCCGGCCGATTCGAGAAGAGAGAGAGAGAGAGTATGTATTTACTCGGAAGGAGGAGTTTCTTCAATTTCTATTTATTTTGTTGATGCTTTACGCTTTAGGTTTGTGTTATTACAAACTTATCCCTTCTTTCAAGAATTTATTGAGAATCTCTACTTAAACCATAAAATAAATGAAAAATACATCTTAAATTATTAGAATCATTAATTATTATTTTTTATTATATTTTAAAATATTAAAATACAATATATAATATTTAAAAATTAAGTAATAAAGTATTAACATGTATTTAAAAAATCTCAACTTTTTAGGGAATTTCTATTAATGTGATACTCATCCATGTGGATTGATATGGACATTCAAGCAAATTAATATTTCCCATATTTAATTATTTTTATTTATTCATTATCACATGAAAGGAACGTCATATTTTTTTAGAAAAAAATGAAAAGGACATTTTTAACCACGTTTAATCTAACCAAACAAACAATTTTAAATTATTTTTATTTTAATGAATTTAGTAAGGTAGTTTAATGGTCACTTTTAATTAGAACTTAGAAGTACCCTAATAAATTTAAAATAAACTGTATTAACATTACTTTTAAAAAAAAACAGATTTTTTTTTTAAAATAGATTGAATAGTAATTAAATGGCAGATAAAAGTCCACAGTTAGAAATGGGTAGTTTTATTTTCTTTCTCAATGTCTATGTCAATGAAATATTTTATTTGGTAGTAGAGAAATTAATTAATAGCAAGTCCACATCATTAAAATATAAATACTTATTAAAAGAGGGTAGATATATTAATTAATTAATATTTAAATAATTACTCACCTCGTATCCTATAATTTGATAGGGAGCATATTTTATTGCACACTTCTCTTTAAACTAATAATTAAAATATCAAAGCAATGGAACAAAATGAGTAATATAAACAATTCTGATATTAATACTCTATTTTTTTCTATTTATAAATAAGTCCGGAATATTTTAAATTCATATCCAACGAGCAAGATTCTCGTTTTATTACGTAATCAAGCCTAAGACCTAGACCGAAGGACCTAGACCAACCAATATCCAATAAATACAAAAACACACTACTTTCCGTGAGCATGTTTGTATCGTATTGATTGATATGTTTCATCGTATAATCAGATTTATTAATTTTTAGTTTATTAAATTTAAATTTGTTGTATTCCATTGGGTTAAGTTTAATCAAAATAACTTATTCATTAAAAGTAATGTAATACTTTAATAATCAAACTAATATATTATGATTATCTATTCAATTATTTTAAAACTCAATTATTATTTGAAGTTCAAAATAATATAACACTTAAATTATTACCAGAAAAAGCTTCAAATAATTAAAAATATAAAGTTTAAGTTTCAAAGGACATAATTTAAAGTTTCGAGATATATATAAAAATATATATAAAAAATATCACATTTAAAGAAAAATAGTTGGGCATTATTTAAATAATTACAAAATCATGCATGTATGATGTGTAGATAACATTAATATTAATGGATGATATATATTCCACTAATTTTCTTTTAAATAATATTTATATATCGGTAAATGGACTGTCTAGGTTATTCATTAATACTTAATGAATATAAAGTTTGAAATAATCTTAAAAAGGAATATTCGACTTGCTAGAAAAATGTGACAATTTTTTTTAATCCATTATTTATTTCTTTTTCCATCTTAATGTCTTACTTGTTTTGTTTGTCAAATGGCCTGACAATCATAAATAATAAATATAAACCCAAGCAAAGAAGAATTAACACGACATTAATTTATGCCTTATTTTATTATCTTTAAGTTATTTAAAATGAATCTAGTTTGTAATAAAAAGTTGATTACTTAGTTCAAATTATAAAAATAATCTTAGTATTTAATATTTAAAAGATTTATAAAAAAAAATACAATAAGTATATTTTAATATTTTATTATCTCATATTATATATTAAAATTTAATAATTAAAGAATAATTATTAAAAAATTATCTCAAATAAATGTGTACCATTCATTCTGAATATCTAATTGTAAAACAAAAAAGTCTTCATTATAACACTTCTCACTTGGGAATTGTTATTCAATAGTTTAATAATATTTAATTTATTTGAATTCTTAATGCTGAATTTGTTTAATATATTTAATCACTCAAATTTAATATAATATTTTGTATATGAGTGCAATTATCTAACTTATTACAAAACAATTAATAATATGTTTAATTTACTATATAAGTTTATTAGACAATCTATCACTCAATAATAAAATAGAGTATTAGGCCAAAAAGATAGGTAGGTTAATTTTGTTTGACATCATAGCGTCAAACCCGCACTGCCATGTCATTATAAAATTATTACTTTTTCTTAAACCCCATTAAAAAAGTTGAATGACACGTGTCAAATATTTAATAGTGTAATAAGTTTAATGATAAGATTGAAATTTTCAAATTTTCTTTTTGTGAAAGTCAAATAATAATAATAATATTTATATTCGAGAATATATCGATTACCCATGCATTTCATAATCCAATGACTAAATTATAAATATGTTGTATCATAATAAAAATTTCATTTTAATCTAAATAAGTGATAGTCGAATTTAGGTAAGATCTTAATTAAAATTAGGTATAATGGGGGTTAAGATTAAATTGATTGTATACTGAAATGGTTGCCTAAGACTTAAGATCCTATATATTGACTGTATATGTAATTAATTAAGTCATGTTTGAAATGAATGAATGAAAAGAAAAAAATGGGACCATAAGGGAGGTGAAAAGGCAAATGTTGCAATCGAGGACCCAAATGCAACATGCTATGGGACCATATATTTATTTAATATTAATTATTAGAGTCAGATTTTTGGGACAAGCATATGTATATACATATTGCCTTGTTCAAGGAATCTATCACTACCACAAACTTGTTTAAAACCTCATTTATTTAATTAAATAAATTGGCCACTTTCTTAATTTATGTCAGCTATAATTGTGTCATTTATATATTTTTATCAAATGGGTCTGTTATATGTACATGTTTTTATCTTGGAAACGAATATTATTAATTAATTAATTAATTAATTAATTAAACATGCATGTTTTAAATAATGACAGTTTTGTAAAAAAGAGTAAACTTGAATGTTATCTGCTGGGTTTCATTTTATATATATATATATATATATATTTTTTACCAAAATAACAAAATGTTGAATAACTTATTGAGTTTTATTTTGCTATCGGATAGACATTGACTAGAAGATTATATGATACTAACCGATTGTGTAATTAATCAGGAAAGACGGCCTAGGTTTAATGAGGGCTGGTGTGGTGGCCTACAATAATAATATATAAACTATAGTTAAATGGGTGTGACATTGAAAGGATGGTTCTAGCTAGGAAATGAATGGGTCCACTAATATGGAAAGAAAGAACATGACTTGTTTTCCTTTGCTTTGGACAGGTACGTACCCATCATCTCCATCCGTTCTTATAGCTGACATTTCATGTTATATCTTCAACTCCCTCTTTCCTAGCCCCTAATTCTATCCAAATCTCATTTTTTCTAAACAAAAATAATATCGAATGAATAGAGGAGATTAAGACATTTGTTAGAATTATAATATAGATATTCGATAAATCTCGTGTTAGGGTAGCTTAAGTAACCAGAGTACCTTTATAAAAATTTATAGTCACGATTCTAGGATTTATAGTGATTTATAGTTTTACAATTAATTAAGACTAATTAGTTTGATTAAGTAATGTATAGATGTAACATGCTAGCTAGGTAGGTAGGGAGAAAGAGAGTTGACATAGAGTGGGAATGGTGAGAATTGTTTGGTCCTAAAATGGTAAAATTGTATTATTGTTATTGAATGAATGGGTATACTTGATCAACATTATTGGCTGGCTCCATGGAGTACCAAATTCTTCTGTTGATGACTTAAATCAATATCTTATCATTGATTCCAATTCAAAGAAAGGAATTGAAAATACGATCGGTTATTTAATTCAGTTATCTCGTAAAAACTCATTTATCTCTACTTGTTTGGCTAGCAAAGGTTCACGTTATGTTGAGACTCGATTTGGTTTAATATTGAGTTTTAAATTTGAGGGGAGTTTTGGATTGCATTATTAATTGTTTTTGGTTATGATTCAATGGGAGAGGTTATTGAGTATTTGATTTTTAATAGACTAATTAATTCATAGAAGTAAACAAGTGTATCAAAGAGGTTGAAGATTTCAATTATTATTATTTTTTCTTCCAACATATTTGAAAATTGATTGCCTTGGCCCATAAATAAATGAGAAATTGGCTACCTAGCCCAAATTCAGTGCTTTTTTATGGATCGAAATAAAACAAATTAAGTCCATTTGCTAACTCAATATTTTTATTTTCTTAACAAAAATAAAATAAAATAAATTTGATAACAGCTCAAGTGATAAAAAAAAAATTGGTAAGATTTTTTTATCATTTTTTTTCTTTGGTATGAAAAATATATTTGAAAATGTTAACATTTCATCTAGTTTTATTTACTTAAAACTATTTTACGTTTTATATCTAATATAAATAAAATAACTCCTACTTTTTATTTTAATTATTTTTAAAATTAATTGTGATAAAATATTAATTATATTATTAAATGAAGAAAAAATAATTATAGTAATAATAATTCATACTTAAGTAAATATATATTTTAAAAATAGTTTGATCTTAAATGAAAATAAAAGTCACGAGGTCATATTGTTACTAGGGGTTCTATCTGTCGTCGATTAAACGATTTCGGTTAAATCTGGTTTACCTCTTATTTTTCAAACCGATTAACCAACCAGTATTGGTATAGTTTTACCGGTTCTGGTTCTACGGTTCCGGTCGGTTAATCAGTTTAACTATGAATCGATAATTCAATTTTTTAAATTAAGTAATAAATTTATTAAATATTTTTTTTAATTCTAATTTGCGTGGTACTATTATACTATTCTTCATTTTTTTATATGCAATAATATATTATAATATAATATAATAATATTTCATAGATATATTTATAAATATGTTGTAACAATATAATATATTTTAAAAGTTCATTTTTTAATTCATAGCTATATAAATTAGATTTATTTTTTTAAATAATTCTATACAAATTATATTTTAAAATTTTAAAATAATTATTTATAAAATATATCTAATATTTACGAAAATAACAAAAATAAATTATAAAATATAAATATATAACTAAGTTATTACTGGTTTACCGATTAAACCCGCTAGAAAAATATTTTAATCGAAAATCGAACCATATAATCGGTAAAAAATTAATTAATCAAAATCGTTAAAACCTATAAAATAAAACCAGTAAACTATCGGTTCGATTCGATCATCGATTTTCATTGTTTTTGGGTACCGTCAAATAAAATAGAAAATTTAAAAGAGCTGATGAATGCAATTGTTGACTATATATATATAGCCTGCTTAAGGACTTATTTTTTTTTTATTATTGTTAGTTTGTAATTATTTGAAATTATTTTAATATTATTTATTATTCCACTTTATTTATTATTAATTAAACTATTTATTATTATTTTTACATAAAATATTTTTATATGTTTTAACACATTTTCCACTCATTTAATTAAATAACTAATTTTTTTCATAATAAAAAATGTTATTTGTGAATAGTTAACCACCATAAAGGCACCAAGACTTCTGATAACTAGTTTGATAGTTACCTATTACCTATTTGTCTAATTAATTCATTAATGAAGTTAATGATAGGATATGAGAGATTCAGAAATGATCATTTAAAAAATAAAATAAATTAGACATTCCTCCATTGCAAACAATTTTAATAAGGGACAACTTCTTAAATTAATAATAAAAAAAAGTATCATTTTCCTTTTTTTAATATGAGAGTGAGAGGAGGAGGATAAAGTAAAGTATTATTTAAAAATGATTAAGTTTTTGATCAAGTGGGGATTGCTAGTTATATTCTATGTATATTATTATGATAAATAAAGCTTGATCTTAACTATTAATCTATGCTAATGATTGATGCTTGACTAGATAATTAATTAAGATGCGTGCATTATAATTCTTTCTCACACTTCCAACATTTTAATAACAAGCTTGACCTAATATAAAGAAGATGAAAATCAAAGTCTATTTCAAATGTTTGGTTTACTAACTAGTAACTATTACAATATTTTGCACCCATTTTGATGCCTTATTTGAAATTTGAGAGATTTAACATGTTATGTACTATAAATTTTAAATAATAAGTTTTGTCGATTGAGATTAATTTATAATATTACAATATTTCGTATACTCAACCAAATATATTATGGATTTTCTAGAAAAAAAAGGATTTTAGTCGTTTCTATTTTTATACATACTTATGATCTACACCATCAAAAATAACAAACTCAAAATCCGAAACTTTGTCTTATTTTGAATTTGTTAATCTTGTTATAATATGATTAACATATATTAGGGATGAAGCATGACATTGATATTTTGGTAGAATGCAACTAATAAAAACATAAAAACATGTCATGACATTAACATAGAATCATTTATAGCATGCTGCAGATCTAACTCTTTTTAAAATTTGTTTTCTTATCTATATATTTATTTGTTTATGTTAAATATTTATATATGAGAAACAATAAAGGACAAGATGAATAATTTGGGTGTGAGTCACAATGCACCAATTAAAATTATGTCAACTCTCATTGTTGAAATCGCATTACCTAACATCTCCACCGTCCGTTTCTGTCCGACCATGACGATGCATTCCACGTCGGATGCTTTGTCGGATTATCTCTTTCGGTTCACCTGACGTCAACATATAATTTACTATTATTTTATTACTTTAATTTTACCTAAAACAAATGCCACTAACATTTTATACAATATATATATATATATATAAAGACATACGACTCACCCAACTACTAGTGCTACAACATTATTAATCCAAATAACTATACAACAATCCCCTGCCTCTTCCGGCCTAACTACATACATGGGTTTCTCCTCCCAACCCGAGTTCAACCACCGGAATCCTATCGCCGCCACCGCCACCACTGCTCTCGGGTTCACTCTTCTCCCATCCGAACTAATTCAACAAATCATCCTTAACTTATCCTTACCGGATATAACTCGTCTTAAGCCCATAAA
Source organism: Impatiens glandulifera (assembly GCF_907164915.1). NCBI lineage: Eukaryota > Viridiplantae > Streptophyta > Magnoliopsida > Ericales > Balsaminaceae > Impatiens > Impatiens glandulifera. The sequence continues at coordinate 16,213,145 of NC_061864.1, forward strand.
CAAGCTTATCAATTCTATCACACACGAAACCAATTTTCTAAAAGAATACAACGCGCGATCTAGCGCATCCACTTGGTTGTTCCTATATAGGAAGCCGTGGCATCGGAACTCAATCCTCCACGGCTTCTCAGACGATTCCAACCGGTGGTTCAAGTTTCGTATTGACCATCTTCTACACTCCAAATTCGACGACGCCTATTTCTTAGTAGCGGGTGGTAATATATTTCTCTTCGCTTTAAACTCTAGCCGCGATGTTATCTCGGTCAACCCTATTTCCGGGACCACCAAACGTCTCCCTCCGAGCCCTTTGGGCCCGCGTGACACTTCACGATGGAGAAGGTCCGGGATGAAGTTGTTGCCCGGACCACCAGGCTCAGGCCATTTCAAGTTCTTATTCACCGACTTGATCCACGATCACCCCTTTTTGTTCATTTATGACTCGATAAGTGACGAGTGGAAATCGAAGGAAGCGCGAGAGGGTGTTAGGGAGGGTAAGGGAGGCGTGGTTCTTAGCGTGGTCCATAGGGGGAACGAGAATATAAAGATTGCTTATAACAACGGGGAGGCAGTCATCCTACGGCCGAGATTGGACGTGGGAGTGGACGGGCTTAGAGTGTATGGGGATGGAAAGATGATGATCGTTGGATCTGAGGGGGGATCGGTGAAAATGATAAAGTGTGTTGAACTATATGGATTGAGCTTAATAAATGATGAAAGGAAATGGGAAAAGATATCATCAAAGATGCCAAATGAGTTAATAGAGAAGATAAAGAGGCCTTATAATGTGATAATGGGTTGTTTGGAAGAAACTAAAAATGGAAAGATGGTAAGGGCAGTTTTAGTGTCAAATTATGAAGGACAAATGGATATAACATGGCTATGTTATGATATGGATAAGATGACGTGGACTTGGGTCCCACTTCCTGATTGTCAAATGAAAGGATCAAACATGGCCGGCATTGCCTTCTCATCCTCTGGCCTCACCTTGCCTTCTAATTAATCCCTTCATCATTATTGTGTTCTTAATTATCAAAATAAAACCACAATATATAAGCTAATTAATTTGCATGTATTTTGGTTAATTGTGTATTTCAAACCTATCCTTATTTAGGTAATACTCAAGCCACTCTATAAATTGGGATATATATCAATCTCGACCCTAACTAACTAGGGGAAAATGGCCTAATTGAAATCATATGATGCATAGTTCATCTCAATTGAATTTTTGTGACGTTTTTTAGGGAAGAATATATAGTTAAAGAAGACTCTAAAGAAAAACTTTTTCTTTTTAATTTTTTTTTGTCTAACTTCAAAAAATAAATTAAAATTGGTTATATCAAAACTTAGTTATCGAACATGGATTTGTATTAAGTTGTAAATATTAACAACTATTTGATGACTACTTAAGAAGCTCTCTTTTGTTTCTAAAATAATATTTAAATAACATTCCATATATATATAAAATTCCATATAAGTCATATCTACAATATCCTTATCATTATCCTCTAAATTAAGATACATTTAATATAGAACAATGAAATTGAAATTATGTTCTAATTTCAATTCATAAGTTTGATACACCATTTAAAATTAAAAATTGAAATTATAATCATAATAGAATTCAAAATAATTTAATTTTATAATTATTAATTTTAAGTTTTTTTTTTTAAAAAATCTTATTATTTTATCATTTACATCATAATAAAAGTGTTCAACTTATTTTTTTTTAATTTAAGATTTTAAAATGTATATATATTTTAATTTTAGTAAGTTAATATTTTAAACCGATATAATCATCTTCGAATTTAGAAAGTTAAAATTTTGAACTGATATTTTTTTAAATTTAGAAACATGTTTTTAGTTTAGAAAATTAACATGTTAAACTGATTTTTTTTCTGGATGAGAATCGAATTCTAGATAAATATTTTGAAACCTGAGCTAATAGATTATATCAAATCAATATTTTAATAATATATATAATATACATTAAAATTATATTTATTAGATTCTTCTTTTTAAAAATAAAAAGAATTATATGGTAATTAAATACTAATTATTTGGAATTGAAATTTGAATTCCAATACTTTTAAAATTAAAATTTTAATTTTAATTTCAATTCAAATTTTAATTCAAACATAACTTAATTGTTTTCTCCTGGTTTGTTTCTCTTTTTTAACATCCAAATTATGTTTCTGGAAACATTTTATTATTATTTTAATTTTTTTTTTTATATTTTAAAGGACAATATTTTTTTTTTCTTTACTTTAAACAACTTAGTTGGGATATATGAATTTCTGTAAATTAAATTTATGTTTCATCCAAGGTTTTGAAAACCGTTCCGATTATCAACTTGAAATTTTGGGCGAAATCCGGTTTAAACGGTTCAACCAATTGGACCACCGGTCGGACCTTTTTTTTATATATTTTAGATTTATAAAATAATTAATTCTACATTGAATTAAAAAAAAATAAAAAATAAAAAATGTTGTCAACATTGATTATTACCTTATCTGAAAATACAACTCTATCTCTAGAGTATATTTACAGATTGACTTGACAGTTATTATTATTATTATTTTTATCTTTGTTATTTTTCTTATCTATATATTTCATTTCTTTTTTCTTCCATACTCATATAATTTATAGGGCCATTGACTGGAACTGCAAACGGCCGTCGAATGGAACTGCAATCGGTCAATAGAGAATGACGCCTGTTTGAAACTACAAACGGTCAATAGAGAATGACACTTATTTAGAACCCACGCTCCAAAAGGTCACACCAACATAATGAAGAATGACCGACTGTTTGGAACCAGACCGACTGTTTGGAACCGACCGAGCGGCAAACGGCCAATCGTCGTCGAGGTGAGAAAGAGAAACAACGCATGTTTATGACAAACCTTTCGAACCGGAAAATTCCGGTTCAGATTTTCAATCGAACCGGACGGTTAGATCGGTTTTTGAGCGGTTCGTAAGGTACCCGTTTGAAGTGAAAAACCGAATCGTTCATCTCACCGGTTCCCGGTCGAACCGGACCGCGTATTTTAAAACTTTGGTTTCACCCTCTAGATTATTGATTTTTTAATAATATGGCTACAGCCAGATTCCTTTTTAGAAATTATTGTAATTTATGATTTTTCCATTCTTATCTAACTAATAATAATGTTTTTCGAACATAATCTAATTATTGAGATATTGTACTTTATAATTAAATTATTGACCATGCTTTTTATTTTTATGATAATATATTTAGTTTGATTGTGCTTAATAATATATTAAAAAAACAAATTAATGGATTAATTTAATTTATTTATTTAAGATAATTCAATTAAAGTTATTTTTTTTTGTTTTTGAAAAAAGTTATGCATAATAATATATTAATCTTTTAAACATAACAATATATAGAAGTATATTGACTTTGATTGTTTTGACTATCTTCTCGTTAAAATTAGGTTGGGACGATTTTTTTTTATTATAATTTATTAAAAAATATATTTTTTATAATATTTTATCGAAGTGTTGATTTATATGAAATAATGTTTTATAATATTTTTTAATTATATATATATATATTAAAAAATAATAATTATTAGTTCAATTACAATTTCACTCCAATTTCAAAAAATTTAAAACAGAACCAAAGTGAAAGAAAAATAAGAGCCTTTATTTTACTATCTTTGTTTGATTTGTGATTATTTAAAAAAAAAAAAAAAGAAACATGGATTATAATTATGTGAGAAGTGATTAAATTATTATTTATATTTAAATTAATATTATTAAAATAAATAATAATATTTTAATTAAATAATTTTAAAATATATATGATATTAATTTTTTTAAAATAATGACCCAATAACAATTGGCCGTCCTTGAAGTCTATAATTGGATATATCTTATCTACAACCCAGCTCAGTCCAACCCATATATTTCTTTTTTCTTTTATTATGTGATTTGTTATTTTTTCTGAAAGAAATGAATGGATATTTACCAACATAAAAATTTAAATAGAATACACCAGTACACAACGCTGTTGGTGTTCCTTTAACATGTGATGCCTAGGAAATTATTTTGATAATTTTTTTTTACTAGTTCTTTATACAAATAACTAAAGTATCCTTAATATTTTTATATGATTTCATTTTCAAATAAAATAAAACTTTAGTAATAAAATTTGTGGAGTAATAATATTAATCAACATTAAATTTCAAAATAATGAATTTTTTTTTATCATTTTGTTTTAATTGATTAATTATTTTTAAAGATGTCATTTATTTTAATATTATAAAAAATAATTAACTTTAATAAGAATACAAAAAATATTTTAAAAAATCATAATATTATAAATATTGTGAAGAAAAGAAATATAAATATGTTAATCAATCTTTTAACAAATGAAAACAAAACAAAATGATTAATTATCAAGATAAATATATAACTAAAAAAACCTCAACTAAAACAATATATTTACAAATATTCTTTGTATTTTTATAAATATACTTTGTTTGGCTTATAATGAAAATTCACCTGATTTTAGAATCCAATTTTGTTGAGAAACTAATTTCACAGCTTATTGTACTGCAAAACCATTTTCAATATTTAGGCCTATTTTCATTATTTATTAAATCTATTTTCAATCATTTTTTCTTAAAGACATTTCTAAATAATATATATGATACTTAATATTTTTTTTAAAAATATAATATAAATTTTAAATAGATTGTTATATATATAATTTTAAAAAATTGTTCATATATATATATATATATATAGACTATAAAAATAATTAATTCAAATAGAAATTATTGTTATATATATATATATATATATATATATATATATATAAATATTTATTAAAATATTTGATTGAATAACACTTATTATTTTAGGGTACATATATATTTATTAGAGAGACCATTCTCAATCATATAAACAATGTTATTAATCTATTTTTTAACATCATTATTATTCTCACCTTCTCTTTTGCCAATGTGGACAATGATACTCAACTTATTGTCGATAACAAAAAAGATTGCAAATAATTATACAAGTTTTTGGTTGATATTTAATATTATTTTTACCATTCATTCATAGCTACGTCATGAAAATATCATTTCCCTCTATTTGGACTTACAACTTGTTCAATTTACTTGGACTATCTTAATGAATTATTTTTTAAGTACATTATTATTTTATAAAGTTAATGCATTATTTTCTAGGTACATTATTATTTTAAAAACTAATTTGTAGATACTCACATTTTACACCTCATTTCTAATTAAAAATTGAACTTTGTTTTAAATTAAAAACATCATAATTAAATCAACAAATTTAAAATAAATATTTATATATTAATTTGTTGTGTGTTTGTGCTTTGTTTGTAGGTAAAAAAACAAAAAACAAAAAAGAAATGCTCAACAAACCAAACAGGACAAATGGACAATGCATAGAGGACATTCTTAATCTCAAATCAAACGGAGCACTGCAAGACCAGCAGGCAAACTTTCCCCTTCCTTCTTCTCCAACACGTTTCCTTATATCTGTTACCTCTCTTAACACCATCGACAGAATCCCTCTTTCGTAAAACTCCAGCTGCAACCAAATCAGACAAGGACGGAGACGCGAGGAACGCGAGGCCAGGAAATGACACAGAGTAAATAAAAGCAGCTGACAGACAGGTATCGAACACATAATTTATAAGGTTCATCTTTTAAATTTCCTATGTTCATCTTTCTCTCTTTAACAATGGAATCTTCTTCTTCTTTCATTGACTCTTTCAAAACCCACAATGCATCACCTTCATCCGATCGCATCCTTTTCCCCGTTCTCTCCGCTGGTCATGCTCTACTTCACCTTGTTGGATATGACAGTGTTAAAGGTTTGCTTTTCTCACTTAATTAGCTAGATTTAGATCTAACAGTTTATATGCTAGAAATGAATGTGTTATCTTAGATTACATCATTTTTTTTTACATCTCAGGAACAAGATCCGAAGAGTTTCCGTCAATGGGGAAGCAGCAGTACACCTGGTCATTCTAAGGTTTGCTCTACCATTAGAATATGTTTGATCTAAATCACTATTTTCTGGAAGTAATTTATAAATGCCTGCAGTCTAACTTTTTCTTCAATTTTGTTTAGAGCTGTCAAATTTTTTTCTCTTAAATGTTGATAAAAAAACACATTTAATACTTTACCAAAATCAATATAAATCGTATAATTTATAAATTAATAGATTGTTGAGTATTATTGGACCATCACCAACATTAGTCTTATGTCGAAAAATTTAGACATTTTTATTCGCAATAATTTGGCTGACTCCGTTGTTTAGCTACCATAAATTACAATTTGAAACTTACGAAATTGAGCTTATTACAAATTTTCTTACTTACTGCTTAATTAATTATAACATACATATTGATAAATCGTAAATCGTAGTGAGTTATTACGTATTTATGAAAAAAAATCCATTTTCATACTAGACATGGTTTATGATAGACAAATTAAACATCTCTGAGATTAGGTTGTTAGGTAATACTCTTTCAAATAGATAGATTTTTCAGATAAGATTATTGTAAAATAAATTGAAAAGCTAAATTTAATATACATGGAAAGTTGATTCTTTGTTTCTTCATCAACAAAACCAATTTTTAAGTTGTGCCATACCTATCTCATATTATCTTATCACGAATAATTTGACAAATTGTTATTACAAATCAAATAAACTCTTACCATATTTATCTGATATAAATAAGAAAACAGTACGATAAAAATTGAAATGTAATGTATAAAAATATTAATAATACTTACAAAGTATTCAACATCTTTTTTCGTTACGAATGAAAGTATTGCTCAAATTTTTAAGTATATAAACGACAATGTCTTGTTAATAAACATGTATATATATATTATCTAATAACATTTTTTATTGATTAATGACGTGTAAGTCTGCGTATCCAACTATTGTAACGGTTGTAATAGATAAATACATTAAAATAATATATTTTTTAATTAAACAATTTTGTTAAAAGTGACTTTTCATTATTATATGTATATGTACAAAACATAGATATAGACATTCTCTTTTAATAAAAATGTTTGGTTAGAAAATATATCATTTCGATATATTTATCTATCAAAATCATTACAACAATTGGATAAAGAGACTTAATTAATAAATGAAAAATGTTATTAGGTAGTGTATATATTTATTAACATGATATTAATTGTTTATATACTTGAAAATTTGAGAAATATTTTTGTTAATAGCGAAAATGATGTTGAATATTTTATAAACATTATTATTTTTTTTACATTTCATTAAAATTTTTATTCTACTGTATTTTTTTGTTTTTTTGGTATTTTTTTTATAATGGAGACATATTATAATGGATTTGTCTTTGACTCATAATAACAATTTTCCCAAATCACTCCAATATAGGATAATGAGAAAGGTACGGCATAACTTAAAAAATGATGATGTTGATGAACAAACGAAGAATCAACTTCGAAAGTTCATTAGATCTAGCATTTCGATTTTTCTATACAATAATCTTATTCGAAAAATCTACCTATTTAAAAAAATACCTAACAACATGATGTTACAATGGTTAAGAAATTATTAAAATTTTGAGATTTATTGGTATTTTTGTCTAATTAACTAATTACATATTTTTATTGTAATTTATGTGTATAAGATGATTTTTTCTTTTCCGTTAAATTAAATGAATATGTAATAATTCATTACTATTTATCCTATATTTATCATATGTATGTTCTAATTAAAGGGTGAGTACTAAAAATAATAACTTAATTTTATTATTTATATTTTTTAACTAAATTATAAGTATTATTTTTACATAATCTGGAGAGAAAATTTATAGCTGTTAAAATTTGTGGTGAGTTATTTGATATTTTTAGTGTTGCAATTTATATGGGTCAACCAAATTATCGTGAATAAAGGGGTCTAAATTAATATAATTTATATCTAAATTAATATGATTTATGACAGTTTTAAACAAAAGTGAAGAAACATAAGAATGCGGGAGTTTAGAGTGACCGAAAGAGGATATTTCCTTTAATTTATAAATATATTTTTTATTTTATGACATTTATTATTAATAAATGTTTCAAACATTACATGTTTGATTTACATTAACAATATTTTACTCAAATTTTATTATATATTTATTTTTAATTATCAAACAAAATAATAAAATATTTTTATTTGAATAAACCTAATTATTTATTTATAAAATCTTAATTGATATTCATTTTTAGAAAATAATTTATTTTATAAAAAAAAATTAAGAAATATTAAATATAATAATAAAATAAATATATTTTTATAAAATATATAAAAATATTATATTTAATAAATTAAGTAAAATGATAGTTAATTATATAAAAAAACTTATTTAATAATATTTATTTTATTAAATTTTATTTTTAAATAAAAAATACATGATATTTAAGTTAATAAATTAAAAAGCTTAGATATGAATTATTTAGGAATTTTTAATTGAAATTTAAATTTAAAGTTTAGATAAATTAAGTGTTATTGATTTTTATAAAATTTAAATTTTAAATACAAATATAAAATTAATTAATTAAAATTTTAACCCTAAATCATTGATTCATATTTTATGATGAATATATTATAACAAACACATTCAAAAAAATATATTAATTTTAATTTATTTTGGCAGGTTATATAAAATAGATAAATGATTCGTTGAAAAAAGAATATATATTTTTTCTATCAAAATTGTGGTAACACGTTATTTTCTCCCCTTATCACCTATATAACCTCAATATTTAAAATAATGTTTTCATGATATACGATAAAAATAAAATTGTACTTATAAAAGTAGAAAAAGAATTTATAAATAGTTAATTTAGTTTTTTTACTCAAAATTTATATATTTTATTATTTCATTATTTTTTAAATTTATTAATTAAAATATTAAATTTAATTTTTATAAAAAATAAATTTCATCAAACAATATTTCTTTTTAAATTCAATTAAAAAAATAAAAATCCACAAAATGTCTTATTTTATTTAGGTTTTAAAAAAATTAAAAAAAAATAATTTTCTAATCAATTAACTCTTAATAATTACTTAATTCATTTTAATAACAAAAAATTCTAAAATATATATATATATATATTTTATTATTATTATTTTTTATCTTATTTATATATTAATATTTTTAAAATATTTTTATTAAAAATTCTCAAAATCATCGTCAATATTATTTTCATTTACTCTAATTTTTTAAAAATTTCTCCAATCCTAACAAACGCATATAATGGTTCACTCTTTATGCGCACTCAATATAAAATATATATTAATTTGGTTATATAATTCAACAAATAAAATTTTTCAACATATTTTTTTTTGACTCGGTTTAATTTTGGGTTATTAGATTTTCGAAAAATTTATTGTTTAAAATATATATTATTTAATTTTTAATTAATTTAATTATGAAAATATTTTTTATATTTAAATTTAATAAAAATAAAAATATATATATTGTAGTATTTTAATTAATATATTTAATATAAATATATGTGTGTTAATTTATAAGGAATATATAGATGTAATTTTTAAGAAAATAATAAAATATTTACATCTATATATCAAATAATTTTATTAATAAATAGTGTTTTAATTTGCATATTCTTTATTTTTTATTTTAATTAAATTTGAATATTATATATTAACTATATTTATAAAAATCATAGATTAATATTTAAAATGTATTTTTTTAATTTATTTTAAAATTAAGTAATTTTAGTTATAAATATTTAAATTAAGTTAATAACACATTCAAGTTGTTTTGAGTAAAAAAATTGAAAATATATAATTAGGCAATGAGTTATGTATTATTAATGATTTTTAAAAAAATTATTAAAAAATTAAAGTAGTTAATATTTAAGAATAAATAAAATATAGCTATAATATTAATTATTAAATATTATTACAAATATAAAATAAATAAATTAAAACAATTTAATCCTAATAAAATATAGCATTCAAAAGCTAAAAAATATTTGAATATAAGATTCACTAGATATTCTTCATATTGTCTCTATTTCTTCGTACATGATTTAGGATTTAAGGATTATAATCTATATTCAATATATAAATTCTAATTTAATTGTTCTAATTTTTAAAATATTATTTTATATTATTTAACTTCTTATTTGAATTAACTTTTTATAAAAAATAAAATTAAATGAATAGATTGAGTATAAATTAAATTAAACTAACCTTAAATTAATTAGGATTACACATTAATTTAATTAATTAGCGATTCTATATATTTGAATATATGAATTGTGTCCAAACTCAGCTATTAATTATAGAAAAACTATTGAGGATTTGTTGTGGGATTATTTAAAAATATTTATAAATCATGGTTAAAATATGATAATCTTGTTATTATATTTATTTAAAAATGTTATTATATTTAATAAATAATTGATAAATTTAAAATCATTTTTATAAATATTTAATTTTTATATTGTTTTAAATTTATTAGTATTTATCAATTATTTATTCGAATGCTAAAAGAAAGATTTATTACACTATATAAATAATAATTAAAATGTAAATATATATATATATATTAAAATATAAATAATTAAATTTATAAAAAATAATTAAATTTAAATTATATATCAAAATATAAATAATTAAATTTATAAAAATAATAATTTAAATTATAATCAAACTATAAATAATCAAATTTATAAAAATAATAATTTAAAATATATATTAAAATATAAATAGTTTAATTTATATAAATAATAATTTAAATTATATATCAAAATATAAATAATCAAATTTATAAAAATAATAATTTAAAATATATATCAAAATATAAATAATCAAATTTATATAAATAATTATCTAAAATATATATCAAAATATAAATAATTTATTTTATATATAATAAATATTAAATATAAAAAAAAACTAAGTTTGAATAGTAAAATAAGTTAATTTGTGTACTTGTTTGAAAAAGTGTCAAAAGTGAACATAAAAAAAAAAGTTATTTTTGTAAATATTCAGTGTATGATAAATTAATAAACCATCCGGTGTATGATATATTAATTTCAATATATTGGAAGTTCCAATACTTCAGCAATATACATTTCTTAAAAGTTAATTTCAATATATTGCAAGTTCTAATACTTCAGCAGGATACACTTCTTTAAAGTATGTGACAAACTTTATGAATATTATTTTATTTATTATTTTTAAAACGTTTACAAACAAATGATTATATAACATTTCATTATATATATATATATATATATATATATATATATATATATATATATATATATATATATTTGTATGTTTTATATTTTACATTTTCAAATTTTTTAATTTTTTTTTAACAATATAATATTCTTCAATTAATTGGTTAAGGTTACTTTTCAAGTTAAATATTATTTAAGATTGTTTGGAAACTAATGTTTTTGTTAAGATCACCCTTATTTAATAATGATACTCCTTAAAATAAAAAAAAGATATTTAATATAAAAAATGTGATTAAATTGAATAAAAAATTTAAATTTAAATGCGTTTTGAATTTAAGTAGGAGTCATGCTAATTTTTCTTTATTCAAAAAAAAAAATATTTATTATTTTATAAAAAGACTCTCCTCCTAATTGAATTAATAGAGATAAATCCTAACTGGTTTTATTTTTTAACAAAATAATTTTATCTTTTATTTTTTAATTTATTTATTTTAAACTACTCTCGAAAAACTGTTTGTGTATTTTTGCCACAATGTTTGTATTGTTGACTCGTAGGGTTGAATTATTCAATTTTATAATATTAATATATTTTAACTTTACACCACAATAATATCATACTAATTATAATTAATTTTTTATTTAAAAAAATTGTTTTTATATAAATTTAGCTAAATTAATAAAAACATAATTTTGTTATTATTTTTTAATAGTTTTTAAGTTTAACTAATACATTTGTTAAACAATTATTATTTTATAAGTTATTTTCTATATATCTATAGTCAATTTTTTTAATAACTTCTTATTTTTGTTTAATAGAAAATTTAGTTTAAAATTATTTATTTAGTTGCATTTTTTAATTTCATTTAATATAAAGAGGCATTACAATTTAAAACCGAAACAATGTACACAATAAACTCTAAATTCTTAAACAAGACAAAATGTATTATTTATGAAAATCAAATAAATCAACAATGTATTATTTATAAAAATTAAATAAACGAATAAGAGTTCATATTAATAATTACTATTTCATCGTATATTCTAAATTTTGTGAGTGGTCAATTATTGAATCTTGTATCCACCTCTATCTAACACAAACAAGACAATCATTATCATCCATAACTTCTTCAAGGTAGTTCAATTCGATATTACCTTTCCTTATAATCTTATAAGGATAAATATAGTTTTGCAATCTCATAGAGCTTCTCAAAGCCATTTGGAATTAATATATCTCAGCCTTTCTCCCCTCTTATTTCTGAAAAATATAATGTCGACGATTCTATATAGAATCCTATCACGATCCCTATCATCATACTCAAGTGCGAGGTCGCAAATCGCGATGCTAAATTTCAAAAAGTATAAATTAAATATTTGATTAATTAAAATGTAAAAATATTAACTAACTGTTTATTAAATCGTTAATTAATTAGTAATTGATTAGTTAGTTTGGTTAATTAGTTAGTATTGAACTCTTATATAAGAGAGATATGTAATTGTTTGAAAACAACTTTCAATAATATAATTTCAGTTTATACTTCTTTTTCAAGATTTTAACATGGTATTAGAGCTCCAAGGTTAAGAATCTTGGTGGGTTTCCGTTGCCTCGGAGTAGCCATTAGTGGAGAGGGCTTTATTCTATATTTTATTATTCTAATAGAAGAATGAGATGTATAAGGAGATTGTTGGGGGTTCTTTTGATTATAGTGTTTGGATGGGCATATCAAATAGCAAGTCCTCCTTCTCCCAAAATCTGTGGTTCCAATGGAGGTCCACTCATCACAGCAACCAGACTCAAGCTCAGAGATGGAAGACATCTTGCTTATCAAGAACATGACGCTCTCAAAATCAAGCAATCAATTTACTCTTCTTCTGAAAATAAATGTAGGGTGGTAGCAAGTCTAAGAGAAGTTTAAGAAAGGACGGTGAAAAGAAGAAATCAATTTCAAGGTCGATGAAGGCCGGTCTTCAGTTTCCGGTGGGTAGGATCGGGCGGTTCTTGAAGCAAGGTCGTTATGGTAACCGTGTTGAAAGAGGAACTCCTGTTTACCTAGAAGCTGTTCTCGAGTATCTTGCAGCTGAGGTTCTTGAGTTAGCTGGGAATGCGACAACAGATAACAAGAAGTGTAGGATAACTCCAAAACATCTTCAATTGGCAGTAATAAATTGGCAGTGAGAAATGATGATGAGCTTGGGAAGCCTCTTGCAGGGGTAACATCTTCTTATGGTGGTATCAAGAACATGTTGCTCCCAAAATCAATGCCACCCATAACATCGTCTTTCTTCATCCTTTCGCCTCTAGTCAACTCGACCCCAACATACTTACACCGGAAATAGCAGAGGAGGTAGGAGTGTTCTTGAGATGGTTCCCTTCCTTCAGTGTTGCATCAGGAAGCGGGAATTGCCCCCTTCCTTGTGAGGAGGAATAGGGATAGCATATAAAATCAGTAGCAACAGAGGATCCAAGTAGCGGCCCAGAAGAATGAGAGAAATTGTGACGGTACAAGTTGGAACTTATGTAAACTTTGTAGGTTCGCACTTCTGGAACTTTTAGGATGAGTTACTTGGATTGGCTGAAGACCCTCACAGTAATGAAGTATTCAGGGGGCAATATCTTGACATGGATGTACTATATCGTGCTGGCGAAACGCAACAGAGCATTTCTACATATACACCTCGTGTGCTCTCAATTGGTCTTCAAGACTCAATTGGGTCCATGAGTTCGCAAGGTAAGTTGTACAATGAAGATCCGCTAGTCTCTTCAGAAGTTCCCACGTGGACTGGCAATATATCCACCCAAGCATCTGAAGCGCAAAAGAAAAACCTGTTCTTGCAAAGTTTATATGAAGAACATACAAATAATGACGTCAACAACCAAAATAATGGTTCTAGCAAAATTAATGAAAAGGACATGGTTGAAAACCTCGAGAATGTTGTTCAATATTGGACAGACTACTCAAAAGTCCATTATCATCCCAAAAGTCTTTATGAATTAATCGGACTATGGGTGGAACCTCACCAGTTCGAACTATGGTGCTGGAAAGGATGCTTTTCACGAGGGTTTGAGGGGAGAAGAAAGGACTGATAGACTCCGTTTTTTCATTGAAGACTGCGACCATATCCAGGGTATTCAATTTATTGTTGATAATGAAAATCAAGTTGAAACTGTTGAGGATGATTCTCTTATAGTCGCCGAAATAAAGGAGATTTTTCGATATGATTCGTCAATACCAAAAGGAATGCTAAATTGACTTTCTTTGGAAAAAAAATCGAAAGCTGGAAAGGTTGAAAGCTAGTGGCTAATGAAAAAAAACAATTCATGATGATTGATGTGGATTGGACTAACGAAGATTGAGTTATCTATATTGGGTAGTTCGAAAAAAATAGAGTTTGCTGAATTGGGCTTGATCGACTGTCTATGTTGGGTAGCTGGAAAAAAATGGACTTTCTGAATTGGGTTTGCTCGGCTGTCTAAATTGGATAGCAAAAAAAAATTGAAGTTTGCTGAATTGAGCTTACTGAAGACGATGGATGCATGATCGTAGTTTGATGTTTCATCGACTTGTTTTGTCAAGGTGAAACTTTGTTTCTACTACGTTTCTCCTTGTGGGGAGGATATAAAAATATTAACTAACGGTTTATTAAACCGTTAATTAGTTAGTAATTGATTAGTTAGTTTGGTTAATTAGTTAGTATTGAACTCCTATATAAAGGAGATATGTAATTGTTTGAAAACAACTTTCAATAATATAATTTCAGTTTATACTTCTTCTTCAAAATTTTAACATAAAGTGAAAGTGTAAGGTCACGAGATAAAAGCTTCGAACAAAATATGTGATGAGATATATGAAATGATAAGTTATTTTATTTAAATGAATAAATTGTAAAATGAGAATGTTTTATTTTTTTAATTTAATATATTATTCGCGATTTATTAAAAGTTTTAAACATTAAATAATAATATTATTATTTTTTTATTAAATTTATTTTATTTATATTTTTATCCGTATATATTGTATGAGAATGTTACTAGTTTAAGGTAATTCAATTAAAATTACCTTCTTGTTTAAAAAAAAAGCATATTATCTACGGATGGGGTTCGGACAATTTATTTTACAATTTATAAAAAATTATATTTTGTTTACAATATTTTATTGGATGCGGTGATTTATATTAATTAATGTTAATAAATATTTTTTTAATTATATATATATATATATATTAACAAATTTTAAAATATTTGTTCGTTCAACACAATTCCACTCCAGTTCCAAAAGTTTTCAAACATAACCAAAGTAAAAAATATAAGAGCTTTTATATACCATCTTTGTTTGATTTGTGATTCTTTAAAAAAATATGGATTATAATTTTGCGAGAAGTGATTAAATTATTAAAATATTATTTTTTATTTAAATTAATATTATTAAAATAAATAATAATATTTTAATTAATAAATTTAAAAAATATATTATTACAAAATTTTACAATAATGAAAACCAGCTACTAATATATCTTTCTTTCTTTTATTATGTGATTTATCATTTTTTCTTAAATAAAGGAATGGATATAACAACATAAAAAGTTAATAATAACAATTTTTTTTTAAAGAATATTCATTTAACATGTGATTCATTGGAAATTATTTTGATATTTTTTGTACAGTTCTTTATACAAATAACTAAAGTATTTTCAATACTTTTATATGGACAACCATGTTTATTATAGTATATGCTAATTGCTATGAGCCATACTTTAAATAACATAAAATATGTTAAAATCATCTCTTTTGTGTTCTTATCATGCAAATAGTTACATCCTAAGGAAAGAAGCATTGCGATTAACCAATAAATTGAAGATACAATTGAACGATATTAGTTATCTATTTAGAGATTGTTAGAGAAGACTAATCTTATTGCAGTTAGTCAATGTTACCATGATGACTAATTCATGAAAGAGTACTTAGTATTCTTTAAAGTTAGGTCCTTTAAATGAAAATCAAAGACTATATGAGCTTCGATAACGTTTCAACTTGAAAAAAATTGTTTAATGTAAATATATTATAATAAAACTAAAATGAACACAATAAACTGATAAATAATTTGTAATTGCAATCAACTAAAATATCCTTAAATTATAATAAACTGAAATATACTTACATGTTAATAAAAACAATAAAAACAATAAAAACAATGTATTCAACATACTCCCTCAAACTCACACTATAAATAAAAATATTTCCGAGTATATAGACAGTCAATATAATATAAAGCATGTATATACTGCCTAGTAATATTCTCATTAGATTATAGCATATAAATCTTCGTATTCAAGTGTTGTAATGATTACGATAGATAAGTACACAAAAATGATGTATTCTCTAATCAAACCATTTTCTCTATAATTTTGATACAAGATTGGACGGGTACATATAATGGCTGCAAGTTGGAAATATATACCAGCGGCAAGTCAAAATATAATTTTGTGAGAAAGTGATTAAATTATTAAAATATATTTTAAAATGAAAAAAGGCGATTTTGTGAGAAAGTGATAATAATATGTATTATGTTAATATTGTTTCATTTACTTTTATTTTTATAATGTTTTATTAACTAATCTAAATCATTTTTATAATGTTTTATTAACTAATCTAAAACATTATAAAAATATATTTAAAATAAAAGTAAATGAAACAATATTAACATAATACATGCTATTATCTTCTAAATAAGTCCTTAAACATATAATCAACACAGTTTTGAAATTAAGCTAATCAATCTAAATAATCAATACCAAAATTAAATAATTTAGATAATTAACTACCTTAACCATCATTAGATTTTTAATCATCATCCACCTTAATTCTCCAAAGTTACATCTTTAGTATAATTTGTGTACTTTTTTATAACACTCATTGTTACATCTAATTATTTTAGATCTTTATTAATCAAAATATTAAAGTACACTTTATTTTAAATTATTATTATTTATTATTATATATTAAACTTTTAAATCTTTTTTACCACAAAATAATATACCTTAAACTCACACCAATAATTTAAATCTGCATAAGTCTTCAATTTGAGTAAAATGACCATACAATGATTTGACAATTAAATTATGAAAATAGTAAATGCATGTCAATCAATATAATTTCTTTATATATAATTAATGTCAACTAATTCTATTTTATTTTATATTATACTAAATTTTAAAACTTTTTTTATTTGATTTTGACAAATTTTAAAAATTAATTATAATGATAATTATGGGGAAAAAAACTTATTTGAAAGTGTACATTTTATAAAACAAACCTATTATATCGGATCAGAATCATGACTTAATTACAGTAAATAATCGCCTAGTCTATTCTATATTAATTCCAATTAAACTATCATACAATATAAAAAAAAAAAACAGATGAACTATATTAATCAAATTATTAGAAATTTGGATAAATCATTGTCGAGGGGCTAACACAATAATGAGAACACTTGGTTTGGGACATATAGATTGAAGGCTTGTTTGAAATAAAATAAGATTTTTTTTTTTTATCTTAAATTTAACAATTATATCAATCATTTAATTAATTATTTTAACATTAAAAATTAAAATTACTCTCTACTTAAATATTTTATTTTATATTAATAAAAGACATTGAGAATATTTTAAACATAATAATTTAAAATTTTAATTTTCTTTTAATTTATCATGGTTTCTTTGTGTAAAACCCAAAAACCAATTATCGAAAGAGCCTAAGATTAAATAATAATAATAATAATTAGTGTATCTTACTAAAATAACACTACTAATAAAAAAATAATAATAATATTTCTAAACAAACATTTTCTAGAATGTCATAGAAGGTTGAAAACTGAATAAAAAAAAATATAGCTGCAATTTTTTTAAAAAAAATATTTATACTTATTTTTATTAAAATAGAATTATAAAAAAAACATATTTTAATTATGAAACTAATTAATAACTCAAAAAAACTTATTATTTTTTATTTTATTGTATATTATTTATCAAATATAATTTTATTTTTAACAAAACCAACAAAATAATCAAATAACAAAACCAATTTAAATCTAAGAATTCATTTCTATAAAAAGCAAAACTGGAAAGTCAAAAAATTAATTAGATAAGATGTGTCAGCAATTAATTTTCAAGACTAATTAGATAAGAGTTCAAATAATGAAATTAATATATAACTGAATAAAAATTAACAAAAAGTTAATAATATTTTAATTTTTCATACCTCTGTAATTTTGAATTTCATATCATCCGTCTTCTTTAAAATAAGTTATTCCTATAAAATGGTTGAAATAAGTTATTTTAACACAAAATAATATAATAAAACGTAAAATAAGTTATTCCTATAAAGCTTAAAAGAAAGTAGTAAATCAAAACCTGAACAGTGATCCCTTCTCATTTGAAATCTGGAGAAAGGAAGAGTACCCAAAAAAAAAATATAAAGTATTTGAATGGCCGAAAGGGTTTATTTATACCTAAAAGATAGGGAAACGAAACCCTAAACAAAAGTGGAATTCCGAAATTACCCATATTAAATTTATTTAAATATTTTATTATAATAAATATTATATATATATTTTAATTTATAAATACTATTTGAGTATAGTGAAAATAATATTAAATATTTTATATTATTTATTTTTATTTATGACACTGAGACATTCTTAATGGGTTCATTAAATACTTTATATTACTTATTTTTATTGATGACAGTGAGACATTCTCAATGGGTTCGCTCAAATCTGACTCGTAATAACAGTTTGTCCAAATCCATTATAGGATAATGAGACAGTTACAACCTAACTTTAAAAGGGACGAAATTGATGAATAAACTAATAATCAACTTTAAAGTCTATTAGATCTAGTTTTTTAAATTTTTTTACAATAATTTTATTCGAGAAATCTATGTATTTGAAATAATATCTAATAACCACCTGATTTCATAATTGCGTAAGAAAATATTAAATATTTTGAGATTTTTTTTTGTGATTTTATCTAATTAATTAATTAATTATATGTTTTTATTATAAATCATTGATTCATATTTTATGATGAATATATATTATATAACAAACATAGTTCAAAAAAATATTAATTTCTAATTTATTTTGACATGATTTGTATATAAAACAAATAAAACTATATAAAAATAAGGAAAATGATATTTTCAACGAAAGAGTAGCGAAAGCAAGGCCACGAATCCTACGTGGCCTTGCCAGCTAGGAGAGAGAAAAAAAAGAAAACGTTTCAGTTTCCCCCTTCTTCTTTCCTCTGTCTTTCTTCTTTTCATTTATTCTTTCCGACGATTTTTCTCTTCTCTGGCGATTTTTCTCTCTGGCGGCGACATCCCCGACTTCTTCAACTTTATTCATCTTCTTTCTTTCGATCGAAAATGGTAGGTCTTCTCATTCGGGTATTTCCGTTCACTTCACTGTCTGCATTCATTCGTGAATATCTTTTCTCTTTTTCAGGCTGGTGGTCCAGGTACATCTCCATGCAAGACTCCAAAATCTCCAAGGACAAGGTAAATAACATCTCCTTTAGAATCCTAAAACATTTTGATGATTTGAAGACCGTTTAGGTTTTTGCAGTTAAGGTTAGGGTTAGGGTTAGGGTTATGGATTTTGATGATTCTGCTGATTCTAATGATTTTAACGATAAAAATGGTTGATTATTTTGTGTTTGGCTGTTATGGGTCCCGAAAGTGTTGTTTCGGGGACCCGAAAGTATGATTACATAGTCCAGAAATTTGATTTTGATATGTTATTTGAATGAACGGTCCCGAAAGTGTGGTTTCGGGACCCAAAAGTGTTGTTTCGGGACCCGAAATGTGTTGTTTCGGGACCCCAAAATTGAATTTTGATATGTGAGGCTGTTATGAGTCCCGAAATGGGTGGTTTCGGGACCCGAAATGGGTGGTTTCGGGACCCATAAATCTGATTTTATAATGTTTGGCTGTTATGGGTCCCGAAAGTGTGGTTTCGGGACCCGAAATGGGTGGTTTCAGGACCCATAAATCTGATTTTGTAATGTTTGGCTGTTATGGGTCCCGAAAGTGTGGTTTCGGGACCCGAAATAGGTGGTTTCGGGACCCATAAATCGGATTTTGTAATGTTTGGCTGTTATGGGTCCCGAAAGTGTGGTTTCGGGACCCGAAATGGGTGCTTTCGGGACCCATAAATCGGATTTTGTAATGTTTGGCTGTTAAGGGTCCCGAAAGTGTGGTTTCGGGACCCGAAATGGGTGGTTTCGGGACCCGAAATGTTGTTTCGGGACCCGAAATAAGGTGTTTCGGGACCCGAAATTTTGATTTTTAACTTGTTTTCTCTTGGTTTTTAACTTGCTTTAACTTTGTTTCTCTTAGATTATCTGTTTCATGTTTTTTAAATGTTTATCTTTTGTTTTTGTAGGGCAAATAAACGTAAAAAGAATGCCCAAGAAGCAGCATCTCCCAAAGCAGTTCACAAATCCCCAAAAGCTCCCAAATTAGTTCCGAAATCCCCCAGAGCAGCAGCTCCCAAAGCAGCCCCACACAACCTTTTTTTTTAACTAGGACATCTTCTTTTGGCCTTTTCAATCTTCTGCAACTACTGTCTAATGATCAAAAGGAGGCTGTGAAGTCAATAGGCTTTGGCCATCTACTTTTATTATCACTTTCAAAATGCCCCGGGGAGATATCTCGTTATCTAGTGAGGCAGTTTGACTGTGATAAATGTTCTTTCACTCTAGAGAATGGCGAGGAAGTGAAAATCGAAGAAGAAGATGTTGAAATGGTATTGGGTCTCCCTAGAGGGGAGTTGGACATTGTAGAATATCAGAATAACGAGACTGATGACAAGCTGAAGGCATTTAGGACTCGATGGGGTAACCCTATTAATGGCGCTCCTTTAGTGACTGCTATGCCGACGAAAATGATTGAGAACAAAGCTGCTGACAACAATTTTAAGATAGACTTCGTATTATTTGTTGTCAGCTGCTTTCTCTGGTGTGATCACCTAGGTCAACTATCAAGGTACTATCATTTTTGTTATTTCATTTTCATGACAACTTATATGACATGTTAATAAATCCTCAAATATGTTTTTTCCCCTTGCAGGTATAGAATTCTGAAATCTATTTCAGATATTCATAATATCAAGAAGTTCAATTGGTGCAAATTTGTACTTGAAGGATTAGTTCAATCATGCGCAAAAGTGAAGGAGAATGAAAAACGACATTTCCAAGGACCACAGACGTTCCTTATTGTAAGTTATCCGTTAATTAATTTCTCTGTTTGCAAAAATAATTGGTTTTAATTAACATATGTTTATTTTCAGTTGTGCTACGTGTATAGGGTGAGCAACCCACAACTGGGAGGAGTTAATGACCGTCGATTTCCAATACTGTCATGTTGGAATGACACGAATTTGAAGTTTAGACTCGATACGGAGTTTGAAAATGGAGGATTCGGACGCGGAAGCGTTTTGGGACGAATTCCACTACCGGGGATGTGGGGGGAGAACGATGAGGAGGATAATGATGTGGGGGATAATGATGAGGAGGATATGAATGAGGGGGTGTCTGAAACCCCAAAGGCGGCGGCGGCAGCAACAACAGCAGAACCTAGGAATAGGTCACCACCTAGGAATAGGTCACCACCTCGGATGAGGCCACCAATGAGGAGGTCAGAACCAACGCAATCAACACCTATGAATCAAGGCCTACCACCTATGAATATAACACCTATTAACACGGCAGGTCCGGACGTTGATAAACTGACTTTTATAGAGAATTTGGCGTGGATTGCTAAATGTACGTTGTTTATTGAAAAAGCCACGAGAAGACTGAAAGCTTTAACTTCAGGCTGGGATGCAACGCCAATGTATGACAACGCCATCCACGTAATTTATAGAGCAATGGACAGTAATAAACCTTTTAGGGATGCCATGCACAGATACTTCAAAGATCGAACACCCACTAAGGATGATGGGGTAAACGATCAGGACGCTCACACTGAGGGGGCTCACATTGAGCGTGCTCACAGTGAGGGGGCTCAAACTGAGCGTGCTCACAGTGAGGGGGCTCAAACTGAGGTGGCTCACACTGAGGTGGGTGTTATCGAAGAAGAAGATGAAGATGAAGTACCTGAAAAAGATGGATCTCCAAGAAAAAGAAGGAGAAATCCAGTGCGACATATGAAAATTCCAGCACGCCTTAAGTCTCCATACAAAATCGCCATTTTCAGCCTCTTCTTTATTAGATGGTATTTAGTATGGCTTCCAAGTTTTATAGGAAGTTTCTTCATTATATGCCACAAACAAAATTGATGATGCGTTTTAGGAAATACCTTCTCAATTGTAATCGCCATGGATCGACATTGGTCTGTGATTATGGCATTGGGAGGTCTATCATGCATACATTCCAACCAAGTTCTAAACAACCATTTGAAAGAATCTGAATCTTCACTTGACAATAACCCACATCCAAGCAAAATGGATTGACCATGATGATTAACACCAACAAACGGAGCGAAAGGCATGTCATAGCGATTTGTCAAATATGTTGTATCGAAAGAGATAACATCATGAAAATCTTCAAAGGCAGCCCTGCACCTACCATCTGCCCAAAACACGTTTTTAATTCGGGATTCCTCGTCCAAATCAATAAGGTAGAAGAAGTTTGAGTTCCTGGTTTGCATTCTTAAGAAATAATTAGTGAGTGCTTCAGCATCCCCAATCCCTAACCTCAACCGTCGTGCTTCTGTAACGTAATTTCTACATGTCCTCTCATCGAAAGACATGTTTTCATACCCTCCAGCTTCAACTACAAGTGATTGAAATGTTTTGGCCACAGTTATTCCAGCTCCATCGTTTGTATCCAATCTTCTCTTTACATTTCCGTCAATTACTTTGTAGGATCTAACATGACGTATTCTCTTAGGGCTTAAAGAATGGTTGTGCTCAAGAGAAATACTTGTTATCACATATTCCCCTTCATTTCGAACAACAACATTAATCTTTGCTTTACAATCTGTCTTCGTTATCGGTCTAGGCTGATGAAACTTGTTTTTTGACTTCGATTCTTTCAGAAAACTCTTGGCACAACCAACGCTGAAGTATTTCCTCTTACCACCTACATTTTTGCTCCCTAATTTGGTAATGCCGAATCCCGTTAAGTGGGCATATGATGTGTAGAATTCAAGAAGTTGTTCTTCGGAGGAAAATGACATTCCAACACTAGGAATGTGACTGCAAAAATTAAGTGAAACCGTAAGAAAAAAGTCCATAAACCACTCATTTCGGGTCCCGAAACCACCCATTTCGGGTCCCGAAACCACCCATTTCGGGTCCCGAAACAAGATTTCGGGTCCCGAAACCACCTTTCGGGTCCCGAAACAACCCATTTCGGGAAATAAAAGGACCCTTTCGGGTCCCGAAACCACCCATTTCGGGACAAGGAAGGACCCCGAAATGGGTTGTTTCGGGACAAGGAAGGACCCTTTCTTGTCCCGAAACCAACCATTTCGGGACAAGGAAGGACCCTTTCGGGTCCCGAAACAACCCATTTCGGGACAAGGAAGGACCCTTTCTTGTCCCGAAACAACCCATTTCGGGACAAGGAAGAACCCTTTCTTGTCCTGAAACCAACCATTTCGGGACAAGGAAGGACCCTTTCTTGTCCCGAAACCAACCATTTCGGGACAAGGAAAGACCCTTTCTTGTCCCGAAACCAACCATTTCGGGACAAGGAAGGACCCTTTCTTGTCCCGAAACCAACCATTTCGGGACAAGGAAGGACCCTTTCTTGTCCCGAAACCAACCATTTCGGGACAAGGAAGAACCCTTTCTTGTCCCGAAACCAACCATTTCGGGACAAGGAAGGACCCTTTCTTGTCCCGAAACCAACCATTTCGGGACAAGGAAGGACCCTTTCTTGTCCCGAAACCAACCATTTCGGGACAAGGAAGGACCCTTTCTTGTCCCGAAACCAACCATTTCGGGACAAGGAATGACCCTTTCTTGTCCCGAAACCACTAGATCTGTTCAGGGTACCTTTCGGGTTCAACAGGGGTGGATCTGTTCAGGTTAAGTTGTTCATCTACTGGGTTGTTCAAGTTCGGTGCTTCGGTTTCCTGAAAATTCAAACAGTTTAAATCCATAAATACTTATGTAAAATGTAAACCCTAGATCTGTAAAATCTAAACCCTAGATCTATAAAATCTAAACCTTAGATCTATTCAAAAAAAAATAAAGATCCTTAAAAAGGATACCATGGAGAAGTAAATGCTGCCGTAGAAAGAAATAAATGCAGCCGGAGAAGAGAAATAAGTGCAGTCGGAGCCGGAGAAGAGAAATAAATGATGCGTTTCAAAGAGAGAAAGAAATGCATAAATATGAAACCTATTGGGTGAAAGAGGATATGCAGAAATGTAGAATTTTTTTTTCTTTTTCTCTCTCTTAGCTGGCAAGGCCACGTAGGATTCGTGGCCTTGCTTTCGCTAACCCTTCCTTCATTGGGTTTATCATTCCTCTAAAAATAAATATATACCAAGAGAGGTGAGAGTAGAAAAAATTAAAATTAGAAAAAGAATCTATAAATTTATAAATCTATAAATAGTTTAATTTAGTTTTTTTTACTCAAAATTTATATATTTTATTATTTTTTAAATTTATTAACTAAAATATTAAAATATTAAATTTAATTTTTATAAAATTTAAATTTTAAATAAAAAATAATATAATACTTTAAACAATTAAAAATTCAATATCATATAACTATCATAATATTCAGAACAATGATTGTATTTTAAAATTTAAAAAATGAATCAAATCGCATCATTTATTTTTATTTCTATTCTATGATGGTTTTGTCTCTTTATGCTATCTTTCCTTAATCAATTCTGTAGTATATAAAATATAATTAATGTAAAATATATCTATATCTATATATATATATTAATTTGGTTATATAATTCCACAAGTAAAACTAATTTCAACATATTTTTGTTTGACTTACGGTTTAATTTTAGGTTATTAGATTTTGGAAAAATATCTTGTTTAAAATATATATTATTTAATTTTTAATTAATTTAATTTTGAAAATATTTATTTTATATATTTAAATTAAAAAAATGATATATATATATATTGTATATTTAAATTAAATATTTATTAATTAATTAATTTCTCTTATAAATATTTAAATTAAGTTAATAACAAATTCAAGTTGTTTTGAGTAAAGAGATTAAAATTAAAAATATATAATTAGGAAATGAGTTATTTATTATTAATGATTTATAAAAAAAATTATTAAAAAATAAAAGTAGTTAATATTTAAAAATAAATAAAATATAACTATAATATTAATTTATTAAGTATTATTTAAGGTATCCTATTTTGACTCTGATACCTTGTTAGACTATTTATTCATAGCATGGTATCAAATTTTTTCATTTAATACACTACCATATCAGCTTAACATCTATTTTAACACTCACTTTTTAGCATTTCTTACAGCAGAGTGCAGAGTGTTATTCAATGTATCAAAATTATTTTTTCACTTTCTCTTACTTCCACATCATTTAAGCGTATACACACATAATTTTATTTTTTTAAACCACAAACAATATTATTTATCACTTGGTAAATCAAACATACAAATATTATTTAAAACGAAGAAGAAAACAAAAACTCTAAACATTGTTAATTTGTTAAGTAGTGTTTTTAAAACTCTAATAGAGAGTTGTTCCAAATTTATTCAAAATGTGCATGACAATATATTTCTTCAATTGAATATGTTGTGCTTTGTCACGTAGATCGGCCCTAGTATGAATATTTGATTCATATCGGCCTTGAACATGCACTTGAAATTGAGGTAGCACTTCTGTTTGGACATTAACTAAGGAACTAGACCCACAACTATTCGAACGTTCGAAGTCGATATTTTCCCAATTTCGTGAATACGAATTTCGTTCATCCTCCACAATCATATTATGTAAAATTATGCATGCCCTCAATATTTTACATAGGCCATCAATATCCCACATCATAGCTGGTTTGCAAATAATAGCAAACCGTGCTTGGAGTACCCCGAATGCACGTTTTACATCATTCTTGCATGCTTCTTGTTGTTTTGCAAACAACTACGCTTTGTCTCCTTGGGGTATTTGAATTGATTGGACAAAGATGGGCCATTTAGGATAGATTTCATCAGCAAGATAGTAGGCAAAATTGTATTGTCGACCATTCACACTGAAGTTCACGGCAAGAGCTTCACCAGACTCAATGTCGTCAAAAATTGGTGACTTGTCTAATACATTAATATCGTTCAATGTTCCGGGCATGCCAAAAAAAGCATGCCATATCCACAAATCATAAGATGCCACTACCTCGAGGATAATTGTTGTTGAGCCCTTGTGTCCATTAGTAAACTTCCCTTGCCAAGTCTTAGGACAATTCTTCCACTCCCAGTGCATGCAATCAATACTTCCAATCATTCTAGGAAAACCACGCTCTTGTCCAACTTGGAGTAACCTCTGCAAGTCTTCCCCATTTAGTCGTCTTAAGTATTCATCTTGAAACAAGGCAATTATTGTTTTGCAAAAAATACGAGTGCACTCAAGTGTAGTGGTTTCTCCAATTTTCACATATTCATCACAAGCATCCCCGACTACTCCATATGCAAGCATGCGCATGGAAACTGTACACTTCTAGATCGGTGTCAATCCTCCGCAACTATTCGAACGTTCGAAGTCGATATTTTCCCAATTTCGTGAATAAGAATCTCGTTCATCCTCCACAATCATATTATGTAAAATTATGCATGCCCTAAATATTTTACCTATGCCATCAATATCCCACATCATAGCTGGTTGGCGAATAATAGCAAACCGTGCTTGGAGTACCCCGAATGCACGTTTTACATCATTCCTGCATGCTTCTTGTTGTTTTGCAAACAACTACGCTTTGTCTCCTTGGAGTATTTGAATTGATTGGAAAAAGATGGGCCATTTAGGATAGATTCCATCAGCAAGATAGTAGGCAAGATTGTATTTTCGACCATTCACACTGAAGTTCACAGCAGGAGCTTCACTAGACTCAATGTCGTCAAAAATTGGTGACTTGTCTAATACATTAATATCGTTCAATGTTCCGGGCATGCCAAAAAAAGCATGCCATATCCACAAATCATAAGATGCCATTACCTCGAGGATAATTTTTGTTGTGCCCTTGTGTCCATTAGTAAACTTCCCTTGCCAAGTCTTAGGACAATTCTTCCACTCCCAGTGCATGCAATCAATACTTCTAATCATTCTAGGAAAACCGCGCTCTTGTCCAACTTGGAGTAACCTCTGCAAGTCTTCCCCATTTGGTCGTCTTAAGTATTCATCTTGAAACAAGGCAATTATTGTTTTGCAAAAAATACGAGTGCACTCAAGTGTAGTGGTTTCTCCAATTTTCACATATTCATCACATGCATCCCCGACTACTCCATATGCAAGCATGCACATGGCAACTGTACACTTCTAGATCGGTGTCAATCCAAGCTTTCCTGCATTATTCCGCCTTTGGGTGAAGTAATGGTTGTAATTTGTTACGGCTTCTACAATTAGGAGAAACAATTGCCTTCTCATTCGAAATCTACGTCTAAATTGCATTTCGCATGGCCCATCGAAATAGTCGGCCATGAGCCTCTGATGGGCAACTCCATGGTCCCTGTTTATAGAATTTCTTTTACGTGATCGATTGTTTCGCCTTTGAAGCTCTTCAAGAAGTTCTTTTTGCCTTTTGAGTAAAGATTCCTCCAACTCTCATTGTTGTTGAATCTCTTCGAGATTGAAAGGGTCTGGGGGAATATCCATATGATGATATGAAGAAGAAGATTAAAGTTGAAAAGTTTGAAGTGAGAAATCATACGATGTGCATACAATTTTTATATTAAAAATCTCTCAATAAAGGTGTGGTCATTATGAAGTCAGAAGGTAATGGGGGTGGGGACGTTCTTATCAAGTTGGAATCTCTATGTATGGGTGTTGTCATTATCAAGTCAGAAGGTAGTGGGGGTGGAGACGTTCTTAACAAGTTGGAATCTCTATGTATGGGTGTTGTCATTATCAAGTCAGAAGGTAGTGGGGGTGGGGACGTTCTTATCAAGTTGGAATCTCTATGTATGAGTGTTTTCATTATCAAGTCAGAAGGTAGTGGGGGTGGGGACGTTCTTATCAAGTTGGAATCTCTATGTATGGGTGTTGTCATTATCAAGTCAGAAGGTAGTGGAGATGGAGACGTTCTTATAAAGTTGGAATCTCTATATAATGAAGAACACACATTTGACACATAATTTGAAGAACACACATTTGAAAATTAAAACACACACTTTGAAAGTACACAACACTCAAATTAGTTTGGGAACAATTCCCTCAGTAACATCTGATAAGTATTCTCGTCCACAACATCACGCTCTTCTTTATTCTTCAAGGACATCAACATCTCCAACTTCCTAACACGTGTATACTCCAACATAGTCGAAGCAATACTAGCCCTCCTTTCTTCAAATTTTTTAAGAGTAGAGGCTACATTAGATAACTCCTCATCAATTTTAGCCTTTGATTTTTTTGAAGTTGATGCTTTTCTAGCTTTCTTCTTTGTTGTGTCCCTACCTTCTGGACGTACGATGGATGGAGCTGAGGATTCAACTTCATCACCTCCACTTTTTCTCTTTGATCCACTACTTCCAGATTCATTTTCTCCTACCATATATCTTGGTTGGTTGATCCACTCGGGAATATTAGTTGAACCACTACTAAAACGGAGTGTGTTTAGATCATTTGGTTGTTCACTGTTTGGATAGTTAGTATGAGAGACATGAAAGTTATTTCCAGAGATAGATGGATAGCCATAAGGCATATAAGTATGGTTATACGGGTATTGCATGCCAAAGTTTGGTGGCATCATATATTGTTGTGGAAAATTAGGATGGATTCCGGTATTCATGGGATTTTCCGGACGTTCAATATTTTGATTCGAAAGTTGTATATTTGGGTTTTGAGCTTGATTTGGGAAGTAATTTGGAAATAAGTTGTAGTTTTATGAAGGATTCATTAAAGAGTTTGAAAATTTCAAAAGAAAAGTGATACAAACAAGGATGATAATATGGTGGAAAATTCCAGAAGTTTTTTGGTGTCCAAATAACACAAACCAAGTCTCTATTTATAGATCTCGAAAAATAAAAAATAATGATATATATATATTTTTTATTTTGATCAATTATTATGCAAAAGTAGTATTTAAAAAAAAAAAAAAATAACCCACCAGCGCTGCCACTTGGCGCGCTGTCATTGGGCTACATCAGCTGGAAATAAAATTTGCACCGGTATCAAAATTTGATACCCATTTGTACCCTGTTGCACCATTTAGTCCCCTGCTGTGGGTGGTCTTAAATCTAAGTGCAGAATATTAAATCTAGAATAAGATAAACAAATTGTAAGAAAGATTAAAAGAGAAATCCAAGAAAGAAATATGTTATCACTAGTAAAAAAAAGCCTATGAGAACCACATATACCATCAGAATTAATCTAATAGTAGTTCGAAATGGTCATCAAAATTAGTCCTTAAAAGTTGGTATTATTAACTTAGGGAAGGGGACCGCATTATGTAAGTCCGAAACGTGGACTCTATTATATGTTGTAACCATTATATTGAGCAATTTTTTAATTTTAACACTCAAAATCTATCGTTGTTGATTTGGATGTAGTATTACTTTTGATATTGAACTCTACTAGTTAATTTGGATATAGTGGACCCATTATTCCTAAAATAAATCAAATATTATTATTATTATAGGTTTGATCATACATTTATATATTAAAAAGAGTATGGTACTGGTTACATACATACCATATATGCAGGGGCGGAGCCAGAATGAAAAATTACCTAGGGTTGACTTCAACTTGCATCTCAGATTTAACTTTTTATGCTCCGTTTTTTTTTCAATAAAATTTCCACGATTATTAGAAGATAGAGACTCGTCATGCCCTCTCAATGCACACGCTTGCAAAGTGAGCCACTGAGTGTTTTCAATAGTTGTTGTAAGTCTTAATCTGTTATTTTGTTTTTCATATGAAGACTATGCATTCATTACTTTGTCAATATGACAAAGATATTCATTAGATTATCAAGATATTCAACTGCCCTATTATGTGGTGAAATATTACATCCTATATACATAACAAAAGAGCATCTATCCCCATCATTAACTCGTTTTCAATATTTGAATCCATCTATTGTAAATGTAGATTTTTGGGGTTGCTTATGTGCAAACAAGAAACATGGGAAACAAAAAACAGCATCTTTCAAAGGAGAGTATTCTAACTAAGTAAATTTCTTAAACTAATGACTTTGAAACTGTCGATTTTGATTTCTAAATTTGGTCGGCGGGTACTCATCCTTAATAGGTTGATATGACCTCATCTTGATATAAGTTCGTCTAATTTCATCCATTTGATTAAAAGGATATTTTCATATCGGAATACGTAATGATGAATCAAGTTTAAGAGAACTTACATCAACATCAATTCTAGGAGATTTATTAGGTTTTTGAGTAGGGATATCAAATTCTTTATTTAAATATCGAATCAATGTAACCATTTTAACTTGTTTATTAATATTAATTTATATTTTCTTATAAATTTTTGAAATAGTTTAAAATTAAGAAATATAAATTACTATTATTATTTTAATTTTTATATTTTACCCTTATAAATAATTTGTATTATTAATTATATTAAAATAAATAAAAAATAATGTATAATTATTATATAAATATAATTTTAAAATAAATAATATTATTATGTGATTTTATATATTAGAAAAAATTGTTATCATAAATTAAAGGTGAGGCCAGAGTTTGATCACCTGACCTCATTTTCATTGTTTAGTTACATAGCCAACTAGGCTAAGAGTCACATGTCTAATGCATATATAAAATCTTATATTTTAAGATTTTAATTTAGGTGGGGCCCACCTATCCCATGAGTGGCTCCGCCCTTGCATATATGGAATATGATATAAAAAAACATGATATACAAAGAATATGATATACATAGAAATATGGTTATCCAATTAAAGAATATGATATACCTAGAAATATATGGTTATGAAATAAAAGAAATATATGATATACATGGACTTCCGTTGGTTCTTGCATTGATATTCTAAGTATATTAATTGGTATATTAGATATGCCGGACAAATCTACAACTTTTATGGACCTAATCGAGAACATAGGGAATAATTAATAATTGTGGATCTTGGATAATGTTGACGTTGATGTTGAAAAGAAATGTAAATTATGTTTACTTATAGATTATACAATATATTCAATAAAGGGATTCGTCCAAAGGATTTGGAACGAAAATAACTGGGCATAGAAGTTATTTTTATGTTTATTTATAATATAGAAAGTGAAAATGACAATCATCTCAAATTAAAGATTTTTTTTTAGTGAAAACGCGACTTACTAGTCTTTTAACATTTAAATAATTTATTGGTTTATTATTTATGCTAATTTTACTTTAAATATTTAGTTATTATTATTATTATATCATATTTTGATTTTTTTTAATAATAACTTAGATTATAAATTTATATTTTGAAAAAAAATGAGTATCACTATAAAATATGATATATTATATCAAATAAATATTGTTTTAATAATTTTATTAAATAAATATCAAATTTAAGATATCAAATTTAACTTCTTCTTTTCTTCAATTTTGAACTCTCATAAATTTTTATTCCATCAAAACTCCAATTTTAATATATGGTTATATTTACCACTTTAACATGTATTAATGTTTATTTTTTATACTTGATCTAAAACAGTTAAATACAAATTGTTTAAATTTCTTATCGATCAAAAAGAAATTTATATTACCTTTTTCGTTACATAAATTAGTATGTGATCTTCATTAGTGTTAGAATTATCCTAATTAGATCCTAATTCAATATGTGAGAAATTAAAATCTGAATGCGGCGGAAGCGTACCTTAATTAATCGCATTAATAGTGAATCTTCTCTTTCCTTAAACTTTATGGATTGAATGATTCTTTCCTTAAACTTTCCTTATATGGAATGGTTCTTCCATTTGATGAGTAAGTCAATAGGTTTCTCTCTCTGTTGATGGGGACGCAAAGGAGAATTGACGTTACTTCAAATGGGGACCATTACCGTTACATATAACCAACAATAAGTTAGTTATTATAGTTTGACAATTTCTAATTTAGCCCCTTCATAAAATTAGAAATGCCACTTAGGTATCCTCACTTTATATTCATGACAAATACACCCATAAGCCATAAACTTAATTTCACATTAGATCACATTATTTTGGCTTATATTAAATATGACATATGCACAATTATTTATTATACAAGTGACCCTAAAAATTCCAACAATCTCCCACTGGGTCACGTATGTACAAAAATAAATGTATCAACCATAATGCGCCTGAAGTTTTATGTCATCTTAATCATATGTTGTATTAAACAATTTTATCAATTAATTATATCAATATAGAACCAAAGAGCTCGTCGTTGTATTTAAGCACAACTAGACCCAACAATGATCACATAAATCAATACAATTAATTGACAAATCATATCATGAATGTGAGGAATGAAAATTCCATGCAAGGTGATCTTTTCATGTCAATTTTCAACTGGTCCTACTTAACTTTAGTGAGATCATACTTTAAACATAATTATACAAAGTGTAATGAACTGAATAATACTTAAGTTCTGATCAGAATAAAAACTTTATAAATATCTATAAAATAATTAAACTGGAAGATGTCAAAATTACAAACTCCCATTGAAGTTAGAGATCGTTGATCTCTACGACACTCATACGAGTAATATCCTTATGAAAGACATTAGACGATAAACCTATTGCCAATAGGTTCATAACCATATAGTTTGTACACATATATTTTTATAGAAATCTATCCACTTTGTATCATTTCTTTCATTAAATAAACTTGATGTCAAAATCACTTAATTTGATGTCTAGTAACATGTCATAAATTTCGCTGCAATAGTGGATGACGCCATAAGTGTTTGTTTGACACTTCTTCAAGAAACGACAAAACCAGCTAGCGAAAAATATTATCCGAAGTAGATTTCATACTATTTTGGCATCTCGTAATATCGGAGTCAGAATACTCAATGATCTCAAGACTTTCCGACTTCTTATATGTGAGCATTTAATTCTTAATTCTTTTCAAATATTTCATAAGTATTGGCTACTTAATGTCAAGCAAAATTTGTGACAAACAAAATGTCACCCATATATAAAACCATAAATAGACGTTTACTCCCACTAAACATGTGATACACAAATAATCAATTAAATTCACCTCAAAACCAAAAGAGAGAATTATTATTTTGTAAAATTTGTGGTATCACTAACGAGATGCTTCTTTAAGTCTATAGATGAATTTCTTTAATTTGCAAACCATATTAATTTGGTCTCTCGACACAAAGTATTCTCATTGCACCAAATTGTTTTTCAATGTCTCTATTGAAAAACCCCTTAACATCTACTATGGTGAAGCTCCATATCAAAATATGTAACGAGTACCATAAATTATTCTTAAAGAGTAATTCAATTAAATTGGATTGTCATAAAGACACTTGATTTTGAGGTTGTTGAGTTTGTACTTAATGAGTTTGATCATATTGTCTTGTTACTCTTGATTTCAATATCAATAAAGTTCTTATCAATGTCAAGAACACTTGAGATATAAATCAAATCTTCCACAATAGGAATTATTGATCTAAATCAGTTTTAAAGACACAATCATTTCTCCCCTCAAACTCAATATCCTCAAAAATATATTGCAGTCTCGTCTAAAAAAAACTATCTTTAACTTAACATAATAAAAAATTATAGCCCTTAATCACTTAGAATATTTTAATAAAATAGTTGCTCACATTTATAAACTTAAGTAACAATTAAATTCAAATAATGATTTATCCCATCTCAAAATACTTAATGCAACATTAATATCAAGTCTTTGGACAGTAATATTAATTGCTAATAATATTTTGGTGTAATGATCAAACATTAATAATAAGACATGTCAAATAATCAATCTATCTTTGGATGGATTAATTATTCACATAAATAAGACTTTATAATTATTACATATTTATCATCACAAGTATTAATGCAATTCTGTCAATTAATTATCAGCCTTTGGGCCAAATAATATAATCACATGAATTACACAATACTACCATTCAAAATTGTCTTGAATTAATTTCAACAAACATTGTCACTTTGGTGATTATTTGTATCAATCAATACAATCCAAATAATGAACAATAATATCATTAATTTAAATTTAAATGTTATATTATTGTATATAACTCAAATCAATAATATATAATTTTCCCAGAAACATATAATTTATTTTATTATAAAAAATAAAATTATACTATAGGCCAAATCTTACTTATTTTGAAATTTGTAATGTCTCATATTAATTAAATTAAATTAAATAATAAATCTTCAAGATTTATTTGACCAAATTTCAAATATTAGCCTAAATCCAATTATTAATTAAGTTATTAATAATCATTAACCTTAATCTTTTAATCCTAAAATAAAGGATATAATTAAAATTTTATTATATATTGATTTATATATATATATATACTTAACCTTAAACATTATTCCTTAATTCTCTTCTCATTTATAATATATATTATATATTATTTAATCTCTTAACAACAAATATCAACGTCAATTTAAAACGGTCAATTTAAAACCGAGAATTTCTACCTTTAACGAGAAAATCTAAATTAAAACAGAGAATTTTTCGCTTAACGAGAAAATCTAAATTAAAACAGAGAATTTCTCCCTTTAACACGAGAAAATCTAAACCAATATCAACCGTCAATTTAAAACGTATAATTCCTCCTTTAACGAGAAAATCTAAACGAGAATCTTAATTAACCATAAATCTAGTAAACCTTATTAAATAATATCATAAATCTTTATATTTTGTAATAAGTTATTCCATATTATTGGAAAAATCAATATATCCATATATTCCAAAATAATTGAAAAGAGAAAATTCAAAATATTCTTTTAATCTTAATGGTAAAATTTAAATATCCTTTAATCTATATATATATATATTCGATTAAAATTTTCAAATATAAATATATATATATATATATATATATATATATATATATATATATTCTCATCATAATTTATTGAAATTATCAAAATCAATATATATTCCTAATATCATGTTTGAAATTCTCAAAACCAATATATAATCCGAAAATATGAAATGATCTATAACCTAATATTATGTCTTTGAAATTATCAAAACCAATATATATAATCCGAAAACATGAAATTATCTATAAATTTATACATATATATATATATATTTATGATTACTGAGAATCTAAATATCCCTAAACCGAGGAGGAATCTTAATTATGAGATAATTCAAATATCTCTTCTCATCAATCTTCATGATAACATCATACGATATTAATTAATATATAACCGTTCCTCTTTACAGAAACTTAAAGATCTAGGAACTTAACAAAACCAGAGAATCTAAATATTTATAAATCGATAAATCTTTATATATTTATACCAAATTAATATATATATATATATATATTCCTAATAACATGCTTTTATTTTTATTATGAATTGCATGCCTATAAATTTCATGCATATATATCTACACCGATATAATTTTTTCACATAATTAAATTAGGATGGCTCTGATACCAATTGTTAGAATTATCCTAATTAGATCCTAATTCAATATGTGAGAAATTAAAATCTGAATGCGGCGGAAGCGTACCTTAATTAATCGCATTAATAGTGAATCTTCTCTTTCCTTAAACTTTATGGATTGAATGATTCTTTCCTTAAACTTTCCTTATATGGAATGGTTCTTCCATTTGATGAGTAAGTCAATAGGTTTCTCTCTCTGTTGATGGGGACGCAAAGGAGAATTGACGTTACTTCAAATGGGGACCATTACCGTTACATATAACCAACAATAAGTTAGTTATTATAGTTTGACAATTTCTAATTTAGCCCCTTCATAAAATTAGAAATGCCACTTAGGTATCCTCACTTTATATTCATGACAAATACACCCATAAGCCATAAACTTAATTTCACATTAGATCACATTATTTTGGCTTATATTAAATATGACATATGCACAATTATTTATTATACAAGTGACCCTAAAAATTCCAACAATGTTCATTCTCTTATTTTAACAAGACAAATGCATATATTCAATTGTTGTATATTTCCAATATTTCTTCTAGTCATCTTCAAACTTTAAAACAAGTTTGAATTACTTCAGAAGCTCATCTGTTAGGTTTTCTTTAAAGAGAAAAATTCATCGATATATTTTTATTAGACCAAAAACCGTCATTTTAATTAAAAGACAATACAAAGAAGACATGTGATATTTCAGATTTTTGGATGGATAGCTAAGTTTAGGTTTAAGAAAAGTAAAAAAAAAAAAATTAAAATTGACGTGAGATTTATATATAAAATAAATGTATTAGTTCCTTGAATTATTTGTTTAAGTATCAATAAAGTTATAAAATATATATTTTAACTACTTTTACTCAATTTGTTAACGTTATTCACATTTTGACAAAGATGGGGTAAAACAAGGAATTAATATTTTGACAAAGATGGGGTAATTCAAGAAAAATATAAGAAAATTAATATTTTGTTTGTAGATTGCTCGGTTCTTCGGTTTTCAAAGGAACGCTATTTTCTACTACCTCGTGCTTCCTCTTCCTTGCACTTCTCCTTGATCTCATTAGCAACACTTTTCTTCTTCTTCTCGGGTTTCACTCCAGGTCTTAATTCCCCAAGCATATATAAAAGCTTCTTTCTTCTTGCTCTTGATCTTCATCTTCTTATTCTTCCTCTTCTTTCTAAAGCTAGCCAATTCTATCTTCTCTTCGTCTTCTTCGGTTCGGTTGCTTCCCTTAAAGCCATCTCATTCCAGATGTAATCAATCCTCATTTCTAAAAAGTTGTCTAGAAATAATCTGATTATTTCAAGATAAGACCACATCAAACAAGCCTAAGTTACCACAAACAAATACAAATAGAAAAAATGAACATGAATATATGAATAAAAATAAATGTATTATGTATACGGTTGAAAAGAGGTTAGGCCAAAAGACAATATATATATTAGGAGTTAGGACTTGTCTGGATGGAATAGTATGAAGAACAAAATATTACTCAAGATGGTAACCAACCCCAAAACAATTCCTATTTATAATCAAGGTGAGATCTCTGTTCTCGGGTTTTCGTATTGGTGTTCTCTTTCTATTGTGATCTATATATGGTATTGCAATAGGAGCCAGTAGATAAAAAAATCGAAAAACAAAATCGGCAAAATTTGACAATTGTTACCAGAATTGATACAATTGGATCACGAGTTCAGATTTCAAGTACCGAAGACAAAAGACGTGCAACCTAAAATATTGCAGTAGTTCTAACAATATTAGACTCAAACATATATGAACTCAATATAACCATAGACTCAAACATACAATACCACTCATTCAAATACTTGTTTCTTCAATTTCAATAAGTTCAGACTCATTCTCACAGATTAAATAAAATCATACAAAACACATAAAAAACAGAATATACTCTTTCACATATCCTCTAATCGATCAGCTCTGTTCCGCAAGCGACGATGAGCTTTCATTTCCAGCTCTAGGCTTGTCTTTAAGCCATGTTTCAAATTTACCACGACAAATGTTTAGGATGCCTATGTCATTGAGTTGATTAGCTAAACTAATACAACTCAGTCCTTGTTTGTCCAAAGCGTGAACATCTACCCCTTGATTCATTAAATACCTAACAATGCTGCAATTTCTTTTTCTAATAGCAACGTGAAGAGGCGTGTCTCCACTTTCATCATAGAGTGTTAGATCTCCACCATAATATACAACTTTACTTAGCATCGTCTCTCCATCCTTCCTTTGAATCGCATCAAAAACGAAACGAGCCATATCCCCTTGGCATAAATCTCCACCACCTCTTTCCAGTGCTTCAATACACTCATAAGAAGTTGTCTTCAATGCATTCCAAAGCGGAACTATACCATCAACATCTATAACAGTTTTTTGAAAAACTATATCAATTCATAAAATTTAAAAACAAACATTAATAATAAAGAATTTGGTATAATTGGTACCTCTAAAGTTAGGATAGGCATTGTATTTTAACAAAATCTTTACCATAATAACATTTGCCTTGGCGGCTGCAAAATGCTGTTAATACAAATCAAACATATTTAGGTTAGTTATTATTTAAAACATTTATCAATAATAAGTTTAATAAAATAAAAAACTTACCAAAACTTTTCTACCATTAGAATCTGCTTGATCTGGATCACCATTTCTCGAAGTAATTTATAAATTAAAGGCACAAATCCTCTTTCGGCAGCAAAGTAGACAGGAAAAGGCAACTCCAAACGTCCGCAGTCTAACTTTTCCTCAATTTTGTTTGATGCTGCCACATTTGTTCCTCTTAAATGCTGATGCACATAAAAAGTAAATAAATACATATTTTAGTAGTTCGCCAAAAATAGTATAAATTATAATATAATTTATGAAACTAACCTTGATCAGATTGTTAAGTATTATTGGGCCATCAACGATATTAGCCTTAATTATGTCGAAAAATTTGGACATGTGCATTCGCAATAGTTTAGTGGACTCAGTTGTCTTAGCAGCTATGTAATGCAATTCCGAACATACCATATTGACCTCACCACAAATTTTATCAACCCCTAAATTTCTCTCCAAATTGTCCTCAATATCAAAAAGATTCTAAAAAATTACAAATATAATTTAGTTAGAAAATATGAACAATAAAATTGAGTTATTAATTTTTATACTTACCATCCCTCCATCAATCAAAATATACATATATGATGAATCTTAATGATTTATTATATATTTATTTGCTGGAAAAAATTTCATTTTCATCTTATAAACCTATTTATGATAAAAAAAAAACATATAATTAGTTAACTAGACAAAACATCATAAAAATCTCAAAGTATTTAACATGTTTGACCAATTGTGAGATGAGGTTGTTAGATACTCCTTCAAATAAACAAACTTCTCGAAATATTTTAAACATAATAATTTAAAATTTCTTTTAATTTATCATGATTTCTTTGTGTAAAACCCAAAAATCAGCCTAAGATTAAATAATAATAATAATAATAATAATTATTAGTGTATCTTACTAAAATAACATTACTAATAAAAAAAATAATAATAATATTTCTAAACAAACATTTTCTAGAATGTGATAGAAGGTTGAAAACTGAATAAAAAAAATATAGCTGCAATTTTTTTTAAAAAAATATTTATACTTATTTTTATTAAAATAAAATTATAAAAAAAAACATATTTTAATTATGAAACTAATTAATAACTCAAAAAAACTTATTATTTTTTATTTTATTGTATATTATTTATCAAATATAATTTTATTTTTAACAAAACCAACAAAATAATCAAATAACAAAACCAATTTAAATCTAAGAATTCATTTCTATAAAAAGCAAAACTGGAAAGTCAAAAAATTAATTAGATAAGATGTGTCAGCAATTAATTTTCAAGACTAATTAGATAACAGTTCAAATAATGAGATTAATAAATAACTGAATAAAAATTAACAAAAGGTTAATAATATTTTAATTTTTCATACCTCTGTAATTTTGAATTTCATATCATCCGTCTTCTTTAAAATAAATTATTCCTATAAAATGGTTGAAATAAGTTATTTTAACACAAAATAATATAATAAAACGTAAAATGAGTATAAAAGAATGGGTTAGAAAGCTTAAAAGAAAGTAGTAAATCAAAACCTGAACAGTGATCCCTTCTCATTTGAAATCTGGAGAAAGGAAGAGTACCCAAAAAAAAATATAAACTATTTGAATGGCCGAAAGGGTTTATTTATACCCAAAAGATAGGGAATCGAAACCCTAAACAAAAGTGGAATTCCGAAATTACCCATATGTGATTTTCTGCTGATCTTTGTCCCCTTCAGAGGCATGGCTTTGGATCGTGCGGATGAGGGCCTTTGGAAAGATGATCGGACGATCAGGCATTGTTCGGGCAGAGGAAGGACAAGCACGCCTCTCTCTTTTTTTCCTTGTTTATACTTTATTGAGATAAAGGGGTACTTTTTCATTGTTCATCTTTGCTTTTCTTGTTTGTTTGATGTTAGTTGAGAATTTTATTATTATTATTATTATTATTATTTAAGGTACAATGATTCATCTTATTCACTTTAGCTTATTCATCATAGAACAGGGTTCGAAAGAAAATAACTCGTTTAAATGAAAAAAAAAATATATATATATGATTATAATTTTTGTGTTAATTTACTAGGCAAAATTATTATAATAAATTATTATGCAAACATTTAATGTAAACTATGAATCAAACGAGCCTTTAACATATTATCCATCCATGTATAATAAATAGGGTTTGATACTTTGATACAAGAAAAAGATAAGCTTTCTTCTTCTCTACAGCAGCAGAACCAAATTAGTGCAATTTTTTTTTTCTTTCTGAAAAGTCTGAACTAATAAAATACATTTAATTTATTCTTAACAAAATTAAAAATAGAAAAAAAACATTATATTAATTTAACAAAATAAATCCAGACAATCTATTTTTTTTTTTATTATTAAACAAAATCATATTTAAAAAAATAAAATGGTAATCTATTTTTTAAAAGTGAACATTATGATATCTGTACATTTTTCTTATAGTTTCGTTTGATTTAGTTTTTTTTTATAAAATTCTAATACATTTACCGTACTAATAATTTTTTTATCGATATCAAAACTTACATTTTTTCGATATACTTTAAAAATCGATATTTTTGATATATTATAATACTATATTTCAATATTGACTTATTAACCTATCAGCTAATAAACTCAATCAAATACGAATTTATAATTATTTTGTTTTTGTAATATATATTACACAAGACTTTGAAATGATTAAAAATATAAAACTATTACAAATAAAATTATGTCCAATCATTATGCCAACTTTTTCCTTTTTTTTCTCTTTGTTTCCTGTTTAAGTCATGTGACCTGCATTGACGTAAACGTGTCCTTGATAATATTTTAGAAGCAATCCTGATCGTCCATTTTATTACCCGTGAGTGTTCTGAGACACCTAACATGCATCCTGACAGTCTATTCTTAGACCATATACTGCAAAGTCTGCAATCAATCCTGATCGTCCATTTTATTATATATTTAAACATAAATAATCTGTTAGTAATTTTAACTAATAAATGAATAAAAAATAATTATAATTAATATATTATACATTTAAACAATTTTCTCTGTAAAATTTAAAATTAACATAAATTCCTAAAAAAAACATGAATAAGCCCTGGTTCACTATTCACCGTGTCAAGAAGTTTGGAAAGAGAGCGTTACTTTAGAAAGATAGTGTGAGTTTAATAATAACATGAGAGGGAGTGAACATATTTTTTAAAATAAATTTTAATTTATTGAAGAATATTGATATGTTTATTGAAAATATGAGAAATTTTTGTAAGAAAATTTAAAATTATTAATATATAATAATAAAAATAAAAAATAAAATAATTTAAAATTTATTTAATAAATTTAGTGATTTAATTAATATGATTATATTTAAATATTTTCTTTTTATTATGGTTAAAATTTTCTAATAGACAAAAGAGATAAACACTGTATAGTATTAGAGAGGAAAAAAAAAATTTAAAATGAGTTTTTTTTTTTTAATTAGTTATATAAGATTTTGGATAATAGATATAATTTTCTGGTCGATTAGAGTTATTTAAGAATTTAGAGAGATAAAAATAATAATAATTGTGGATGATTTTAAGGAGATAATAATTATTTTTTTGATAAAAGACTTAAAAAAATATTTGATATATGTAAAAAAATAAAAAATAATTTAAAATTAAGAATATTTTAATATTTTGATTAATGATTTAAGTATTTTGATAGAAGAGAGGAGAGTGAAATAATGTTTAATTTTGTTAGAGTTATCTAAAATCCAAACTGAACAATGAGTTTTAAATATTTTTTTATACATAATTTTATTTGAAATAGTTTCTTACATATTTATTTTTGTTTAAAATAATAAGACTATTTCAAACAATAAAACAAGAAGAACATAACTACAAGTATGAATAATTTTTTTTTTTCTATTGTCTAAATTTAAAACCTTTTGATAACTAATTTAAAATTATATCGTATAAAGTTCTAACTAAATTGGGTTTCTTTTTCAAATCAAATTATATTTATTATTACTTTCAATTCATTCTCACTAAAGGAATAGGGAGAATCATTTTTGTGTAAAGTATGTCTAGCCACTGATTTAAGTATGTAACTAAATTAAATTACAATATTATATTTTATATTTGTAATTTTTATAGTATTATTTATATTTTAATTATAAAATTATTAGACATTTTTTGCTCTTCAACATTAATCTTTTTTTTTATTTTTTATTGTTTAGAGTGATTTTAAAAGCACACCAGAAACCTACCATATTTAAATATTTAATAATAAAATATATGAGCATACCGACACAAAATGCCTTCTTTGTGTGGGAGAGGAGAAAACCATTGATAAGCTTTTGGGAAGCTACTCCTTTGTTTCATTGATATAAAGGAAATTTGCCAAGGCAAGGGATTTCTCAATTTCCCAAATAAATGGTGTGATATAAAGGAACTTGCTCTCGTTAAGTCGAAAGGTGATCGATTCTCTTTTGTCTTCAAATGTTGTTTTTCTGTCATTTTATCGTGATTTGATAAAAAAAAATGCTAAAACTTTCATTAGATTTCAAAATAGTGTGGAACAATTTTGGAGGAATATTAGGTTTGATGTTGCTCATGTGCATACGTGGAGAAGGATTCCTATTTATTAGAATATAAGATTATATATAAATATATTATCTTATATTCTAATTTGCATATAAAAGATAACTTTTTTTTTCTCTTCCACTCTCTAGTAGAGCTAGAGTTGAAAACTATGCATTTGTCAATCTAATTGGTAGAATAAGGTCATCTTTAGTGCAATATTTGGTATCTTTTTTACTATTAATAGGGTTTAGGGATGCTACTTTGCGTTATCATGGACATGACCTTCATTGTTTAAATTTATTTTATTATTATTTATTTTTAAATGGCTTATAACACGTTATTTGAATTGAATGATTTATGATGCGTTATAGAACAAAAACAATTCTTATACCAAGATTGATTAAATTGAATACCCTCAAAACAGTTAACATCATTGCCTGAATATAGAATGACTATAATTTTCACTTTTTTTTTTTTTCTTTTTTTTTGTCTTTTTTGTTTTGGGGTTAAATTTAAAGATTCTATGTTTGCCAATCACTTCATATAACTATACAAATATACAATACACTTCATATAACTACAAATAATATTCCATAACTATATATAACACTCCATATAACAACATATAACTGTATAATACGTTTCATATAATCCATATAACTATACAATAAGCTCCAAAATGTTTAACGCTTAATTATTTTTCTTCCTCTTGTCATTCAAGATAGGAGGTGTAAGAAATCTAATCGGTTTATTGTATTCTCTTCTTAGATTTTTCCGAGGTTGCTCATTTATAATCTCCTGATTTTCTATCACGCATACTCCTGAACTTGAAGGGACGTAGCGA
The DNA here is from genome assembly GCF_907164915.1 of Impatiens glandulifera. Taxonomy (NCBI): domain Eukaryota; kingdom Viridiplantae; phylum Streptophyta; class Magnoliopsida; order Ericales; family Balsaminaceae; genus Impatiens; species Impatiens glandulifera. The sequence continues at coordinate 16,257,261 of NC_061864.1, forward strand.
CAGTGGATGTGTTTTCAGCACTAATTGGTTGGACATTAGTGATGGAGGAGGATCTTCCTTGTACACCGTTTTAAACTATTTTTTTAAAATTTTTTCTTTTGTAGGTATTATTTTCTGAGCTTCGCTACTCGTTAGGTGGATTTTCATCTTTTTATTAAATTTAAAAAACAAATGAAAAAAATATGATATTGAATTTTTAATTGTTTAAAATATTATAATATTTTTTATTTGAAATTTAAATTTTATAAAAATTAAACTAAATATTTCAATATTTTAGTTATAAATTTAAAAAATGATAAAAATATATAAATTTTAAGTAAAAAAAACTAAATTAAACTAATTGTAGATTTTTTTTCTACTCTCACATTTCTAGGTATATATTTATTTTTATCACATATCTTGAAATACTATTCAAAATATTGCTGTCATATTTGTATTATTCTTTTTTAAATATTATTATTTCTTTATATCACAACTCATAAAAATAGTATTCATTACATGTATGTTTTATTTATTATTTTCTTTTTTAAGTTGATTTTATTTGTTTACCTAATGAATCATGAAAGAGTATTATTATAACTATATATGTGCATATATATATATATATATATATATATATATATATATATATATATATATATTTTTCTGTCTTATACGTTTATATACAAATCATGGCAAAATAAATTAGAAAATAATATTTTTTTGTTATAATATATTCACCATAAATTATGAATCAATGAATTATGGTTAAAATTTGAATTACTTAATTAATTAAGTAGTTAATAATAATAATACCTTAAAATTTTAATTAATTAATTTTATTTTAATTTTATATTTAAAATTTAAATTTTATAAAAATAATTAATATTTTAGTAGATAAATTTAATAATTAAATAATTAAAAATCAATAACACTTAATATACAGATATATAAGTTTCAAATAAAAATTCTTAAACAATCCATATCTAAGCTTTATAATTTATTCTTAATATAATATATTTTTTATTTAAAATTTAAATTTAATAAAAATAAAGTAAAATGATTATTAATTAAGATTTTATAAGTAAATAATTAAATTTATTCAAATAAAAATATTTTATTAGTTTGTTTGATAATTAAAAAAAAAATATATATATTAAAATTTGAATAAATATTATAAAACAAAATTCAAATCAAACTAGCTCTAATATATATATATACTAAAAATCATAAAATTACATGTTTTTGTTAATAAAAAATAATTAATAAATTTGACCCTACGATACTGTTACCAACATGCTGGGAAATTGGATGAAATGACCTATTAAAGTGCCTAAATATATAAATGGACCGGTCTCATAATACTTGAAAAATGAACTTTTTTGTCTTGCGAAAAGTCTATAATTTCGTGCGTCTGATTTATCGTTCAATTACGAGAAATGAAACTCACGCATTTTCATCTAAAACATGTGAGTTGATTAACGCGTTTTAGATGAAAATGCGTGAATCGCATTTTTCGACTTTTCATTTACGGGAAATGTAACTCACACATTTTCATCTAAAACGCGTTAATCAACTCACGCATTTTAGATGAAAATGCGTGAGTTTCATTTCTCGTCTTTCATTGCATATATAGATTTTTTTGCCTAATTTAAAACAAAACCCCATTCACGAATATCGATCGACTCTCTCCCACCCCGACTTCCAAAACTTCGTCTTTACAACTGTCGACTTTCCATTCCAACTTCGTTCAACATCATCGATCAACCTCGTTCAACATCATCGTTCGTCGTCCGTCATCCGTCTCTTCGATATATTCAAGTGAGTTTAGGGCTTAGGGTTTAGGTTTAGGTTTAGGTTATGTTTTGGTTTAATATGTAATATTCTCTTCGATATATATTCTGCCGTTTATATTGATGGATATTGATGTATTTAGCTTTTAGGGTTCATGTATCATATATTCGTTTATGTGTGTATATGAGTGTATATGCTTTTAGGGTATATGACGAGTATTATATCAATGTTCTTATTTTACATGCATGCATTTCTCGTTTATTCTTTCATTTCACGAGCATTGTGTCATTTCTTGTATATTAGTGTTCTTAACAAACGAGAAATGACATTTGTTATGTTTCTTGTATATCACTGTTCTTAACAAACGAGAAATGACATTTGTTATGTTCTTGTTAAGAAATGGCATTTTCGTGTATTCTTTGATGTTGCTTGAGTTGTTATATTATGTTTTTCATATTAATGTATTTAGAACTGTCAATTTGCAAGCATTTCTCAATGGTTAATTCTATTAGTATTTTAGATTATTAAAAATTATTAAGACAACTAGTTGTAACATGATTTTGGTTACCTTACATATCAAAACAATTCCTGTCTTTCAGATTGCGGTGAGCTTTTTGGTGGGAATATGGGGTCTTATTTGAAATAGTTTAGGTAATTATAATTTTCTGGAATTGTTTACTCGAATGTTGTTCCTTGTTTTGTAGATGGAGTCCACCATAATTCCTGAGTTTGCTGGGAGGGTCTCATGGAAAACCAATATCGAAAAAATTGCCTCCAAGTTTGTTTCAATGAATCTAACGGAAAGGGTAGAGTAAACCCAATTCAGATTCTTATTCAAAAGATACCCATTACTACGGTTTTTAGGAACGATTATACACCAAATGCTCCTCAGGAAGTCCAGCTCAAATTCTATGGAGATGAAGTTTCTCGTGAATGGAGAAGAGTTGTGCTTCGGGATAAAGGAGTTTGTAGTGGTCACATGCCTCAATTTTGGGAGATTTCTTGCGGAGGAAACCATTTTCAATCAGGTTAAAGAATGTCCACCTTTGGTTGTTAAATATTTTAAAAGTAATCAACTTGTTAGAACAACAGACTTTCATTCAAAATTCGTGTCCTGCTCTGATAAGGAAGATGCATGGAAATTGGGGCTGATATACCTAGTTTCCCAATATCTCTTCGCCCTTGACCCAAATAGGATAATAAATATCAAACTCCTCAGCATGGTCGAGGACATCGACACTTTCTCAATTTTCCATGGGGAAAGTTGTCCTTTAGAGCAACCATAAAGGGTTTGACCAATGACCTTGATCGCTACAGGTTGCTATATCTAGAGAAGAATAAAGCCATGTGGAAGAAGAACAAAGACATGGATGTCGATGTTTCTTATACCGTATATGGGTTCGCACTAGCCTTACAAGTGTGGACCTATGAGATTTTCCAAACGTTTGTCCATAATCTTGCAAGTAAAACGATGCTCCAAGCGCAAGAGCTTGTCTGCCCAAGGATAATACAGTACAAATCCAGGAGGAAGAGCACTGCATCTGATCTTCACACTGCCCTACAAGGCAAGATTGTCAAGAAGATGGAATTGTTTGAAGAAGAGAAGATCTTATATGTTGGGGAGGACTTTGAAGATATGAGAGGTAATGTTTATGATGTCTTTTTTGATCTTGATTGCAGAAAGAGGAAATTTGGAGATATTGAAAATGTAGTTCCTCATAAACCTGACATGAGGAAGAAAAGACAAATTACTCCTGCCAAAGAAAACCTTCAACGAGTAGAAGAACTCGCAACCCTACCCCAGCACCAGCAACTCTTATTCTGTCGAGAGCGCCACGAGTAGAAAAGATGATGAATCCTCTCCCACGACTCTAACAACAACAACTCCCCATGATAGATGTAGATTTGATGAACTTACAAAGGAGCTAAATAAACTAAAAACTGATATAAGAACTGAAATAAATCTCATAAAAGATATGTTAAATCAACTACAACAACAGTTTGACATATTATCAACCACACTAGGAGAAAAAAGAAGGTGAATGAGGAAGACAAGGATGAGGAAGATTTGGAGGAGATAGATGAGGAAGATTTGAATAAGGTGAATGTGTTCCTTAGGATTTGTTGAATGATGATAATGCCAGGCTTGTGGAGAAGAAAGACAATGCCGGGCTTATGGAGAAGACGAAGAATGAGGATGTGTTGATTGATGATAATATTGAGGTATGGTCTTATTCTAGTATTTGGTGTATTTTGAGCATATGGTGTATTTCGAGTATATGGTCTAATTAAAGCATTTTGTTTTTTTAGGATGGGCATATGGTGGAGGATGATTTGGTGAATGATGAGATTATGGAGAAGAAGATTGATGATATTGAGGTATGTATGGTGTATTTCTCGCAATTGTTGTGTTTCTCGCAAATGGTCTAATTCAATCATTTTGTTTTATAGGATGTGATAGAGAAGAACAATGATGGGCTTGTGTTAGAAGCTGATGTGCTTGATGAGAAATTCAATGATGGGATTGTGGAGAACAAGATTGAGGATATTGAGGTATGTATGGTGTGTTTCTCGCAATTGGTGTGTTTCTCGCAAATTGTGTATTTCTCGTAAATTGTGTATTTCTCACAAATTGTGTATTTCTCGCAAATGGTGTATTTCTCGCAAATGGTGTATTTCTCGCAAATGGTGTGTTTCTCGCGAATTGTGTATTTCTCGCAAATGGTGTATTTCTCGCATATGATGTGTTTCAAGCCTATGGTGTGTTTCTCGCAAATGGTGTATTTCTCGCAAATAGTCTAATTCAATCATTTTGTTTTTTTTGTAGGATGGGCTAGTGGAGGAGAAAGTGGAGGAGAAGAACAATGATGAGATTGTGGAGGAGAAGGTGGAGGATAAGAACAATGATGGGATTGTGGAGGAGAAGGTGGATCATATTGTGTTTTTCTCGCAAATGGTGTGTTTCTCGCATTTGGTCTAATTCAATCATTTTTTGTAGGATGGGATAGTGGACGAGAAGAACAATGATGGGATTGTGAATGATAAGGTGGAGGATATTGAGGTATGTATGGTGTATTTTGAGCATATGGCGTGTTTCTCGCAAATGGTATATTTCTCGCATATGGTATATTTCTCGCATATGGTCTATTTCTTGCATATGGTGTATTTCTCGCATATGGTCTATTTCTCGCATATGGTCTCGACCTCAAGCACTAGGCACTGTGTGTTCTACGAATGAAAGAATGGAGAATTGATGTTTATGATTGCGATTAGTCAATTTTCAAAGACGACGATTTTGTAGAATTCATGATATTCATTTGTCAAATGTTGCCACCCTTCCTTCATAAAGCATTGTCTGAAGTTCAAATGGCCAGGTATCCTAACATGAGAAATGAGACTTTAAGATTTCGTAGAATCTCACATCCAGAAGTACCAAAAGCAACAATAAGTGGGGACTGTGGCGCTTTTGTATTAATGTATATAGAGTACCTGACTGCTAAACTTTGTCTAGAAAATTGCATATCAGATAAGATAAAATTTTATAGAGAAAAGTGGGCAGTCAGGTTGTTCCACCAAATTTTAGAGCCTAGAAGTTGTAATATGTTGAATATTGTTTAACATGTTGTGTAATACTGAATATTATTGTTGTAACATGTTGTGTAATAATGAATATTGTTATCATCATCATTAGAAAGTGGGCAGTCTAGTATCCTAACATGTTGTGTTATACTGAATTGTAATACGCGTGAGTTATAACTCACGCATATTACAATATGCGTCAGTGACTACTCATGCATATTACAACATGACTCACGCATATTATAATATGCGTAAGTTACTACTCATGCATATTATAACATGACTCATGCATATTGTAATACGCGTGAGTCATAATTCACGCACATTGTAATATGTGTCAGTTATGACTCACGCATATTACAATATGCGTCAGTTACTACTCACGCGTATTACAACATGACTCACTCACGCGTATTACAATAATTGTGAGTCACTGTTTGTTCAACCAGTTGAGTCATTAGCATGGCCAACCTAGATGGACACTTTGTGGCTTCTCTGTTTACATAATTAAGATTCAAATATTCTAAAGAGAAATCTAATGCATTTGGTTTTCAATGAATAAGTCCAAAATAAGTTTACATTTCATAATAAATTTGGTTTTCAATGAATAAACCAATGCAGCACCGCTTTTCCTCTACATGCGCATGCGTTCCTTCAGTTGCTTGGGTCCTACTTCCATTAAAATCAAATATAAAAACAGTTAGATAATCCTTAACCACTTAGAATTAAACACTATTTTGTATTCAATTCACTATAAATGTAAAAAGTCTTACATGAGATGATGGTTGATGTTGCTGCTGAGATGATGATGGTTGATGTTGCTGCTGAGATGCTAGTCTTGCAGTAGATGGTGCAAGCTCACTGATTTACATGTTGCTCTGTTATGACCCTGACCACCACATGAGCTGCATCGTCTTCGGACCTTAAAAGTCTCACCTTGGGATGACCTATATTTTGTTGTTGGTCGCCATTTCTTCACCTTAATAGGTGGTTTTAGACAGACACATTGTTTGATAATTTTCGGAATATCCCATTCTTTTTCATCACCAAGAGGATAACATGTCTCCGAATATGCATTCAACCACATTTGAGTTGAGTAATACATGAAAGAGATAACGATTAAACATGTGAGAAATTGGTTAGATAGATAGATTAAAGATAACGATTAAAAATGCAATTGTTACCTTGAGCAAAACTCATAGGGATCCAATTTTCGTGTACGGACAGCAACTAGGGCATGAGTACAAGAAAGACCAGATACATCAAATACCCTACAACTACAAGTCATTGCGTGTAAGTTAACTTTAAAATGAGATTCACCGTCATGCACATAAAACTCGAATCGGTTAAGTAAATTGATGTTATACAGTCTAGCTTTCTCAGCTTGCTCACGTAAGAATTTTTCACAATATTGAGATAAACGTTCTTTGTGATTATCCGCTTTTTCTCTTCTAATTTGAAACCAATCCTGTATTGTGAATCTTAAATATTCAGCTAAGGTTGATATGAGATACTTTCTAGCTTCTCTACTGTGACTATTAAAACTCTTGGCTTAATTGCTTGTCATTCGATTGTATCATTTATCGGGGAAAATGCACGACTCCATCTCTCCATCCCAATATCTGCCAAATAGACAGCTATACGAGGGTCCTTAATCCTGATCTTGTCAAAAAACCGATTAAACATTGGGACAATGTATGCACGAGAAGCCAATTCAAATTCTGCGTGACAGTGATCATTTTTAAATCTGGCCATTATATTCATCTTGATGTGATGTGGTATGTGCATGCACCGTGATATGTTTCTGGAAAAACTGAGCACAATGCATTAGCAATACTTGAGTGTCTATCGGATACGAATGCGAGATCTTGGACTGATCCAATTGCCACTCTTAGTTGTTGCATGAAATATGTCCAAGAGTTATTATTCTCTGAATCAACCACGTCAAAAGCAACAATATATAGTTGCTCATTTGCATCCAATACTATAGCCACCAACAATTGACCTCCAACCTTATGCTTAAGAAAATTGGCATCGACGCACAACACAAGACGACAACTGGTTCTAAAACCCCTAATTGAGAGGCCTAGGGACATGAACATATACCTGAAATAGCCGTGTTCATCCGTCTGTATGTCTGTTATGGTATCCGGATTATTCATCTCCAACATGTAGAGGTATGATGACAATTTACCATAGGAATCCCCTACAGTTCCTCGCACCGCCATTAGGGCATGTTCATCTTTCTCTCTTTAACAATGGCATCTTCTTCTTCTTTCATTGACTCTTTCACAAGCCCTAATTTACCGCTCCACAACCCACAATGCATCACCTTCATCCGATCGCATCCTTTTCCCCGTTCTCTCCGCTGGTCATGCTCTACTTCACCTTGTTGGATATGACAGTGTTAAAGGTTTTCTTTTCTCACTTAATTAGCTAGATTTAGATCTAACAGTTTATATGCTAGAAATGAATGTGTTATCTTAGATTACATCATTTTTTACATCTCAGGAACAAGATCCGAAGAGTTTCCGTCAATGGGGAAGCAGCAGTACACCTGGTCATCCTGAAAATTTGAAACCCCTGGTGTTGAAGTTACAACTGGTTTGGATTTCTGTCAAGATGTTATTAGATTTTGATTCAAATTGATATATAGTCATTATCTGTTATTGTTAATCATCGGTTTCCTAGCATGATTCATACTAGAGCTAGCTGCTAGCTTTTTACATTGTTCTTGAACATATTATTTTCTAATCCAATACAGGAAGTCAACCAGCTACATACATCACGGCCCCTCTATACCTTATGAAAAGGAAAATCAGTCAATGGCTTCACAGGAGACTTCAGAACAGGAAGATAAAGAATAGCAAACATGCTTGTTTTTTTGCATGTGTACTGGGTAAGGCTCATCTAACACCCAACTATTTTTTTAAATATTTTTATTCTGATTAAATATTACACATGAAGAATATCATTTAATTTAAAATATAGTTACTATTTATTAATCAATTGTACAAATCTGGTTGGGGGATAGAAGAGAATAATATATCCTTCATGAACATAGAAATGTGAATCCATTTAAAAAGGGTCATTAGGAGCCTGACCATGTTGTTCATTTTCTGGACTGGAATAACTTTGTAAGGATTCTATTCTAACTTTTATTTTTTTTTTCAACCCTGACCTTTTTTCAAAATAGAGAAATTTTGGTGACTTCATTTTGAACAAACATTATATATTATAATAAAGAGATCATATTTATTGACATTATGGGTGATATGCACATTATGTGAGTTTCTGTATTCATTCCTAAGGATGGACCTAATAGATGATCCACACTTGACTTCTCATTCATCAGGTTCAATTGACGAGACCAAAGGTTGATGGCCTCTTGGATGATCATGGAGGTATTAATTATGCTTTTTGGTCATGTTTTATTTCTTTTTGATGGTTTTTTTTATAGATCTTACTGTTATAATATGTTTATTAGAAAATGAACTTGTGAAATAGGTGAATATTGATTATGTGTATGATTTTTAAATTGAGATTATTGGTTTGATCTGCTTTTATCTTTGATAGGTAAATTCAAGCATATGATAATTCACTCATCAATGGCTGACGGGATTTTCTCTTCTCTATTTTTCAGGTAAAAACCTCTATTTTCTAATAGACTTCTAATTTCCATTTAGTTCCTGAAATTACTGAGATATTTTTTATTATATTTTTAATATCAGTAATGGCTCTACAAAGGTAATACCATTTGGAGAGTTAATATTAATAATGATTAATAATGACATTACCTTTAGAGAGTTAATATTAGTAATGACATTACCCTTAGTCTTATGATCATCACCAACATTAGCCTTATGTCGAAAAATTTAGACCTCTTTATTCGCAATAATTTAGCTGACTCCGTTGTTTAGCTACTATAAATTGCAATTTGAAATATACGAAATTGAGCTTATCACAAATTTTATCAATCCTAAATTTCTCTTCAGATTGTCATTCATGTAAAAAAAAATAATGTAAAAAAATAATTATAATTTAGTTAGAAAATATAAATAATAAAATTGAGTTATTAATTTTCGTACTTACTTTTCATTAATTAGAACATACATATTGATAAAACGTAGTGAGTTATTACATATTCATGAAAAAAATTCTATTTTCATCCTAGATATGATTTATGATAGACAAAAACATCTCTGAGATTAGGTTGTTAGGTAATACTCTTTCAAATAGGTAGACTTTTCGTATTGTAAAATAAATTGAAAGGCTAAATCTAATATACTTGGAAAGTTAATTCTTCGTTTCTTCATCAACAAAACCAATTTTTAAGTTGTGCCATACCTATCTCATATTATCTTATCGAAGAATTTGACAAATTATTATTACAAATCAAATAAACTCTTACCATATATATCTGATATAAATAAGAAAACAGTACGATAAAATGAAATGCAATGTATAAAAATATTAATAATACTTACAAAGTATTCAGCATCTTTTTTCGTTATGAACGAAAGTATTGCTCAAATTTTTGAGTATATAAACGAAAATGTCTTGTTAATAAACATGAATATATATTATCTAATAACATTTTTCATTGATTAATGACGTGTAAGTCTGCGTATCCAACTATTATAATGGTTGTGATAGATAAATACATTAAAATAATATATTTTTTAATTAAACAATTTTGTTAAAAGTGACTTTTTATAACTCTAATTCAAGTTTTAGACGGATACATATAATGGGCGATAAATCGAAAATAAATAAAAGATTTTAAATGGGCTAAATAAAATATTCTAAATGGGCAACGTTTCTCACTATCCATATAGAAGCTTGTATTTACTTTTTGACTTTTCATTATTACATGTATCCGTACAAAACATAGATAGGAGATATAGAAGTTCACTTTTAATAAAAATGTTTGATTATAAAATATATCATTTCGATATATTTATCTATCAAAACCATTACAACAATTGGATAAAGAGACTTGTACATAATTAATAAATGAAAAATGTTATTAGGTAGTATATATATTTTTTAACATGATATTGATTGTTTATATACTTGAAAATTTGAGAAATATTTTCGTTAATAGCGAAAATGATTTGTATATTTTATAAACATTACTGTTTTTTTTACATTTCATTATAATTTTTATTCTACTGTATTTTTTTTTTTATAATGGAGACATATTGCAATGGATTTGTCTTATTTAACACATAATAACAATTTGCCCAAATCACTCCAATATAGAATAATGAGATAGGTACGACATAACTTAAAAAATGATGATGTTGATGAACAAACGAAGAATCAACTTCGAAAGTTCATTAGATCTAGCATTTCGATTTTTCTTTACAATAATCTTATTCGAAAAATCTACCTATTTAAAAAAATATCTAACAACATGATGTTACAATGGTTAAGAAATTATTAAATATTTTGAGATTTATTGGTATTTTTGTCTAATTAACTAATTACATATTTTTATTGTAATTTATGTGTATAAGATGATTTTTTTCGTTAAATGAATATGTAATAATTCATTACTATTTATCCTATATTTATCATATGTATGTTATAATTAAAGGGTGAGTACTAAAAATAATAACTTAATTTTATTATTTATATTTTTAAACTAAATTATAAGTATTATTTTTACATAATCTTAATCTCTGTAGAGAAAATTTATCTGTTAAAATTTATGGTGAGTTATTTGATATGTTTAGTGTTTAGTTATTTGATATTTGACAGATGCGCATTCGTGTGCGATAGCCTGCAATAGCTTTCGACATATGCATTTTAAACCCAAAACGATTCAGCCAGCCAATAAACTTAAACCTAAACCTAAAACTAAACTTAAACAATAAACACTAAAACCCTAGTCGTTCTGCTTCTGCTTGGATAATCGTTCACACTAAAACACTAAAGCCTTCGACAAATGCATGGAAGGTAAAAGACAAAAAACAGGAAAAACTCACCTTCAATGATAGTCATTCTGCTTGGATCGTCGTCGGGGGCTCGGATATGTCGTCGGGGGCTCGGATAGTCGTTGGGGTCGGGGGAGAGGTGGGGTTTCGTGGGCTTGGATCGGTCGTCATCGGGGAGAGTTTGTCGTTTGGAAATATGAAAAGAGGAGGAGAGGGAGGAAAACGGGGAAAACTGAAGGGGAGGACGGGAAAGGATGGAAAACTGTTTTTTTTTTTAATTTAAGGGCAAAAACGTCTTTTTCCATAGGGAAAATGTTATATTTGAAAAAATCATTTAGCCTATGCTAAATTTGGAAATAACCCTCTTATGAGGGTTATTTCGTCAAATTTCCCGAATAAAATATCTTATATAATGTCATTAATTTTTACATTGTATTACTTAAATTATTTATCAAGTTATTTAAAAAAATAAAATTGTAATTCTACATTAAGCTTTTGACATTAGCTAAGCTTTAGAACTTAGATATTTTTTTTTTAGTTTACTTTTTTTTTGTCTTACAATTTTCTATTTTCTGCAGTATATATATTTTTGTCACGTGTAAGGATGTTAAATCTAAACTAATTATATTTCTGTAAAAGGGAAAAAAGTCAGCATTAGACTAGGTTAATAACAAGAAAAATAGGGTTATTCCCAACCAATATATTTCCATTATTAGCTTAAGTAAACAAGTGTTTGAAATAGGTTCAAGATTTCAATTATAATTATTTTGCTTCCAATATATTTGAAAATTGATATCATCTTGGAATTTTGATTGCCCTGGCCTAGAAAGAAATGAGAGATTGGACCACCTAGCCCAAACTCAGCGTTTTTGTATGGGTCAAAATATTGAGCTTTCATTTGCCAAGCCTTATGAAATAAAACAAACTATCTTATTGCTAAAGATTAACGAGCTGATGAAGGTAATTTGTTAACTATATATATAGTTTGCTTAAGTTAGATTTTTTTTGTTATTTGAGATTATTACACCAAACTACTACTACTACATAATTAATCCAAATAACTATTGTACTTGCCTCTGCCTGTAACTTGCCTACTATATGGGTTTCTCATCCAACCCGGAGTTCAGCCACCGGAATCCCATCGCGTTCACCTCCACCATCTCGGCTCTCGGGTTCTCTATTCTCCCATCCAAACTAAATCATCCTTAACTTATTCATAGTCTTAAAAAATTCATAAATAGGCCTTATAACGTTATAATGGGTTATTTGGAAGAAACTAAAAATGGAAAGCTGGTAAAAACAATTTTAGTGTCTAATTATGAAGGACAAAATATATATATATATATATAGATGCTTAATTTTGAAAGTGTTCGGATTGATGGGTCGAGAGTTGTGCTTAATTTGGATATATATGTGAGAGTAAATAGATACTTGGGTCGGATTCTGGGTTGACCCGTCCATAAACTTAAAACGGTTAAAAATAAAATTAAAAATGTTATAGATATGTCTTGAACTCACATCCTAACAAAACAAATACAACTCTTTAACCAACTATGTTAAATTCAACACCAAATTTGATGAACGCAGAACATTTTTAACTAACTAATATATATATATATATATATATATATAATAATATAATAATAATAATAATAATAATAATAATAATAATAATGCTTAATTTTGAAAGTGTCCGTATTGCTGGGTCGAGAGCTCTAATTAATTTGGATATATATGTGAGAGTAAATGGATATTTGGGTCGGATTTTGGGTTGAACCCGTCATAAACTTAAAACGATTAAAAATAAAATTAAAAATGCTATAATATGTTTTGCAACCTAATAAAACAAGTAAAACTCTTTAACCAGACTAATAACACTTTATATTTTAAATACAACACCAAATTTGATGAACGCGAGACGTCGTAACAATATATTTTTATTCGTGTGCATCGAACGAAAATCTTTCTCACGGATATAATAGGGCTATGTTATATGACGTGGACTTGGGTCCGCCTCCTGATTGTCAAATGAAAAGGATCAAACATGGTCAGCATCGCCTTCTCCTCCTCGGGCCTCACCTTGCCTTCTAATTAATTAATTCATTCATCATTTCTATTATCATTATTGTGTTCTTTAATTTATAAATCAAACAATTCTTAATTATCAAAATCAAACCACAATTTGTGTATGTGGATACCATATTATAATATTGGTTAATTAATATATCATAATCTAAATTTACATGTATATATTTTGGTTAATTGTGTATTCCAAACTTATCCCTCTTTTAGGTAATACTCATCGAACTTTCTAAATTATCAATCTCGACCTAGGAAGGGAAAAATGGCCTAACTGAAATCATATGATGCAAAGTGAGGGTAAGTTCGTCTTAATTGAAATTTTGTTAGGGAATTAAGACTCTAAAGAAATAAGAGTTATTTTTATTTGTCTAACTTCAAAAGAATAAATCAAAATTAATTATATCAAAACTTATTTAATGAAATGAATTTGTATTAAGTTGTAAGTATTAACAATTAATTGATGACTAGGAAGAACTTCAAGAAGCTCTCTTTTGTTTCTAAAATAATATTCAAATAATATTCTCTATATATATATTCTCAAATTGATGATCTACAATACCCTCATCATCCTTCTCCAAATTAAGATGTTGATACATTTTAAGGGTGTATTTGAAAATCATAAAATTGAAATTGGAATTAGTCTAATTTCAATTTCTAATTTTGATACACCGTTTAAGATTAAGAATTGAAATTGAAACTAGAATTCTAATTAAATTTAAAACAAGTTAATTTTATAATTATTAATTTCACTATTTTTACCTCAGAATTGTAATTCTAATATTATTTTTTCTGTCTTTTCTAAACAAAAAATCTTAATTATTTTATCATTTACATCATGATAAACTTGTTTAATAGATTTTTATTTTAATTTAGGATTTTCAAATGTCAAGCATATATATATTAATTTTAGTAAATTAACATTTTGAACCATTATATTTTTTTAATTTATAAAATTAAATATTAAACTGATTATTTTGATAGAGAATCGGATCCTAGAGAATTTTTTTTGAAACATGAACTATCTAATAGTTATGTAAAACAAATATTTTAATAATATATATAATATACATTAAAATTATATTAATTAGATTCTTCTTTTAAATTTATAAATTAAATTTGAATTACAATTCTATAATTTTTATAAATATAAAAATTGAATCGTAATTTAATATAAATTCTCGTAAAATTAGAATTATAATCTAAGTCCAATTCAAATTTGAATCATTGCTTAGGGTTTTACAATTCAGTTCTTTGTTACTAATAAGTTTGGTTTCTCTTTTTTTTAACATCCAAATTATGTTTCTTAAAATATTTTATTGTTATCTTAAAGTTTGTTTTTTTATTTTAAACATTAATAGTTATGTCAGGACTATATTATTATTTTTTGGTTTTACTTTAAACAACTTAGTTGGGTAATAAGAACTTTTGTAAAAAAAAAAATTGTGCTTTAACACACCATTCTCGATTTTCTAATAATATGGTTAAGACAATTCCTTCTTAGAGATTATAGCAATTTAAAGTTTTTCTATTTTATCTAATTATAATGTTTTCGGAGCATAATCTAATATTTACATATTGTATTTTATAATTAAATTATTTATAGTGCTGGTTAATATCTTGGTTTCATAATTTTAATTTATTTATTTTAATAATATATTAAGAAAAATAAATTAATGGGTTAATTTAATTTTGTTATTTAAGATAATTCAATTAAAGTTTTTTTTTAAAAAGTTATGTATAATAATATATTAATCTTTTAAACATAGCCATAAAAGTATATTTTTTACTAAAGTTGTCATAAAAGTATATTTTTATCTGTAGTTAGTGGTTAGAGTTTGAGTTAGAGCTAGAGTTAGAACTAGAGATACGATGATATGTTTAAAATTTATTTAAAACTATATTTTTTACAATATTTTATATTTTAATGAAATATTAATTTAAATAAAAATAATATTTTGAAATATATTTTTAATTATATATATGTTAATAAATTTAATAACATTTGTAACTAAATGTTTTCAAAACAAAAGATGGGTGAAAGAAAAATTAGAGTTTTTTGATTTGTAATTATTTAAAAAAAATATGATTATAATTATGTGAAAATTGATTAAATTATTATTTTATATTTAAATTTATATTATTAAAATAAATAATAATATTTTAATTAATAAATTTAATAATTTAAAATATATATAATATTATAAAATTAAAAATAATGAAATAACTCAATACCAGTGCCGTCCTAAAAGTAAGTCTAGAATCTCATATTTATCTGTAGCCCAGCACAGATAATTTATTTATTTATTTATTTATTTTATTATGTGATTTGTCATTTTTCTGTAAAAAAGAATGAATATTTATCAACCCAGCACAATTTATTTATTTATTTTATTATGTGATTTGTCATTTTTCTGTAAAAAAGAATGAATATTTATCAAGATAAAAACTTAAATAGAATACACCAGAGTAAAATAAAACATTAAATAATAACAATTTTTAAATAACACATCAAATAATAACAATTTTTTAAGGATATTCATTTAACATGTGATTCCTTGAAAATTATTTTGATAATTTATTTACTAGTTCTTTATACAAATAACTAAAGTATTCCTTAATACTTTTTATATGATTTCATTTTCAAATAAAATAAAACGTTAGTAATAAAATTTGTGAAGTAATAATATTAATCAACATTAAATTTTAAAATAATGAAAAAAAATCTTTTTTTTTTATATTTTTTGTTTTAATTGATTAATTATTTTTAAAGATGTCATTTATTTTAATATTATAAAACATAATTAACTTAAATAATAATAAAAATAATAATAAACAAAATCATAATATTATAAATATTGTGAAGAATAAGAAATATGAAAATGTTATCAATCATTTAACAAATGAATACAAAATGATTAAATCAAGATAAATATATAAATAAAAAAACCTCAACTAAAACAATATCTTTACAAAATATAATTAGATACTATTCTAATATTCAAATATTCTTTGTATTTTTATAAATATACTAAGTTGTTTGGCTTACGAGAATTCACCTGATTTTAGAATCCAATTTTGTTGAAAACTAATTTGATAGTTTATTGTATTGCAAATCATTTACAATATTTAGGCAATCTTTTTTCTGATTTTCATTATTTATTAAACATATTTTCTGATCATTTTTCTTAAAGACATTTCTAATTATTATATATGATACTTAATATTTTATTAAAAAATATAATATAATTAAGTTGCAAGTAGATTATATATATATATATATATATATATATATATATATAATTATATAAATTATAAAAATAAAAAATAAAAATAGAATTATTGATATATATTTATTAATAACATTTTATTGAAGAATACTATTCTAACTCTCGAAAACCCTTCTTCTGAAAAAAAAAAAAAAATGAGATTCGAGAGATTACGGCCTCGGTGTCATACACATTTTTAAAAATAAAACATTATTTTATAAAGTTTTAAACAAATTTTAGCAGTTTTAAAATTAATTATAAAAATAATTAATTTGGGTTCAAGTTTAAATAATCGTTAAATTTGTCATAATCAAATTAAAATTTGATTTTTTAAAATATATGTTTAAATTAACTAAAATAATTAATTTAAGATTATTTATTTAAAATAAAGTCGCCAATTGATTTTATTTTTAAAATCAATAAAATTGTATACGTATACCAACATATTTTTCACTTGAAGTTTTATTTGATTCGTAATTTGGTGATACTCAGGAATTAACTTTCACGATTTATCCTCCGTACCCGTTTTAAAAACGGTCTTTACTTTATAAAATCTTTACTTTTGAAAATTGGTTGTATAATGTTTTATTTTACTAATTATTCTTCCGGTTTTAGACATGCAATGTTTTCGTGTATTTAAAAATTGTAACAACAATATTTAAATGTTGATACTTGTTGCTGATGATGTTGATTATGGAGAAAAATATTTGAAAATATCACTATTTAAAGGTATTTAGGGTTTAAAAAATAAATCGCAAACAGTCCTTATCAAAATATTTTTGTGGAGATATCCCGAAAATACATTTTGAAATAATTTTATATTTTTTTAGGAAATTTAGAAAATAGTTTGAAGTTCAAAAATTACAAAAATAATTTTGAAAAATGAAAATTGCAACCAAACAAGACTGGTGTCCTCGGTCCTAGGTGCATTTTTATCGGTCGCGGGCTAAGACTCTCAGTCCTAGCTTGGAAGTCCCTCAGTCGAGGTTCGAAAATCCTTAGTCGGGGTGCTGAAGTCCCTTGGTCGAGTGTAGAAATCAACAGTCCCAGGTTTGGGAGTTCTCGATCGGGTGCTCGACTCCTCGGTCATGGGTTCAAATTCTAGGTCGGATGTCAAATTCCTCGGTCGGACCTCTCGGTTGAACCTCTCACTCTTGGATGAATTTTCTCGGTTGGACCTTTCGGTCTTTAAGACCATCAAAATTGCAGGTTTTGCAGCTTTGATTAAGGCCCAGATCCTTTGATACAAGGGCTTTGGTAACTTCATAAAGCTCCCAAGAACATTATGAACATCATTCCATATCATTCAACCTGAATGATGTTCGATTTCATCAAAACAGTTTTGAGACCAAAAATCGTGTTTTTGTTTTTAAGCTTTAATAAAGTGTAAGGCGCCTGTCAATAGTTTCCTTGTACTTCATATGATTGATTGACACAAAAACATGAACAAAGACGGTTCGTTTTGACCAATATCAAGAACTTAAATTTATTTATTTATTTTTAAAATTTTGATTTTGATCAAAGATGATCGAGATAGATTAAACATGATCCAAATAGGTTCCTAACATCATTAGAAACATGTTGGGAAGCTTTTTGAGCTGTTATTTTTGCAAAAAAACCGATTTTGGATTTTTCCAAATTCAAATTTGGGGTTTTCTATTTTAGATCGATTGATCAAATTTAGCTTTAACAGAAATCTTGCAAATGATCCTATGATCATTTTCAATCACAAAATTCAACAACCAGACAATATACAAACTTATGAAAACTGGAATATAAAAATTTTATTTTTAAACTAGAAGATTAAATTAGAAGGTGATTGGAAGCATGCCAAGGATGGGAGAACACTCCTTCAACCTTAGGGAAGCTTTTGGGTGCCTGGATCCAAGCTTTAAGACCTTATACGAAATTTCCGAAAATCTAGAAAGCTTGAACTTTAATGGCATTTTTTTTAAAATTTTCCGATTGAGGCTTGAGAGGTTATCTCTTGCTTTCAGATTCATCAAGGGAGGCTATTTATAGCTTCCCAAGGTCGATTGATCGACCAAGTGGGCTTCATTTAGTCAAAATCCATTAATAGTATCTTGACTTTTCTTCCGGTAAATTGCCGATATAGGTTATGATTGTGATCCTAGGCTTAGGGAGATGATCACCGAAATAGGATGATCATTACAACTTTTGAATCAACTTAAACGATCAAGAAACGAAGAAATTATATCTTTAAAAAATCAAAGATGATTGCGGATGCTTATCCGATCGGCGTCGCGAGAAAGACGTAGGTCAAAATGATATTGTTTTGGGCTTTCGTGTTTGAGCGCCAAGAGAGGGCCAAAATGACGTCATTTTTGGGTAAGCGCGTGGTCGTAGAGCGTTTCATCAGCATGCAGACATTCAGTCTGCGTTGGAGGAGACGACGTTGGAGCAATCGTTTGTTGCTTCGTGCATGCGTCTTCTTCTGTTATATAGAGGGACACAGATAACTCTTAGGCGTTTGATGAAAATATAACGCCTATCTGATGACCATGACTATGGTTTCAGTTGTAGCGATCCTTCTGGATTTGGGTTACACCTTATTATAGATTTTATATTTATTTATTTAAACCTTAAGGGTTTATTTAAAATTGATTTTTCTTTCACCTTTTGGATTTGTTTTTAAATCTTTTAAAATATACAAAATATTTAAAATAAATGTGAAATTTATTTTGTCAATTTATTTTATTTTTGTATATTTTTGGGTTTAATAAATAATTTATTTGGGATAAAATGGATATAACATTTATCCTAAATTATTTATTTTAATTTCTTTGATTTTTCTAAAATTAATTTTAGATAAGATGGGTACAACATTTATCTTAAATTGTTTTATTTATTTTCTTTGTCCATTATCCTTAATTAATATAGAATTTAATTATTACAGAATCAAATTAATTGTTTGATTATGCTTTGGCTTTTGGTTTAATTATTTTGATTTTATTTATTAAAAAATAATTAAAATAATTATTTTAATTTTATAAATTAGGTAGGTAGATTTTTAGTGTTTACAACTATTAATTTATAATTAGTACAATGAAATTAAAATTTTATTCTAATAATTATTAATTCTTATATAGTTAAGGTTTCATTATATATTTCATTTATTAGTTAAAGAGAGAAATAAAAGATGGAATACAAAATATTTATTCTTTACACAAAAAGATTAATACTAAGATTCTCTTCCTTGTACAACTTTCTTTTTTTAGTTCTAATTTCAAGGTAATGTATCTAATGAGTGCATAGGGTACTAAGTATTAGACATATACGGATTCTTTTTAAGTGACAAAGTTTATTTAAGTTAACATTTTGTTTCATAGTAAATTTTATTTTCAAAGATGTAAATGAATTAATGCTAACAACAAAGAAATCTCAGATATATTCATAGATATTTAGTCACCAACAAACTTCTCTTAATGCAGTAATTGTTAATTAATAAAATATTAAGCCTAGTTTTTCAAACAATAAATCCATAATCTGTAAGACAATAAATACACAACTCTTAATTTCTACCGTTCTAATAAGCTCACAAAAGTAAAAAAAAGTTGGTCAACATAAATACAATTTTTTAATTTATTTTTATTTTTATTTAAAACAATTTAAACAGCACTTTTGTTCTAACTTTACACCACAATAATATCATACAAGTTATAATTAAACTTTTTATTTATATTTTTTGTTTTTAGGTATGATATAATGTAGCTAAATGAATAAACATATAATTTTTAATTATTTTTTAGTTATTATTAACTATTACATATGTTAACCAATTCAATTATTTTATAAGTTATTTTCTATATATCTATTGTCACATATTTAATATATATTTTTTTAATTATTGATTTAGTTAGTATGTTTATTTAACTATTTTAAAGTTAGTTTATAAACCAGCACCATTTTAAAAACCAAACACAAATGTACAGAATTCACTATCAACTCTAAATTCAACCATGTATTATTTATGAAAATCAAATAAACAAATACAAGTTCATATTATGAAATACTATTTTATCAAATAGTCTAAATTTTTTGAGTCTATCCATTATTGGATCTAGTATCCACCCCTATCTAACACAAACAAGAATATCATCTTCCATAATTTCGTCAATGCAGTTGAATTCAATATCACCGTCTCGGCTTAGAATTTTAGAAGGATAAACTCCATAAGTCCTATATGCTATCTCAAATAACTCCTCAAATGTATGTGGAACTTTTATACGCGTGCCACTCTCGCCTCTTATTTCTGGAAATATCATGGCGACTCTATCTGGAAACATACCACGGTTTCTATTATTATATTTAAATTGATTCCTTAATTTAATGTATCTTTTCTTCCAATATATGTCTTGTACATCATCATCGACTGCTACCCGAGTTGATGGTTGTGCGGTGAAGATCATATCATGGTTGTTTTTTGGCTTATTTGGGTCAAGTCGTTGTCTGCCCTCGATGTTCGGACCATTCAACTTTTTTAAATGCTGTCAAATCCAAAAACTCATGCATACTAATTAGACCAAATTATATTTGAATAAATTAAATCGAGCCAAATTAAATTGTAAGAAATAACCTTGAAAAGATTGCTATTGATTATTGCATTATCACCGTCATCAGCCCGAATTATATTGAGAAATTTCGTTCCATTCATTTTAAGTAGTTGACTGAATTGTTTTGTCCTAACCGTGAAGACTTGTGGCTTGTTGCATAAAATGCTAATCTCACCACAAGGATCACCGATTATAACCTCGCCAACAATCTCTTCAACCTCGTTCTTAAAGTGTACAAGTTCCTGAAAAACATAGTACAACTTAATTAAAAATTAGAAATAAAAGAAAATTAGAGATTAGTTATCATAGTTACCAATGCTCCATTAACTAATATATAAAAATCCGTTGAAACTTGGTTTTGCAATATCAGAACTTCTTTTGGAGGAAAATACTTTATTTCCAATTCCGAGACCTTTTAATTAAAATAAGAAAACATATGTTAGCTAGTATTTAACGAAAACAAATACAAATACAAATATCTCAACTTTTAATATATATATATATATATACTTACTAGTTTGAAAAGTAAGTTATTGGAAACTCCATGAAACAAATACACTTGATCTAGGAGAGCACCATAGAGGAATTTAGAAATGCTTGATCTAATGTCCTTTGAAAGGGAATCAAGTGTTTCTTTCTTTTGTAGTTCATCCGAGCTGGTTAGGAGCATTTGGTCTTGTATAAGTTTAGCCAAGTGGTTTTCGAGAGCAGCATTTGACGTGGCTTTCATTGTATCTCTCTGTTAGGGGACAATAACAATACATAATTCCAAGGTCCAAATCAAACTTTACAACATTTTTAAAAAACAAAATAGACAAGTATTACCTTCAAAATTGTATTACTTATAATATCTCTAGACTTTCTTGAAATATGAACAACCATGTTTCCTATAATATATGTTATCAACCCAAGGTTAAATAACATATACAATATGCTGATGGTTATCTCTAATGTGTTCTCGTAGTGCAAATTGTTGTATCCTACTGTAGTAAGCATCGAGGTTGACCAATAAATTGATGCAACGTATCCAGTCCAAATCTTGTGGGGATCCTTATAATGTGTAACTAGACGGTAATAGAAACATCCGGCACAATGAACAGAAAACAACGTAACCTAAATATAAGGCACAAACACAAGTGCATGAAATGAAAGATACAATCAATCATTAGCTAACCATATTTAATTTTGTGAAAAAAACTTAATTAATAATCTAATACTTACAAAAAGAAGTTTTGTACACCAAAAAAACAAATAATT
The DNA here is from genome assembly GCF_907164915.1 of Impatiens glandulifera. Lineage (NCBI taxonomy): Eukaryota > Viridiplantae > Streptophyta > Magnoliopsida > Ericales > Balsaminaceae > Impatiens > Impatiens glandulifera. The sequence goes on from NC_061864.1 coordinate 16,279,734, forward strand.
GGAAGTTATATCCTTTTCTAATCTGCAAAATTAATACGTATATTAAAGTTTAAGCATATAAATATTAGAATATACACATCAAATTTGAAATAATAATGTACCTAGAAAATAATGCACTAACTCTACGGAGACGAGATAGTCGAAATAAGTTGAACAAGTTGTAAGTCCAAATAGAGGGAAGTGGTATTTTCATGACTAGCTCTGAAGGGATTGTAGAAATAATATCAAATATCAACCAAAACCTTATATAATTATCTGCAATCTTTTCTAGGTCTTTGACAATAAGGTGAGTATCCTTGTCCACATAGGCCACAGAGAAGGTGATAATAATATCCATGGCAAAAAATAGATTAATAACATTGTCTATGATTGAGAAAGGTCTTTCCGATTTGTTTAAGAAGCCAAATTCAAAAGGTGAAACCCAAGCAACATAAGCCACTAAAACCAACAAAAATATCTCCCATCTCCTACAAAATTAAATTGAATCCAATTAGAATAATATATATATATATATATTGTCATGTGTAACCATGTTAAATTTAAAGTAACTATATTTGTTTACAGGAAAAAATATCCATTAATAACTTGGCTTAATCATGAAAAACAAATAGAGTTGTTCCCAACCAATTATATATGTTAAAATTTTCTTTAATAATTTTTTATGACTAATACATGAACCTGATCTAGATTTGTTAATAATAAAAGGAAAAAACAAATAAGATATATAACCTGTAATAACTATGATGAGGTAATATGATAGATTCATTATTGGGCTTGGCACCAAAGCATGGGAGAATCTCATCAGTAGATACCAAGTGTTTAGACATAATCAAAACCCTAAAGAAGAAGAAAAATCTTAAAACTATAATTTCCCTCTTTCTCTTTGTTCTTAATCCCTATCCTAAGTAAGAAATAAAAGATTCGAGTGAATTTGGACCTTTTAAAGCTAATCACAAAAAGGTTATAACCTGTATTTTAGGAATCAGTTTAACTTTTTTTTTTAATTAGGTTAAAAACCTAGGACTGTATATATTATATAAAAAAAGATATATACTTTTTTATTTTTATTTATGACATGTGTTTTAATTGTTATTTTAATAATAACCACGTAAATTTGAGAATGAAAATATTTTAAATAAATAAATAATTTATTTTAATATTAAATTTTTATATTGTACGTATAATGTAAATTCAATAATAATATTTAATTATTTTACGAGGCAAACTAAGTGAATACAATATAATATTTTTATTAAAATTAATAATTGATAAATCAAAATATTAATATTTTATTTTCAAAAAAAATAAATAAAATAATAAATTGAAAAAGTCACCAAATTTCCGGTCAACAATATTTTTATTATTTAGTTAACAATTGAACAAGTCACCCTAAGTAATTAATATGAGATAAAAATGGAGAGAAGTTAAAGACTGTTTGTTTAATATTAAACAAATTATATAAGATCTAATTAATCAATTTGTTTCGGTGGAAAACTTAATTTAACAAATTTATTTAAATATAAGTTTTTAATAAAACAAAGTCAAATTACTCTCTAACTTTTTTTTTCATCCTAATTCATTTTAGATGAAATTTTATTTGGTTTTATCCATTATTTTTCTAATTTCTGGTTATGGAGCCCGCCACAATCCAGCCTACCCAAAAATATTTTCGGGCCCACACAAGTATTTTATCCTCGCTTATATTTAACAATTAGAATCTATTAATAAGTTCATATTAACTTAAAGTTCATATTTAACATAAATAATTTAATAAAACAATTTGACATAAATTAAAAGGCTGTGTAATATAATTCTTAATGAAGACTATAATTAAGAATAGTATAAAATAAAAAACTATATAATTCAAAACAAACGTTGAGACATATATAGAACCTGATAATGAAATGCTTTCTAATGTGTTCTTCGATCAAAAAGATTTAACAACTAAAAAAATACATGACTAAATTATGGAGTCAAATATTTCTATTTAAATATATATAAAAAACAAACTTTTTACCTAAATAACTTAAATTTTAATAAAGTATCTCTTATTTGAAAACAACAACTTAATTATTCAAATAAATCAAGATCCATTACGGCCTCATTGAGGCAAGAACGACTAGAAAAGAATAATTTCAAATAAGTTAATATCAAATTAACAATATATTACTCAATTATATCATTTAAACAAGTCATTTAAAATTGAAGAGAAGCAGTTGATGTTGATGCACTGCGCATTTGTGATACCAGAATCAAATCTCAATAGATGAATAATGAAGTATAAAGAAATTTAAATAATTTGACCAAAATTTGAAATCAAATTAAAATGGCCCACCAAGGCATCTCTTAGACAGAAATTCATCATCAGATTTATTACCACATAATATAACTTATACAATAGCTTAATTCCTTCTTTTGAGATCTATTAGTACAATGAGCATTAATTTGGTTATGAATGGTGCAAAGGAGAATAAAGCTTTTTTTTCCTTGTATCAAGCACTATTCATTATACATGGCCGGATTGATAGTAAAAATCAGGACTATTCAAGTTTTGATCATTTTCTTTGAAGCTTTCTGACCCAAAAAATCGATCCTTCCCGAGAAGAGGTTTTCGTTACTCGATAGTCGTGCCTCATAACTCACCTTCCTCTCGAGTCTCGAGTGAGACGAGGAACCAAAATGGTAAGCTTGACTAAAGTGCATTAAAAACATCGATTTAGACTAGCTTTGACATTTTAGAGTCGCCAACTAATTTACTACTCGAGAAATTAGGAAAGAAAAACATTTTGTGTGTTCAAACACATTTTAGAAATTCTGTTAATGGTTCGGTGCTTGGTTACACGTGAGAAAGGCTCTCGCGCTATGTCTCACGTGTCTGTCACATGACAACCTTTACTTTAAACTTTTGGCCGAAGATTATTCTACACCTTATTTATTTATCCAATCTTAAGGCATGCGTCTAAAGATAATTCAAGTCTGAACATGTGTCTAGTTTTATATAATTTTGTTCTAGAGCACGCGTCTACGTAATGGTACTAAATCTAAAACGTAATGAAATATTTTATGCTAGTACCTATGAGCAAGAAGTGAGGGTCGAAAATGGTTCCTATAAACAGAAAGATTAAATGTTAGCTTGAAAAAAAGCTATATATTTTATTTTTACGTACTTTTATATTATATTATATATATATATATATAATGAAAATATCAGTAATAAAAATGAATACAAGAAATAAAAATTAAAAAAACGATAACAAAACAATTTTTTTTTGGTATTTTGTTGAGAATAATATTTTTGTTTTTATATTTATTTTGGATTTTTCAAAATTATTTAGAATATTATAAACAAGGAAAAAAAATTTAACTAAAGAAACAAATCAAACTGGCCCTAAGGCCAGCTCGTTGCTAATGTGGCGAGAGGCTTTGGATGCTGGTCGGTTTGGGTCGCGGACGGATCGGGTTTCGAGCTGTGATGAAAGCTTGTGGGCTTGGCTAAGTTGGCTTTGGGTGGATCTTAAGGTTGATTGGTAAAAGATCACGGACAGTGAGGAAAATGAAGTACATTGTGTCTATTTTTAAAAAAGGTATTGCTTATAAACTAACTTTAAAATAGTTAAATAAGAACTCTAACTAAATCAATCATTTCAAATAATTTTTTCTATTATATAAAAAAAAAACTATTAAAATGTGACAATATTGTATAGAAAATAAATTATAAAATAATTGAATTGTTTAACTTGTGTAATAATAGTTAATAATAATTAAAAATAACAATTACAAAATTAAATGTTTTATTCATTTAGCTACATTTTTATCATGTCTAAAAAGCAAAACAAAAAATAAATAAAAAACTTTATTTATAATTAATATGATATTATTGTGGTATAAAGTTAAATACAATTGATATAATACACTTTGAAAAAAATTGATTTCCTGAGTTTATTAGAACGGTAGAAATTAATGTGTATTTGTTGTTTTAATTTAAAGATTATGGATTTATTGTTTGAAAAACTAGGTTAATTATTTGATTAATTAGCAACTACTGCATAAGAGAAGTTTGTTGGTGACTAAAAATCTATATTCTTCTTGATGACATCACTTCATATACATCTTTGAAAAAAAAGTTTACTATGAAACAAAAGTTAACTTAAATAAATTTGATATATTCCATTCTATATTAAAACAATAGAATGTTTGATTTATTGATATGTTGTTTTGTGATTGAAATGATCATCCTTAGCCTTAGTCTTTGTCTGATGATTGGAATTGAGGAAAAGAAAGTATAAAAGAAAGCAACTTAACCAAACATAACCCCATATTGGGTAAATAGATATTCATTGGCATGGATAGAAGAGCCCTTATAAAAGCAAGTTCTTCTTCAATGTTTATTTTTTCTTCTTTGGCCAATACCCCTTTCACTTTCTCTAGCTTTTTTGCACCTTAACATCCAAGCCAACTCTTGCCCATTTACCCAAAACATACACACTCACATATTGTCTTATGGTCCCGAGAAGATGAGATTTTGTTTTTACGTAACTTATTTCAGATTTCTCTATGCTTTATTGATATGTTGTTTTGTGATTTAAATGATCATCCTTAGTCTTTGTCTGATATTGAAATTAAGGAAAAGAAAGCATAAAAGATAAAAGAAAGCAACTTAACCAAACATAACCTCATATTGGGTAAATAGATATTCATTGGCATGGATAGAAGAGCCCTTATAAAAGCAAGTTCTTCTTCAATGTTTCTTTTTTCTTCTTTGACCAATACCCCTTTCACTTTCTCTAGCTTTTTTTGCACCTTAACATCCAAGCCAACTCTTGCCCATTTACCCAAAACATACACACTCACATATTGTCTTATGGTCCCGAGAAGATGAGATTTTGTTTTTACGTAACTTATTTCAGATTTCTCTATGCTTTATTGATATGTTGTTTTGTGATTGAAATGACCATCCTTAGTCTTTGTCTGATATTGGAATTAAGGAAAAGAAAGCATAAAAGATAAAAGAAAGCAACTTAACCAAACATAACCCCATATTGGGTAAATAGATATTCATTGGCATGGATAGAAGAGCCCTTATAAAAGCAAGTTCTTCTTCAATGTTTCTTTTTTCTTCTTTGACCAATACCCCTTTCACTTTCTCTAGCTTTTTTTTGCACCTTAACATCCAAGCCAACTCTTGCCCGTTTACCCAAAACATACACACTCACATATTGTCTTATGGTCCCGAGAAGATGAGATTTTGTTTTTACGTAACTTATTTCAGATTTCTCTATGCTTTATTGATATGTTGTTTTGTGATTGAAATGATCATCCTTAGTCTTTTTCTGATGATTGGAATTAAGGAAAAGAAAGCATAAAAGAAAGCAACTTAACCAAACATAACCCCATATTGGGTAAATAGATATTCATTGGCATGGATAGAAGAGCCCTTATAAAAGCAAGTTCTTCTTCAATGTTTCTTTTTTCTTCTTTGGCCAATACCCCTTTCTTCACTTTCTCTAGCTTTTTTGCACCTTAACATCCAAGCCAATTCTTGCCCATTTACCCAAAATATACACACTCACATATTGTCTTATGGTCCCGAGAAGATGAGATTTTGTTTTTACGTAACTTATTTTAGATTTGTATATAAAATAATCGTTTAAGCAACATACCAAATGAGGATAAAGAACCACTCAATTAATTCTAGTTAAAATTAAAAAATTACAAAATAACATGCAAAAACATTCACACTATACAAATCATACGCACTCGTTACATAAATGACATTGTAATGTTCGATTTGAAAAAGAAATTAAGCAAAAAATGATTATTTGAAGAGTATGACATTATGTGTTGTAGGATTAGTTTGATTTAGCTTATTTCGCTAAGCTAATTATTTTGGTGCTAATAAGCCTGTTAAGAACTTACTTGCATCATTATGTGTGGGGTTAAACCAAAATGGGGATTCTTTATAGGCTTGCTTGAGACTCGCCATAGTTATCCTTTCGAGTTTATTTTTTTGCTAAGAACATGCATTTTTATTCAAATAAACACAAAAGCGGTACAAAACATGGAATGAAACACAAAGCAACACTTACAACAACCCACAAAATCAGATGAAACTTCATTATGAAAGATCATTTGAAGTTTATAAGAAGTGGGGTCCTTTTGAGTTTAAGGTGTACTTGAGAGAGTGTACATTTCTGATTATGATTGCAATAATTTGATGACATGGAAGTACAAATGTCAAATGACATGGCAATTCAACCTAGGAATGGTGATGAAAACAACTAATCATTCCAAATTTTCAATACACAACAGAAGCAACAAAAGCAGCCTTCATTAAGGTGAAAAACAATATGAATCGAATTTGATGTTTTACACAAATCTAAGTACAACTTTGTGTCGCTTCGCGTAACGCGATGTGCCTTCTCGTGTCGACCGTGTCGTTTCGCGTTCCGACTGTGCCGCTTCGCGTAACGCGACGGGCCTTCGCGTAACGTGATGTGCCTTCGCGTAACGCGATGTGTCTTTGCGTAACGCGGAAAGTGAATCTTCCCTGAACGGTACTCATATGATCATCGACAAGATTATCTGCAAATATCATTATCGATAATATGAACGAATAGTAAAACCAATATGAACAATAAGATGAACAAAATATGAACCAATATGAACAACTTAAATCGATTTTGAAGATAAACATGAATTGATTTAGGGTTTTGAAATGAAGATAAATCGATTTAGGGTTAGGGTTAGGTTTTGAATTGAAGATAAAGAACATAAATTGATTTAGGGTTTTGAAATGAAGAAAATGAAAAAATGAACATAAATCGATTTAGGGTTAGGGTTTGAAATGAAGATCATGGAAATAAGAATATAAATCTGTATAATGAACATAAATCGATTTACGGTTAGGATTTTCTTATCTGTATGATGTGTTCCGCCGCCGACGTCATAACAGTTGCCGCCGCCGTCAAAGAGAGAACAAGAGTAGAGAGAGAAAGAAAATGAATGAACTTAAACAATTTGAGTATTTTTACAAAACCCAAATTCACTTCGCGAAACGCGAAGTCTCTTCCCATGACGCGAAGTCTCTTCGCATGAAGCGAATAGGGTATTTTCGTCCAAAAAAAATAAAGTGGTCACCAGATCAATTTAAATTATCGAGTAACCACAAATGCAAATACTTCAATCTTTAGAGTCATTTTGTTAAATTTCCCAAATTATGAACCCTTTTCCATTCAAATTTTGAATAGTTCCAAGTAAATGTTTCATATTAAAAAATATAAATTAATTACCTATATATTTAATAATAAAAAAAAATAACAAGCGTTTATTAGTTACTTATAACAAAGTTTTAATACTTACTAAAAGTAACTTAACTTGAAATAAGCACTTTTTTTAATTATCTTAAACAAGGCGTAATTAAAATAACATAATAGACAACTAACTTAATGAAATGAACAATCATTAATATTAATATTCAATAAAAGACTGATTATAATATAACACCAATATAAATAATATATATAGTGTACTGACAAATATTTGATATCAGTCATAAAACATAAAATAATTGTACTAATATATCTCAAAAGATGATTAATTAATAATTAAAGCAATTTATTTTGTTAATGCCCATTACTTATTTTTAATAAAAAAAATATTATCTTCCAAAAACAATTAATTAATTAATTAATTAATTAATGACATTATCTTAAATTAATAATAGTTGTGATAATAAATACAATGAAATGATGTGTTTTCTATACAACACACTTTTCTAGGAGGTGTTAGTGGTTCTGTTGGTTATTTGAAAATTAAATAAACTTAAACCACTTGATAAATGTAGTTTATCTATAAATTAAGTACAAATAAATATTTTTACAAAAGAAAGGTTGAAAAACTGAATGAAAAAAAGATTATACCTGCAAAGTTTTTTCAAAATATACTTTTAAATTCCAATATAAAACCTCCTAGTTTTTTTTTTTAAATATCATAATTTTAAATAAATTTCTTTATCACACCAACATTATATTAAAATATTTATATTTGTTTTTTATTAAAATTAAATTTTAAATACAACAAATTATTTTAATAATTAAATAAAAAAAACTTATAATTTTATTGTATTTTATTTATCAAATATAATTTATTTTTTTGAATAAAACCAAAAAAAGCTCAACTAACCAAATCAATAAATCGTTTCTATAAGAAACAATTGAAATCTCTAACTAGATAAATTAGATAAAGAGTTTAAATAATATATAACTCAATAAAAATAAATATTATCGTACTAAAATTTTGAATATGATATAACAAATACATAAAAAAAAATAAACAATTATCCAATACATCCTTAATAGTACAATATTTATCCGTTAATGTTAATTAATATATAATTAATTTTATTAAACGAATAAAAAAAGATTATGATTAATTATGTAAAGTTTAAAAAATATATATAGATAATATTAATAAGGTTAAAAGTTAATGTAAGAAATAAATATTTTATTGATTTTGAAAATAAATTTTTGAGTTGAAGTTGAATTATTATATTTTTTTTGTTGAAGAATGGGTTTGTGGATTGAAGATGATTTCATCTATTAATAAAGATGAACAAAAACTAAAACATACTATAGAAGAACTCTGACAGATTAAAACATGAAGTTTAGAGGTAAAAGAAGATAGATAACGAAAGAAAATGAAAGTTTTTTCTTGAGAGAGTGAACATTTTTTTTTTTTATTAATTTGTAGGAAAACAATTTATATTAGATAAAAAAAAAAAAAAAAAAAAGGCGCATATATATATATATATATATATATATATATATATATATATATATATATATATATATATATTATTAATTTGCGTGACTTTTTCGATTGTTATCTATATAATATAAATAATGTTACTGAAAATTTGGTGACTTTTTCAATTTTCAATTTTATTTATATTTTTGAAAAATAAAATATTAATATTTTGATTTATTAATTATTAATATTAATTATTATTTTAATAAAAATATTATATTATATATTCACTCAGTTTACCTTATTAAAATAAGATTTATTTGTTTATTTAAAATGTTTTTATTCTCAAAATTACATGATTATTATTAAGATAACAATTAGAACACGTGTTAGAAATAGAAAACTATATATCTTTTTTATATAATGAATACAATTAAATCCTTAAATATATAGATTTTTAACCTAATTTAAATAATTAAAGCTTAAACTGATTCCTAAAATACAGTTATAATCTTTTTGTGATTAGCTTTAAAAGTCCAAATTCACTATTCTTTTTATTGCCTACTTAGGAGAGGGAATAGGAACAAAGAGAAAGGGGAAAATTATAATTTTAAGATTTTTTTTTTCCTTCTTTAGGGTTTTGATTATGTCTGCTGTGTTTCTCGCATACCTTGGTGTCAAAGTCGATGAAAATGGCATATCAATTCTTCCTCATAATTACAGGTTCTAAATCTTATTTGTTTTTTACTTTTATTATTAACAAATCTAGATAGGTTCATGTATTAGTCATAAGAGTTTATTAAAGGTAATTCTAACATATATAATTGGTTGGGAATTACAACTCTATTTGTTTTTCATGATTAACCTAGTTTAATGAATTTTTTTCTTGTAAAAAAATATAGTTAATTTTAATTTAACCTGGTTACACATGACTAAAATGTAAATATTCTAATTTGATTCAATTTAATTTTGTAGGGTGTGGGAGATAATTTTGTTGATTTTACTGCCCTACGTTGCTTGGGTTTCACCTTTTGAATTTGGCTTCCTAAATAAACCAGAGTTACCATTCTCAGTCATAGACAATTTGATTAATATATTTTTTGCCATGGACATTATTATCATCTTCAGTTTGGCCTATCAGGAAAAAATTATCGATAACAAAAGCGAGATTGCAGATAATTATATAAGTTTTTGGTTGATATTTGATATTCTTTCTGTAATCCCTTCAGAGCAAGTAATGAAGATACCACTTCCATCTATTTGGACTTACGGCATTTTCAGTCTATTTCGACTATCTCGTGTTCGTAGAGTTTGTGTAATATTTTCTAGGTACATTATTGTTTGAAATTTGATGTGTATATTATAATAGTTTATATGCTTAAACTTGAATAAACGTGTTAATTTTGCAGATTAGAAAGTATTACAACTCCCAACTATTTTTTGTTTTGGTATGCAAAACTTATTTTGGTAAGTATTATTATATTAAGTTTTTTTTCACAAAATTGAATATGGTTAGATAATGATTGCATCTTGCATACACTTGTGTTTGTGCCTTACATTTAGGCCACATTGTTTTATGTTCATTGTGTCGGATGTTTCTATTACCGTATAACTACACATTATAAGGATCCCCACAAGATTTGGATTGAATACGTTGCGTCAATTTATTGGTCAACCGCGATGCTTACTACCGTAGGATACAACAACAATTTGCACGATGAGAAGACAAAAGAGATAATTTTCACAATATTTTATATGTTATTTAACATTGGGTTGATAACATATATTATAGGAAATATGGCTGTTCATATCACACGAAAGTCTAGAGATATTATAAACGAATCAATTTTGAAGGTAATGCCTATTTTGTTTTTTTAAAACATTTAAAAGTTTGATTTGAAACTTAAATTCTTACTGTTATTATTGTTACTACCAGAGAGATGCAATGGAATCCAAATCAATTGCTGCTCTTGAAAATCACTTGGCAAAACATATACAATATCGAAAGCTACTCATTAGTTCGGGGGGACTACAAAAAAAAGAAACACTTGATTCCATTTCGAAGGACATTAGATCAAGCATTTCTAAATTTCTTTTTAGTACTCTTCTAGATAAGGTGTACTTGTTTGGTGGGGTTTCCAATGATTTACTCTTCCAACTGGTAAGTACATATTAAAAATCTGAGATTTTCTTATGGCTTTCATTCAATAATACCTAACACATTTTTTCTTAACTAAACTTGAAGGTCTCGGAGATGGAAGTGAAATATTTTCCTCCAAAAGAAGACGTGATATTGCAAAACCAAGTTTCCTTAGATTTTTATATATTAATTAATGGAGCATTGGTAACTATGATAATTAACCTCTAATTTTTTTTATTTCTAAATTTTAAATGAGTTGTAATATCCTTAGGAACTTGTCCTATCTAAAAATGGGGTGGAAGAGGTTGTTGGCGAGGTTATAATTGGCAATATATGTGGTGAGATTAGCATTTTATACAACAAGCCAGAACTCTTCACTGTTAGGACGAAACAATCGAGTCAACTACTTCGAATAAATCGAACGAAATTTCTTAATACAATTCAGGACAATGTTGGTGAAAATACAATAATCATGAACAATCTCTTCAAGGTTATTTTATCTAATTTTATTTGGTACCGATTGATTAATTCAAATCTAATTTGGTCTTATTATTATTATTTGTATGATTTTTTGGCTTTTGACAGCATTTAAAAGGGCAGAATGATCCGATCATCAAGGGCATTTCAATGGAAACAAAGAACAATTCTAATCAAGGTTTGAGACGACGGCTTGACCAGAATGAATCAAATAACAACAATGATATAATGGCTACTACACAACCATCAATTCGGGCAGTAGTTGATGATAAAGTACAAGACACAAATAATTGTTGGAGGAAAAGATTTATTCGACAAAGTAATCAATATAGGTATGATAGGGATCGTGATAGGTTTCCAGATAAGGTCGTCATTAGATTCCCTGAAATAAGAGGCGAGGAAGGTGTGTGCATATTAATTCCAGATAGATTTGAGAAGCTATTTGAGATTGCAAAGAGAATATATGGGGTTTATCCTTCTAAGATTTTAAGTAGAGACGATAAAATTAAATTCAAGTGCATTGAGGAAATTATGGATGGTGATTTTCTTTTATGTGTTAGCTAGTGGTGGATACAAGATCCAATAATTGATACTCATAAATTTTACTTACAATAAAATGATTTTCATTTATTTAAAACATTGTTTCTTTTATGATTTTCTTATCCGTTTATTTGATTTTCATGAATAATACATTGTTGATAGTGGATTATGTACATTGTGTCTGTTTTTAAAATAGTGCTTGCTTATAAACTAACTTTAAAATAGTTAAATAAGAACACTAACTTAATCGATAATTTTTTCTATTAAATAAAAAAAACTATTAAAATGTGACAATATTGTATAGAAAATATCTTATAAAATAATTGAATTGTTTAACATGTGTAATAATAGTCAATAATAACTAAAAAACAATAATTACAAATCTATTATTAGTTTAACATTTGAAAATAATAATATCAAATAATAATTGAATCTGTTATAAATTTTGTTTCATTGAAAATATGAGGTTACGAGATGGAGGTCCGGTGGTGGGTGATTTGTCGAGTACGAGGTCAGAATTAGTTGTTGGTTTGAAGTTTATATGATATTAGTTTTATAAAATTATGAAATTAGGTTTATTTATAACAAAAAAAAATTATTTATATATATTTATATAAAATAAATATAAAAATTATGAAAGATATGTGCATTTATAACAACAAAACAAATTGTTTATATCTTGAATTAATATTAATATAGATAATTTTTTAGATATATATAGTAAAGAAATATATATTATATATATAAATATATACATATACATGGCCCAACAGTTGGGAGGACTAATGCAAATATAAATTTTGTACCCGCAAAATTAAAATAAATATAATAGTGTACATTTTATCAAAAACATATTAAATATTTAAATATATAACTAGATCATTGATTTCAAAAAAGAAAAAAAAATACTTATGGTGATACGTATTGATATGTTTTTGGTGATTTTGAAGCCTTCTCTAATAATATTTATTATATATTGTGTATGATGTTTCTATAATTAAAAAAAAATATGATAGATATTTTAAAATGAGAAGAGATTATAAAGATAAACATATGAATAAGAACAAATAAAAAAATAAATTTAAATGTAAACTCAAAAATAATTTTCAGGTTATGTTTGGATTTATAATTAGTTTTATAAAATTATGAAATTAGGTTTATTTATAACCAAAAAAAAAATTATTATATATATTTATATAAAATAAATATAAAAATTATGAAAATAAGTGCATTTATAACAACAAAACAAATTGTTTATATCTTGAATTAATATTAATATAAATAATTTTTTAGATATATATAGTAAAGAAATATATATTATATATATAAATATATATATATATATATATATATATATATATATATATATATATATATATATATATATATATATATATATATATATATATATATAAATATCCCAAAAGTTGGGAGGCCTAATGCAAATATAAATTTTGTACTCGCAAAATTAAAATAAATATAATAGCGGTACATTTTATTAAAAACATATTAAATATTTAATTATATAACTAGATCATTGATTTCAAAAAAGAAAAAAAATATTTATGGTGATACGTATTGATATGTTTTTGGTGATTTTGAAGTCTTCTCTAATAATATTTGTGATATATTGTGTATGATATTTCTATAAGAAAAAAAATATGATAGATATTTTAAAATGAGAAGAGATTATGAAGATAAACATAAGAATAAGAACAAATAAAAAAATAAATTTAAAAACATTAAAATGTAAACTCAAAAATAATTTTCAGGTTATGTTTGGATTTATAATTAAAATATTATAACATTAAAATATAACCTCAAAATTTTTCAGGTTGAATTTATAATAAAAATATTAAAATATTAGAAATAGAAAGGTGCTTCAATATAAACAAATATCTTTAGAGAAAAGCTCCAATAATAGAGATGAATAGAAAATAAGTTTAATATTAAGGATAAAAAAATACTATAAAAAAATAATAAAATTATTTACAAATTACAATAGAAAAAAAAATAATATATTATTATATTAAATATAATATGGAGAGAAAAAAAATATTATTATATTATTTATAAAATATAGAGAAATAAATAAATAATATATTTGAAGAAAAAAATATATTATTATATATATTATAGACAGAAAAAATTAAAATATTAGATAAAAATAACAAAAATAATATTATACTCTAAAATAGATACTTTATTATATATAATGAATAATATAAAAGGAATATATTAATATATTAAAAATTTAGGGCCACTAAAAAGTGGGGCCTAATTGCATTGGTTCGACCTAGCGAATATATATATATATAGTAAAATAAAATTTAATTAAGAAATAAAGATTATGATATAGGAAAGAGAAATACCTCCTTATTGATTTTAATTATTATTATAATTATTATTATATATATATATATATATATGATGTGTATATTATAATATTTTATATACTTAAATGTGAATAACTTTGTTAATTTTGTAGAATAGAAAAATATAGAAATTATTTGTTGTTTTGGTGTACAAAGCTTGCTTTTGTAAGTTTATTATAAAATTAATTTTTTTTCACAAAATTAAATGTGGTTAGCTAATGATTGTTTCTTGTCTCGTGCACTTGTATTTGTGATTTACATCTGGTCACATTGTTTTCTATTCATTTTGTTGCAGGGTTCTATTATTGTTAAGATACACATTATATATGGATCACAAAATGATTTGGATTATATTCAGTCAATTTATTGGTCAATCAAGTTTCTTACTATGTTCCCGAGGAGATTATTAATACTCAACTAAAATTTATTGACCAATAACCATCTTTAAAAATGAGGTTGAAGAGGTTATTAGTGAGGTTATAATTGGAGATTATTGGGGGTGAGATTATCATTTTATAAAAATTCATAACTCTTCTTAGTGTTGGGACTAAACAATTGAGTCAAATACTTAAAAGTAAGTTTCTCAATACAATTCAGGCCAATGTTTGTGACAATATAATAATTATGCACAATTTATTTAAGGTGATTTTTTATAATTTGATTTGGTTTGATGTGAAAATTCAAATATAATTTGTTACTATGAGTTTCTAGTTTTGAAAACATTTAAAAGAGCTGAATGATCCGAGAAATCAAGGTTATTTATGGAAACAAAGAACGAGTTGCATCAAGTTTTGAGACAACAGTTTGACCCAAGCAAATCAAATAACAATCATAATATCACCTCCACCGCACAACCATCCAATTGGGCAATATGTAATGATAATGTACAAGGCATAGATAATTATTGGAGGAAACATTCATTAAACAAAGGAATCAATTTAAGTATGATCATAGGGATCGTGATAGGTTTTTAGATAGAATCGTCGACATTATATTTCCAGAAATAAGAGGCGAGAAATACTCAGGTATATTAATTCCAAATGTTTTGAGAAGCTATATGAGATTGCAAAAATATATTTATCTTTATAAGATTCTAAGGAAAAGGTACTTTGAGAAAGTTATTGATGGTTCTGTCATGTTTTTGTTAGATAGAGGTGGACAAACTAAAAAAAAATGATACTCACAAAATTTATAATATCCTATAAAATAGTAATTATTAATATAAAATTTATTTGATTTTCATGAATAATCATGGTTGGTTTATTTGATTTTCATAAATAATACATTGATGAATGTTGACCATTATATATGCCACACTATTTTGTGCATGGGCGTACTTGTGTTTAGTCGATTGTGTACATTGTTTTGGTTTTTAAAGTAGTGCATCTTTATATTAAATTAAATTTAAAATACTAAATAAATAATGTTAAACAAATTTTTTTATTAAACTAAAAAAAAATTATTAAAAAAATTGACAATAGATATATAAAAAATAATTTATAAAATAATTAATTGTTTAACAAATGTAATAGTTAAAACAAATAAAAAATTATTAAAAATTATGTTTTTACTAATTTAGCTACATTTTATCATATATATAAAAAAGATTTTTTTTTTTAAATAAAACTGTAAAGCTATATTAATATTATAAATTTGAATAATTCAACATTGTGGCAAAAATAAAAACTGTTTTTCTAGAGTTGTGTAAAATAAATAAATTAAAAAATAAAAGATAAAATCATTTTGTTAGAAAACAAAACCAATCTAATTAGGAAGTGACCCTTTATCAAAAAAATAAATAAATAAAAATTCTATATATAGTTTGATTTAAAAATTATCACAAAATATTTTTCTTCAATTTTTTACTTGTAAATTTTTTTATTCAATTTAATCACATTTTTCATACTTAATAATATTTTTCAATTTTAAAGAGTATTATTAAATAATGGTCATACAAAATATTAGTTTTAAACAATCTTAAATAATATTTAACTTATTGAAAAGTAACATTAACAAATTAATTGAATTGTTAAAAAAAATTAATTATGCGTGCCCCTTCCTACTTTCAAACGGACGAAATTCGTAATCGCAAAATGCGTTTAAATGTTTCTTTTCCCAAATGGCTTTGCGTTGGTACTATTCATTTCCATTTTGACTATTTTTTAAAATTACCATTAATTAATTTATATTTATATATATAACATTATATATCTATAAAACGTTTAACTTTTTTTTTTAATTTAAAAATAAAAACTATAATATTATAATTCAAATTTTATCTAATTTATTTTATATTTTATATTTTCATTATATTTTATAACTTAAATTTTATAAATTATAAATTTATAATTTTAAATGGTACTAATAAACATAAAAAACAATTATCTGTTACACCGTAAAGAGTACAATAATTATCCGTTAATTGATATATAATTAATTTTATCTTAATTTTATTAAACGAATAAAAAAATATTAAGATTAATTATGTAAATCTATATAAATATATAGATAATATTAATAAGGTTAAAAAGTTAATGTAAGAAAATAATATTATTTTGAATTTGGAAATGAATTTTTGAGTTATGTGATGTTTATTGTATTTTGGGTTTGAGAATGAGTTTGTGGATTGAAGATGGTCTCACACAGATAATATAAAAAAGTGAACAAAACATGTTCGGTTTGATCTAGGTAAAGGAGGGGGATTTGAGCAAATCCTGTTGAAGTATTGGAACTTGCAATATATTGAAATTAATGTATCATACACTAGCATCATAATAAATAACAAGATTGAAGAGAGTGAAACATTTGCAGATTAAGAGTCCCATAAACATGTATAAGTGTTTCTATCATAGACTAACCCGATATATAAAGTTCAAGTTGTTTTCATGGTTCTGTTAAGGAAATGTTTTAGGTAAAGAGAAATTGTTAAATGAATATAAAGTAATGTATTTATATCTTTGTCATAATAAATAACTATTAAAATTAAACTAATGCCATTAATTAAATTGAAATTTAATTCAATTGAAATTTATATCAAATTTAAATGTGAATTAGTGGTGAAATTTAATTTAAATTAAATTCAAACTAAATTTAATTTAAATTAAGGTGAAATTTAATTCAAATAATAATGAGTTTGTTAATTTTTACCATTAATAGTCTCAATCAATTAACAAATGTTTAATTATTATCTTAACTACAAAATATTTGTTATAGGATATAATTTACAATCTCTTAACAAGGAAGAAATGTCAATATAATAAAAAGACAATCAAGGTTAACCATTGAATGGATGAATTAGGGGTAGTTGGATAAAAAATTGATAAATAATTTTAGGGTTTAATTTCTAGCTATATATATCTATTCACCTTAATTTATTTCCATAAATTATAATTTCTTATTCCAGAAATTCAAGAATTTTTCTTTTATCTTTATGAGTGTTCTTTGTCAATGTTTTACTATCATAATTTTAAACTTGAGTTATTTAAACTGGTAAGAGAAATGTATTTAACATAATTTTAGAATTAATATCTCAATATTTCAATACCCAATGCCCAATAGGTAATTTTTTTATTTATACGTTATATCTAATAAATGTCATCTAAATCCTATTATATATATATATATATATATATATATATTCTGTAATTATTACAGATAAAAATACTAAACAGACTATAGTAGAACTCTTGCAGATTAAAACATGAAAGTTAGAGGAGATTAGAGGTAAAAGAAGGTAGAGAGCGAAAGAAAATGAAAGTTTTTTCTTGAGAGAGTGAACATTTTTTATTAATTTTTAGGAAAACAATTTATATTAGATCAACAACAAAAAAAGGCGCATATATATTATTAATTTGCGTGACTTTTTCAATTGTTAACTATATAATATAAATAATGTTACTGGAAATTTGGTGACTTTTTCAATTTTATATTTTATTTATATTTTTGAAAAATAAAATATTAATATTTTGATTTATTAATTATTAATATTAATAATTATTTTAATAAAAAAAATATTATATTATATACAAATTTGGTGACTTTTTCAATTTTATATTTTATTTATATTTTTGAAAAATAAAATATTAATATTTTGATTTATTAATTATTAATATTAATTATTGTTTTAATAAAAAAAATATTATATTATATATTCACTCAGTTTACCTCATTAAAATAAGATTTATTTGTATATTTAAAATGTTTTCATTCTCAAAATTACATGGTTATTATTAAGATAACAATCAGAACACGTGTTAGAAATAGAAAACTATATATCTTTTTTATATAATAAATACAATTAAATCCTTAAATATATAGATTTTTAACCTAATTTAAATAATTAAAGCTTAAACTGATTCCTAAAATACAGTTATAATATTTTTGTGATTAGCTTTAAAAGTCCAAATTCACTATTCTTTTTATTGCCTACTTAGGAGAGGGAATAGGAACAAAGAGAAAGGGGAAAATTATAATTTTAAGATTTTTTTTCTTCTTTCTTTAGGGTTTTGATTATGTCTAAAGAGGATTGCAACCAACATTTGGTATCTCCTGTGATTCTCGCATGCTTTGGTGTCGAGCGCAATGAAAATGGCATATTAATTCATCCTAGTTATTACAGGTTCTATATCTTATTTGTTTTTGTTTTTTACTTTTATTATATTTTATTATTAACAAATCTAGATAGCTAGGTTCATGTATGAGTCATATATAAGGGTTTATTAAAGGTAATTCTAACATATATAATTGGTTAGGAACAACTCTATTTGTTTTTCATGATTAAGCTAGTTTAATGGATTTTTTTCTTGTAAAAAATTATAGTTATTTTAAATTTAACCTGGTTACACATGACAAAAAAAAAAAAAAAATATATATATATATATATATATATATATATATATATATATATATATTCTAATTTGATTCAATTTAATTTTATAGGTTATGGGAGATAACTTTGTTGATTTTACTGCCCTATGTTGCTTGGGTTTCACCTTTTGAATTTGGCTTCCTAAATAAACCAGAGTTACCATTCTCAATCATAGACAATTTTATTAATTCATTTTTTGCCATCGACATTATTCTCACCTTTGGTGTGGCCTGTGTGGACAAAACAGAGATTGAAGATAATTATGTAAGTTTTTGGTTGATATTTGATATTCTCTCTCTAACCCCTTCAGAGCAAGTAATGAAGATACCACTTCCATCTATTTGGACTTACGGCATGTTCAGCCTATTTCGATTATCTCGTCTTCGTAGAGTTTGTGCATTATTTTCTAGGTACATTATTGTTTGAAATTTGATGTGTATATTATAATATTTTATATGCTTAAACTTGAATAACCATGTTAATTTTGCAGATTAAAAAGGGATACAACTCTCAATTCTTTTTTGTTTTGGTATGCAAAACTTATTTTGGTAAGTATTATTATATTAAGTTTTTTTTCACAAAATTGAATATGGTTAGATAATGATTGCATCTTGCATACACTTGTGTTTGTGCCTTACATTTAGGCCACATTGTTTTATGTTCATTGTGTCGGATGTTTCTATTACCGTATAACTACACATTATAAGGATCCCCACAAGATTTGGATTGAATACGTTGCGTCAATTTATTGGTCAACCGCGATGCTTACTACCGTAGGATACAACAACAATTTGCACGATGAGAACACAATAGAGATAATTTTCACAATATTTTATATGTTATTTAACATTGGGTTGATAACATATATTATAGGAAATGTGGTTGTTCATATCACACGAAAGTCTAGAGATATTATAAACGATGCAATTTTGAAGGTAATGCATGCCTATTTTGTTTTTTTAAAACATTTAAAAGTTTGATTTGAAACTTAAATTCTTACTGTTATTATTGTTACTACCAGAGAGATGCAATGGAATCCAAATCAATTGCTGCTCTTGAAAATCACTTGGCAAAACATATACAATATCGAAAGCTACTCATTAGTTCGGGGGGACTACAAAAAAAAGAAACACTTGATTCCATTTCGAAGGACATTAGATCAAGCATTTCTAAATTTCTTTTTAGTACTCTTCTAGATAAGGTGTACTTGTTTGGTGGGGTTTCCAATGATTTACTCTTCCAATTGGTAAGTACATATTAAAAATCTGAGATTTTCTTATGGCTTTCATTCAATAATACCTAACACATTTTTTCTTAACTAAACTTGAAGGTCTCGGAGATGGAAGTGAAATATTTTCCTCCAAAAGAAGACGTGATATTGCAAAACCAAGTTTCCTTAGATTTTTATATATTAATTAATGGAGCATTGGTAACTATGATAATTAACCTCTAATTTTTTTTTATTTCTAAATTTTAAATGAGTTGTAATATCCTTAGGAACTTGTCCTATCTAAAAATGGGGTGGAAGAGGTTGTTGGCGAGGTTATAATTGGCGATATATGTGGTGAGATTAGCATTTTATACAACAAGCCAGAACTCTTCACTGTTAGGACGAAACAATCGAGTCAACTACTTCGAATGAATCGAACGAAATTTCTTAATACAATTCAGGACAATGTTGGTGAAAATACAATAATCATGAACAATCTCTTCAAGGTTATTTTATCTAATTTTATTTGGTACCGACTTGATTAATTCAAATCTAATTTGGTCTTATTATTATTATTTGTATGATTTTTTGGCTTTTGACAGCATTTAAAAGGGCAGAATGATCCGATCATCAAGGGCATTTCAATGGAAACAAAGAACAATTCTAATCAAGGTTTGAGACGACGGCTTGACCAGAATGAATCAAATAACAACAATGATATAATGGCTACTACACAACCATTAATTCGGGCAGTAGTTGATGATAAAGTACAAGACACAAATAATTGTTGGAGGAAAAGATTTATTCGACAAAGTAATCAATATAGGTATGATAGGGATCGTGATAAATTTCCAGATAAGGTCGTCATTAGATTCCCTGAAATAAGAGGCGAGGAAGGTGTGTGCATATTAATTCCAGATAGATTTGAGAAGCTATTTGAGATTGCAAAGAGAATATATGGGGTTTATCCTTCTAAGATTTTAAGTAGAGACGATAAAATTGAATTCAAGTGCATTGAGGAAATTATGGATGGTGATTTTCTTTTATGTGTTAGCTAGTGGGGGATACAAGATCCAATAATTAATACTCATAAAATTTACTTACAATAAAATGAAGTCTTATTCGTTTATTTGATTTTCATGAATAATACATTGTTGATAGTGAATTATGTACATTGTGTCTGTTTTTAAAATAGGGCTTGCTTATAAACTAACTTTAAAATAGTTAAATAAGAACACTAACTTAATCAATAATTTTTTCTATTAAATAAAAAAACTATGAAAATATCTTATAAAATAATTGAATTGTTTAACATGTGTAATAATAGTTAATAATAACTAAAAATAATAATTACAAAATTATATGTTTTATTCATTTAGCTACATTTTTATCATATCTAAAAAACAAAACAAAAAATAAAAACTTTATTTATAATTAGTATGATATTATTGTGGTATAAAGTTAAATACAGTTGATATTATACATTTTGAAAAAAAAAAATAGTTTCCTGAGTTTATTAGAATGGTAGAAATTAATGTGTATTTGTTGTTTTAATTTAAAAATTATGGATTTATTGATTGAAAAACTAGGTTAATTATTTTATTATGTAGCAAACTACTGCATTAAGAAAAGTTTATTGGTGACTAAAAATCTATATTCTTCTTGATGACATCACTTCATATACATCTTTGAAAAAAAAAGTTTACTATGAAACAAAAGTTAACTTAAATAAACTTGTCCACCTTTAGGAGACTGTATATGTCCAATACTTAGTACCCTCATCATCATTAGATATATTATCCAATACTTAGTACCCTCATCATCATTAGATATTTTCAAATTAGAATTGAAAATTGAAAGTTGATCAACTAAAAATAGCAAATATGATATGGGTAAATAGGCAAATAAAAACTTTTGCAAAATCATTATTAAATATATCCCTAAGGTAAATTAAAAATATATCTTTTTAAACCATTCAAATTAAAAAATGAGGTATGTGATACAATAATAATAACTAAATATATATTTTAGAGTTGATACAAATTAAATTTATTCAGTAATTATTTTGTAATTATTTCGTGTAAAGGTATCCACTTCTAAATTATGAATGTGAACCATAGAAAGAGAGTCTTATGCTTTTTTCCGCTAAAACAGGGAAGGCATGCGCGAACAGCGGAGCAAGCAGTTCATGCAAGAGCGCGGTAATAACGTGTGCTAGGAACGGAAAAGCGGGACAGACCATTCTTCTTTCTCGGATCATTAATATGGTTGTTGGATAACTGAAATTAAGAATGAAAAGAAACAATTGATAAATTAGATATATAATTTGTTTAATATTAAAAAAAATAATTGTGTTATTTCTCTACATCTTTATCTTATATTATTAATAAATATAATTCTGACTTGAAATATAGGTCACTTTTTTAAGTTATTATTTTATTATATTTTTGAAAAATACTAATATTTTGATTTATTAATTATAAATATATATATTTTTTTAAAAAAATTTATACTTTTACTTTACCTTAATTTCGGTATGTGGTAGCGGTAATATACCTTTAATACCTAAAAAAATATATTAAATTAAAAAAAATTTAATCTTATCTAAGATAGATATTGCATATATTGAATAATATTTTAGTGTAATTATATTTTAATATTATTTAAAAATTATATTTTTATAATTACATTAATATTAAATCTATTTAATTATTTCCTTATAAGCATTAATATCAAATGAACTTCAAACCAACAACTAATTCTGACCTCGTACTCGACAAACCACCCACCACCCGACCTCCATCTCGTAACCTCATATTTTTAAATACTCGTCAAATCAACCCTTAATTCCGACCTCACACTTTCAGATTCTTATAAGGAATACATACTTGAAAATTTTACATGTTTTGGGATTCGAGCCCTAGTCTTAAGCATGAAATTTGAATACTTCAACGGCTAAACCACATATATGATTGTTGAAATAATTTTATTATTTTGTGTATGTATATATATTTTGTATTTAATATTTATTACCAATTAGTTAATTTTTATATTAACATAAAAAAATTATATTCATAAAGAAAATATTATATATATATATATATATATATATATATATATATATATATATATGATGAGAGAAAAAATGTATAATAAAAGATAAAATGTATTTATATAAAATTATGAAATTAGGTTTATTTATAACAAAATAAAATTATTTATATATATTTATATAAAATAAATATAAAAATTAAGAAGATAGGTGCATTTATAACAATAAAACAAATTGTTTATATCTTGAATTAATATTATTATAGATAATTTTTTAGATATATATAGTAAAGATATATATTATATATATAAATATATATATAAAGGGCTCTGATATATATAGGAAATTATGGATGGTGATTTTCTTTTATGTGTTAGCTAGTGGTGGATACAAGATCCAATAATTAATACTCATAAAATTTACTTACAATAAAATGAAGTCTTATTCGTTTATTTGATTTTCATGAATAATACATTGTTGATAGTGAATTATGTACATTATGTCTGTTTTTAAAATAGGGCTTGCTTATAAACTAACTTTAAAATACTTAAACAAGAACACTAACTTAATCGATAATTTTTTCTATTAAATAAAAAAAAACTATTAAAATGTGACAATATTGTATAGAAAATATCTTATAAAATAATTGAATTGTTTAACATGTGTAATAATAGTCAATAATAACTAAAAATAATAATTACAAAATTATATGTTTTATTCATTTAGCTACATTTTTATCATATCTAAAAAACAAAACAAAAAATAAAAACTTTATTTATAATTAGTGTGATATTATTGTGGTATAAAGTTAAATACAGTTGATATTATACATTTTGAAAAAAAAAATAGTTTCCTGAGTTTATTAGAATGGTAGAAATTAATGTGTATTTGTTGTTTTAATTTAAAGATTATGGATTTATTGTTTGAAAAACTAGGTTAATTATTTTATTATGTAGCAAATTACTGCATTAAGAGAAGTTTATTGGTGACTAAAAATCTATATTCTTCTTGATGACATCAATTCATATACATCTTTGAAAAAAAAAAAGTTAACTTAAATAAACTTGTCCACCTTAAGAAACCTTATATTGTCCAATCCTTAGTACCCTCGTCATTCATTAGATATATTATCCTCCAAATTAGAATTGATAAATGAAAGTTGATCAACTAAAATTAGCAAATATGATATGGGTAAATAGGCAAATAAAAACTTGTGCAAAATCATTATTAAATATATCCATAAGTTAAATTAAAAATATATCGTTTTAAACCCAATCAAAAGAAAAAAGAAAAAATGAGGTATGTGATACAATAATAATAACTAAATATATAATTTTGAGTTCGACACAAATTAAATTTATTTAGTAATTATTTTTTTTTTGTTAAGGTATCCATACTTCTAAATGAATATGAGTCATAAAAAGATAAAAGTCTTCTGCTTTTTTTTTTAGAACACTTCTGCCTTACTCTTCTGCACCCTTAGAGCGGAGCATTGATTCCCCAAAACGAATAGTCGGACCTTCATTATTAGAACCGATCACCAAAGATTGAAGTACCTCATGGAGCAAGGCATAACTACCAAATTCCTTAAAATCTGATCTGTAAATTGTACTCCAAGATATTGTTTGAAACATTATGCTGCATCACGCTTAAGGATTCGACCTTTTTCCTGACTAAGAAGGTTCTCAAGTAATTGAAACCATAATGCTAAAAGCAGTTAAAACATGCACCAGTAACGGAGCAAGCAAGAGCGCAGTAGTAACGTGTGCTTGGGACAAGGCTCTTCTTTCTCGGATCATTAATATGGCTGTTGGATAACCCAAACTAATATTGGAACGAAACAATTGATAAGTTAGATATATAATTTGTTTAATATTAAAAAAAATTGTCTTATTTCTCTAAATCTTTATCTCATATTATTAATAAAGATAATTCTGATTTGAAATATAGTTGACTTTTTAAAGTTATTATTTTATTTATATTTTTGAAAAATACTAATATTTTGATTTATTAATTATAAATATTTATTTATTTTTTTAATAATTACTTTATTCATAAAAATATCATACTATATATTCAATCAGTTTCCTCAAAGTTATTCTTTCCCACTTTTAGACATATTGAAGAGTTTTACTATTTTCTCTTGCCTATTTCTCTTATAATTCAAATATGACCGTCCACTTCTTGATCGAACATTTATAGAACAATTTATAATTAACAAATTATTATTATTATTATTATTTAATAACTCCAATCGATCAACAAAATCAATCACATACTCATTTTATTCTCCAACAGATTGGTAAAGAGAAATGCAAAATGCAATCATTCATTTTCTTTTTCCAAAAACCCATATATGCTTTCATACTGTTTAACGACATAATTGAATCAAAATTTGTAACAGACCTTTCAAGTTTATTAAAATTTCAATTTTGATATTTAACTTTTGATATCATTTATTTCAAACATCTATTTTGGTCTTTTAACTTTCGGGACATGTGAGGGACATTATGGTCCTTTATTTCAAAAATAAAATAAATTAAAATATTAATTTCGGAACATTTTGAGTCCCGAAACGTGACAGTTCAAGACATTATAAAAATTATAAAATACAAAATATAATTATAAAAATTACAATAATACAAAATACATTACAATAATATACAAAATACAAAAACTAAAATAATACACAAATACAAACAAATAATAATACACTACAAATTATGAAACAAACAATCAATATTTAACCGACAAATTATCATCGCTTCTTCCAATATTATTGAAATATTGACCAAATGTATCAGTTTGAAATGCATTCGATTGGACTTGTTGAGCTCTTTTTTCCAAAATCTCATATTTAATCGGATCTAACCCAAGATATCGCTCATCTGGCTCATTATGTAATTCAAGGAAAAGAATATAACATAGGTTATTATTTAGCTGATAACATATATCCAAAATGGTCTATCATTGTGCAAACAATTCATAAGCTACGTGGTGAGAAAAAAAATCGTATTGAAATAAGAAGTTTTTAGAAAATATGTTGAACGTGCATTCGGAGTTCTTCAAGCACGTTTTGGCATTATAGAAGGACCCGTGCGTTATTGGGAAAAATAAGTGCTTCATGATATAATAACTACGTGCATTTTTGCATAACATGATTGTGGAGGATGAACGTGATCTAAGTGTACCAATTGAGATTGAGTTGAAAACACTACCACCGAAGGTTGAAATGGTAGTAGATGAAAATACTCAATTTGAAGAATTCATATCTCGGTATAAAAAATTAGAAATAAAGAGGATCACATTGCACTTCGAAACGCATTGATTGATCATTTATTAGAGGAATACACCAATTTCAGCATTTGAAACATTATCTCCTTTTTATTTGTACCAAAAAAATTATTTCAATCTCAGATGTATATCTTTTAGTTTGTGTATTGTAATTTTTGAATTTTTAATGAATTTTTATAATTAATTTATAATCAAATTTAAAATAATGGGGTGATATTAAAATATTATGGTGTAATTAATAACATTATAAAATATGGGATATTAAAAAGTTATAAAAATTGATGTAAAGAATAATATTATAAGAATATTCTTTTGGGTTTGAAAATGAGTTTTTTCGGTTGAAGAAAAATTACGGTTTGATGTGACATTTATACCAAAATGAGTTTGAAAATGGGTTTTTCGGTTGGAGATGGTTTAAGTCTTTTTTACCAAAAATATAATCACCACCTCAAAATAATCAATCATCATTGTTTTTTTTTTCTCCTTTTAAATTTTCAAATAACTCTAATCCAAAAACGCCTTTGTGTTTTTTTTAATCTAAATTACTCAAAACTTTGAATAATCTATATCAACAAAATTATTTAGAACAATCCTAAATAACACAATATTAAACTAACTCCAAACTAACATATTATCTTATAAATTTTTGTTTTAAATAAAAATATTGTTTTTAGAACATTTGGTTTCGCAACTCCTTTGGAGTGCGACTAATTCCCGCGGGTTAAACATATAGTCCGCAAACAAACTTAACCATTTAATTAGGCGTAGAATTTTCTGCATGACGGGTTCAAACCCATAACCTTAAAGAAACGGATGATATCCATCTCTTGTTACCGCTATGATAGAACAGTGAATAAAAATGGGACAGTGGGTTAAACACATAGCCTGCAAACACACTTAATCATTTAACTATGTACGGAACTTGTCGTCTATCGGATTCAAAACATTTATGAGTGAATAAACTCAATAATATTAAGTAAATGAGAACGATAAGTTGAAACAAAGCTTATCAAACACATTGAACTTATAAATTCGAATAAAATAAATAGTATCACATTAATGAGCATCTACCCTAAAATTAGAGGGATTAATCAAATTAGCCATAGGTTAGGTTGGAGGGGATTATTTGAATTTAAAATAATAATTATTATGACTATACTATTTATCTATATATTAGTTAAAACAATAATTTTAAAAAGAAAAAAAGAATTATAAGAGATAAAGAAATGAAATGAAAATTTTAAATTCAAAGGAGTTGGAGAGAAAATTGTTTTATAAATCTAAATTATGTTTGATTAATTTGTTTAGATAAATTTTTAAATTTTATTAACATTTAACTTATCTTAAAAAAACAAAAGTTTCATTCATATCAAAAACGATAATGAGGTAATTGATCTTGGTTTTTAAATTACTATTATTTAAATTATTAAATATATTAATTAAAATACTATAATATATATTTTATTAAATTTAAACATATGAAAAAAATGTTAATTAAATTAAATAAAAATCAAATAATATATATATATATATATATATAATAACCCAAAATTAATTCGTGAGTCAAACAAAAATATGTTTGAAAAGTTTTATTTGTCTAATTATATAACCAAATTAATATATATATTTTTTACATTAATTATATTTTATGTACTACAAACTACATTAAAAATAGAGAGATAGTGCATAATAATAATAAAAAAATTGATTAAAAAGAATAAATTTAGAAGAAAATAAAAAGTTATTGAAGAAATAAATATATATATATATATATATATATATATATATATATATATATATATATATATATATTTGTAATGATTTCAAAAATAAAAAATAAATGATTTCTTTAATCTTCGTTTTATACAGGTTGATTATACTATATTTATATTAATCTTTCTTTTCAAGAAAATCAAGATTGATCGGTAATTATATTAGATTTACACTTAACATTTTATTTTTTAAGAAAATTAAGATTTGTGTTCTTGTCGTTAAAAATTAATTTGTCTTCGATATTAAGATAATAATAAAAAATGATAATGACACATTAAACAAATTAAAAACAAGATTTGTAATTAAAAACTATAATAAAAAATATAAAATTAATTTTAATCAATATTTTATATATGTTTACAAAAATGTTATTGTTAAGATAATTATTGCCTTAACAACTTCAAAATATTGTTTTTACACAAAATCGACATCAATAATATATTTCTTCTTTCGATTCTTGAGAAAAACATCTCCATAAAAATATATATATAGTTTTAAATGTGATTCTAAAAACAAAAATTTATAAATTATATAAGCAATAAAATATTATATAATTAGAATAAAATGGGCTTTAAAAAACAAATCTGAATACTGATTATTATTTAGATATTAGAGATCAAACTATTAATGTCTTAATTACTTATTTATGTATATAATATTGAGCATTAACTCAATACTTCAAAAAATATATTGATTCTAAATTAAAATCAAAACCTAAGAATTGCAAAATTATTTTTTTGCTTTCAAAATTTAACATGACGTAGATAGTATTCATTTAATCAAAAATAAAATATTAGTATGGATAATTATAAAATTTATTAATTCTAAATCAAAATCAAATACCTTAGAATTATAAAATAATTCTTGGTCTCAAAATTAAACTTTGTTTTAATAAAATAAAAATATTATAATTAAATTTAATCTTTTGCATATTAAAGGAAAAAAATGGGAAAATGATCTAAACCCCTTAACCAAACGGCGCCCAAACGCAACAAGGCACCAGACCCCAAAATCAAGAAATCAAACAAGCAAAGCACCCAGGACCCCTTTCCTCATCTTCATCAACATTTGCTTATCTCTCTTCTGACGACCTCCTTTCCTAATCTGCAGAACCCTCTTTCAGAAAGAAAACAAGGCTTTTGATTTGCAGGATCAAATTGCCCCAGACAAAAAGCCAGATGACCCTTAAGCCGCGAGGATCACGAGGCTCTTCAACTGGACAGCAGCATGCAGCAAAGAGGACAAATCGGGGACGATGCAGACAGCCTTTATAGAGCTCTGACGAGCCAAAATGTGTTTTGGAATTGGAAGACAAATTAACGTGATAAATGTGTTCAAATTGATACCAAAAGATAATCTTTCAATCTTCTAAACACCGTTTTTTAAGGTTATGCCATTACTTCCTCATGGAGAATTTTTTGAAAAATTAACTTAGTAGATAGTATGTATGTACCCTTTAATAACATTTCTCATTATCGGCAAGTAAATACTTATATTAATAGTTGGGATGGATAAATACACGGAAATTATGAAACCCTTTTCCATTCAAATTTTGAATAGTTCCAAGTCAATGTTTCATATTAAGAAATATAAATTAATTACATATATATTTAATATTTAAAAAAATAGAGAGATGGAGAGAGGTAGTGCATAAAGAGAGAAAAAAAAAACAATCTGAATATACATAAAAATAGACTGTGAGCATTAAATGAGACGATTTGATTCATTTTTTAAACTTAAAAATACTATCATTGTTCTAAATATTCTGATTTTTTCTATAGGGCCTGTTTGATATTGGTTATGTGGATTTCATCTTTTTATTAAATTTAAAAAGCAAATTAAAAAAAAAAACTATGATATTGAATTTTTAATTGTTTAAAGTATTATAATATTTTTTATTTGAAATTTAAATTTTATAAAAATTAAACTAAATATTTCAATATTTTAGTTAATAAATTTAAAAAATGATAAAAATATATAAATCTGAAGTAAAAAAACTAAATTAAACTAATCTTAGATTTTTTTTCTACTTTCACATTTTTGAGTACATATTTATTTTTATCATATATCTTGAAATACTATTCAAAATATTGTTGTCATTTTTGTATTATTCTTTTTCAAGTAGTGTTATTTGTTTATATCACAAATCATATAAAATAGTATTCATAACCATGTATATGTTTTATTTATTATTTTATTTTTTAAGTCGATTTTATTTGTCTATATCACAAATCATATAAAATAGTATTCATAACCATGTATGTTTTATTTATTATTTTATTTTTTAAGTCGATTTTATTTATTTATATAACTAATCATGAAGAGAGTATTATTATAAATATATATGTGCATATATGTATTTTTTTTTCTTATACGTTTATATACAAATCATGGCAAAATAAATTAGAAAATAATATTTTTTTATTATAATATATTCACCATAAAATATGAATCAATGATTTATGGTTAAAATTTGAATTACTTAATTAATTAAGTAGTTAATAATAATACATTAAAATTTTAATTATTTTATTTTATTTTATTTATTTTTATATTTAAAATTTAAATTTTATAAAAATAATATAATATATTAATATTTTAGTAGATAAATTTAATAATTAAATAATTAAACATCAATAACACTTAATATACAGATATATACAAGTTTAGATTAAAAAATCTTAAACAGTTTATATCTAAGCTTTATAATTTATTCTTAATATAATATATTTTTTATTTAAAATTTAAATTTAATAAAAATAAAGTAAAATAATTATTAATTAAGATTTTATAAGTAAATAATTAGGTTTATTCAAATAAAAATATTTTATTAATTTGTTTGATAATTAAAAAGAAATATATATTAAAAATTGAGTAATAATTAGAAAACAAAATTCAAATCAAAATAACTACTAAAAATCATAAAATTACACAGATATGTTTTTGTTAATAAAAAATAATTAAATAAATTTCACTGTACCACATCAACAGAAATTTCAAATACTGTTCCCACAGTCTTTCTTCTTCCATCGTTCCCAGTCTTTCTTCTTCCATCGGCCATATTCCATTTTTTCATCCTTACTCTTTATTAGCCATTTTCATCCTTCAATCAAGCTATCTCATATCATTTAGCTCATAGCATTTAGCAATCAAATGGAGCGGAACGTTTCTATCGAAGATAAAATAGAGGAAGAACAGACCCATGTTACTACTATGGAGGATGAAAAGCTGAGGACGATACTTCATACGGAAGATGAAATGAAGAAGAAGGGCACGAATGTGAATGAAGACGATGAGGAGATGATCACGTCGGAGATGGAGGATAACAACGATGATGATGAAAAGATGTTTACGGAGAAGAGTAAATCAATCATTCCTACAAATGATCAGATAGAGAAGGAGAAGATTGAATCATTCAATCCTACAAATGAGATAGAGGAAGAGGAGGAAGAGGAGAAGAATGAATCTGTTATCCAGATTCATACCGACTCAAATAATAACGGTGACGATGATCCGACTGAAGATGTCATAAATCAGAATATTAGCACTCTTCTAAACAAGTTCCTATGCTGTTTCGGATTTAATTTCATTTTCCCTCTTTCGAATAACAGCAACCTTTTGAACAACACCCACAGCAGGTTATTATCTATTTTTCTTTCTTCTTTCTTATTTGATTTTATATAATCATATTTTAATATTTTTAATTCATGTATACAGATGGTTTAAGTTCTTTTGGAAGACGTTCATAACTATTTTAGTGATGTACACTGCAATAATTGAAACATTTCAACTCGGTTTTATGGATAAACCGAAAGGTTTCTTTCTATTGGTTGATAGATTGGGTGATATCGTATTTATTATAAATTCGATTGTTATCGTCCTTTGGTCTATACGTGAGAAAGCTAAGACTATTTGTTATGACCGATATGAATCAACTCGTTATTATGGATATTATATCCTGTTACTACTGGATTTCGTTTCATCTGTGTTACCTCTGCTGCTGAAAATTCATATCCACGATCCTAACTTCTTTCAATCAAGTGGATTCTTTAAGATAATGAGACTATGGCGTTTGTATAATGTTCATACGGGTTTTGACAGGTATTTTTTATTTTGAATTTTATTTTATAATATTTCAGCAACTAATCTCAATCATTTTTTTTAGGATGGAAAAGAACAAGAAGTATAATTATTTCTACGTCCGACTGTCTAAATTGCTATTCGTAAGTGCATTTGATTCAATAAACTTTTATTTCAATTTTATTATTATTTTAAATATATCTATGTTTCATTTGTAGGTAACACTTCTAACGGTCCATTTAGAATCATGCATTTATTTCCGTCTTGCAGCCCATTACATGGATCCATCTAAAACATGGATCGGAGCCATAGATAGGAACTTTCAAGAAAAAAGTTTGGTTAGAAAATACATCATTTCGGTGTATTTGTCTATCACAACAATTACAACGGTTGGATACGGGGATTTGCATGCTATAAACCAGTGGAAAATGCTATTAGGCAGTTTATACATGCTTATTAACATGATCTTAACTGTGTATATACTCGGTAATTTAAGCAATATCTTCGTTCATAATGAACAAGACGTTGAATACTTTGTAAGTATTACTGTTTTTTTGTACACTGCATTAAATTTTTTATTCTAACTGTTTTCTTATTTATAACAGAGACATATTGTAATGGGTTCGTCTGATTTGGCACGTAATAACAAGTTGTCCAAATCTCTACATGATAGGATAATGAGGCAGGTATGGCACAACTTTAAAAATGGTGCTGTTGATGAACAAACGAAAAATCAGCTTCCAAAATCCATTAGATCCAGCCTTTCAGTCTTTCTTTATAATAATCTATTCCGGGAAGTCTATTTATTTGAAGGAGTATCTGACAACCTCGTCTCACAATTGGTAAGAACATATTAAATACTTTGAGATTTTTATGGTGATTTTGTCTAATTAACTAATTATATGTTTTTTTATTATCATAAATCAGGTTTGTAAGATGAAAATGGAATTTTTTCCAGCAAACGAATATGTGATAAATCACTACGATTCATCGTATATGTATGTTTTGATTGATGGAGGGATGGTAAGTATGAAAATTAATAACTCAATTTTATTATTCATATTTTCTAACTAAATTATAATTGTAATTTTTCAGGATCTTTTTGACATTAAAGACAATCTGGAGAAAAATTTAGGGGCCGGTAAAATTTGTGGTGAGATCAATATGGTATGTTCGGGATTGCATTACATAGCTGCTAAGACAACGGAGTCCACCAAATTATTGCGAATACACAGGTCCAAATTTTTCGACATAATTAAAGCTAATATCGATGATGGCCCAATAATACTTAACAATCTGATCAAGGTTAGTTTCATAAATTATATTATAATTTATATTGTTTTTGGCGAGCTACTAACATATGTATTTATTTATTTTTTGTTTGTATCAGCATTTAAGAGGAACAAATGTGGCAGCATCAAACAAAATTGAAGAAAAGTTAGACTGCGGACGTTTGGAGTTGCCTCTTCCGGTCTACTTTGCTGCCGAAAGAGGATGTGTGCCTTTAGTTTATAAATTACTTCGAGAAAATGGTGATCCAGATCATGTAGATTCTAATGGTAGAACAGCTTTGGTAAGTTTTTGATTTTATTAAACTTATTATTGATAAATGTTTTAAGTAATAACTAACCTAAATATGTTTGATTTTTATTAACAGCATTTTGCAGCCGCCAAGGCAAATGTTATTATGGTAAAGATTTTGTTAAAATACAATGCTTATCCTAACTTTAGAGGTACCAATTATACCAATTTTTTTATTATTAATGTTTGTTTTTAAATTTTATGAATTATATAGTTTTTTCAAAAAACTGTTATAGATGTTGATGGTATAGTTCCGCTTTGGAATGCATTGAAGACAGCTTCTAATGAGTGTATTAAAGCACTGGAAAGAGATGGTGGAGATTTATGCCAAGGGGATATGGCTCGTTTCGTTTTTGATGCGGTTCAAAGGAAGGATGGAGAGACGATGCTAAGTAAAGTTGTATATTATGGTGGAGATCTAACACTCCGTGACGAAAGTGGAGACACGCCTCTTCACGTTGCTATTAGAAAAAGAAATTGCAGCGTTGTTAATTATTTAATGAATCAAGGGGTAGATGTTCACGCTTTGGACAAACAAGGACTGAGTTGTATTAGTTTAGCTAATCAACTCAATGACATAGGCATCCTAAACATTTGTCGTGGTAAATTTGAAACATGGACTAAAGACGAGCCTAGAGCTGGAAATGAAAGCACATCGTCGCTTGCGGAACAGAGCTGATCGATTAGAGGATATGTGAAAGAGTATATTCTGTTTTTTATGTGTTTTGTATGATTTTATTTAATCTGTGAGAATGAGTATGAACTTATTGAAATTGAAGAAACAAGTATTTGAATGAGTGGTATTGTATGTTTGAGTCTATGGTTATATTGAGTTCATATATGTTTGAGTCTAATATTGTTAGAATTACTGCATTATTCTAGGTTGCACATCTTTTGTCTTTAGTACTTGAAATCTGAACTCATGATCCAATTGTATCAATTCTGGTAGCTTGATTTTGTTTTTCGATTTTTTGATCTACTGACTGCTATTGCAATACCATATATAGATCACAATAGGAAGAGAACACCAATACGAAACCCGAGAAAAGAGAGATCTCACCTCGATTATAAATAGGAATTGCTTTGGGGTTAATTACCATCTTGAGTAATATTTTGTTCTTCATATTATTCCATCCAGGCAAGTCCTAACTCCTAATATATATATATATATATATATATATATATTCTTTTGGCCTAACCTCTTTTCAACCGTATACATAATACAATTATTTTTATTCATATATCCATGTTCATTTTTTCTATTTGTATTTGTTAGTGGTAACTTAAGCTTGTTTGATGTGGTCTTATCTTGAAATAATCAGATTATTTCTAGACGGCTTTCTAGAAATGAGGATTGATTACATCTGGAATGACGGCTTTCTAGAAATGAGGATTGATTGGCTTTCAGGGAAGCAACCGAAGAGGAGATAGAATTGGCTAGCTTTAGAAAGAAGAGGAAGAATAAGAAGACGAAGATCAAGAGCAAGAAGAAAGAAGCTTTTATATATGCTTATATATGCTTGGGGAATTAAGACCTGGAGTGAAACGCGAGAAGAAGAAGAAAAGTGTTGCTAATGAGATCAAGGAGAAGTGCAAGGAAGAGGAAGCACGAGGAGGTAGTAGAAAGTAGCGTTTCTTTGAAAACCGAAGAACCGAGCAATCTACAAACAAAATATTATTTTTCTTATATTTTTCTTGAATTACCCCCATCTTTGTCAAAATATTAATTCCTTGTTTTACCCAATCTTTGTCAAAATGTGAGTAACGTTAACAAATTGAGTAAAAGTAACTAAAATATATATTTTATAACTTTATTGATACTTAATAAATAATTCAAGGAACTAATACATTTATTATATATATAAAAAATCTCACATCAATTTAATTTTTTTTTCTTAACTTTTCTTAAGCCTAAACTTAGCCATCCATCCAAAAATCTGAAATATCACAAGTCTTTTTTGTATTGTCTTTTAATTAAAATGATCGAATTCTTACCTTTAAAGAAAACCTAACAGACGAGCTTATGAAGTAGTTTAAACTTGTTTTAAAGTTTGAAGATGATTAGCCGACATATTACAATTAGATAACAATTGAAGATATGCATTTGTCTTGTTAAAATAAGATAATGAACTAACGAAGATCACATACTAATTTCTGTAATGAAAAAGATAATATAAATTTCTTTTTGATCAATAAGAAATTAAAAAAATTGTAAACATGTAGATCAAGTGTAAAAAATAAACATTAATACATGTTAAAGTGGTAAATATAACCATATATTAAAATTAGAATTTTGATAGAATAAAAATTTAGGAGATTTCAAAATTGGAAAAAAAGAAAGAAGTTAAATTTGATGTCTTAAATTTGATATTTATTTAATAAATTTATTAAAACAATATTTATTTGATATAAAATATATATATATATATATATATTATATTTTATCGTGATACTCATTTTTTTTCAAAATATAAATTTGTAATCTAAATATGATATAATAATAATAACTAAATATTTAAAGTAAAATTGGAAAAAATAATAATTCAATAAATTAGTTTAAATGTTAAAAGACCAATAAGTCACAATTTTCACTAAAAATTCTTTAATTTGAGATGATGTCATTTTCACTTTTTATATTAAAAATAAAATCATTTATAGGTAATACCTCTTTATTGAATATAAGTATAATCTCTCTAAGTAAACATAATTTACATTTCTTTTTGTTAGCTTACAAAATATCTTTCCTCTTTACATAAACCACTATCAAAATTAGATATTGCAAAAATAGGTTTTTTCATTTATTATTATTTTTTTCATGTTTGTCCTAAAGTCATGTTAGTTTCTCTTCTATGTTTAGTCTTGTCAATTAATTTTATTGATTTGTCTTTTATTTGTGGTCTCCTTGTTCTTATGCATGTTCGACTCAACATCTACATCAACACTATACAAGATCCACTATTATTAAATATTTTTTGCGTTATTGATTAGATTCATAAGGGCTTGTTTGAGGTTTGATAAAAACAAGAAAAAAAATTGGTTTTTAAAATTTTAAGACCGATTTATCCTTGGGTTGAGAGGATATATTGAATGTGTGAGAATTGTGGATTAGAGAGAAAAAGGATAAGGTGCCTTAAAGAGAGAAGGTAGTTTAGATATTTAAATGGATAAAATTGATGAATAAATTGTTGATAAAATGATTAGGTTTAGAATAAAAATTGAATTTTTATCCCAATAACCAAACATCAATCATGCCCTCCATAAAAGTTGTAGATTTGTCTAAGCATATCTAATATGCTTAGAATATCAATGAAGAAAATATAATATTTCTAGGTATATCCTATTCGTTTATATAATATTCCTTATTTATCATTAAAATATAATATATCATATATCATATATCATATATGGTATATGGTATATATGTACCATACTCTGGATACTTACTTACATAATGCGATCTCCATTCCCTAAGTTAATAATAGCAACTTCTAGGGACTAATTCTGATGACCATTACCATCTACTATTAGATTAATTCTTAATGCATATGCGGTCCTCATATGCTCTTTTTTCTTTACTAGTGATAACATATTTCTTTTTTGAATTTCTCTTTTGATCTTGTTTGCAATTGTTCATTTTATTCTAGATTTAATATTCTGCACTTAGATTTAACAAAGTATGAGAGTCGAAATGCAATCAAGACTAAAAGGAAAATAACTTATTCGGCTTCAAGGACTTGCTCAACGAATCAAGAGAAGTCTGTAAACCTAACTTTAACAACGAAGGTGAATAATCAAATGAATCGACTCAAAAACATCAAAAAATGATCAATTCAAAAAGAGGCTCAAAGGGTAACAACTTATTAGACTTTAACGATTCACTCGACATATTATAAAAGTTTATAAACATAACTTTAACAATGAAGATAAATCATCAAACAATTTAATTCAAGAGCATCGAAGAACGATAATCAATAAATTATGGATGATTACAAGAGGTTCAAAAAATGATTACAAAGAGTAAATTTAGAAGAAAATAAAAAGTTAGGGAAGTAACCAAGTATATCTTCTATGATTAATATTTTTTATTTTCTTTCTAGTATAAGCACAAATATTTCTAATCAAAAACAATACAACGAGGTTAGTAATAAAAAATAAATTATTTATTTAACCTTTGTTTTATACAGGTTGATTATACTATATTTATAATAATCTTTCTTTTCAAGAAAATCAAGATTTGTTAGTAATTATACTAGATTTACATTAATATTTTTTTTAAAAAAATTATGATTTGTGTTATTATCGTTAAAAATTAATTTATCTTCGATATTAATATAATAAAAAAAATGATAATGACACATTAAACAAATTCAAAACAAGATTTTTAATTAAAAACTATAGTAAAAAATATGAAATTAATTTTAATCAATATTTTGTGTATGTTTACAAAAATGTTATTGTTAGGATAATTATTGTTTTAACAACTTCAAAAATATTGTTTTTTACACAAAATCGACATCAATAATATAT
This sequence comes from Impatiens glandulifera, assembly GCF_907164915.1. Lineage (NCBI taxonomy): Eukaryota > Viridiplantae > Streptophyta > Magnoliopsida > Ericales > Balsaminaceae > Impatiens > Impatiens glandulifera. Next base: position 16,318,395 of record NC_061864.1, read on the forward strand.
TTCTTCATTCAATTATTGAGAAAGACATATACATAAAATATATATATATATATATACATAAAATATATATATATATATATATATATATATATATATAATTTTAGATGTGATTCTAAAATCAAAAGTTTATAAATTAAGCAATAATTTATATAGACTTAAACAAGGTGTAAGAAAGTGAGATGTTAAAATATTATAGAATTGGAATAAAATTGGCTTTAAAAAAACAAATCTGAATGTTATTATTATTTAGATATTAGAGATCAAACTATTAATGTCTTACTTATTTATGTATATAATATTGAGCATTGATTCAATATTTAAAAAAAATATTGATTCTAAATCAAAATCAAAACCTAAGAATTGTAAAATTATTTATTGCTCTCAAAGTTTAAGAGGATGTCTATAATATTCATTCAATCAAAAATAAAATATTATTATAAATAATTATAAAATCTATTGATTCTAAATCAAAATTAAATACCTGGAATTATAAAATAATTATGGGTTTCGAAATTAAAATTGATATTTTAGGCACCACATTTTACACTCTATTTATATTTAAAATTTAGACTTTGTTTTAATAAAATAAAAATATCATAAATAAATTTAATATTTTGTCTTTAATTTATTTTACAAAAATAAATGGAAAATTTATCCAAGCGCAATAAGGCACAAGATCCCAAAATCAAGAAATCAAACAGGCTAGGTGCAACACTGCGCAAGCAAAGCACCATCTTCTTCGACATTTGCTTCTCTCTCTTCCGACGACTTCCTTTCCTTTCCTAATCTGCATAACCCTATTTCAGAAAGAAAACAAGGCTTTTGATTTGCAGGATCAAATTGCCTCAGACAAAAAGCCAGACGACCCTTCTTAATTAAGCCGCGAGGATCACGAGGCTCTTCAACTGGACAGCTGCATGCAGCAAAGAGGACAAATGGGCCGGGGACGATGATGCGGGTGCAACATTGTTCAGTGAAAATGTTAGACAGACTTTCAATTAATTAATGGCATTATCTTAAATTAATAATAGTTGTGATAATAAAATACAATGAAATGATGTGTTTTCTAAACAACACGCTTTTCTAGGAGGTGTTAGTGGTTCGGTTGGTTATTTGAAAATTTAATAAACTTAAACCACTTGATAAATGGAGTTTATCTATAAATTAAGTACAAATAAATATTTTTACAAAAGAAAGGTTGAAAAACTGAATGAAAAAAAGATTATACCTGCAAAGTATTTTCAAAATATACTTTTAAATTCCAATATAAAACCTACTAGTTTTTTTTAAATATCGTAGTTTTAAATAAATTTCTTTATCACACCAACATTATATTAAAATATTTTTATTTTATTTTTATTAATATTAAATTTTAAATACAACAAAGTATTTTAATAATTAAATTAATTAATAACTCAAAAAAACTTATAATTTTATTGTATTTTATTTATCAAATATAATTTTTTTTTGAATAAAACCAAAAAAAGCTCAACTAACCAAATCAATAAATTATAAAATCGTTTCTATAAGAAAAAATTGGAAAGTCTCTAACTAGATAAATTAGATAAAAAGTTTAAATGATATATAACTCAATAAAAATAAATATTATACTAAAATTTTGAATATCATATCATCCATTAAAAATGGAAATCTAATCAATACGTGATAGTAGTCTTCTTCTAAGTAATCCATTTCATTCCTGTAAAGTTTTTAAAACTATAACACAAAATAATATTAATTAAGATGTTAATCAAATTGGAGAGAATCCAATAATGAAATTTAAAAGATGGTTTAGAAAGCTTCAAAGAAAATGATCAAAACCTGAAAAGTCCTGATTTTTACTATCAATCCAAGTATAATGAATAGTGTTTGATACACACAAAAAAAAAAAGAGTTGTAATCTCCTTTTCACCATTCAGAAACAAATTAATGCTCATTATTTTTTAAACCTGATTCTATTTATTGCTTTACTTTTTAAATTATTAAATAAGGATTTAGGTTGTAGGGAAAAGAGACAAGAGGTAGCTAGATTTTAACTAGTTATCAATTAAACTAATTAAATATATTTAATATTAAAAAAATATTATATTAATTCAACCAATAATAAATCTAAATATTATATAATAGATATTTATATAATTATGAATAGGTGTCATACATAATCTAAAATAAAGTATATAAAATTGAAAATGGAAAAAAGAGAGATATCTTTAATTTATTTATTGGGAATAAAAATATTTATCTAACAAAGTTAATTAATAAATTGTTTCTTTATGTTCTCTTTGTTCCGTAGACCATTTTAAATTTTGATATGTACAGGTGGTGCCGAATCTAACATGTGAATAATGTGACATGACTAAGGTTAATCAATTTTTTTTCTTAATCCATTTGAATAAATTTGAGAAAAATGATAAAATAGTATAAAATAGGAAATGACCCAAATTTCATATAATATATTTCCCTTCAAATAATTAAAACAAACAAAACTTTTTGATAGATTATTTAAAATCAAATTAGAAACAAATTATGTCCAATGAGTGATCGACACGCTGACTCTCTTATTTTTTTTGTGAGGTGAAGGCAGAGAGACACTCATAAATGAGTCCTGATTCCTGACACAACCTGTCACTGATCATATATGCTGGAATTAATCTTGATCGTTCATTTTATTGCTTTGTTATTTTTTTTCTTTTACTTTTCTAGCCTCTAGGTCAGAGTAATAAATGTTTAATCAGTGAAGTTATTTAAATAATTTAATATAAAAAATATATTTTTTTCATTTATTATATTATTTTAATTTTTATTAATTAAAATATTAAAATATTTTTTATTTTATTATTATATAATACGGTTATGTTTTAATTAAAAAAATCTCTACCTATTTCAAATTATCATCAAATATTAATTTTTTTTAATAATCAGATTATTGAGGTATTCGATTATTTTACTCAAAATCTTTAAGTATAATCTATCATTTATTTTTAATTAATCATATAAAATATTAAATTACTCTTTATTTAAATATTTTATAATTTTATTCAAAAGGATATGAATGAAAATATTTATCAAAGATAAGGGTATTTAGATAATTTAATTATAAAAAAACATTTTATTTTCAAATACTGTTTTTTATTATTTTAATTTAATTCATTCTAAAAGTTTTTAAATAATTAATTTATTTACTAAATAAAAATTATTTTTAATAAAAATATCTATAAAATAACACCAAACAAGCTCGGAGCGGTTCATAAGTCATTAGATGGGAGATTTCAGCAATTATTTGCTGCATTTTTATATACGCATAGATTTTGATATTTGGTTTTTTTTTTTTATGAATTTTATGATTTTTTTCTAAATAAATATTTGAGATTTATTTAAGATAAATCATTAAAAAAAATTTATATTTAAAATTTAATAAAAGTAAATTATTAATAGATAAATTAAATGATTTGATAGAATCTCTTACTGATTTTTTAAACAATTTATAAATAAGAGGTTATGGGTTCAAGCCAACATGTGACAACTTCTACGTGTCTTACATCGTTAAATATAGTTAAAAATGTTTGCTAATTATGTATTTAATCCTTAATGGCTACATTTTTTTTAAAACTAAAAGTGTTTAAACATAATTATAAAACATACAATATATATTATCAATATTTTTTTTATGTGTTCTTAAACATATGGTCATATAATCATAATTTTGTAATGAAAATTTTAAAAACCTAATATTTGTAAGTTATTTACTTTTTTTACTCTAAAGAATTTGGTATTTGAAAATATGCTATAAAATATAACATTTTAATAATAAATTAATGATATTAATATTTTTGTCAAAAAAGATGCGGAAAAAATCACAATTACTAATTTTTTAAAAATCAAGTGAGATTGATTTATTTTTTTATATTTAATATAAAATATATTATTTAGTTATAGATAAAAAAATATATATTATTAGAATTGAAAAAAAAAGAAGGAATTTTTGATAAATTTTTAAATAAGTTATAAAAAACAAAATGATTAAATTTTCCTAACAAACATTATTAGTTCTAATGAATATACATTTTTTAACAAATATACTCTAATCTCGATATAGAAAGTATATATATTTTTAATTTTTAATTTAATTTATTAATATCTTTAATAATGATATTGTCTTTTTTTGTTTTTTATTTAAACATTATGGTTTGGTTTTCCACTCTATCTTTTTATTTTGAGTACTAAAACTATTTGATATAGGTTTTTAAAATGAAAAAAAATAATATTTAAATTAACTTTTTGTTTGAGGATAAACCTTTTTTAAAAGATGTAGATGAAATGTTCTCTTTAAGACTCTTACAAACAAACTTAAATCATATAGTTAACTCATACATACAATACATCCTCTCATTCAAATAATTTATGCTTCCATTTTAATAAACACACGAACTAAAAATTTCAAGAATATCATCCATTCTCACAAACTCAATATAATCGACTTTATATAAACATTTTCAACCCTAACAAGATAAGTTGAATACTCGAAAGTATTTAAGGACATAACGTTAGTCTTCTTTTTTAATCCCTTTTTCTAGACAGGTAATAGTCAAAATTTCGGTGACGAGGATGCACTTTCAACTCCAGACTTGTCTTTAAATCATTCTACAAATTTACCCTGCTAAAAACATTTGATTTCGTTGAGCTAAATTAATACAAGTGAACCGCAGTGTTAAGATATTTAACGATCTTGTGATTTTATTTACTAATTGCGATGTGGAGTGGCGTGACTCCATTTTTTTAACATAACATATCGACATAAATCTGCACCTCTTTATTTCAAGTGCTTGAATACTCTCACGAGAGACTAACTTCATTGCTTTTCAAATTGGGACTCTTTCATCAACATCTATAAAAGTTGTGGAAAAACTATATCAATTATTAAAGTCAAATTAAAAAACGAACGCTAGTAAACACTAATATATTTTAACAAAAAAATTATCATAGCAACTTTTATAGTTGAGAAGTGATGTTCATTCAAAAAAAAATGTTATATCAATAGTATTTGGTTTATCTAGATCAATGTTTTAATAAGCAATTTATAAATTAAACACATGTATCCTCTTTTAGCAATAAAGTATATCGGAGAGGTAACTCCAAACTCAGTTGTCTAGCTTTTTCTCAATCTTATTTAGAATTGTCAGATTATTTTCTTTTAAATTATGTTACAAAATAAATACACATTTATTAGCTGACAAAAAACCGATATAAATATATCATCAGATTGTCGATATTATTGAGTCGTCGACATCAATATTGACCTTAATTATGCTTAGAAATTTGAGATGAGATCTTTTGTTGCGAGATTCCTCCATGTTCCGTCTTACGGGAAGGGACAAAATGGTAATAATTTAATATATATATATATATATATATATTACCATTTTACTCTGATGAGAAGGAACATGAAGGATCCGCAAGTAAAAATCTCAATAAATATAGTCTTATTTGTTCTCATTAATTTGGTACTCTTAACTGAAATGAGTTGTAGTACATAATATATAAAGATAAGCAAACCAAAAATTACTTTTTTTTTATCTTATATCAAAAATTACTCAAATAAAAAAATTTAGTAGCCCTAGATTTTCTCAACATTTAATTAGAAAATATAAATAATAAAATTAAGCTATTAATTTTTATATTTAGCATACCTCCATTAATCACAATATACATATCTCATTATTCGTAATGAGTTATTACAGCCGGAAATTTTAAATTTTCAAATGTAGAACTCAATCGATACTCAATCAAATTCAATGACTCAAATGCAGAAATGATCACCACTCTAATATGGTGATGTTAGGGTGATCATTTTGCTTATAATCATAGGCGCAATGATGCCCTAATTGGATGAGAACGATTGAATACAGACAAAAGTCATTAATGTCTTTTTGTCTCGAATTCGATCCACTAGATCATCCAACCAACCAACTTTAGTTGGCTATAAATAGTCCTCCTTAGACAAAACGAAGCTAATAATTAGAATCACAAGTCTCCAATCCAAGCTTCATAGAATCTGACATTAAAATTTTCAATGTTTTGAAATTTTCGGAAATTTTATGTATGGCACTAAGGTTCATTTTTGGATCATCTCAAAGCTTCATAAGAGTTCAAGAGTTTTTTTCAACTCACAGTAAACTTTAATTCGTATTGTAATTCGAATTACAGATTCAAATTGAAACTTTTATATTTCAGTTCGACCAATAATATTTGCTTGATTATCTGTTTTCTTGATTTAAATTCAATCCTAATATCATTTCAAAACTTTCTGAAATCATTTTGAACGAATCAAGCTAATTAAAAAACACCAAATTTTGATTTTGAAAATTTTGAAAATTGGGTTATTGTTCTTGAGCTCTAACTCATGAATTTCTATTTGAAAAGTTTCATAACATCTTTTAAAAATGTTAGGAGTAGTTTTGAATTAATTTCAATAGATTTGAGGTATATTTACATAGAAACCTAAATTTCTAAAAATTTGAAAAAAATTAGTTATTGAATTAGTTAAATCTAATAGATAGTGTTCATGTATAATAAAGTTATTGGTAAACTCTTTATACCAGATTAAACCTTAAAAACCAAAAATCCATTATTTTGTCAAGAACTATCCATACCCGATTTGACCCTCTTTCCGATTGAATGATGCTTCGGGATGATGATGATCGTGTTCTACATGGGAAAATGAAGCTTCACATGCCATCGGCTCAACGAACAAAGGTGTATAACGAAATCATCAAATCTGAGTTTGATGTTCTTGATGTTCGACCGATGATTTTGCCTTCGTCTGGTTTTCGACCAAGAAAACTAGTCATCCCTTGCACCCGACCGAGAAATCCTGTCACCCAACCGAAGATTCTTGTCTTGACCTAGTTTTTGACCGATAAAATTAGCTAACGCTCGTCTTCCGACCAAGAATTTTGTCTTGGACTAACTTTCGACCAATAAAGCTAGTCAAGCATGGTTTTTGATCGAAGATCAGCGCACGCGACCGAAGCTCAGCCTCCGCGTTGACTGAGCTCGCTCAAGTCCATTGTCGCGGGGCCAAAACCGACCCAAACTCGCGCGTCTAAGCCGATTCACAACCTGGACACTTGCCTAAGGGCTTATTTTTTTGAAAATTTTAATTTCTCTTTGTTTTTTTAACAATTATAAGTCTTATTTTTTTTTAAAATTGAAAATAATTGAAAAACATCTTTAACTGCTATTTTGAATTATCTTTTTACAATTCTTGACATCAATCGCAGATACTAGCATTTAAATATTATTTTATAATTTTAAATATAAGAAAAACTTGTACATATCCCACCAAGGTATCCTAGTGGTAAGAGTCAGCTTAAGAGACCAAAAGATCACGGGATCGATTCTATTTGGAAGTGTTTTGAGTTTAAGCGGGGAGTCATATATGGCTGTGGGAGTGTCATGCTAGTTCTTTTTTATTCCAAAAAAAAAACACGTACATGTCTAGAACTTGAAAAATAATTGATTAAATAAAACGTAATAAAATCAAACTTTCAAAACGAAATTTTTTTTCTCGAGCATCACCGAACTCAATAAATCTCTGATTAAATATACATTTATATATGTGTATCAATATTTTTCAGTGACAAGGGAATTCATGGTGCTACAATATTGAAATTATTTTTAAAAAATTAATCGATAAAACCTTTGGTGTAAGGCTTTGTTTGGATTTGAGTAATTCAAATTAATTAATTAAATAATTTTATTTATTATGAATTATAAAAATTAATATAATTGAATAAAAATATTTAAAAGGTATAAATATTTAGTAAGTATGCAAAATAAATGTATTATTTTTAAATGAAATAGATCAAATTCAAATTATATCTCAATTTTATTTTTTTAGTCTATTAGAGAAATATCTAAAATTTAAGATGGATCTATTAATGAGTTAAAAAAATATCTCATAATTGAAAAAAAAAAATAGATGTAAACAAATGTTTGGTATAATCAAATTGAATAAAAAAAATTAAACTATTTTAATATTATAATGGATAGTTTAAATTATTTAATAAACAAAATAATATATGAAAAGATAATATTTAATTGATAATTTATTTTTAAAAACACAATCAAACAAAGTCCGGTCAAAATAAATAACAAAATAATTTCTAAAATAATAAATAGGTTAGTTTGATTCAGTCAGCTTATTTGTTTCAAACGTCTTGTTCATATTCAACTTATTTTAAATGCTAAACTTAGTATGTTTGATTTACTCAAATAATCAAGATCAAAACAAGTTACTAAATTAAGAAGGATTTGTTAGAATTCAGCTTGACAAACTTGTTGGATAAGTATATAAAAGAATTATTTATTTATTTTGTTGAAATAATTTTATTTTTTTTTGGGATAGATAAACCTTTATCATACTTCTAATTTTTACCTTTGTCCCTTGTTATATACTATATCAATAAACCAAACGAAGGAAAATGTAATTTATTTATTTATTTGGCTAAATAGAAAGTAATTTGAGGTTTATGAATACAAATACAATTATAAGTACAAGTCTATTTACCTAGAAGCTGCTTTCCATACCAACCGAGTAAATAAATCCTAGACTAATCTACCCCTCCCTCTCTCTCTATCTATCTATCTTTATACTGTTCTTGGTCGTTGGTTGGCGGCTAGTAAGACTCATGACAATATATATTTTGGAAAAAGAATGGAGATCTCTAACATATGATTTTTCACATCACACCCTGCATTAATCATTAATTAATTAATTAATTAATTAATTAGATGATGATAAGTTGTAAAAGATTTAATAGACATAACTTACTGTTGAAATTCAATGTTAATAACTATAGCAGATGGATTTGCTATGGTCTCGAAAGCCGTCTGGGAAAGGACTATGGTAGCTCCAGCAGAACTAGGCTGCGAGAGGGCGTTGGGGGCATAATCGACAATCTTCACTCTAACCGCCTGATCGGGATTACAGGTCCCAGCCTCGGTAGCACTGATGCAGCTCACCAAATATTGACGGCCGCATGAGGCTCCGTTGTCCCATATTCCATCCCCTGCCGCCGCAAACAAATTGCTTGTCGGAAATTGTGTCGGATCACTTTCGTAACACGCCGTAGCTGCATGTTAATTATAAGTAATTGTCAATTAGAAATCATCATAATATAAGTAATTTCAAAAAACCCCAATAAAAGAAAAAAGGAGAATCGTGACATACGCGTGTACGGCGGCGCGTACTGGGCTGCGATACCTACGTCCCCATGGCAGAGGTTGAAGAAGGAGAAGATGGTGAGAGAAAGAAATACTATGAATTGGGAGTGAGAGATCGTCATAACAAATTATTTTTATCAGAATATTATAAATATATTATAAGTGTTTAAATGTTTAATTAATTAATATAGAGTTTAGATAGATGGATGGATGTCTGGCTGGCTTGGCTTGGCTCTTTCAAGTTCCATGTGCGTGGGGTCACACGCAGAATTAGCTATTGCCCGGTCAGTCAGGTCAATGATATTGTTAAATAGAAATTAAGAAAGAAAAAAACAAAACAAAATTATTATTACTCGGATTTTGGGTCCCGGTTTGGTTTGGTTTGGAATAATTGCTAGCTAACCAAAGACCTGGTCCTTAGCCCTGGTGCTTACAAAAAAAAAATGGAATGTTAACCTGGATTGTTTAAATAAATTTAAATGGGTTATTTGAGTAAAATAATAGTTATATATATATATATATTAATGTTTTGTATAATTTAATTAATGAGATGATAGATAAAACTATATTAGATTATTTTATTTGGTCCAAGGTTTAAATATATCTTGATACATTTGGTCCAAAGCTGTTTAGATCAGTTGGTAAAATGCAAAATTCATAGTTGGTGGTGATATAAATATATTTCAATCAAAATAGTGAAAACTTCATTATCAAACATTAATGAAATCATTTTAAATTGTCAAATTGTACCTAATTTAATCAGCTCGTATTATTTACACAAAAAGTATAGTTTAGTTAACCATAGTAATTTATATATATACTGTACGATTTATCAACGAAATAATAATAACATATTTTTTTATTTATAATAAATCTCTAAATTTTATTAGTTTAATAAATTATTTTTTAAGCTAAATCTTTATTACAATATTCAGTATAAAATTATTAAATAATATATAATTAAAATAGGTAGAAGTACTTAATATATATGGTCAAGACTTATGATTATGAATTAAGTCTCATATGGCTTATTAAGGACTTGATTACGCTTGTGTCAACCTGAAAACAATGTATACCTTAATTCATTTAATATTTACTATAAAAAAATTAACTATGTTTGTTATGTGTTTGGTTTTTAGTTTGCAATTTGTTTTATTATTATTTTATTTTTAATGATTGATATATATAATCATTTTAATTTAAGAAATTGATAGTTTCCTAAAAATAAAACTGTTGTATTTACAAAATTATATTTTTAAATATAAATTCAATGTAGATTTATGGTGGGCAGAAAGTAAAGAACATTAATGGATAAATGTTGATAGCATACATTATTGCCTCAACTAAATTCTTTGACTTTGTATTCAATTATTGAATAAGGGTCGTAGGCAGTTTAATTAGTGGTAGTTTGAAACTTAATTATATGAAATAAATGTTAGAGGATATAAATGATATCGGTTTATATTAACATCAAACACAAAAACTATACAATAAATTGAAAATTGGAATATTCAATTTCTCGTTTCAATTTTAATATTTGTTTGTTAGTATTTTGTATGAACTTTGATTCATATATTGATGAAGATGATAACTCTTTTTTTTTCTTCTTTTTTTTAAGTTTGCATTTGCATACATTTTATGTAGGCTCTTGTATTTATTGAAGAAAGAATAATATTTTTTACTTAATTATACATAAATAATAATTTATAAAAAAAAAACACATGTATGTATAGTTATACAAATGCCTTGTTAAATAACCATAACTCAAAAATATTGTATAATTTGCTCTCACCTTTATCACATCATTCAATTCATTATATAAAATATTCTTTATTTTAAATTTTTATATTTATTTTATGAGAAACTGAATTTTAAAATTGTGGAATAATTGTAGGATATTAATGTTCCTTATACAACTTAGGTTAATTTAAAGTAGATATGTATATATAATGACATAACTTAAGAGTATATATATACATTAAAATAATTTAACAAATTAGAGTGAAAAATAAATTTAGCCTAAAGTACTTCTAGAAGATTGATAAATAATCCCCACTGGAATCTAAGGTGCCCTTTAAAACTACAATTGCACTCTATTTTGATCATGGAAATAAAGCCACATTATTTTAATGACTTCCTTCAATGTTTTTTTGAACAACCCAGAAAGCCTTTGACATTACTCAGAAATATGCGAGTTCAATATGATATAGAAGACTGTTTGAAATTGTTCGGATATTAAATAATAAGTATTTTGAATTTGAAAGACTTTGAATTTCCAAACTAAGTTTTATTGGCAAAATAAGTTGAAGATTGCTATATAAATGATAACCATAGTTTATAAGGATATTTCCGAGCTTTGAAGATTTGTTCTATTTTCAACTTTTTTATAGGTAATAAAAACTAATATTTTTGAAAACATAGAAACTTATTAAAATAACTCAAATGTTAGAAATGACTATATACTTTTTTGTTCTATTATCACTAATACATTAAGTTGAAATAGAATGAGATTGTTTACTTACAAAAGATAAATAAATAAAAAAAGACTTATTTGTATCTGCAAATAAATTGAATTCTTGGAACAAACTTTCTCCTCTTTATGTATGTAGATTTTTAATTTTTATTTTAAAATAAGATTTCAATATTAATAGGATGTAGATTATTAAGTTAGTGAATGGATATTACAATTTGATCATAAATATCCCATAATCCTTGGTTTTAATAACTTGTTAGGTTGTTTAACATGTAATGAATTTGATAGATATACATTTCATTTACTTATTTTTAACTTTGTTCTCACAATTTATTTTTGAAAATATATATATAATATTGAAATTCTAAAAAATAGAAAATAGTTATTTGGATAGTTTGTGCCTTACATATATATCACTTTGTTCACAATTCATTTTGTCAATTTATTTAAATTGAAGTAATAAAATAACACTTCCTTCAACGTTACCTATTGATTATGTATATATAATGCTTAATTGAAGCCATTAAGATGTAAACGTTCCCTATTAATTATGTATATAATACTTAAATTTGAAGCCATCAAGATGTAAACGTTCAATAAGTCAATTTGAATGTTAACATTGAACTCAAATTCACAACTTACATTATAAGAAACATTACAAACTTAATGGAAAAGAATGTCTTAAATTTATCTATTAAGAGCAATTGAAGTTCCAAGAAATTGATTTCAGATTTTAATAAGTTAAAGTGATCATTAGTCTATTAGTCTATAAGTTAAAACAATTGGTACTATTATTATAATTAGGATTTTAAGGTATTTTTATTAGGATTAGTTAAAAATTATCTTGAATAATAAATAATAATATATATGATTTATATGATTCACTTAATTTATTTATTTATTTTCATTCTTTTAGTTAGAATTCTTTAAAATACAATTAATAGATTAAAGGTATCCTCTTAATTTTTAATTTTTAAAAAGTGTTAGTTAATTTGTTAGTTAGGATTGATTTTAATAATTAATTTATCAATTAATAATTTTCATTTTGTAGGGTTCTTGAAAACCAAAAGATGATAGAGTATCCAACAGAGGACCCGATCGGAGGATCAACTGAAGGTCCGAACGAGGTCAACCAAGAGACTCAATCGGTGACCTGACCGAGGACCGACTGAAGATTCGACCGAGAGTGACCGGGTTTGACTGAGGATCCAATCAAAAGTGAAATGAAGCCTCCTAAAATCATCAAACCGTTGGATATGTGAAAAAAGAGGGAAAAAATAATTCAAATCTCAAAATTCCCTTTCTCATTTCGGAGTAAAAAAATCAGGTAACAAGCATCTTCTAAATCATTAGGTCATAACCAAGGAATTCCGAATTCCTATCGGCCAATATATGTTGTGACACCTCAATTTGATGATGTGTTAAACGGGAGAGTCTATCCTTTAATATATAATAGATAATTTAACACCTTTCTCAACTTCAAACCTAAAATTGACATTATTCCTAAACTTAATTGACTGGTTTTGCAAGTCACTAGTGCAAAATATTTAAACTGAAAATGTACTCTTGTGTCTATAACTCCATATACATACATTGATAATGTTGTTTTTAATTAATACATTTATTTAACTACTAACATTAGTGTTGTCACAAATCTACTTAATTTTGCGTTTATGTATCATTTGTCAAAGGTCTACTTAGAACAAATTGATGATGCATTTGTGTCACAATCCAAAACTTTGTGTCACAAATAATCATCATTTATCAATGTAGATGTCTCATGAATGATATCATACTCCAAATTGGATGAAATTTGTATTAAGTGACAATACCGACATAGTTATACTTTGAGGTTGTTTTGTTTAAAATTTTTTTATCAAGATATAAGGTATAAGTAACTTACTAGCGTCCGACAAGCTTCGGGGTAAGCCCAGTTAACCCTTATATTAGGATAGACCATCCCTAGACAGACCAGTCCATAGATAGTTTTACACATAAAGACATCAACTTTTAAAAAAGGGGTAAGCCCAGTTAACCCTTATATTAGGATAGACCATCCCTAGACAGCCCAGTCCATAGATAGTTTTACACATAAAGACATCAACTTTTAAAAAAAGACTAGTGTATTCTTTGTTTTATAAATGATTAATAGTATGGATATTCAAGTTAGGGTAGCTATTTTATATATTTTCATTATCCCCTCTTCTAGCCTAGCGGCAAAAAGAGGTGGATACCAATCCTAAATTCCTGGGTTCGAGCCCGTCTGCGTCTGGTTAAATGATTAAGTGTGTTTGCGGGCTACATACTTAATCCGTTGTCCCATTTTTTTTTATATATATTCTCATAATAACTCACTAAGGTACTTAACTTAACAAAGAGTAATTCCTAAAAAATTAAATATTACGAATTCAATTTTCACTTAAAACATTTTAAGTCAAAGTGAATGTCATGACGGTAAATGTCATGTTAACATCTTTTATTCAAAAAAAATATTCTCAATTGAATTTAATTCTCATTTAAAACACTTTAAGTTAAAGTGAATGTCATTACTATAAGTCATGCTAGCATCTTTCATTCAAAAATATTTTCTCAAAATAAAATTTTGAGAATAAAAAAAGTAAAAATATAAAAAAATTATTTTAAGTGAATTTATTTTCATAAATATGAAAGCTCGTGTACAGAGGGGTTACTACTAAGTCAGACAACAAAACTTCATTAGAAGTAATAACATCATTTATCATAAACTAATAAAAATAAAGTATTATTATCCTTTAATATAAAGAATGTGTGTTTAATATATTAAAAAAATTTATATGAATAAATTTCATAGTTAGAAAAAGTTGTTTCACAATTAGAAAAAACAACAATCTTATGTAATTTTGAAACCAAACTAATTGTAATACCTCGTAGAGTATAGATGTACCATATTATTCTCTTTTTAATATCAATATCACAACCATTATCAACATCAATATATCATTTCAAATTCATATTAGACTTTCGAAACAAAAAAAAAACTCATACTTCCTCTTAAGTATTGTTGTTTCACAATTAGAAAAAACAACAATCTTTTGCAATTTTGAAACCAAACTAATTACAGTGCCTCCTAAAGTATATAGATGTACCATATTATTCTCTTTTTAATATCAATATCACTACCATTGTCAACATCAATATATCATTTCAAATTCATATTAGACTTTCGAAAATACAAAACAAGACCCATACTTCCTCTTAAGTATTGTTGTTTCACAATTAGAAAAAACAATAATCTTCTGCAATTTTGAAACCAAACTAATTGCAGTACCTCCTAGAATATAGATGTACCATATTATTCTCTTTTTAATATCAATATCACCACCATTGTCAACATCAATATATCATTTCAAATTCATATTAGACTTTCGAAAACACAAAGTAAGACTCATACTTCCTCTTAAGTATTGTAGTATTCACTTTATTGTTTCACAACGCTAGCTACTCGAGTTGTTTATGAACTGCTAACAACTCCCACTAAGTCTAATTTATTATAAAATTCTTAAAATATTCTTTGCAACAAAAGGTGTAGTTAATATTATAAAGTTACTAAAATACTTTTATTTTTATCTTATTTTTATACATTTTAAATTTCATTCAATCTAATATTTTAACAATTTAAATAATTAAATTTTTTATTTATTTATATTATTATATATTATTTATTTCTCATTAGAACGTCTTAAATTAAAGTGTATGTCAAACTTGTGAATAGTCAAAATCGCATCCTTTCTTTAAAAAAAATGATAAAAAAAGTTTAAATTATTTATTTCTTAATCAGAGTTAAATTTTCTTGATTTTTTTTTTTTTGTTAAGTTCGAATGTATTTTATGCCGTGAAGGATGCATCGTTTCTTCCTTTTAATTCTATGAAAAATGTGCAATAAAATGTAAGGTTGTGCCAATTTTGAAAAGAATGATACGGAGAAACAAGCATAATGGCAATAAGAACAATCATGGATGTTTTCTCATTTATACACTAATAAAAGGAAACGTGATGCCATATATGTCCTACAATGTTTGATTTTTAAAAGAATTTAAATAAATATTATTTCTTTGGAAAACTATATTTCAAAGTGAGATTATTTTCTTCAATGCAAATATTCTCACCCAGCTTTAAATAAACTATAGCTTTGGCAAGAAGGGGCCTTTAAATTTGAATTGTCATATTTCATTGAGAAAAGCCAATATACAGAAGAAACCAAGAAATTAGTGAAGAAAGTTTCATTTAAATCAATTGTATTGAAGATCCTAAACTAAATATTGAAACTCATCAAACAAATTCATATAGATTATGACATGATTGGTCATAAGTTATTGATAAACAACTAAAAAAATAATAATCATCACAACTTTTTTTTTACCTTCACAGTAATTATCCCGACTTGAACATAAATATTGTGTTCTAAATGGAAAAACTACACACAAAAGCTCAAACTCAAAATTCCACAATATCACATCCCTATTTTAGGCTATATCATCAATTTAGGATAGAGTTTTGTTATATTCTTTTATAAACAAAATCATATTTGATCCTTGTAGATCATACACACAATTTCTCAATCAATGTTAAAAACCCAATTGAGATTTAAATTTGAAATCTTTGCAAGACCTCCATTTACTTTTCATTTAGAAGAAAAGAGATGGAACTTGCCAATATCTTATTCAACCTTCAATCATATAATTTTGGAATTACATCTAGCCTAAGACTAGTAAGAGACACCATACGAAAATACCAACAAAATACACAATTAACGCATGCAAGAAAGAATATTCCTTAATAAATATATTTCAAACCGACGACAACAAAAGGGGTCAAGGGGTATATTCCAACAAAATACACAACAAACGCGTGCAAGAAAGAATAATCCCCAAATAAATATCTTTCAAACCAACTACAACAAAAGGGGTCAAGGGTTATAGAACATAGATGAGTCCAAATTGCAATTTTTTCCTCTTTGGTCCCCCTTCAGGCTAAATCGTTCATACACTTTGAATAGATTTTTATTTTTTAGAAAACGTGTTGCCTCAAAATACTCTCACCATTTTGTGGAAATTGTTATTATAAAAAAAGCTTACATAGCCGAGGGAAAAAAAGCAAAAGCGTATTGTAATGGCCCCACACGTAGCAATAACGGGTCTTTGCCACGTGTACAATCTTATCCATTTCTTCCTTTATAAAAAAAAGTTTTAAGCTTTCTCTCTTCTTCATCTACTATTCCAAATCTTCTAAAGCTTCCAAATTGCAATCGAACCCTCACCGGAACTGAAAAATGTCGTCGATAATTATCTCCCCTATTCACTCCGGCGCCTCCGGTGCCCGTGCCTGCGCCGGTGATGTAAATCGCCGGAGGAAAAGTAAAACTCCGACGAGTTCCCAAAAATGGTGGACTCCACTGTTCGGAATGTCGTCGGAGGCAGACTACATTAATGAATCCGATCAAGCCAAGACCCAGTATCCGCCGGAGACGTCTAGATCTCGCATCGCTCCGGGAAGATTGACGGAGGAGAAGGCGAGGCGGCTCCGTGTGTTGACTTCGGAGTCATCTTCGTTTCATGACATCATGTACCATTCGGCTATTGCCTCTCGTATGGCCTCCGATTTCACTCATTTCTCATCCGAAGAAGAAGAAGATATCAACCCCAATCAGTGACTTTTATTCAGATTCAGGGGAAATAAATTGATTGATTCTAAGTAGTAGTAGTAAATGATATTGTTTTGGATATATATTTTGTTATTCAATTCAAGCTTATCATCGTCATCATCATTATCATGTAATGTTTAGTAACTAGTAAGAGATCTATCTATCTTTGAATATTTGATCAATTTCATAATACTAAATGTTCTTCATGTTATCATCATAGAGGAACAAGAAACAAACTTTCATGGTGTTTTGATTGATTCAGAATATAGGAAGAACAAAACATGGCAAAATCAACAAAGATTTCAAGAAAGTAACCATTTTTCTTAATTTTATTCAAAATTAATGTCAAAGACAAACCTCCTCTCTTGATCAAAGAAGCCCTCCAGAAACGAAAGACTAAACTGGTGAAATCCCCAGATCAGCATCATCATCATTTGCTTTCCACATCATACAGTTCTGATCTGAAAAATATCTATCAAGGATAACAACATATTATATATACAGATCTGATCTCAAAAATTGTTTCCTGCAAACAAAACATTGAATCTAAAATCCCCCTTTAAGATCATACCCACCAATTTCAGATTCTTATCAAAAACCCTAAACAGATAAATATATATAGGATACACCAAGTAAGCTCCATGAACAAAAGCACCAGCCAAAACACCAAAGAATACACGGTCCCTCAAAACAGGATTCCGTCTCAGCTGAATTCGAACTAATACCCCCAATTTCAAAATGAAGAATAAATTAGGGTAAGTAAAAATGAAATAAAACTGGATCTATAAAAAAACACGACTCACTGAGAGGAAGAATAGGAGCATAGATCAGAGGAACAGCGAATTTGAAAGGTACGCCTTTGTTCTGTCTCCGAGAAAGAGGAGGCTGCCTTTTTATTATCGACAAATTTACAGACTGAAATTGATCAGTTTAACAGATAAAATTGAAGCGAAAGATGCGAAATTTCAAGGATTAGGAATCATACTGGTTAGACGGATCGGATGAAGAGGCCATTGATAATGCTGTTTCTGATCTGTCTCCGCCTTCTGCTGCCCTAGCTTCGACAATATCGCTTCCTCTCACAAAACAAACGGCGCTGTCAATCACCGCTACTAATGATATGTTTTTTTCAAAAAAAAAACTAATTAATATTATTATTTTATTTTTATTTATTTGTTGAAGATAAATATTATGTTAATTCCACCACATTATCATTTTTAATATATTGAAAACTATAAATTTAAATAAATATAAATTAACAATGTGATCATTTATAATTAATAATTAATTTAATATTTCTCGTTAAAATCGATTTTTTTTTCGGGTTCTAGTATTTAAAATCGATTTTTTTTTCGGGTTCTAGTATTTTTGTACTGGGTCAGAAATTACGGCACTATTCAATATAACTTTTTGAAAAATATATAATAAAATTATGTTTGTCACAATCTAATAATCAGTTAATAAAATGTGATTTTTTTATTTTATTGTGTATTTAATTTTTATATTTCTTTTTTAATTAATATTTATAGACTATTTAAAACAATTAAATATAAAAATAATAAATTAATATTTTAGTTTGGATGAATTTAATTTTTAATTATGATTTTTATAATACATGAAATAAATATAAAAAAGAAAACGAGTTGGGCTTCATATAAATATAAGAAGATGTCCAATTTGATTAATAAAAGCCCATTGTAATAGACAGGTCAGGGCCAGGTGAGCGCATAATTTAAAAAAGACTGGCCCAGTTTTAATTTGTTCTTGAGAGAGACAGGAAGAGGGAACACATTTGATGTTGAGTGAGCAACCGGCAGAGATCCGTTGAACCGGAATTTGTAGTTTTTAGTCAAACAGGGTATGAGTGATGGATAGACTTTATAATAATAATAATAATAATAATAATAATAATAATAATTCATTAATTATTCATCATTATATAAATATATATTATTTATATAGATAGAGAAATATAAAAATTAAAACCCGCCCGGCCGGCCCATAGCTGTCCCGTTCACCCACCGTTGTTTTGTCTGTTTGGAGTCGGTTCAAACCGTGTTGGGTCCATGTTTGGTATGGGCTGGATAGATGGAGCCTGATTTGATCATATATATGTTTTCATGCAATCAATTACTCAATGTGGGTTCAAGTGTCGGGTCCGGGTGTAGCTCACCTATTAATACTGCAGTGCAGGTCATCTTTTTCATTAATAAGAAATGGACATTGTAAGCCTTTCAGGGTTCTTATACTGCATGCATGCTTCCCCACATCTTTTTTCTTTTTCTTTTTTGAAATTAGGGTTTATTCTATTTAGAAAAAATAAAGAGAATGAATTTAGTTGAGACAAGAGAACAACTGTGTGGTTGGCTGGCTGGTTGGCTGGATGAAAGGATGGATAGAAGATAGGATAGGGCCCTTTCATGTATGATGTATTAATTATTTAGGGTTGGGTTAGGGCTTAGGGTTAGGGTGGGGAGAAGTTTAGCAGAGCTTGTCGGTCATGACTCATGATCAGTTAATCTCGAAATACCTTTTCAAAAGTCATCTTCTATCACTATATGCCCTTCAAGAGGACTGCTTGCTTGCTTGACTACTAGTCATCAATCCATCTCTTATATATAATGACCCTACACTTTATATACCCTCTTTTCTTTGTTATTATTAGTGTTATTATTATGATGAATGAGCTAATAATTAATTAGCTAGGTTTCTCTCTCAACCCACCATTTGTTCCAGATTTAGGGAGAAGAGACAAAGAGGAGGAGACACTGATGATCGAAGCTGCTTAAGTGTTTGAAGGAGATGGAATTATGAAACCGGCATTGGTGAGACTAATTAATAAAATCTAGAGAGACCAAATCATCAATCTTGGATAATGTCCGGATCATCAATATGTACAACTCTCTGCCTGCCTGCCTGCCTTATGGGGTCCTTTCACTAATTGAACACACATCTTCTTCTACACATCTTTTTCTTCTAACATTTTTGTCTTCCTTCATGTTAAATCATTAAATCACCCTTTCTCCTTTTTACATAATAAACAAACTAAATATGACAGTTGTTCAAGCATGAATTAATGCTTAACACACTGATCTCAAACCACTTCACATTTCCCTTTTAATGTAACATTAGACAGTAATGTTGTGGGTTCGAGTAAATAAGTAACTATTGTAAATTTAGCTATTTGAATGGTTGGCAAGGCGTTGTGCATAATCAGTTTCGTATCGTACCGGTTTATAGCCGGTTGGTATTGTCCATTTCAACACCTAGCGAGACTGAGCCAAAAGATGCCCCATCTCCCTTTAGAAGAGAATTAAAGGTCTGGGACTATCAAACAAAGGTTATAATTCAATACCAACGGGATATCCAGTTGGTATCGATAGACTTTTTTATGTGAAAGTTGTATCGTCCCATATCATGACACTATTCATTTGTGTCCAAACCGTGTCCATAGCTGGTGGAATCTTTTATGAAATTGATCGGGCTCTATTGGAATATGCTCGGGTCCATGGTTGGATGCTGGGAGACTCTACAATGGGTTGTGAATATATCGGGTTTAATTGAACAATAGTTGAAAATAACTTGATAATTAAGTAGTTTTTTAATTTATAAAGTTATATTTCACTCTATACGAAAGTTTCGTCATGATAGGCAGTCATATCAATGATTTTGTTGTTTGGAAAGTAAATGCGGATAGTTATTGTTGCTCCTCTTTTTGTAAATTTTCAATATTTTGTCTTTTTCGTTGTTATTTTCAACAATCTTTTTATGAATTCAATTGATGCTTTAAAAAATAGCAATAACATACCCAAAATCAATTAAAATGCTAATTAAGTTCCATTAACAAAGTACAAACTAGCTACTTAGCTGGCTATATATATATATAGCTTAATTGACCAATCCTTATTGATTGAATTAAATTGGGTTAAAATTGAAAATGAAAAAAAGAAAAGAAAAGAAAAGAATGACAAGGTAGGGCAAACATGTCTGGGTGGTATTAAGACAAGGTTAGAGGTAGGGTGGCCATGAGAGGGGCACTTATTGTTTGGGTCAAACCAAAGCTAGCATATTTCTCCCCACCAAAAGCACAGAAACAAACCCTTAGTTTTAAGACACCCTTGTTCCCATGTGCACTAATTCAAGGCCAACCTTCCATAAAACTACCTCCCCTACTCCCTCCATCTTTCTCATTATAAACACCAAGATTAATTAGGCCAAACACAAGAATTACAAGTTATTTCTTACACACACTTCCTAATTTTTTATAACATCAAAGTGATTTCACGACAACGAGTGATCTGATGTTGTGTTAGTTTACTCTATAATATAGAATTGTAGAATAAGATGTGTTACCATATTACTATTATTTATTTTTTAAAGTTCATTGTAATATAAGAATAAATAATTTAAACATAAGAACTACATGATGAATGTATGTAATTCTTGGAAACTCCCCTTTTTGTTTTTGTTATCTTTGTTTTTATCTAATGAAATTTGGACAAATTATGGTATTAATTTTATCTCCAACATGCAATCAGAATTAAGAAAAAATATAAAATGGACTAGCTAGCTAATTAATATGCTGTAGCTGATTGTGACTTAGCATCAAAATAGTCTAATTAGCTTGTGGGGCTACTTTAGGTGCATGTTTTAGCCATATAATTGTCACATTATTATTGGCCCAAATTCTTTTTAAATAATTTACTTTATTTATATGTCTATTTATATATATATATTCTTTAGGATAAAATTACTAGCTAGCTAGAGCTTGTTGGATATAGGAAGAGACTAGTAGGATTATTTGGAAGAAAAATAATTGACATGAAAAGTGAGTCATTTGGATTATTTGAATAATTAAATTGATTAAAATATTTTAATGTTAATCTTCTTTTTTGAAATTGATTATTTAACTCAATGGATCATGTGAAATTAATGATTGATGAAATAATGGATTTTGTTTTTGGAAATAATCCTAAATTATTTACATCAACAAGCTCTAGATACAAATTAAAGAATTATAGAATAATTGATTCCTTGAAGAATTTTTCTTTTTAATTACATGTCATTTGTATTAATTAAATATTGCATACAGTTAGTTCAAAAATACACTAAAACGCAAAAGTAATGAAAAAGAAAACATGAATCCAAAAAAGTCAAAGTCCCACACTCACCTAGCTAGCTCCATAAATAAAGTTATCAATAAATAAGAAAAATATACTCCAAAATCATTTGAAAACATTTTTTAGAGTATGATATAATATGAGTATGGACAAGAAAACAATAACAAATCTATAAATATATATATGTGTTTAATAGAAAAAATTGTTTCAAATTAATTTATCCTTATTTTTCATACAAACATAGATCAAACAACTCTCAAATCATTTGTGCCCTTGGTCAAGACCACTACTAGTGCTCAACTTCAAGATTGGAAAGAAGGATTCAAATAATCCCACTTCAAAAAAAAAACAAGGAAAATTTTAATAGTTTAAATATGTTCAAAATTAATTAGCTTAGCTAACTAGTCTATTCGGAATATGTGAATAACATAAGTTTAATTATATCACTATCTAGAGTAATCTTGTGATGTATCATATCACTTTCTTGTGTGATCAACTATGGTGGTATAAAGGTAAAAAGAACTAATTAAATTAAAGCACATATACTATCTTTGACACATCCTCTTGGAAGAGAAAATACAATTCATCATGACATGAGTTCTTAAAGCTAAAAATTTGAGTGATTGGTTGTGTTTCCACCTTCTAGAGAATAAAATTGTTTTTGTTTTTTTGTTATTGTTTGCGAAGCACTAATTGTTCGAATCATCCTTTCATATTTGACTAATTTATAAAAACTTCATATAATGACTTGTCTAATGTATTGTACATTGTGGTCATGATTGAACTTTTTTGATTTTATAGAGATTTTAAATCTTTTTTAAAAGAACTGGAATGTTTTTAACCACAATGAGTTTTTTTTCTGTTATTTTAAAATATAAATACTTATATAGATCATTAATCTCCATGATGTTTCACTTTTATTGTTGAGGCATCTATATATATATTATTATTATTATATTATATATTAGAAGAAGTGTAATTAATTCATCTTTGAAAGTGACAATACTTTGGAATCTGTTTACCATACATTCAAATAATTGAGCCTGGTTCAGAAATCCTTTACTTCTTATTATATATATTTTTTAAAATTTTCAGTCTTTATTATCAAGATGTCAGTATATTTTTTTCTTTATTCTTTTGCAAAAATTTAATATTTTCAATAAGAATTAAATTTGATACCATCTAATAACAAAATCCATCAATTATTAATTCAAACATCCTAACATTAATATTCTTGCAGAAAATAACAAGAAATTGTCTTCAAATTCAACTGTTATATGTCTCACATGTTGTAACAAATGAGGGCTTATTTTGTCATGTAATGAGAGTTCAACAAATATGGAATTCTTTCATGAAAGGTAGTTGAAAAAGGTGTTAGATGAAATCACTTTTTCTTTTTCTTTTTTGAAAATGCATTTTTTTATAAGCATATGTTAGTTTAGATAAAAATATATATTGATAAAAAGAAAAATTCAAAATAAAATATCAAGATAGAACATACCAATACAACTACAACAATAACAATCAAATTAGGTTTTGAGTATAAGAAAAGAACAAAAATGGGAAGTTCATCTTTTTAACCTACCTCAAGAAGGAAAAGAAATTCAATATCCATTAGAAACTTTTACAAGTAGCATCAACATTAAAAATTTCAAAGATTGGACAAAGAAAAAACCTAAATTCATGTTTTTGTGCTTAGTCCGAGATTTCATATTCAATTATCAAATGAGTCATGATATTTTTCACCCACTCTAATGGGATGTCTTTTATTTTTAATTAATAATAATAAAAATAGAAAAAAAAAATACTAGCAAGAAAAGACAAGGGTAATATTGTCTTAAAAAGAGTAGATTGAAATATAATATTATATTTGTAACACCTATCGTTGACCCCTTTATAATTCCAATACCGGCCCCTCCACTTGTTGGGCATTAAAAAGAGATGATACTAACAATTTAACACAGAGTCGACAGCCCAAAGATCGAAGAAGATAAGAAGAACCACTCTCAAAGATCAGTCAAAAGCCATGGATGGGTTCTATATTGTATTATACTTACTGGCGGCAGCGGTGGTGGTTTTCAAGATTACGGCGGTGCTATGGTGGCGGCCCAAAAAAATCGAACATCATTTCTCCAAACAAGGCATAAGAGGACCTCCTTACCGTTTCTTCATAGGCAATGCAAAAGAACTATTTACTCTTATGTCCAAAGCTTCTTCTCAACCTATGCCTCTTTGTCATAACATCCTTCCTAGGGTTCTTTCTTTCTACCACCATTGGAAAAAAATCTACGGTACTATTTCTTTTTCAAATAATTTGTACTTTTCCTATCAATGTTTGATGTCACACTATGCATGGTTTCTCAATTTGGATCCAACCTAGCTAGCTAGTTAGCTATCTATTCTCATGTGCTTTAATTTATTTTTAATTTGGATTGATGATCATATATAGGTGGAACATTTTTGGTTTGGTTTGGGCCAACGGTACGATTGGCTGTTTCTGATCCTGACCTAATCAGAGAAATCTTCACCTCAAAAAATGAATACTATGAGAAAATAGAAGCTCACCCTTTAATCAAGCAACTTGAAGGTGATGGACTTTTGAGTCTCAAGGGTCAAAAATGGGCTCACCATAGAAGAATCATAACTCCCACCTTCCATATGGATAATCTAAAAGTATTTTAACTCCATTTCTTTTTACTATACATCACTTCATTTTCTAATTAATATTAATTCTCAATTAATTTTGATGTATGTGTAGTTATTAATACCTTTGGTGGGAAAAAGCGTGGTAGAAATGTTGGACAATTTGGTAGACAAGGATCGCGAGATTGAGATTGAGGTCTCCGAATGGTATCAAAAGTTAACCGAAGAAGTCGTTACTAGGGCTGCCTTTGGCTGTAGCTATGACCATGGGAAAGACATTTTTCGATTGCAAGCGCAACAAATGGCACTTGCCACACAAGCCTTTCAAAAAGTCTCGTTGCCGGTTTATAGGTATTTCTTTTTATAAATGTTTATGAGAGAGTAAATTGAAATGGTACAATATTTTTTTTTTAAGTCAGGTTGGTCACATGTTCTTGGTACTTTATGCTGATTTTAGTACTTGTAGTTAATATATAGCAATAACCCTTATTATATTAATGATAAAGAATGTATATTTAACGGATTCTATTAAATTTTGTTCATTATAGATTTCTACCCACGAAGAGGAACATGAAATCTTGGAAACTGGACAAGGAAATCAAGAAATCTTTGGAGGATGTAATTAACCAGAGGAGAGAGAAAATCATGGCTGATGGTGGCGGCGGTGATGTTCCAAAAGATCTATTGGGCCTTATGATCGAGGCAAGCTTGAAAGAATCGGCGGCGGCTCCGGCGGCGGCGAGGGTAACGGTGGGTGATATCGCGGAGGAATGTAAGAGTTTCTTTTTCGCCGGTGAGCAAACAACGACAAATTTGCTGACGTGGACGACCGTACTGCTGGCTATGCACCCTAACTGGCAGGACCAGGCACGTGATGAGGTGCTTAAGGTGTGCGGCCCACGTGACGTGCCATCTAAAGATGACATTCCCAAGCTTAAGAAGGTAAGCACAATTAATTTTTGGATAAATGTTTTGTCTTTTATTTGTGGATACGCAAATACCCATTTTACCCCTCATCTCTGTTTCTCTTTTTTGTCGTGAAAGTAACTTTTATGACGGCAATTAACAAACTGATTTTGACATTTCATAAAAATCGAATAAAATTGTTTTTATTTTTTAAATGTAACTAGTAAAGTGAACCTAACATTTATTTTTTAATTAATAAATATTCATTTTTAGAATTTTTGGATTTTCTAGAATTTGTATGAGTTGTTTATTAAAGATTTTATTTTTAAAAATATTTGAAATTTAATAAAATGAAAATTAGAGTATTTTGATATTTTAATTAATAAATAAATTAATATTTCTTTAAAATTTACAAAAATAAAACTTAAATCAAAATAGCTATTAGACTTTATTCCCTTAAATTTTTAAATCAATCCTAATCAAATTTCACTCATTTATTAATCATGTCATTTAATTTACTAATTAAAAAATTAAAATACTTTATATTTAAAATAAACTATTATTTATATATAATACTTTATAAGTATTTTTACTTAAAAAAATTATTTTCGTGCTCTCTTGTTTGTTTGAACTCGGTGGTGAATATTTTACAAAACTCTCAAATGTAATATTTTTTATTTTAATTATTAAATCAATAATTTATTAAATAAAATATCAAAATATCATTATTTTATTTTTTATAAAAGATTTAAATACAAAATAAATTTAATAATTTCTTAAATAATCATACTTTTTTTTTTCTTTTGTGATCAGCTAAGTATGATCCTGAATGAATCTCTCCGATTATACCCACCCGCGGTGGCAACTATAAGACGGGCAAAGGTTGACGTGGAACTCGGAGGGTTCAAGATTCCAAAGGGCACAGAGATTTTAATCCCAATTTTGGCGGTTCATCACGACCAGGCAATATGGGGTCAGGATGCAAACGAATTCAACCCGACCCGTTTCACTGATGGGGTTGTCCATGCTGCAAAACATCCTGTTGCATTCATACCATTCGGTTTAGGCCTCCGAAAATGCATTGGGCAAAATTTAGCAATTCTTCAAGCGAAACTCACGTTAGCAATCATACTAAAACGCATGTCGTTTCGGTTGGCCCCACAATATCGACACGCACCAACGGTGTTGATGCTCCTTCACCCGCAACACGGTGCACCGGTCATCTTTAAACATTTATCTACACATGATGAACGGGCCAGATCAATCCTTTCATCCGCTCATGGGTTTGTTTGAGTTGGGATTGCCTATAAAATCAAAATTTCAATCAATTTGCATATACAAACTAACCCCAAGGAAGCAAATGCCAAAAATAAATAAATAAAATTCCATCTTGTCCTACTTTGCTAAAATATTTGAAAAGAAAAAGTGTGTAGCATAAGGGTATTGACAAGTGTGGTAGTTGTAATTAGAATTTAATTAGTGAATGGGTTCATTGTTTATTTTTTTATTGATATATTTTTTAATGGACTTTAATTTGGGCATAGTGTTGTCTAACACAGATTTTGTAAATATAAAATATGTTCATATTGTTTTCTTTCTCTTTTGCATGGTAATTCTTAACTTGGATGATAGACAGTTTTTTAGTCTTATTTCTAAGATAATAATAACTTAATAACTTTACAGTGTAGTTCAATTTGTAAAAGTCGATATTTAAAAAAATCAAATTTCACATGTTCGATTTGTATTTAAAACGTTTTAAGTTAGAGTGAGTCATAAATGTGAGAAAAATTGTTTTATAGATCAGCCATACACTCAATAGAAATTCAGGGAATTCAATGAATTGAAGACAATCTTGATGTTGATGAGTTCCCAAAAAAGTATTAACAACGTTAATTTGAACACGACAACATTAACATTTAAACACAAGATTGCTGAAATTGTTTTTTGAATTTTTTTTACCTTACCTAATTACCTCAACAAATCATGTTATTTTACTAAATGTTTGGCCTTAGTTTAGCTTTCTTTTTACTAAATAATTCACCATATATATATAGTTTATTTCATTTACAAAAATAATGAATTATAGATCCATTGAAATGGATTGATTTTGGACGTACCTTCTCAAAGTGAAGGAATCCAATTAAACGTTCTAAAATAACAAATAGAAAAATGTTATATTTTTTAACAAATAAATATATTTAAGTTGTTTAAGAATGGTTGTTTCTTTTTTAATCAAATATTGAGAAGTGGAAGATACAATTATTGAAAACAGTAATCTAATTTGTATAATGTTTTCAAATAAGATATACTAATTTTTTTTTCATTTAAACTATCAATGTATAATGAATGTAAAAAGTGACAAAAGTTATTGAGATAACCCTAAATCAAACAGACCCAAGTTAAAAAAGGTAGTAATATTCTAAAGTAGGATATTGTTCATCATGCCTATGCGCGCTTTCTTCTCATGAGTCATGGTCCCAATAATTTAAAGCATGTGGTTGGGGAATTACCGTTTAGAAATTAGAAAATAATGGTATTTGATTTGATTTGATATGATTTGATAAGATTAGAATTTAAAGATTAGATTAGGGTTAGGGTTAATATATATATTTATATATGCAATCATGGAATGAAGTATTGAGCTGTCTACTGTCAGCCCTTGTTTATTGGGACTTTGTCGGACTCTTTGTTTATGGACCACAACCGACTGCTTGCCAAGTTTCATTGCTTCTTTGTGTTTGATCACTTTATTAAATTATTATGGTATTTGATTTTATTATTAATAAGATCGATCTTCTTGTTTTAAATAAGTAAACTTAGAAAGAGATATAGATAAGACAGAAATGTACTATTGTAATTTCAAACTTATTTTCTTCAAACAGTACTACTATATATCTATTTCTCTGTCCAGATATCTACTAATTTCATCAGACATTGGCTTTGCCCTGTTTGATTTAGTGGTTGGATGGAATTCTAATAATAATAATATATAACCTAAGAACTACTATATATATTCCCCCTACCTCCAACTCCTCATAATCTCCACCTATTTTTTTCACTTTTAATTCATGATTTCATTAAGTTCAATGATCATTTTACTCTATAAATAGTAGTTATTTATTATATATGTTGAAGAATATTATGAATTTGTCTTCTCTATGAACAACAGATCAATTTGAAGATAGATGATCATGTGAGATTGCTATAAGGTGAAATGGCAAGGACATATGAGATGAATTTAATAAGGTGAAATGAATTATTAAAGAAGCTAAATAATTAAAATTCTATTTTTCTAGAATATTAATGTCAAATTACTAGTTACTAAGTAATCTACCATTAATAAAAAGATCCCCACATGTGACTACATTACATACACGCTCCTGCATATTTATATTCATGTCTGTAAAATGGGCCATAACCATTCATATTAATTTCTCATTAATCTTTAGTTTGATTGTTGTCCCAGAATGAAGGATTACATCACATTTGTAACTATTATTTTAGGAAGGATAAAACATTTTTTTTTATTAATTTATTGTTATCATATAAAGACAAATCACTCCTTAGTGAGGGTGGTTTGATTGGTTTTGTTTGAAAAAATGTTGGATTTGGTTTTGGATTATCTATCAAATTTTGATTGAAACTGAATTAAATATTTAATTTGTAATTTAAACAATCATCTATGAGTCTTTAGCTCAAAATTCCATGTTTTGTAAATATAATTTTGCATTACACATGAATGATAATTTTTGGTGATTCTAGAATTGAATGAAATGTGTGCATGTATGTGAGGGGGGCATGGTCACATGGGGGCAGTTATCATGAATAATGATGTAAATATAAGACCATGGCAGAGGATTTGGTGGAACCACATAAATGTACAAGTGTGTTTTTGTAGCATTCTTCCCATCTGTCAATCCTTTTCAATCTTTTTTTTCATAACAAAGGGGCCTCCTCAATGACCCTTCATGTTCATTAAATATAGCATATTAACTCCTCATATATACTCCATCCCTTTAGGAGGGAGTTAGGGCAATCAATGTCACATGGAACCTTATACTAGGACTCTTTTATTTAATTATGAGACCTCCTTTACCCAAAACTTTACAACATAATACAATGTCAAATCAATTTCAACACAACTTGGAAAATGTTGGAGAACATGTGAACTCAAACAAACTGCAAAAATAAATATTGAAAAAGGAAATAATATTTTTTTTTTAATAAAATTTAATTCTTATTATTCTTGATGGAAAACTTTAAGATAGTAAAATTTTAAGAATTAAATCAAAATTTTAAATGCATTAATCCTCTATAAACTTATAAAAAACAAATTAAGATTAAAGATATGAGTACAAAACATATCCTAAAATAAAGATTATAAGACAAATTAAGATTTAGACCACAACCCACAATAAAGTAATAAGCATGAAATTTGGATCATGTTTTGAGGGAATTGATTTATCTTGGGCCCTGAGGTAAGTTAGAATGTCCTTTAATAGACAATTACAAGGCCCATGAGCCGTCTTGGATTTATGAAAAAATGACCTAATCCAACACTAGATACACCCAATATAATGAATTATTCAAATAACCTTGTTTCATGATAGATTGGATTATATTTTAAAATAATATAATTATTTTTTTTTAATTAAGGAAATATAACATGACACTCAACAACATCCTCCCTTTAACACAAAGTAAAATAATATGATTATGAATATGAAAAAAAGAAAAAAGAAAAATACCCTTTAATAAAACTAAATACCTTTTATTTTCCAATACCTACCAACCCACCAAATTTGTTAATCCCCAATCTCAACTAGGAACAAACTCTGATAAATTTCTCTGAGAATTCAGCATTCTTGTATTATCTACAAGACTACAACACAAGCAACCTTTATTTATCAGAGACATTTCTTAACTAAAAAGAAACTCGAAAAATCTGGATTAATCGAACCTTCAATATGTCGAAAACAACTGTCTCCCAAAAATCATCATCATGCCAGCCAATGATAATGTATATAGATTTGCTACAATCAATCAAATTAATCAAACCAACAAATGCCTTCAAGGTGAAAGGATAATATAGATAGATTTGCTACAATAGATCAAACCAATCAGACCAACAACTGCTTTCAAAGTCCCCAATTCATGGTGGAAAATGGAAATCTTGTCTCTTCCATTGAGCCTTAGTCAAGACTCTAAGACTAAAAGATAAATAATAACATTCTATTAGAAGAGAGACCGCAATTCCAAATTGAATTTCACACATTCAACAAATATTTACAGCTTCACTGTCTTAAAAAAAACTAAAAATTATTCAACAGACAAGAACTAAGAGAAGAAGATGATGATGCATAGTTTTGAAATAATCACTGCCCTCAAGTTACCTAACAATTACAAATGTTTCAATCTGAGAAAGTAAAAAACAAAAAAGGAACTTACATTCATAATGAAAGTGACAGATGAACTTATTTTATGTTGCTGATGTTGTTGTTGTTGTTGTTATAACCAATGAACCAGAAGAGAAGACAGAGATTATAGTCAAATTCCTGTCATCTAGTAGCAGCTAAGTTCCTTAACTCGGTTAAATGTTCATCATTTGAAATATGAAGCGAAAGTCGAAGATTAGTCATCAACGATTCCTTTTCCCAACTTAACGGTCCTGATGCATGCAATGCCTCAATTGTGCTACGATAAGCATTCAGCTCTAATCTATGAATTTCACCAGCCAAAGCCTCCTTCGATGGAACAAAACTCTTTCTTTCCTCAATTTGTCTAAAACAGACCGATTCTGCATCACTAGATGATTGTTCTTCAATATCTTCACTAGGAACTCTATAAACTTCTTGAGGGATTTTATAACAATTCTTACTAATTAAGCTACAACTACCCACAGAAGAACAAGAAGCAATATTATCCTCATCTTCTTCCCTTGGTTTATCAACATCCATTGAAAACCGACCTGCTACTCTCAATTTTCGAATTCCTGATGGTGGTTCAGCTTGAGAAGAGGAATACGGTAACTTCCTCTTCCCATCTGGATTCGACAGCTGATAATCACAAGTCCTCTGTTTGCATGAAGAGGAAAACATTTAGAATTTAATCAAAGAAACAAAGTTTAAAACTTTAAAAGAAGAATAAGAAGAAGATAATATTATACCTTTCCAATCACCACCCATCTATTGTGAAGCCAATTCTGTCGTACTCTAAGCTGAAGCGAATGAACCTTGAATTCGCGAGCAGATCCACGAAGCCTGACTAAGAAATGATTCCTTTCGACGATCTTAGAAACAGTAGCTACCTTCCAAGAACAGTTATGAAGAACCTCCACAACATCACCAGAAACCCAAGCATTTGAGAAATTAACACAAGGAGGAGAAGGTCTTATAGATTTTCTAGATACTCTTTCAACAACAGCAGGCTCATCTGTAACACCAGATTCTATATCATATCTAACAGTATAGTTATGTCCATTACCACATATAATCTCAGCAGACCGCCATGATTCAAGTGGAACCTCCTTTGTATCCAAGACCTCAACTTTGCTTCCTTTCTTGTATTTCATCTTAGACATCATCACCAACCAACCAAAAAACCCTACATACAAAAACCAATACTAGTTCAATAAAGAAAGAAAATCCATACATATGCATCGATCTCAGCCAGTAGATTGCTTGTTTGCTTGATTGATTTGATTGATCGATTGATCGGTTCAAGTTTTATCATTGTTTTACAGCTCAGGCAGAAACATGAATAGAAATCATCCATGTCAACAAAGATTGAATCGGTAATTTAAACAAGAGACAATATGTGCTGGTAAATATGAAGCGCATTAGCAAAAACAAGACAAGTAGCATATATAGGAAGGAGAATGAAATTGAGGAAAAAGCAGTGAAATAAGAGCAATAAAACAGTCGAGCATTGAAGCGATAGTACGAAATAGAAAGAAGACATTAAGAAATTAAACATGGATTAAGTCGAACTACATACATACATACGGCGAAGATTATGAAGACAATCGGACAATGAAATCAAAGAACCAAATTGAAGCTTAAAGTAATTGATCGGATACAGAAAAGAATATGAAGAAGAGATTTTTACAGACCTTTCCGCCGGCGATGATGAAACTCCAAATTGAAGATGGATATAGAGAGAGAAATATAGAGTTTGATTCCTCCTCAAATTTTCTCTCTTTCTTTCTTTCAGTCTGTCTTCAATGTTATTTGTGTTGTTCCTTCTTTTTTAAATATTTATTAATTATTATTATTACTATTTGTTCTACAAAAATAGAGAAAAATGTGGTGTGAATTTTTTTATTAATAATTATTTATTATTTTGTTGCCAACTGCCTAAGAATAGCATGTTTGGCGTTTGGGCTTAACTGCCATTCCTTATTGTGTGCTTTGTGTACACTGCGCACCCTCCTTTACCCTTACAATATTTTTCACTTTTTTGGGAAATTAATATTTCCTATTTTGCCATTTCAATCTTAAACTAAATCAATTTCTATACTTGCTTTTCAAACTAATTTTATAGTTATTGTTGTGTTTAGTAGTTTATTTCGATTTTTTATATTTCTTATAGATCTAATCGGATGGTAAGTTATTTTTTGCTTATCGAGGGTTTTTTTACTGTGCTTGTTGAGATTATGTCGTGCTTATTACGTCTACGATAACGTGACTTGGCTCAATAACTTTATATTGCTTTATCCTTGTTATGTATCTTTAACTGAATTTTTTTTAATATATTTCTTTTTCTTTCTTATTGACAGTATCAGATTGTTTGATTGTGAGGTTAATTAGAAAATAAAATGTAAATTATGAAATCAAAATTCTGTTTGATAAAACTAGGTTTTAGGAATTATTTAATTTTTTTATTTGAAATTAGGAAGTAAACTCTATCGTTATTATGACATCAACTTCTTTAGTGGGAATTGAACGTGAGATACAGATAAAATTAATTTTACTTTAATTATGTTTGTGTGTTAATTAAAATTAAAATTTTATAAATGATAAAATAATAATATTTTAGTTGATAAATTAAATAATTTGATAATCAAAATAATACAAAATTAAACCAGAAAAACTTTACCAAAAAAAAAATTAAATTGTGTCTATCATCAAATTTTTTTTTAATTAATTATATATATATATATATATGCTCCAATAAAAAAATACAGTAAGTTCATTGAAATTTAAGTAGATTAACAAAAGAGAATTTTAACTCATGATTTAAATTCTCTAAATGGATGTATAATTAAAAAGGATAAAAAAAACTTATTTCACCAAGTCTCTCGGACTAATTATAATTATTTTGACTACAAAACTCTTCTTTTTTTTACATATCACAACCATATTTTATTAAATTGATTTTAGAGGCCAAAAAAATATTGTTATGTAATATAAATAAAATATTTTATTAAATTGCTTTGCTTCAAAAGGAATTCAAAATAGATAATTTAGAATTTGATATTTATTTAGAGTAACTATTGGCAGTCTTGATGTTTAATCATAAAGGTTGCTTGTGAATTTATCAATTAATTAATTATATAAGAGAAACTGTCATCCTTTTCCAACCAATCCCATCATATTCTTGTTCAACAACATTTAATTTTGGCAAATCTATAAATATTATGCTTAATCACAATTAAAAAAGAATTATTGTCATATATATACAATATAAATGCACGACATACCAACTCCCGACAATAATTTTCTCTACTAATGTTGTTTTTGTTATCGGGTGTCTTTAAAATTTAGATATGATATTCCAGTGTATTGAATTTCTGTTTTGTTTGAGAATTTTTTTTATATTTTGATTGTATAAATTAAAGAGATTCTTTATATCTATCGTAATATGAAAAATAATTAAAAAAGCATTTATAAGATGATATTTGCATGTGAATTTGGTCACAATTGATTGCTAGATCTAGTCATGCTCATTCTCTTATCACTTAAATCAGCATTTAATAAAATTTTATTTGATAAATATATTATTTATTGAAGATATAAACTTAATAATAGATTCTAAGAATATATTGTTTGGGATTGTGTTTATTATAGGATGAGAAATAGATTAATTGAGTGACTTATTATTAAGCAAATCAAATTTATTTGATCTTTTGCTTTTTAACAAAATAAATTTCACTAACAAAATTTAAAAAAAAATAAAGTTATAAGAATAAACTATAATTGAACTAAGAACTTATTTTAAAATTGTAAATATTAACCAAATAAATATTATGTGAGGTTACTAATTTATTCAAAATCGGTTTTTTTTTTTGTCCTTTATACAAATTTATAAAAACAAAATTGAACCCCTATTTTTTATTTTGGTTACCAGATTGACGGAATAACTAAGTCCTGAAATAGATCAGACTCAATTTTACCCCAAAATTTTAATTCATAATTTACCCAACTGAATCGGGTCCAATGACCCGGTATCCGTTTCTATGCCTACATAATTCCTCTATTATGTTGTATATAATCTATAATCTTATTTAATACTTTATTTACATGTTCTTTTACTTAAGTTTTTAAAATGATATATACACAATCACATGTTGATAGTTCATTAAATTACTCTTGTAATACATTAGGGTTACATTTGATCTTTGACTACAAGTTAATGGGTCTTTTTGATAATTAAATACAAATTAATGGGGGCTATTATTTGTTTATTATGTTTATTTGATAGTTGGGCAATACTTTTCCTTAAAATTGTGATACATGAGGGATTTGAATATTCTACGGATTATACTTAATTTTGGCAAACAAAATAAAATTAAATAAATTAGATGGAAAAAAAATTAAAATCACAAATATTAAAATTATAATATTCCAATATTAATTAATAAGCATGAATCTCTACATAATCTAGATTTATTCAGAAATTAATTTAAATAAAAAAAATTGAATAATCATGATGCAAGTTATTTAATAGATTATTATTGGAATTACATTGTAATTTTTATTTAATTTAGAATAGAATTTTTTAAAAAAAATTATGATATTAGTGTTTATATATGATAATAATAAAATATTTGTTATAAGTTGAGCTATTTAGACTTTAGTTGACATTAGCTTGAAATTTACTGGGAAATGTGAATGGTTTGACCATTTTCTCTCTCTACGATGATTATATATTATCACAATCATTACGTAATGAATAAACCTATTTTAAGAATATAAAGTATTTATTTTAAAATGTTTTCCTTAACAATAAATAATTAACTTGCTTTCAAACAAGCGCGGCGGCCGTACAACCGTTAAGAAATGGGTTGATGTATAATGGGCTTCCACTTCATGCTCCATTATAATCGGCCCAAAATCAAATGAAAAACAAATACTAAAATTTAGTTTTAAGATATATATTTTTAATTAAGAATAAAAAAATAACAATAATAATTTTCACACTTATTTATTTCTCACTTTAATTTTTTTTTTTTTTTTTTTTTTTCTAGAATCAAGCATTTAACCCTTCTACTTTAATTATCCTAATAAATTAATTTTCACATATTGTAAATTTCCTTAAATATTATATTTATGTAAATTTCCTGACCAAAACAAGGCTATGTCTAAAATTTATAAATTTGACTACTGAACATTTCTTTTAAACTAAAAGTATTTTATGTAGTGAATAATACATATTTTTTAGAGTCATCATTATATTATACTTAAAATTAAGATCATTTGTAATGATTTATAAGAAAATAATTATTGTCCATATTTAAGAAATTAGATCGATTTTAATAGTTAAAATTACAGAGTTGTAAGTTGTTGAGTTTTGAAGAGTTAATCAGTCATTTATTAATATTGATAAAAAAAAATGTCAATTACATGTCTTCTTCTAAACCTTTTTAGCACTATTCTTTGGAGATTTCATTTATATATGGAGATTTCATTCTTTTGTTTCTTGTTACAAGTAATATTGGCAGTACTTCGTGAAATAAATGAACATTTAGGCTAGTTTGATGGCAGATTTTTTTTTTTTATTAAAAACTATCGTGTCGTATTTTACTTTTACTTTGTTTAAACATTTGTTTTATAAACCAAATTATTATTATTATTTTGAAATTTGTACATTTATATTAAAAATGATAAAAAATGTTTAAGCTAAAAAAATATCTTTATCTAAAAAAAATCACTCAGTATGTTATAAAGCTTGTAAGTTTTCGAGAAAAAATATTAACTCTCCGACCAACTCTATCGGCTCTCCGGAACGAATCTTAAAAAACGTCATAATAATGACATTATTAAACTCTCCGGAACGAATCTTAAAAAACGTCATAATAATGACATTATTAGCGATATTAATTTGACGACTACTATCATTTGAAATTTGACTATTTGTCCAAAAAAAAAAATATTTGGGATACTAACTCAAATATGTAGGTCTATCATATAATCACATCAATTCAAATTTTACAGCAATTATTCAAAAACTTCATCATCACCCAATGAATCTCAATAATACTACACAAAAGACTCCAAATAATAGACACTCATCGATAATAAAAAAGTAAGTAAGTTGGCGATTCAATCTCTTCGTGACATAAACGACAACGACTAACCATAATACAACATTTTTTTGAAGCATATATCATTTTAAAAACTATCAATGTTTTGTTAATGCTTAGATGATGACACTTTTGCGTCAATCAAAAATAAAACTATATTATGAGGCGAATTATCACTGATGTTTAATCTATATTTATATCTAATTTGGTTAGCAATTTTATGAAGTGTTGCATTTCTTCATATATCAATGAAAATAAATTTATGATACGTAGTCGACTAAGGAGCTTCTTGCTCTGTTTTCAAAGGTATCCTCCTCGACGGAACTTCCGTCGCCGTCAAAAGAATTGAAGGAGAAAAGAGAGGAGAAGCAGAGTTCAAGTCTGATGTTTCCGCCATTGCCAGTGTCCAGCACAAGAACCTCGTCCGTCTCCTCGGCTACTGTACAGTACCCACCGGCCCAAGATTCCTCGTTTATGATTTCATCCCAACGGATCTCTCGACAACTGGATCTTCATTAAAAACTAGACCAATAACAACTTCCACCGCCGCCGCAGCGGTTGTCTCTCCTGGGATCTACGACGGCGCGTTGCAACTGACGTGGCGAGAGCTCTGTCTTATCTCCACCATGACTGCCGGAAAAAATCCTTCATCTTGACGTAAAACCGGAAAACATCCTCCTTGACGACGGTTATCGAGGTCTGGTTGGAGATTTCGGGCTGTCGAAACTAATGGGTAGAGATGAAAGCAGAAACCAGACAACTGTAAGAGGAACTAGAGAATATTTAGCTCTTGAATGGTTATTAGAACATGGGGCGTCTTGAAAAATCAGACATTTACCGTTATGGGATGGTTTTATTAGAAATAATCGGAGGAAGGAGAAACGTTTGTGTGATTGATGACAATGGGGAC
Organism: Impatiens glandulifera; assembly: GCF_907164915.1. Taxonomy (NCBI): domain Eukaryota; kingdom Viridiplantae; phylum Streptophyta; class Magnoliopsida; order Ericales; family Balsaminaceae; genus Impatiens; species Impatiens glandulifera. Next base: position 16,356,876 of record NC_061864.1, read on the forward strand.
AGACAAATCAACGAGGAAATTTCAATATTTTCCTAAATTGGTATATGAGAATGTCAAAATGAAAGAGTGATGGTATTGAATTGATTATAGATATATAATATAATATATTACAGATATATTATTTTATATTCTAAAGATTATATTGTGAAAAATCTTCCATATATATTATCTTATATTTAAAAATTTCTCTTCAAACTCAAGATAAAAAAGGTTTAAACAACTTAAGTTTGAAGACAATTGAGATATGAAATGTTGATTATGTATTCTTCTATGAAATGTTGATTATGTATTCTTCAAAAATTCGTGAGCTCCATCCAGTTACAGGATCTCAGTCGAATCCCATGGGCATTAAATGCTGGGGTGAAACAACAACTAAATAACTCCAAGTTACTCGTGAGTCTCAAAATTCATCCAATGACAAAGAACTCCGTGTGTTACATAAAATAAAACCAGTGAAGAGGTCAAATCCAATAGGCATAAAATTGCATGGTTAAAGCAATCACTAAAATCAAAACTCAGAGTATATGATTGCCGAAGAATATTAAAATATCAATCGAAATATCTAAAAAAAAAAAATTATTAAAAACATAAGAATAAAATATTAATGTCTTCCATCAATGGTTAAGATAACCATTGATGAAGCCTGTGGACTCAAGAACGATAACAAGACTTTGATACCATGTCAGAATAAAGAAAGAAGTTGTATTGAACGGTTATATATATGTTTTTTTTTTCTAACAAGAAAATGTTGGAAGAGACCTTCAACACGAAATTTAAAATGAAAGGCAAGTAATGAGAATAAAAACAAACAAGATAGAAACCAATGAGACCCTCTAGAGGGACCATGATTAACGATGGAGGAAGGTGTATGCAACTCTTCCGGACATTTTATACTGACACTTTTTGACCATCTTGATCATCATTAGTCCAACTGCCGACAATAGCTTCCTCTGCTCAGGATGTACATCCTCAAGCTCTTCATCCTCAAACTCTTCATCCTCAAACTCTTTGATGTTCAATATGTCCTGATTTGTGTTTGTTGACAGCTTCTTCAGTGCTGATGCCATTATATATACCAATCCTGGACATGCCTGTGTCTGTAGAGGACTCATGAATGTCTCATCAAACAATCTTCCATACCTCCACATTTTCCTTATATGGTTGCTGTCATCCTTTGCTGCCAGCTTTATCATATCTGAGATATCTGTCTTTCATATTGAGGAGAATATGCAGCTGTTAGGAGGAATCTAGCATGACAGTCGAGAGCGTATGTCAATCCTATGAAGATGTTTGTTATGTGGAGATCTGTGTTGGTTAGATGTATTTCATAGAGATATTTTTTTATAACTCCAGCTTTTGTCTCTGCACTGCTAAGGTACAGGATCCTGAACAGTGTGTTCTTGAATATCTCTCCTCTAGAAAAGAAATGACAAAGTGTTTTCAATGCCTTAGCTGTAGGAACTGGCAAGTTGACACCCATGCTGACTGTATAGAAGCTATTGAATTGAAGAAGGATGTGATTATAGGCCTTGACATAGTTGTCCACTGACTTAGTAAACAACCTGAGGGTCGATGCTGCCATATAAGCATACACCATTGCCTCCAATCTTACATTGGAAGACCCTGATATTGCTTCAGCAGGACTCCCTGTCATCATCACTTCCGAGGGGAACTCTTCATACGGGATGTCGTCTACCCGGTCAAGGTTGTGCTCTTCTGGAAAAACGTAGGCGTGAACATCTGAATTGCGAATCTGATATGCAAGGAGGAACAACGCTGCTGCTCCTTGCTTAGAAAACCCTGATCTTACCATTGGCCATACAGATCGACCAAGTTGAACTGTTGCTGCATCATCCAGCCTTTCGAGGATGATCGCTGGTTTACCTAAGAGTTGATCATCAGTAAAGTCAAAACTTACCTGAGACATATCAGGCTTCAGGTCAGGTAGGTCTGCATACTTCACGTCTATCTCAATGTTCGGTACATTGCTAAGGAACTCCTGGATCATTTGCTCTTCCGGGTCTATATACATCCGATGCGTTTCAAGTCCAACTGGGACCTGTGGTTGGTAGGCAAAGTTCTGTGCCTGAGCAGAGCAGCCTGCCGCCGTCTCATCGCTTTAATGCGCTCTATCCCAATACTGACGTCGTCCTGAGAGCTCATAACAACGAGAAAAGTACAGCCGGAAATCGTTCTTATTCTTGTATCAATGTAGAAGAAATAAAGAAAGGAGAGAAATTGTATTGAATTAATTATATACATAGGGTTTAGCATAATTTTGGCCTAACCTAAAATATTAATTTGGGAAAGTTAATTTGGGGGGACTTGAATATGGGTTGAGTTAGTTGAGTTTAATTTGAGTTGGATTAGAGTTACCCAAATTACCTAAATTATATAATTTAATTTAATTCTCTATTATTAATCAAATATAAACTAATCATTTTCCAATTTCAAGTTGAACACGTTTTTGACACGTTTAACACATTTTTTACACGTTTAACACGTTTCTGACACATTTAACACGTTTTCACATTTATAACACGTTTTTTTACACGTTTAAAACGTTTTCACGTTTTCACGTTTTTGACACGTTTAACACATTTTTGACATGTTTAACACGTTTAACACGTTTAACACGTTTTCACACTAATAACACGTTTTTTACACGTTTAACACATTTTTACGTTTTTGTCACGTTTAATACATTTTTGTCACGTTTAACACGTTTTTGACATGTTTAATATATTCAACACGTTTTTGACAAGTTTAAGAAGTTTTTCACATTTTGGCACGTTTAACACGTTTTTGGCATGTTTAACACGTTTAACACGTTTTTGATAAGTTTAACATGGTTTTCACGTTTTTGACACGTTTAACACATTTTTTTACGTTTTGGCACGTTTAACACGTTTTTGACCTTGTAACATGTTTAACACATTTTTAATATGTTTAACACGTTTAACACATTTTTCACATTTTAACATGTTTTTCACGTTTTTGACATGTTTAACACGTTTTCACATGTTTACACGTTTTTCACACGTTTAACACATTTTTCACACGTTTAACACATTTTTCACATTTTTGGCACGTTTAACACGTTTTTGACATGTTGAACACATTTAACACGTTTTTGGCTAATTTAACACGTTTTGGTATATTCAACACATTTTTGGCACGTTTAACACATTTTTGCACATTTAACATATTTTTGACATTTTTAACATGTTTTTTGCACATTAACACGTTTTGACAAGTTTTAAAACGTTTTGACAAGTTTTAAAACGTTTTTGGCATGTTTAACATGTTTTTCATGTTTTAGGCACGTTTAACACGGTTTTCACGTTTTGACACATTAAACCTATGAAAAACATATTAAATGTGTAAAAAATATGAGAAACGTGAAAAACGTGTTAAACATGTCAAAACGTGTTAAATGTATCAAAACATGTTAAATGTGCCAAAAACGTGAAAAACGTGTGAAAATATATTAAATGTGTGAGAAATGTGTTAAACATGTAAAAAACATATTAAATGTGTCAAAAACGTGAAAAAACATGTTAAACGTGCCAAAAACATGAAAAACGTGTCAAAATGTGTTAAATGTGTCATAATCATGAAAAACGTGTTAAACATGCCAAAAACATGAAATACGTTTTCAACGTGTCAAAAATGTGTAAAACGTGAAAAAAATGGTAAATGTGTGAAAAACATATTAAACATGTCAAAACGTGAGAAACATGTTAAATGTGTCAAAAACGTGAAAAGCGTGTTAAACATGTTTAAATAGTGTTAAAAATGTCAAAAATATGTTAAACAGATAAAAATGTGTTAGATGAAAAAAATAAATTGGATTACCCAACCCAACCTATACTCAACCCATATTAGTAAATAATATGGGTTGGGTAAATTTAATATGGGTTGAATACGAGTTGGGTTTACCCGTTTGCTCACCCCTAATTATATATATATTTCGGTTACATAGGTTATGTCTATTATATAGACATTACATTGAACTTATAAGAAACTAATATAATAATATAAAATAATAATGATATTATCACAATTATCATATTGTGATAATATCTTACAGTTACAGATATATTATTTTATATTCAACTGATATTATCACAATTTATGATATTGTGATAATATCTTAGATATATATTATTGTTATAAACATACAAGATAAAGAACAAGAGAGATAACAACGAGATAATGTATTACTATTTATCAAGAGTCTTACACAATGACATCCATTAATTATATTGCATTTATAATACTCCCTCTTGGATGCCATTGGTATACTGCCTCATTAAAAACCTTATCAGGAAAACATATTGGGATAAAACCATGATTAAGGGAAAAATAGTGCAGTATGTAAAATCTCCCTTTTGTTACATCACTTTAAACTTTTGAGTCTTCGCATGCCAATATTATACAGTAGTTTTCAAAGGTCGAAGTAGGCAATGCTTTTGTAAATAGATTTACTAGATTATCTGATGAACGAACTTGATGAACATCAATATCACCTTTCTTCTAGAGATCATGAGTGAAAAAGAATTTTGGTGATATGTGTTTCGTTCTATCTCCTTTAATATATCCTCCCTTTAATTGTGCAATGCAAGTTGCATTATCCTAATATAAAATTGTTGGAGAATTCTTGTTTACAGATAAGCCACATGACTCTCGAATATGATGAATGATTGATCTCAACCATACACAATCTCGACTTGTCTCATGAATAGCGATGATCTCGGAATGGTTTGAAGATGTGGCGATAATTGATTATTTCATAGATCTCCAAGATATAGTTGTACCACCATATGTGAATACGTAACCCGTTTGAGACCTACCATTATGAGGATCAGATAAATACCCTACATTTGTGTACCCAATCATATCAGCTTCACATATATATGGATAATATAATCCCATGTCCATAGTTCCTTGAAGGTATCGAAAAATATGCTTAACTCCATTCCAATGTCTCCTTGTCGGTGGAGAACTATATCTCGCTAATAAATTTACTGCAAATGATATATCAGGTCTAGTATTAGTAGTAAGATACATTAGTGCTCCAATAGCACTAAGATATGATACTTCATGACCACTTAGTTCTTCATCACACATACGAGGTCGAAATGAATCTTTATTTACATCAAACGATCTTACGATCATTGAACTACTCAGGGGATGCACTTTATCCATAAAAAATCTTTTTAGTACTCTTAATGTATAAACAGATTGATTGACAAGAATTTCATTATCTAAATGTTCAACTTGCAAGCCAAGACATAACTTTGTTTTTCCCAGATCTTTCATCTCAAATTCTTTCTTAAGATAACTAACTGTTTCAGATGGTTCATCCGTAGTTCCAATAATATTCAAATCGTCCACATAAATTGCAATTATTACAAATTGTTATATAGATCTCTTAATAAACACACATGAACATATTGGATCATTTTGAAATCCATTCTTTAATAAATATTCACTAAGACGTTTATACCACATACGTTCAAATTGTTTCAATCCATATAGAGATCTTCATAATTTAACTGAGTAAATGTCTCGACGATCTGAATTAAATGCTTCTGGAATTTTAAATCCTTCAGAGAGTTCCATGTATATGTTGTTATCAAGGGAGCCATATAAATATGTCGTAACAACATCCATTAATCTCATCTGTAATTTCTCATGTATTGATAAACTTATCAAATATTTAAATGTTGTTGCATCCACCACATGAGAATATGTTTCCTCATAATCAATACCAGGTCTCTACGAGAATCCCTGGGAAACAAGTCGTGCCTTATATCTGACAATTTCATTTTTCTCATTTCTTTTTCTTATAAATACCCATTTATAACCGATCGGTTTAATACCTTTAGGGGTACAGACGATAGGTCCAAAAACTTTATGATTTGTGAGTGATTTTAATTTAGCTTCAATCGCATCTTTCCAGTTTGACCAATCATTTCTCCGTCTACATTATTCTACAGACTTTGGTTCATGATCCACATCTATTTTAACAATATCGCATGCTATAGAATATGCAAAATTTTCATCGACGTCGATTTCATCTCGATTCCAGTCAAAACATAGTTTATAGAGATCTCTTCATTTTCAGGTACCTGTGATTCCTCTGGAATCATTTTTTCAATGACTGGATACTCTTCTAGAGTAATTGTTTTCTTAATTTGAGTCATTATTTCTTTTCTTTTTCAAGGATTTTTATCTTTGGAACTGACTAGTCTACCACGCTTCACTTGCATTTTAGGCTCGTTAGCAGTAGTGAGTTGTCCTTCAGGGACAATAATCCTAATTGGAGCATTTGCAGCTGGAATATAAGATTTCGTAACACTTTTAGGATTAGTAAATGCATGTGACAATTGATTTGCTAAATTTTGCAAGTGAATGATTTTCTGAACTTTAAGTTCAGATTGCTTTGTACGAGAATCGTAGTGAGCTAATGATAACTCACGCCAGATTATTTCCTTTTCCAACTGCTTATTTTTCCCTTTCAATGTCGGAAATATCATTTCATTAAAATGACAGTCGACAAACTGTGTCGTGAATAAGTCACCCATCAATGGATCAAGATATTTAATTATAGACGGTGATTCATATCCAACATATATCCCTAATCTCTTTTGAGGTCCCATCTTTGTGCGTTGTGATGGAGTAACTGACACATATACCGCACATCCGAAAATTCTTAGATGGGAAATATTTGGTTTCTGACCATAAACAATTTCTAAAGGGAATACCTCGTTATAATGTGTAGGCCTTATACGAATTAATGTTGTTGCATGTAATAAATATTAAATTTGTTTTATAATTGTTTCAATGATGTCGTCGTACTCTATATACCAGGATTATATACCAGGATTTTAACAAACTCGATATTACATCGTATCTAGACTTTTAATACTACACCAAATATCATCCCAAAATTGATTGAAAAATTATACTCACGATCAATTTCGAAATAAAAAAGAAAAAATCACCTAAAAATTTAAAGTAAAAATTATGACTTTTAAGTTAAATCATTTAAAATCCCAATTAACCGAAAATCAAACAAGGCAGTGTGAATGAATTATGTTGAGTTTTTGTCAAAGAATACAAGTTTGAAAAAAAATATTAAAAAATAATGAAAAAGATCTAAGCTTGACAAACTTGGTCTTTATAAGGAAAATGAATAAAAAACAATCCAGTCTAGATCTCTCTCAAAAAACAAAAAAAGGTGAAGAAATGATTGTATTTATTTCTTTCAAATTAGAATTAATTTCAGAAATGAAGCAGCTTTAATGGAGGGCAAGAAGGTGAATATAATCGCCTTCATCTCTGTTATCATTCTCACCATCGTCATCATCATCTCTCGTATCTACCTACAACTATCCAAACCTTTTTATCTAATTACCGGCGCCGGAGGAGCCGCAATCTTTTCAATTATCTCCATCGTCATTTTCCGTCATCGCTTCAATAATCGCCGGCGATTGCTCGAAACCCAATTAATCTCAGAAGGTAGAGAATTAAGAATTGAGTACAGTTTTCTCAGAAAAGTCGCCGGCGTTCCAACTAAATTCCGGTACAGAGAACTCGAAGAAGCCACAGATGGGTTTCAAATTCAATCAATCATCGGCCAAGGAGCTTCCGGCTCTGTTTTCCAAGGTATCCTCCTCGACGGAACTTCCGTCGCCGTCAAAAGAATTGAAGGAGAAAAGAGAGGAGAAGCAGAATTCAAGTCCGAGGTTTCCGCCATTGCCAGTGTCCAGCACAAGAACCTCGTCCGTCTCCTCGGCTACTGTATAGTACCCACCGGCCCAAGATTCCTCGTTTATGATTTCATCCCCAACGGATCTCTCGACAACTGGATCTTCATTAAAAACCATACCAATAACAACTTCCACAGCCGCCGCAGCGGTTGTCTCTCTTGGGATCTACGACGGCGCGTTGCAGCTGACGTGGCGAGAGCTCTGTGTTATCTCCACCATGACTGCCGGAAAAAAATCCTTCATCTTGACGTAAAACCGGAAAACATCCTCCTTGACGACGGTTATCGTGGTCTGGTTGCAGATTTCGGGCTGTCGAAACTAATGGGTAGAGATGAAAGCAGAGTAGTAACAACTGTAAGAGGAACCAGAGGATATTTAGCTCCGGAATGGTTATTAGAACATGGGGCGTCAGAAAAATCAGACATTTACAGTTATGGGATGGTTTTATTAGAAATAATCGGAGGAAGGAGAAACGTTTGCGTGATTGATGACAACGGGCCAGACAAATCGACGAGGAAATTTCAGTATTTTCCTAAGTTGGTATATGAGAAGATGAAACAGGGGAAGTTAATGGAGATTGTTGATGAGAGATTGGAGATGGGAGAGATTGACGAGAGAGAAGTTAGGAGATTGATTCATGTTGCGTTTTGGTGTATTCAAGAGAATGCTAGTTTGAGACCTAGTATGGCTGAGGTTGTGGAAATGTTGGATGGTCGGGTGCCGGTGGAGGAGCCGCCGGAGACACAGATGATCGTGGTTGACCTTTTATGTATAGATGATGATTTGGAGGAGAGAGGTTGTCGGCCGAGAATTGGGGCGGTGACGGCGTGTCCGACGACGGAGAGTCAGATGTCTTCAACTATCTCATTTGGGTTGTCGGTGATATCAGGCAGGTAGGAGCCGCCGGCCGCCGGCCGGAGCTTCTTTTACATTGTTATTTAAGTGTGTAGATTTTGGCAATTAATTGTTTTTGCTAATTATGTTGATTTTAATAGCTTGAGAATTTGTGAAATGTTATTATTGTTTATATTTGGTATATATATATATAAGATTGAAGGAATAATAACAAAATATGTTTTGAGTTCACCTTAAATCTTGTTTATGTTTATTTATTTATTTTAGAAATTTCTAACAAATGAGAGTCAATGAAAATAAATAGATTAATACCAAGATTTTAACAAACTAATGAGTTACTCAATCAACTTAATTAAACAATAATATAAAACTTTAACTACTCCAGTTTTATATTAAGTTGGTTTTATAATTGTTTCGAATGAATATTCTATGTATCCAATAATATACATTCGACATTCTTTAAACTAATTAATTAAACAACAATGTAATATAATTTTTATCAAATAAAAATTATAAAAAGTTAAATTAATAGGTGTATATTAGATTTGTTTAGTTTTTTTTGAATAAACCTTATATCTGATTATAATATATCGATTTTTTTATATCAAATTTCTATATTCAGTCTTATAACCGACAAATTAAATTAAATCGGTACAAAAATTTAACAATTCAAATCGATTTGGATGTTTATCTGTATAATATGAAAAAATATTATAAATAAGTTTTCTATTGTATTCATCAAGTTCAAACTTACACAACCATAATATATGTAATGACTACTCATTTAACCTAGCTTAATTATGTAATTAGTAAAAAACCCAATTTCTAACAAATTTTCAAAACCTGACAATTCAACGGTTATAATTGAGAATAATAATCAATATGAGATTGGTTTTGTATATTTGAAAATAGTTGAGGGACATGTTGAGATATTTTCCTTTTTTTCTGGTAGGGACGTGTATTTATGATTTGAGTAGTTGCCGTAATCAACGCGTTCACTTAAACGTAGAGAGAGAAAGAAGAGAGAGAGAGCGCCATTCCTCTTCTTACCAAAAAAAAAAAATTAACGTAGGGCTTCGTCGTCTTCATTCAGGTGACATAAGCATAAGTGGTATTGGAGGTGGAGAAAACAAGAATACCTTTCTAGAGAGAGAGAGAGAGAGAGACCTAATTATCAACACGATCAGCTCAGGTGGGTCATCTTTTTCTTAAACCTAATTTCATTTCTCTCCAAATCTGTCTACTTTTTGTCTTATGAGCATTAGATCCTCTGAATATGAAAGCAATTTGTTAGATTTTTTCTATTCGTTAGAAATGTGATTTCATTTGGGCTTGACAATGTGAAATTGGGTTTTTTTACTGTCATTTTGCAAGGCCAGGGAAGATAATTATGAGTCTGGGAGGTTCATCTTTGGGTACTGGTTAGTTTTCACCTTCCGTTTGTTTCTCAAAACGTGTAACTATTTGGAGTGAGTATAGTGAAATGTGTTTACAGGAGGTAGAAATTTGAGAAGTGCGATAGAGTTTGGGAGAACCCATGTTGTGAGGCCGAAGGGGAAACATCAGGCCACAATTGTTTGGCTTCATGGTCTTGGCGACAATGGTTCTAGGTAAGTAAGTAGAATTGTTATGTCTGTATTGGCTGGATGGATTCAACAGTGTGTTATATGTTTTTTTTTTGTCTTTTGGCAGCTGGTCTCAACTGTTGGAGACATTACCTCTTCCAAATGTAAGTATATATTTTAGTTCAGTGACATTACCCACATGAGCATGAACCGATTTACAATAGTAAGACATTTATAACTTCTCATTTTTATTCAATTGTTCAACAAGTTTGCCTCTTTGTTCTAGATTCCATTTTGAATAACTGCATAGCATTTCAATCATTGCTTCTATTCTTGCTACCAAAGATTCTTGAATTCCTTTCTTTCCAGATTTCAGAAATTCAAGCTGCAAATGTACACTTGAGAAAAAATCTTGCCTTTAGTTCTGATAATCTTGTTCCATTCTTTAAGAACATCTTAAATCATCTTATATTTATCCAGCGTGAAGCATTTTGTTTTTCTAAGACAGATTTGTTCTTGTAGATTAAATGGATCTGCCCAACTGCTCCATCTCAACCTGTTTCATTGTTTGGTGGCTTTCCTTCCACTGCCTGTATGTCTCAGATTCTTCATTTTCATCTTTTTCTTTTTCTTGAGTTATATATGATCCCTGTCTGTCTCTCTCTTGTAACAAACACCAGGGTTTGATGTAACTGATTTGTCGGAGACTGCTCCTGATGATGTTGAAGGTCTGGATGCTGCAGCAGCCCATGTTGCTAGCCTTCTATCAACAGAGCCAGCTGATAGTAATCTCTTTTCCTTTTTTTTCCAAAAATTACAGAATTTTTAATGAGATGCTAAATTGGTTTCAACTTTCAAAAGCAATAGTACCATAACTAGCCTAATCAGCTACATTGCTGATAACTAATGCTATGATCCATTTTTCAGTGATTAAAAAAAAGGTTTGAAATTGTAATGTTGTTGTTTGCAGTTAAACTGGGTATCGGTGGTTTCAGTATGGGAGCAGCAACTGCCCTCTATTCGGCAACTTGCTTTGCTCTAGGAAAATATTCGAATGGGAATGCATATCCATCAAATTTAAGCGCGGTTGTTGGATTGAGCGGCTGGCTTCCATGTTCCAAGTTTGACATCCCCAATTCCAATTTTAATTATATCATAACCAAACATAGCCTTAAATGTTGTTGTTACCCCTTTTCACAGGAACTTAAAGAGCAAGATGGATGAAGTAGCTGAAGCTGCTAACAAAGCTGTCTCTTTGCCTGTCCTGCTTTGTCATGGTAGAGGTATGACAAAGCATTTAAATAACCGGATCTTTGTGTACCCATTTAAAATTTTATCGTAAGATTACTGTCTTTTATGGGTAGCGTGTTTCTATATGTTTTTCTTTTGTGTTTTCTGAAGGTGATGATGTGGTTCCATTCAAATTTGGCGAGAAATCTGCTCATGCTATGAGCTCGTTAGGGTTTCAGAAAGCAACATTCAAATCCTACAATGGGTGCGCAATTCTGCGACTATTTAATTTCCCCCAATTTGTTGTTGATCATTGGGTCTTATTATTAATTTTCTTTTTTCAGATTGGGGCACTACACAATTCCTCAAGAGACAGATGATGTTTGCTCATGGTTAACCTCAAACTTAGGACTTGAAGGCAATTAATTAATCAGTTCTTGTTTGAACTTTCAAGAAAACAAGAACCTATTTATACTCAATTGTTGTTTTTTATCACTCTTTTCATATTTGTATCAACTTTGGATTATGTTTGATTTCCAAATCTACTTGTTTTGTTTAATTCTGCAGGCTTCAAAATCCTATTGTCTTTCTCATTGAGGATAAAAAGATTCACACAACATACAATAAAATATGCCAAAATTACATAAGTGAATAGAAGAAGTAATAATAATATATAACTAAGCATATTATTAAATTTGAAATAACTAATAATTATATTTTTCCATTTGAATCTATAGTAAATTTTCACTAACAGTAGGAAATTTTAGCTATGATAATTGGTAAGGTAGGGCAATGGAAAGAAATAAGGTGAGACTTTCTTTAACTAGGTAATGAAGGGAAGCCGAAAATGTCTGAAGAGAGTAAATTGGTCGGAAAAATAAAGGAAATACAATGTTTGTTCTTTCATGCGAGAAACATATCATTCAAGCAAAACACAGAAAACCATTTTCATTGTCTTTTATTCTTCATCTTCTTCAGGGGCAAAACGCCGTCTAACATGCCGCCTCCACGGCCCAAACCCATCCTCCGAAGACTGACTATCAGTATTATTATTCTCTCTCGAACCAGTGGCAGTCTCGTCATTACTATTACGTGTCTCCCCCCAAAGCCTTGCAGATCTCCTCCTCCTAACAGCAGGCTGAGGCGGCTGAAGAGACTGCGGTTGTGATTGTGATTGTTCTCGTTCTCTGAGTCTGCCGATTCTCGCAGTTCTACTACTCCGACTCAAACTAGTTCCTGGTCGGAAAACTCGAATAAGAAAGAATACCGTTAGCCAACCACCTTCATCGATAGGTAAAGTACCATCCTCAGCCCATTCTTCCCCGGTCGAGGACTGAAGAGTGCTGATCAAGTCTCCGAGATCCCTCTGCCGCTCCAATCTCCGCCAGTTTCTCTGTCGCTCAGGATCCGCCTCTGAAGGCCTCTCCGATGGGTGCTCCAGCCTGGCGTGTTTTCTTAAATCTTTGTAAGAACCTGTGAATTCGCAAGTCTCGCTTGCGCATGTTCGCGTTTTTAAGTCCATGAAATTCCGGGCAGACTCCATCACCACCCATTGACTCACCTGCCCGCGGCAGAGCGGGCAGACAAGGTTTTCCTTGACTTGTTTCTCGAATAAAACCGGGGTGGAGATGACAGGAGGCAAAACCTCAGGAAGAGAGCTGGTTATTGTTGTGGGATTTTCTTCTTGATCTTCTTCGTCTTGTTGCTGTTGTCCTTCGTTTTTCGATTCGACAAATGATTTGCAGAATTTGTCGAAACAGTTGGAGTGGCGATAGCTAGTGTCGCACATGTAGGGTCGGCAGCCTTTATCATGGGACGAACATAAGAGGAGGACTGCATTGTGGGGATGTTCGATGCAGACAGGGCATCGAGCTTCTTCCCATTCTTTTATGTTTTCGCCATTTTCTGATGGTTTTGAGTGGCTAGAACTGCTGCTGCTGGTGCTGCTCAAGAAATGAGGCATGACAGGCCCATCTACAGATAAAGAACGATCCCTTCTCTCCCTTGGCATGTCGAGAAATTGTTATAATCCACTCTGACAAAAGCAGCAAATGAACAAATTAAAACAACAAAAAATGAATTTGTTCATTATATTTTCACTCGATCACCATAGTAAGAACACAAAATCATAGATAGAAGCAATTATTGTCTATAGAATGAGAAAATGCAAAAACTCATACACACAAATGGTTTAGAACAAGCACAGACAGATTGTGGAAGTCACCATGATGAAATTGATTGTTTGTCTATGAATGTTAACCAAGAAGACCCATTTCAAAGAGGTCCTGTTATCAACTAAAAACAATGATGATTTATACTCTAGATCTCAAGATGTCAGTAAACACAAGATTATAATTCACACCAATGTTGATATATTCATCAAATCTTCTCTATTCTACACTGATGATATCAAGCAATACAGCTTATGCTATTCAAAAGAAACACGTTATGCCTGATCAATCCGTTGCCTTTTTATGTATGGTGTTCAACATATTCATTATGAAGTATAATAAGCTGATAAATCCAAAGAGTCCTGATATTCAAATTGTACACCGATGAAAATAGTCATCTTCACCGATGAATTACATACCTCAATCGATACAAAGCTCAAGTACCCAGAAAAGAGGATCTGTAAATGAAAAGGGCCGATCGATATCAGAAATGAAGAACCAAAGTGAAAATGAAAATTAGGTTTCCGATTAAAAAAATGAAATTTACCAGAAAGATAAGCTTTTATAACGAATCCTTCTTCTCTGCGGGTAGATAACGATTCTCGAAGTTGTGGGTATGTTGGGATTGATTGATTAAAAGGAGAATCGGATAGCCCTAAAAGCAGCGAGAGGAGGCCGAAGGGCTACGCATTCAAGCTGAGAGAGAGAGAGAGAGAAGAGAGAAATGGCTGCGAATTGTGCTGTCTACAAAATAATAATAAACTTTTTTATTTTTTATTTTTTTAAAAGTAACGGGGGGATTAACGTGGACGGACACTGATCTTTCTCTATGCAGTTGTGGTTCTTCTTTAAGTCGGCGCCGTTTCAATTATTGTTCTCCATTCCCAATTTTATGGCGGTAAAAAATCCCCACTTTTTTCATTTATACTAATATATATTTTAACAAAAATTATATTAATAAAAAATAACTTATTATAACCATTTCAATGCAAAACAAATATTAATAAAATTATAATGGTCAATTTAATAGAATACTTTTTCTAATTCTGTTAATAAAATAATTATAAATATATTTAATTAAATTATACTTTAAAATATTATCTCATTAATATTAATATTAAATAAAAAGGCCTAAACTCTACTTTCAAATGGATCAATAAAAGATATATTTGATTATGTAACTAAGATTTTGAGCATTAATCTAATTGAGTTGCTTTAATATATATATATATATATATATATATATATTAACTATTTAAAATAATAATACATACAATTATATTTATTTTTTAACATAGAAAATAAAGAAAATAAAGTGATATTAACATCATTAATTTCATTTCAACTTAAAATGTTTTTAAGTATGAATATAACTATATTATTTAACCTTATAATCACTATTTTAAATTTAACTATTTTATTTGGTAATGTAAAATAATTTATAAGATTGTAAGTATAAAAATTTAACATGCCCCAATTTATAAAATTATTATTAATTTATAATAATATTAAAATAATATTTTAATTTTTTTAAATTTAATTTAATTAAAAGGAGAGGTTAAGAATCAAATTAGAGCAATTAAATAAAAACCAAAAATAAATATGAGGTTAAAATATTGTATTTATTTAACTAAATTAAACTTAAAAATAGGTTAAAATAATTTAATTATAATTTAGAGATGCATAAAATAATTAGAGAAATACCAAAAAAATACCCAAAATGAAATAAATGAATATAAATTTTATTATGTTGTCAAAAATATTTTTGTATATTATTTGGTACAAAAAAATGCAAGAAAGGGTTAAAAATCCGATTTCAAATAACCTTAGATTAAAAATAAAATTATTGATCTAGTGTGGCTGAAATAAAAAAGATTGGCTGCATCAGGAATTCTATCCATCGGATCAGCGCCCAGGAAGAAGTCATGCATCCGGTTGTAGGTCCACACCGAATCAGCTAGCAAGACGCTAATCCCGTCAGTCCAGATGCTCCAACGACCGACAGAACGCAATATCACATTTTATTTAAGCAAAACGTCATCGTTTTGTTCATCTTCTTCGTGAGGTCGGAGAAACACTTCGACGTCGACGACCTTCCAAAAACATTGTATCTGCCATTACTCAACCATATCCCTCCAAACTTCACCAACGTATACGTCTCTCCCTCGTCTTCAATTCCCCTAGGATCAGAAGTCAAAACCTACACTCGAACTAGGCTCCAATGACAAAATAGAAATCAAAGGATAAGGTTTTAGAAGCAAAATTGAAGATGAATTCGACTTCAATAACCGACCTAACTTAGTATAAATACTCCTTATGTGTTTTTCTTCCAATGCATCGAACATAATCCAAATATTACAGTCAATTCAAAGATTTTCATTTTTGAAGAAGCTGTTCCGGCGTTCTAAGCTTTGATTTAGGGCTTTGGAAAAATTCTTACAGATCATTGGAGTGTTCTCCAATCACTAGTAAGCTTCCAAATCTATTGTAATTCAAATTCTGATTCAAAATTGAATATGTCCAAGTTCGATCTGGTTGATCTTTTTTATAGCTCAATTTCGTACATTTTTTAGTCGAAATCAATCCCTAGATAATTTATAAGCTTTCTATCTAAAGAGATTTTATCAATTCAACCTCGATCAAAAAAAACCAAAATTGATTTGAAAATCTGGAAATTTGAATTTCATGTTATTGAGCTTGAATTTTGATTCAAATAGTTGCATAACATGTTTGTGAACATGTTATGATAATTTTTAAATCATAAAACATACATCCCGATCAAACAGATCTGAAATTTTAGAAAAATAAAGTTTAAATTTGTTTTTATATAGTTTGTTTGATGTTCTTATTTTGGTCTTTTGTGAGTAAAGAATTAAAGTGTTGATAGTAAAGAATTACTTAAGCAAAATGATATGTCAATATTATTAATAATAGGGCATTAAATAGCCAATTCAACAAGAATAAATCAAACTAAGCCTAAAATTAAGCAACTATCTAGTCTATCCTAAATTTAAGGAAATAAGATTTGGTAGCCATGCTTAACGACTAAGTTAATAAAAAATAAATGACAAAGTCTTTACTAAACAAAACACTTATTCAACATAGAAAATAACTAACTAATAACTAAAACTTATCTAACATTTCCTCCATTAAACTAATATGCATATGCATTTGGTTTAGTGAGCTCTATGACACCAATCGATCTTCTTAACCTCTGCAATGCGTCAGTCTTCAAAGGTTTTGTCATCACATCAACCAATTGATCGTTACTCCTGCGGTAATTGAGTTTCAACAAATTTTCATTTGATAAATCTCGAATGAAATGATATCGTATATGAATATGTTTACTTCTGCCATGTAAAACTGCATTTTTAGATAAACAAATAGTAAAAGCATTATCACAATATACTTTCAAACACTTCTGTTGTGAATGATAAAGTGTTTCAAGAATTCTTTTTATCTAAATTCCTTGACACACACATAAAGCAGAAACCATCTCTGTTGTCGAAAGTGTTACAATTGGTTGTTTTTTTTAAGCTCAAGCAACAACACATTTTCCCATCATGAATACATAGCCTGATGTACTTTTTCTATCATCGGAATCACCAACGTAATTACTGTTTGTAAATAACGAAATATCCTTTTAATAATAATTAAATGTAATTCTGTAGGCTGCTCTATATATCTACTAGCAATATCAATTGCATACAAAATGTCAGGTCTTGTGGTCTTGTGGCTCTTAAGTATCTAAGACTAACCATTTGCTTGTAATAAGTGTTGTCAATCTTATTACCACCTTTATCCTTAAATATTTTTGTACCTGGAACAATTGAATTGTGTACAGACAGTCATCCTAAATGTTTTTAGCAGCTCATTAGCATATTTTTTGCCCAATAAATATTCCAGTTTTAGTTTGAATAACTTCAACCCCTAAGAAAAACTTCATCTTACTCAAGTCAGTCATCTCAAACTTTAACTTCAATGATTCCATAATAGATTTTATCAGATCTTCACCATTCCCTGTAATTATAAGATCATCTATATAAATGCTAACAAATACAATATCTTTCTTACCGACAGTTTTTACAAACAGTGTAGGTTCATAGGGGCATCTCTCAAACCCTTTCTCAATTAAGTATGTGTCAATCCGGTTGTACCACACCCTAGGAGCTTATTTCAAACCATACACTTTAACTTATAAACCTTATTTTCTTCTCCTTTCCTTTTGAATCCTTTGGGTTGTTCTACATATACTTCTTCATTTAAACTGCCATTGAGAAAAACACTCTTCACATCTATTTGAAAAATCTTTCAACTGTTTTGTGTTGCCATTCCAATTATCATCCTAATTGTGTCCCATCTTGCTACATGGGCAAATACTTTAGTATAATCAATGCCATATTGTTGAGACTTCAGTATAATCAATGCCATATTGTTGAGCATATCCTTTCACCACAAGTCTGGCCTTGAACTTTTCAATGTCACAACGTTCATTCAACTTTGCTTTAAAAATGCATTTGACATCAATACTTTTAGCTTTAGGTAGGTCCATTAGTGTTCAAGTATTACTTTCTCAATTGAAGTTATTTCCTGCCTCATAGCTTCCATCAAGTTTGAGTTTTCAACTGCTTCTTCAAAAGAACTATGATCCATGTTAGCATACATGACATTATCTTTTTCATCTTCATCTATTTCACAATCATTAGTCACATAATCTCTCAACCAATTAGGAGTCATTTGATTCAGTCTTCTTGTTCTTCTAACTACTGGATTGATGTTAGATGGTTCATCAGATTCTTCATTCTCTTCCTAATTTGGTATTGCTGTTTCTAATTGTGGATCATCAAATATCGTGGGGTTTACTTCATTTTCACTATCATCACTTAGATAGTAATCTTTCCATTCCAGTTTTTTTATTTTTGTCAACCTCATACTCTTTCCAATTCCAGCAACCTTCTTCTTTAAATACTACATCTCTATCAATTATTACCTTTTCAGAAATATGATCATATAGTTTGTAGGCCTTGGACTCTTTGCTTAGACCAAGTAATACACATATGCGACTCTTATCATCCAATTTTTTTTCTTTGGTCAGGTATGTGTACATGACCTAAACACCCAAAAATCCTGAAGTGTTTTACTGAAGGTTTAGAATCGCTCCATATCTCCTCAAGTGTCTTGTTTTCCAGAACTATTGTGTAATTTCGATTAATCACATGTACACTCCATTGCACTGCCTCTAGCCAAAACTTTCTTGGAATATTTTTATTAGCGAGCATGCTTCGTACAACATTCATTATCGTACGATTTCTTCTTTCTACTACCCCATTCTATTGTAGAGTGAATGAAGTTGTGAGTTGTCTTTTAATTCCTTTTGTCTCACAAAATGTTTCCAATTCTCTTGATGTAAACTCACCTCCTCTATCACTTCTTAAACATGCTATTTTCTCTATACATTCTTTTTCAATATAGGCAATGAAATTCTTAAAAGTTTCAAATGCTTCAGATTTTTCAGTTAAAAAATAAACCCACGTTGATAATCATCAATAAAGGAAAGTAAGTACCTTTTTCTATTTGTTGAGACTGGATTTATTGGTCCACACAGATCAGTGTGAACTCGTTGTAATTTTCTATTACTCATTCATGTACTTTTTTTTATCATCTTGTCTCTATGCTGCTTTCCCATAAAACAATATCCACATCTCCTTTCTGGTGTTATAATGTTTGGTAGGCCATCCACCATTCCCTTGAATGCATTTTCTGAAAGTTGTTGTAATTTAGATATCTAAACCTGTAGTGCCATAGGTATGAATCATTTTCAAACTGTCTTTCTAGAGCATTGTTGACATGTGATCTTCTTGGAACATAGTTGACATAAACTTCTGAATCAGCTTGAAAACATGATCTATCTGGACCATAATTGGAAGATTGTGCTATTTTTGTATCTGTGAAATCAAATAACTTGTTTCTCATCATCTTAATAGACAGAATTAGCCCATGTTGATGACGACATATCCTGCACCGATCTTCCTCAAACACCACACTTAGTCCTTTCTCTTGATTTTGCCAAACACTTAGTAAATGATTCCTCAACTCTGGAACATAATAGACATTAGGGATAAAATGAATTGTATCTCCAATCTCCATTCTCACATTTTCTCTTCCTTTAACTTTTAACTGCGCATTGTTTCCTAATCGAACAATGTGTTCAAAGCTTTGATCAAGATGTTCAAACCAACCTTTGTCACCACACATGTGGTTGGAATAGTCAGAGTCTATATACCAGACTCCACTCTCTTGCCAATTCTTTGGTTCTATTAATAAAGGCATCAACAAAACTTCTTCTTTCTCTTCAGCTGCATAGTTTATCTTTTCCTCCCATTTGGGACATTCTGACTGATAATGCCTTAATTGATGGCAGTTATAACCAATTATTTGGTTCTGTTAAAGCCATCAACAAAACTTCTTCTTTCTCTTCATCTACATAGTTTATCTTTTCCTCCCATTTGGGACATTTTTTACCGATAATGCCCTAGTTGATGGTAGTTATAACATTCAACTAAAGCTTTATCATATGGCCTTCCTCTATCTCTTCCTCTTCCTCGACCTACAGCCCTCCCTCTACCTCTACTGCCCAAATCTTCTCTTAGAACTTGTTCTTCTTTAGTCTTTAGGAATTTATGTTCATGAACTTATAGAGAGCTTTGTAATTCATCCACACTAATTGTTCTACTATCTCTAACCTCTTCAATAGATACCACTACAAAGGTGAATTTATCTATTAGCGTTCTTAAAATCTTTTCTATAATTACAGAATCGCCAATTTTTTCTCCATTGTTACGCATTCTATTAGCAATACTCATGACCTTAGAGAAATACTCTTGAATGGTTTCACCATTTTTCATTTCTAGAATCTCTAACTCCCTTCTCAAAGTATTGAGGAGCGATCTTTTCACTCGCTCGTTCCTTCCATACTTACTCTTAAGGGATTCCCAAATAGCCTTTGTTGAGATTCTGTCCAACACCTGCTCAAAAGTAGCCATATCTAAATCCAAAAACAAGTAGTGTTTTACCTTGTAATCCCTTGTTTTGCTTCTTCTAACTTTGTCTGTTGTTGTCAATCGAGAGCATCTGCTTCATCTGCTTGTCCAACACCTTCTTCAACCAGGTTCCACAATCCCTTTGACCTTAGAAAATTCTCCATCAATTCACTCTAGTGATCATAGTACTGACCGTTGAACGTTAAAATCTTAGATAAATCTTTCATTTTTCACTCATTTTCTCTATGGCTTGATTCAAGGTTTTCTCTTCTAGAATGAAGTGTGAGTCTTCTTAGATAAATCTTTCATTTTTTCACTCATTTTCTCTATGGCTTGATTCAAGGTTTTTCTCTTCTAGAATGAAGTGTGAGTCTTCTTTATCCTTCTTTTTCTCTGATACGAAATATGAGTAAAAAAATACTAAAAGAAAAATGATATGTCTTATTGATAATAGGGCATTAAATAGCCAATTCAACAAGAATAAATCAAACTAAACCTAAAATTAAGCAACTATCTAGTCTATCCTAAATTTAAGGAATAAGATTTGGTCAGCCATGCTTAACCACTAAGTTAGTAAAAAATAAAATTATCTAAATGACAAAGTCTTTACTAAACAAAGCCATGACTTATTCAATATAGAAAATAACTAACTAATAATTAAAACTTATCTTCCATTGTAAACATCATTTTGAAGTGGTTGAAACAAGAATTAGACCACGAGATGACCTAAATTAAAATTTCCCAAATTTTGCCCTAAATACCATTTTGAAAAATCAATCATTGTAGAGCTCGATTGATCGGGTTTAAGATTAAGGGTTATGATCTCTACATCCATATGAGTTGTTAGCAACTTATAGATCATGTTTTCATAATATGTATTAAAAGATACAAATCTACAGTCTTCATACCAAATGAAGAACACTCGGTCCTATTGGATCGAGTCTTGTAGGATCGAGGACCGAGAGTTCTTGGTCTTGATAGAAACCAAAGACCGATAAAATTGACCAATGGTCAAGCCCTAGGATTAGTGTTCTTGAGCAAGGACCGAGAAATCTGACCGAAGATTCTCACCTAGGACCGAGAAATCTGACTGAGGATTCTCACCTAGGACCAAGAAATCCGACTAAGGATTCACACTTAGGACCAAAAGGTTTGACCTGGGACCGAGACTCCTAGGACCCACAACCAAATCTAGATTTGGGACCAAGACTCCCAAATATAGGACCGAACAATCCGAGTTTAGAACTGAGCCACCTGAATGCTAGGGTCAAACCCTTCAGTCCTCTGACCGAGTATCATGAGTCCCGATCTAGAGCATCCTCGGTTTAGACCGAGCCCATCCGTTCCCAAACCGATAAAAAAAACGGACATTAACCCTAGGACTCCGATCGTAAGGCCTGTTTGGTTCCACTTTTCAAAACCCAAAATTATTTTTATAACTTTGAAACTCCAATCCATTTTCAAATAATCCTGAGAGGTCATAAAATGATTTTTAAATATTTTCGGGATATTTCCCAAACAAATATTTTCACGAAGGCTCTGTTTGAAATTTATTTTTAAATTATAATATTTTTTTTGATATTTTTCAAGTCTTGTACTCAATCTTAAATAATTGCAATTGCATGTATGCATTTATAAATAATTTTGTACAATTATTTAAGTAATCTAAACTTATCTTTGTTTAGGACCCTAAACTACTAATTAAAAGAAATACATGTTATAAATAAATATTTTGATAGTCAGTCTTTTGAAAAATAAACCATTTTCAACGGGCGCGTATGATAGAGTATGAAAGTCTTTTACCCAGTGTAACCAAATAACGAACCCCTTATGGAAAATATAGTATAAAGTATTTACGTATAGTTTACTAATTTTTCTAAAATCATTTGCCGACTCTACTTAAAATAAATAATCTTTAATTCAATTAATTATGTTTGATTAATTTAAATCGGGTTTTAATTAAATTATCATTTGATTATAACAAATCCACATATTATTAAAATTTGAACAAAATTAATTATTTTTACATAGTTAGTTTCAAAAGCAGCTAGTCATGTGCTGTCAAAATCTTTAAAAAATGTTTTATTTTAAAAAGATGTGTGAAACACAAACCAAAGTTAAAACGCATTGAACCTCAAGCCACCATAAGATCCCCGTATTGCCACGTTCATCCGACACGTGCTAAGATACGGAATGCAGGGACCTTTTCGGGGTTACAGAGATGTTTGGATCAAGTTCATCTATAAGACTAAGTCAAATAACCCATTGGCATCCTTCAATTCAAATATATTAA
The DNA here is from genome assembly GCF_907164915.1 of Impatiens glandulifera. NCBI lineage: Eukaryota > Viridiplantae > Streptophyta > Magnoliopsida > Ericales > Balsaminaceae > Impatiens > Impatiens glandulifera. The sequence continues at coordinate 16,379,811 of NC_061864.1, forward strand.
ATGTTATCTAAAAATATTACAATATCATAACTCATTAGGAATTATGATTAGATTAATCATTTCAAAAATAAAGAAGAGTAAAATTAAATCATTTTTTTAAACAAGTAAGAATTTTATTTCAAGTTAAAATGAATGATCTTGATAGAATAATGTTTAATTTATATATTTCATTAGGAATAAAAATATTACAATATCATAACTCATTAGGAATAAAAATATTACAATATCATAACTCATTAGGAATTATGATTAGATTAATCATTTCAAAAATAAAGAAGAGTAAAATTAAATCATTTTTTTAAACAAGTAAGAATTTTATTTCAAGTTAAAATGAATGATCTTGATAGAATAATGTTTAATTTATATAGGGATCTTTTAACTCATCGTTTTGTCATTTAGTTAGTTTAGATAAGGTTAAACGTTGTAAAGATCAAGGAGGTTTGAATATTCAAAAACTTATTTTCTTTAATAAGTCTCTTCTATCAAAATGGTGTTGTAGATTTGCAACGAAACCAAATACTTTTTAGGCATCGATAATCAAATGTAAGAATGGTTACGATTGGTCTATTTGGTTCACAAAAATGTCTAATTATCCAGCGAGATATAGCATTTGGAGAGGAATTGATTCTATGTGGAAATTTGTTCGTGTGCAATCTAGATTCATTGTGGGGGGTGATTCTTCGATCGGTTTTTGGGACGATGGTTGATGTAGTGTCAAAAGACTAGCTACGACATATCCAAAGATTGCTTTCAATATTGTTATATGTAGAAATGACACAGTTAAGGACATGTTTGATCATCAATATAATGTTTCGCTAGTCGAATTAGATATAGAAAGAGATTAAACATTATGGATAGTTCGTCTCATAATTGAATTTTACTTTTGGTAGGACGCAAACAAGTGTCTCCATCTAAATAATACGATATGCGTTGGCAAGACATTAATAGCTTTCATGTGAACATAGCTACAAGTTGTTCACTAAGATGAGTTCATATAATTTTTATTGGAAGAAACTTTGAGTCAAAGATTCCATCGAAGATCTCGTTTTTTGGATGAAGCATTATTCACGATAGAATTCTTACGAATGATATGTGCATGAAACAAAATTTGTATTATGGTTAGTCGTATGTGTCACGAGAAGGTTGAATCGACAACTCACTTTGCATTGTCGAGGGCTGGCTAGTATCTGAAGTATTTTGTGGAGTATCACTGAGATTCATTGGGTGATGCCTAAATCTTTGGGTAATTGTTGGAAATTTGGATTGATGCGACTAATATGACATGTCTACATATAATTGGGTTACCATCCCAATTATTTTTTGGTGGCCTATCTAGTTAGAGAGAAATCGTCGAACTTTCACTAATCGTAGTCTTCAGATGCGTATTATTCATAATGTTATTATTACGACGCTTTTTCAAATTCATTCCAGAAAGCAGGTAGAATCCGTTAAGGGAGTTAATCGTTATTCTCGATTACTTACGAGCTCGATAACTTATTTAATAACGTTTTTTTATTTTTTAGTTTTTTTTTCACATATATATATTTTATGTACAATATATATTTATTTTTGTAATATGTGAAATATTAAAAACAATTTTTTCAATAATAGTGTATGTGGTATGGATTATTTAGATAGAATTGGGGGCATAAAAGAAATTTATAATTAATATATTTATAAACATTTTTTTTCACAATTTATATTTTTTAAAAGAGAGAAAAATAAAAGAAAAAGAAATTATGTATACCATTTGTAATATATGTTATAACATTCACAAAAGAAATGCTTGAATATATGTTATAAGTTAGACAAATATTTAAAGATTTATTAATGATTTATAAACTAAATGATTTGAATATTTGAATTTTTTTTGTTGGTTTATATTAAACTAGATATTTTCCAAGAAAGAAAAAATAAATTTGAATTTTGAAATACGAATAATTAAAATATAGGGTTTAGGCTTTAGAACCGGGATTAGTAACCGATTTCCGTTTGTACATATCCATTCCCTTGAAGAGGTAGAGGCGGCTAGGGTTTGAATTCCCTTCTTATAGAAGAAGAAGAAAAGGAGAACAAAAGACTTTGATCATTACCTTTTATCAATCTGTTCGATTTACCCATCTCAAAAACCATCACTTGATCGTTACTCTTTCTACCAATGAGCTACACGACCAATCCTTCGCCGCCTCCGTTTATGCCGCCATATCCCGGCGCCGGCGGCGGAGACATTTGTGGGTTTTGGCCTCAATCCCCTATGAACACCGAAAACCCAGATTCATCATTCGTGGACACTCATCCTTACAAGAGACAAAGGAGTTGCGGTAACAACTACAACATGCAAGATCAAAATAACCGACCCATGCAGCCTTTGATTCAGACGAACATGGGCGCTGGAGCATGTCATATCTTTTACAAGACCCGTCTGTGTCAAAAATTCTTCGAAGGTAACTGTCGTAATAGCGATCGTTGTACATTTGCTCATGGACATGCTGATTTGAGAAATCCGCCGCCGAATTGGCAAGAAATCGTTGGATCAAAAGATAAGGATAATAAAGTTGCTGCAGGGAATTGGGACGATGATCAGAGAATAATCCAAAAGATGAAAATTTGCAGAAAGTTCTACAATGGTGAGGAATGTCCTTATGGTAATAAGTGCAATTTTCTTCACGAGTGTCCATCGAAGTTTAAGTCTGATGTTATAGTTACCATTAATCGTGAGATTGAAGATAACTCCGCAGCTTTAATGCCTATCCCTGCAGATTTGAACAACTCAGACCAAACCGATACTTTCAATAATAATAATAATAATTTCCATGTTAAGTCCACTTACTGGAAAACTAGGCTTTGTAGCAAATGGGAAACGACTGGTTTCTGCCCCTTTGGAGATAGATGTCACTTTGCTCATGGATTCTTAGGTAATGAATGAACTGTTCTTCATTTTTCCAAGATTTATTGACCCTTTTCTTGATTTATCAGATCTTCAATCTTGTTTTTACATTTTTTCAGAGATTCAGCAACCGGGTAATGTTGGAGGTGATGCAATTGGAAGAGGAATGATTAACAATGTTTCTGTTGATGATGTACAAGTACAACCGCATGTTCTTCTTCCTTCTAATTCCATTATTAGCACGACTCCATTGATGACAGCAGATGTTAGAAGGTCCAAATGGAAAACAGGAAAGAAGATTAATCGAATATACGGAGATTGGTTAGACAGTGCAAATTCACCACCAAAGGGCATTCCTGGAAGAGCAGTAGAAGAAGAGAGTTGATCAGTGTTTTCATAACTGTTGTGTGTTCATCACGATGTTCTTCAATTGTGAGATGAATTTCGTTTATTTTGATCTCAACCCTAATATTGGACCATTTTGAATCCTAATCAACATAGATCAGTCATGTTGTATCAAATAAAAGAAACCCATTTTAAAATTTTAACTTTTAGGATTTGACAGTGAGATTATAATTGATACAGGAATGGTAAAATAAAATAGGAATTATAGAAAATCCACTGTTTTCCTTAACTAAAAAACAAACAAGCTCTAAGAAAAGAAGTAACGTTTGAAGAAATGAATCGAGCTATGCGCTTCCTCTTCTCTTCTCCAACTACCACCTCTATCCATTCACTATCTACTAAACATCTCTCAAGATTTTATCGCCGATCCAATTCCGATCTCGTCGCCGCCATGTCCATACGGATGAATTTCCACACCTTCGCCGGAAACCCAATCAAAGCCAAGACTCCTAAATCAGATGACCCATATTCCTCAACATCCGCTGTTCAATCTCTCAAGACCATTCTTTTAGGTCGAACCCATGAGCCGCCCAATTTCAAGGTACTGCCTTTCAGAAAGGGTAGGCCCTTGGCCGCATCCGTTAGTAATTCGCCGCCGAATTGGCATTTGGGCTGGTTGAGTTTCGACGATTTTAAGGTTATCTTGGAAAACACAGGGTTTAATCTGGGAGAAGAGATGTTTGTTTATCTGGGTACGAAGGAAGATGTTGTTTATTGGGCGGTTGATGTTTCTGAAGCTAATCGATTAACGAATGAATTGGGTAATAGAAAGTTCTGTTTTGTGGAGTTAAGAACTTTGATGGTTGCCACTGATTGGAGTGATGCTCTAGCCATGGGATACCTTTCAATTGCTGGTCATGTAAGTTTTGCTTGAACTTGAACTCAAACTTAAACATGAATATATGTATTTGTATTGAAACTTGATATCTTGGAGATTAGGCAAGGGCTTTGATGGAATGGCACAATACGTCTCGTTTTTGTGGGTACTGTGGGGAGAAAACAATTTCAATGGAAGCTGGAAGAAGGAAAGAGTGTTCAAATGAGTTGTGTAAGAAGAGGATTTACCCTAGAGTTGACCCAGTTCAGTGTAGTTATCTTTCATTCTTTCTTTCTTTTTTATCAATGAGTAAAAGATCTGAGTTTTGATTTGATTTGTAAAATTTGATGTATCAGGTTGTTATTATGCTTGTGATTGATAAGAAGAATGATCGAGCACTTCTGAGTAGACAATCAAGATTTGTCCCACGAATGTGGAGTTGTCTGGCTGGTTTTATTGAGGTAATTATTGATTCTGTCGAAATTTTGGTTTCAGATCCAGATGTAAATTTAGACTGCTTCTGATGATGATCCATAGCCAGGAGAAAGCTTGGAAGAGGCTGTGAGAAGAGAGACATGGGAGGAAACTGGTATTGAAGTTGGAGATGTTGTTTATCATAGTTCTCAGCCATGGCCTGGTAATTTTTACAAATTTTGTTTTGAAAAGAAACCTTTTAAAGTCACAAATTGGAACTGATTCAAATAAAACAGTGGGTCCAAGCAGTATGCCGTGTCAGTTAATGGTGGGATTCATTGCATATGCAAAATCACTTGAAATCAATGTTGATAAAGAAGAATTAGAAGGTATGATTATAAATTATTTAGATAAAGTAAGCTAGATAGGGTTTTATGTCTTAAATTTAATGATTTTCTCGTCGCGTCGCGATCTAGATGCACAATGGCATAGTAGGGAGGATGTAAAGAAAGCATTGACATTTGCTGAATACAATAAAGCCCAACAAACAGCATCCGAAAAAGTGGAACAAATGTGTAAGGGCAATGAACAAGGGCGGAGCTTAACTGCCGATTTCAATGTTGAAAGTGGTGATCCTGTCCCAATGTTTGTTCCTGGTCCTTATGCAATCGCTCATCATCTCATCTCTTCTTGGGCTTTTCAAGATGGTGGTTCAGATAATAACCAGTCAGATCAATTTAGGGCATCTCTCTCGAATCTGTAGTTGCAAGCTCTTTGATTCTGCTGGGTTCTTGTTTATTACAAGTCTTTGCTCCATGATTTGTAAATTTACTTATTTCTTATGATCACTGTAAGGAATTAAGTAAAAAGCTTGTTTTCTACACTATTTTTGTCATGATCCTTGACTATGTCTATCTGAATTGGCAAATGATGCCGGACCATTTCTGGTCAAGTTGTTTCCTATAATTTGGTGTTCTGTGTGAAACAAACATGATTGTTTAAGCAAATTCAAGATGAGTTTATTGTCTTCTAAGTTAGACTAGCACAATTTATTAACGATATGAACCTCGTAAACTTTAGATTTTAGTCTCAAGTTCAAACTGTTTTAATATGGAAAGAAGTTGACTTACTATCATTCATAAGCCATGACCCCGTTTAAATAGACCCATTTTATTGAAGATAGAACATGACCTCTGGTCTTTTGATAACCTGTCATAGCTGTACTCCTGTTTTCATGACCTCGACCACTCCGGCTGCCATCAACGTATTTAAATTGATCGTTCTTATTGAAGATCGAACCTGTTGTATAGTCTTTTTTAATAAAACAGTTTAACCACCATGGTGAGTTGAGTTAACCATGTTTGTAGGATACAAGATTACTTGATTTTCACAAAAAAAACATACTATATTTTATAAAAACACATAGAAAATAACAGAAATGAAAAAGGGTTGCAATTTACAGAGTCTGTAAGCAATATAAATGATAGAAAAAAGAAAGAAAGAATAAATTAAGAAGAAGAATTGATTTGGGCTTTGGTTCTGAAGATGAGTAAATAAAGATTTTCCATTGAGAAATAAAGGAAACAACCAGTTGAGTGTGTCACAAATGATCCAAAACTTGACCCCACTATGCAATGCCATGCTGCCCCATAAACCTTATCAAACTCCTGCATTACCAATAATTTATATCATTAATTTATTAATTAGCTCTTAATTAATTAATTAATTAATTAATTAATTAATTATAAGACATGTTGACCAGATTCCAATGGTCCCTCTGCCCTTACCATGTGCAACCTAATAATACATCTTTGTGTGTGCGAATAGACCATGATGTAAATGGAATACAAATTATTATTATTTTCTTGTCTCTACTCTCACCAATAACAATTAAACATATATATATTTCTTAATTTATTTAACCACAAACTAAAATTTTAAAACCCATAAAACATTTTTTTATATCATAAATTAAAATTTTAAATTGCATATTATTGGGTATCTTAATTTTCTTTTATTGGTACTTGAACATAACACTAAGATTGTCTTCTAAGTGGTAGATGCTCTTTTCTAATTTAATATTCATCTCATTTCAATATAAAACTATTTTCTACACATCTCCAATCTAAATACATGTATAAACCATTTAAAAATTCAAATCAAAACAAACAAAAATACTAACATTAATCCACAATAAACACGAAAATTAGTCAAATTAATTACTACTTACCTTCTTGATGGTATGAGCCATAATCTTGGAACTAAAACTCTCTAATGAATCATAACACTTTCTTGCACACCTAAACGCATGAACTTGCATGAACCCGGGCATATCCGTAACCAAAACCTTAACCCGAAGACCGGTAGCAACCGCGGCCGCACTCGCCATCACCTCCACGTGTGAAACCGATCTCCGCCTCGTCTCCGCCGCCGGTTTTCTCATCTCATCCGGTACCCTAACCACAACATCCGATCTCCTCCCCTTGGAGATAATAATTTCCTTTTTGCCACTCTCCAATCGATCAACATCAGCTTCAACATCAACATGATCATCATCCCTCTTCCTGTTGGTTAACTTTGACTGCTTACTCAATCCCCAATAAGATCGGGAAAGTATAGTTCTCTTCACGACCTCCGGCTGGGCCATTGCCGGAGGTAACTGAGGGCTCCCTGCCGCCGCGGCTAGCTTGTAGACATATGTTGTTGGTTCTTTCCGGTGACTGGCCATTGATATTCTCTATGAGGAAGAATGATATAATGGAGAGTGGAGACAATATATATGAATTATAGAGGTAATGGGGGGAGTTGAATTTAAGAAGGAAAGCATGTGGGTTTGGATTTTGGGGGTCAGTGACATGGTTTGACAAAGATTGGGGGGCAAATTAATTAAAATTAATTATTGATTAATTAGTTTATGTAATCATCTACATATGGTAGTGTTCATAGGAAGAAGCTAGACCAGCATAGAATGGTCCCACTTCCATGACTATTCCCACCGCCCCTTATTTATGTGCCTTGTTTCTTCCCAAATTAGATCTATTTATACAAACCAATGTTAAGTGCATTTAATTTCAATCAATACAATATATATATAACACATTTCAAACTTTAAATGTAAAAAGCTGAGTTTCAATTTCTTTTTGAAAAAAAAAACAGAGTATAATTGCTATGGAGCAATTAGGAGACACAAATGGTGAGGTTTAGGATAAATGATTTTGTGTTTAGTGTGCATATGCGATATTCCTTACCAGATACACTTTTGTATTCTTTTACTAATTTCATGAATGAATTGTTCGAACTTAGTTTTGAGTTTTACGATTATTTACGGATAAACGAGTATTCAAATTATGAAGTTTTGGTTATATGAAAATGAACAAAGCGGCAAAGGTTACACACTAAATTTGTAAATTTTCATTTCTTGCAAGCCAACTCATATTGTGGAAGTTTACTGAATTTGATTGGTATATATTAACGAAGAAAGAAATGTCAATTATGTCAATGAAAAAAATATACTTACTAGCTAGTGTATAAATATATATATGATTGTTGAGTTAGGTGGATAATGATAGATTATTTGATTTGGACTAATTGAATCTAGACACTAGTAGAATAAGTAGAGGACCACCTTTCAAATTTGGAATCATATTCACATGCAATCGAATAATTTTATTTAATTTTTCTTTATAAAAAATTGAAATTTTCTACTCAAGCAAATCACCCAAAGGCCAAAAAGACACACAAGGTGATCCAATTCTATCAATGTGGGGCAAGGTAAAGAAGATGGAACTTCAAATAAGGTGAGTCTGGCAAAACTTATTCTCAATCGATATATTATTTGTCTAAAACAAATGATCTAATGAAAAATCACTAAGATGAAGAATCATTTATTGTTTAGTCAATCTGATCCCCATCTCATATCAACACATGATCGAACCATGCATAACAAATTAGAACCCTTGAGATAAAGTCGACAAGAGAAGATGAATAAGCAATGAATCAAAATGTCACATACAACAATGGTAGACAATAGTAACCCCTTTGTGCTTGCATTGCTCATCAGTGTAACTCAGAGTCAGAATTTTGAAATCTACCCGAACTAAGACTAATGGAATAGTTGACATAGTTACTATTTGGGCTATTCGAAATGATGAAGACTAGAGAAGGAGAACGGTTAGAGAGTACTATTACTGTTTGAACTAGTGGGCCAACCGAACTATAACCCATGTAGTCTAATAAGTAGATCTACTTGACTCATAAAAAAAAAAAAAAAAAGTGCATTGTTAAATATTTGAATATGAGCTAGACTATTTTTTTTAATTATAATACAAAAATATAATGTGTTTTCATTAAAAATATAAAATATACCAAAGTTAAATAAAAATTAATAACAAATTTCTTTACCTAGGCAACCCAAATTTCAAGATCATAATTTTTGTTCGAACAAGGGTGATTTGTATATGTTGTTGATTACAATTTACATGAAAACAAATATTTGTGGCTTTTAATAAATGAAATATCCCACATTACCGTGAAAATCAAACAAAGGATTTTGTTCTTGACATTCTAAAAAAACTTAATATAAGTTTGGCAAAGGAAACACACAGAAAAAAAAATGTGACTTAAAAAGAATATAAAGCTAAACAAATAATATAAGTGATCAAATATTTGTGCGAATGCCCTCAAAAAGGGTATGTAATGGCATCATGTATATGTTTCAAATCTTTTCTTCTAGTATAATTGATGTCCCTACATATAAAAATAAGTCATTCTCTTTCTGAGCATGATTTTTCAAAATTTTCATCGATGTTTCTTTCAACGATTTTCATTTACTCATGGACAAACTTGAACTAAGCATTTAGGGTTCTTGTAATAACTAAGTTGTGAAAAATCAAAATATTTAAAGAATAAACATCAAAGTTTGGACACAAAAGTAAAGTTAATTAATAGAACAAGATTAACAAAAATAAAAACCTAAATTGGAGATATCTGATGTAAATGAGGGACCCTTGTCGATAGAAACACACCATGATCATAAATATCAATAGAGAATGATTGTGTTTGGTCCTCTAGCTATACTATGTGGAGTGTGGACCAGTCATTATTCATTATTATTCAACCATTTGGTCTTGTGATTGAGAATAGATCATGTTGTTTTTTTGTTATTTGAAATGGTCGGATGGATGATTAATTGCATTGCAGATCATGTATCTAATGAATTAATGAATGAATAAATAAATAGTGAAGAGATAAGATGAACATGAATGATTAATGTTGGTTGGGAAGGATATTGATGAAACTTTTTGAGTGTTTTCATCTTCATCTTTTGTCTTCATGTATTGAATTCAGTCACGTTTGATCCTTCTTCCCATCATCATCATCATCATCAAGTGGGGGTTTCTTAATTTTCTTCATTAATGGAGGCCCCCTTCATGTATATTATATGTATGCATTTTTTCACTTTCCAAAAGTTAGTCCCAAGGATTGGATTGTCTTCGCCTCACACCAAAACAATTTTCTTACAAGAAAACAAAATTCATAGATACAATCCAAAATAACAAATTGTAATTTTTTTTATAATATTATTGCATTACAATTTTTTTTTATTGAATTAGGCCAAAAAAAAATTAAAAAATATTTAGTTAATTCGTGTTGAGACTTTATTGATTTTTTTAAAATTTTCGAGTTCATGATTTAATTAAGAAAAACTAGCATGACATTTCACAATGGTCTCTCAAATTAATCATTTATAAAATAAGAAGACTAATTGAAGTTTTTTTCTAACTAGTAACTCAAATCGTCTTATCTAAAAGATAAAAAATTAGAAGTTTTATTTTCACCTTAAAAAAACTTAAATTAAAAAAATAAATAAATATTGGACTAAATTTTTAAACATGACAATTAGGTTAAAATGAGCCCACCCAATTCATAATGTTGGGCTTTGATAGTGGGCCGATTCCAAGAACCTTCAAAACGACGTCGTAATATGAACAATAATTTCTAAACTGATACTACAAATTGGAGTAGAAATCCAGGTCTTGACTTTCCCTCCCTACCTGCATTTCTCTTCACTCTGCTTTGACGTAAACCCTAGTTCCTCTGTCCGGCCGCCATTCTCGTAACCCTAATTCCTTCACAAGCAAAGAAATGGTATCGTCTTTCTCTCCTCTTCTTTCCGATTATCCTTACTCGATCTTTGAATTCTTTTTAATATTTGTGTTTTTTCATCTTCTCAGACAGGCGAAGCTATTAACCCTAAAGCCTATCCTTTGGCCGATGCCCAGCTTACCATAACTATAATGGATCTTGTTCAGCAGGCGGCGAACTACAAGCAACTCAAGAAAGGGGCTAATGAAGGTAGTTAGTTTTCCAATCCTTTTCATATTTGAACATAGTTTCTTCCGTTTATTGACTTCTTGTAAACCCTAGCCACGAAGACACTTAACAGAGGTATTTCCGAGTTTATTGTCATGGCTGCCGACACAGAACCACTTGAGATTCTTCTCCATCTTCCTCTACTATCTGAAGATAAGGTAATAATTAGGGTTTTGATTTTATTGATATAGATCCAGGGTTTGTTTGATAGTTTATAGGATACTGTTGATATGAAACTATGTTATGAATTTGACAGAATGTTCCATACGTGTTCGTTCCTTCAAAGCAAGCACTTGGAAGAGCTTGTGGTGTTACTAGACCTGTTATTGCTTGTTCAGTTACTAGCAATGAAGGAAGTCAATTGAAGCCACAAATTCAACAACTCAAGGTGGGTATTCTTTTATAAACCCTAAAACAAGATTAAAGATTTGATCATATTCATGGAGTTTATGTAATGGGTTATTTTGTTAATGTAGGATGCTATTGAGAAGCTTTTGATATAAAGATGAAGATCAAATGTATGATGCATTTCAGTGTGATGGGCCTCTTCCAAATCTATGTTAGCACTTCATCTTGAGGCTTGGACTGATTAAGCAGATGATGTAGTGATGAATTTTACTAAGTATCTTTTTTCTTTTCTTTAAGTTCTTGATTTTCACCAGGATTTTAAGATTGATTCCAATCCAATTTGACATGTATTGAGAGTGTTTCTGTTTTACTATGAATCTGTTTTCTGTCTTAAGTAATTCTAAATAGTTTACTATATTTTCTCAACACTCATTTTCATTTTAATGTAGAATTTTTAAGTGTTTTAATGCTTATTATTGATTTTAATAACTGAAAAATATATGCTGATAAAATCAAAGAGAGAATATTTTATCAATTTCTATGTTGTGATATTGTTATCTGTGATTAACTTTTATGGTTCTTAAAATCTGAATTTATTAATATTATTCTTGAGTTTTATTTATTTATTTAGTTTTATTGTAGAGATTAACTTTTAAATTAGACGTGAATTAGGAAGAGTTTTATAAATTTATCTAATTTATAAATATATTTTTTTAAGATTATTTTTTAGAGTTTAAGGTGTCTTTCTTATTCAATTAGTTTGAGTGAAGTTATTTATATCTTATTGAATTAAATTAAATATTGTTGTATTGTTTGACTCTTTTTTTAGTTAGCAAATAAAATAGTTTTATTATAAATTATGATAAATTTAGATGATTCTCTATTTTTAATTAAGATGTCCACATAAAATTAAAATTAAATTATTAAAATAAATATTATACATTAATATAAAATAAATAAATTATATTCACATACCCGAGTTTTGGACCATACCAATCAAATGAAATAATATTGAATCATATCACATCCTATTACCTAAACTTGGTCAAATGTGAAAATAGAGTTTAACCCAATACATAATATAATTTTTTCACCAATAATAAGATATATGATGAATGAAAAGAAAAACAAATAAGCTTGCTCATTCATGATATCTTTAATATTTAATATCAAGTGTATTTTTTTTTATATCAATATATAATATTTAAGTTAAATTTTATTTTAATAATTGAATTAGTTACACAATTCATTTAAAATAGAGAATTATTTAAATATTTTTTGTTTCAATATAAAAAAATAAAATAAAAAATATGTTTAGGTGACAAATCAAATGGAAAAAACCAGATAAATTATAATTGAAGTCTTATTAAATAAAGAAAAATATCTAACATGAGAAGGACAGTTATTGAATAACATATAATTCATACGATTGATAAAATGAAAAATAGATGTCCTCCATAAAGAAACCCTCTTCTTCTTCTTCTTCTTCTTCTTCTTCTCTAAAACATAAAAAACTGAAAATTGTAAAAGATAAAAATAGATTTACCAAAACGCATAGAACTAAAAAAAGATTCATTCTTGATCATCATCAATTCATTTTCATCCCTGCAATTCAATCTTCTTGACAGAAGAAGCAGCAGCAGCAGCATTGCTATTATTATCCACCACTTGTCTTTCTTCCAACAATCTACCAGTTTCTTCATCAGTCTGAGAATTAGAAGCTTTCTTTTCTTCATCCTTCGCCTTAAGCAACTGCAACTTAGCGTGATTATAATAAGCAACACCCAAAAACGCAACTCCATATCCAATCAAATTCACCGGCGTTACAGTATCCTTAATCACCGACCAAGAAAACGCAATCAACAACCAATCCTTCACAACCCCAGCAACATTCATAGTCAAAGCCGATGTCTTACCCACCAACAAAAACACAGCCAGATTCAAAGCAAAAGCACACAAAGAATTCGTCCCAAATATGAAATAATCAAATCGGAAACTAGACGCTTCCTTCAAAACCGGAAACTCAACCGCGATCCAAGGAATACAGAGAAACCCTAAACAACATGGGGCCACGTAATACAGAGAAGTAATCGGGTTTAGTGAAATACCCTTTGATGTAAGCAAGATCTGAATCAAAACAAGTCTTGTAGCTTCAAACGCAACCGCTCCAAGCTGTAACATAACTCCCCACGTATTGAATTTAGCCTCGCCGTAAGCTGCGATTGCTACACCGATCGAGATCGAAACCATGTTCGTCATTGTTTGAGATTTGAACCCTTCTTTCTTCAATAGAACGCTTATAGAGTAAACCGCGACGGGCATGAGAGCTTTTAACATCTGAATGAAAGAAACGGATAAGTAGATGTAAGCCGAATTGGAAAACCAGAGGCTGAGAGAGTAAAGTGCGCCGATGGGGACGACGGATCTGAGATACATATCGCGTGTCATGGAAACTGTCTCGACTAATTTGAAAACCCGGACGAGAAGATAAGCGATTGATGAACAGAACGCCATGTGGATCATGGTTAGAGAGATTGGGAATGGCCAATTGTACATCTTACGATCGAGGATGTACTTATTGTAGACGATGACTGAGAAGCTGAGGAAGATCCAGATTGAGACGTATGTGTAGGAAAGTATGATCTTCTTCATAACGCCTTCGCTGATTGCTCCTCCCTTCCCCATTGTTGATGCAGAGTGAAGAACAGAAACAAACCCTAGATAGAAATGGACTGACTTCGAATTGGGTCTTTAAGAAGACTTACGATTCTTCTTCAACCGTCTCTGTACGCGTATAGAGAAGGAAGAAGACGATGATGAAAGCGTTGAAGAAAAGACGATTTATAAGCCCTTTTCTACTATACCCTTTGGCCTTTTGTATTTGACTTTTCCTATAAATTTGTGTAAATTACAAAATAATTTACATAATATATTAGAATTATTCTTTTTTAAACTTTTAGTTATATATAATATTTATTTTTGTATAACTCGATTTTTTTTATTTATTTACCAACTAATAATTTTTTTTTTTATTATTATATATTATTTCATTTGGATCTGAAATAAACTACATTAAAAATTATACTATATCAAATTACTTAATTATCTCATTATACTAAATAAAACTAATTTTTTTTAATAAATTTAGATATTTGTATAACTAACTTAATTAAACATACTAATTTTTAAAAATGGATATATGTAATCTCTCAACTATTAAAGTTGTTAAATTGTTATTGTTTTTTCTTGACATTATATTATTTGTTGAAAAAAAAAATTTATTTTTTATTTTTTCAACAATTCAATTTTTTTTGTTGGTACTATAATTAAAATTGTATTATTCATTAAAAAAATATTTAAAAGATAAGTTAATAACTAGTAATAATTTATTAAGATTATTTTTTATTAATAATTTTTTAATTAAATAATTTTTCCTAATTTTATTAAACATGTATTCAAGTAGGATAACCTAGGTTCATGCAAAATAAGTTCAATTTAATATTAATCAAATATTAATCAGCACAATTCAACTTGATATTTATACGGAACAACACAATACGATATTATCTTATTCAAGTTGTGGGATGAACACAACAAAAACACGAGACAACACAATTACAAATTGATACGGTAATAATAGAGAACGAACACCGGATCATTTCGCTTGATCCAATTCCCTGTGGAAGGCCGGAACAAACCTTGTGCATGAACCATCAGATAACACACGATTTCGATCTCTATGCGAAGCAAGCATCAGCGAGGATTCATCTCGATGTATGGGGTGGAAAGAAGTCAAAGTAGATCTGATTTAAAGAATGAACATTAAGGTGGAATTGAGGCAAAAAAGTGTAAATCTACTTACTTGCGACCTCAACATAAAAGAATGAGCTTGGTCTGTCTATTTGTACGCATTGGAGACCACGACTCATGTCCGAACCGCTGGGTCAGCTCACCAGATGTTCGAATAACAAGTGGGCCATAAGCTTAACCCTAGCTATTCTGATCCAAGACGCACCTCTATACTTCCAGACGTGTTCAAATTGCCTCCCCCAAACTTTTCTTCGTCTGATTTTGAGTCAAACTTACAATTTCGATTTTTATTAATTTTAAGACTTGTTTGGTTCTATAAAATCATAAAAAAAATATAAAATGATTAAGAATATTATTTTTAACTAAATAATTATTTTCCACACTCTTTAAGACATGTTCAAAAAATTCTTTTAAATTCATGACGTCATAACTTGAATTTCATAATTTCAAAATCACAAACAAATTCTTATATATTTCCAAATATTTTTTTATTAACATAATTTTTTTCACAATTTTTAGGACATATATAAAATATTTACTACATGTTTCTAAAATTATTCTTGATTAGCATAATTTTTTTTTTATAATTTTAAGTTATGTCTGAAAATTACTCAACTTCGTGATATCATACCTTCAATTTTATAACTCCAAAAATTTTAAATTTTTTTTTTATAAAATTATAAGTACTTATAAAATTACCTTTGACAATATCATGCAAGAAAATTCACATTTGAAGAATTTTAAAGTATCGTTTGTGTACTCTCATTATATTTGATCTGTTCATGACTATCACTTTTCAACTGTCTACCGTTATGAACTTTCTAGAACTGGACTAAGCTTAGTCTCTTAATATACATATGTTTGAAACCTTAGACTTGTCAAAAATCAAACAAAGTGTAAATATCATTAATGTCTCAATAACCAACCGTTTTGAAGTAGAGATGGTCTGTTTACGTGTGAGCCATGACGTTGAGGTCCTTTCTCACACGTAACCAAATACCGATTTTCAACATAAATATTTTAAATTTCTTTCCTAATTTATTTAAGAAACAAATTAAAGTGGCGACTCTAAAACAAAACGAGCTAGAGCCCAACAATAGAACACGTAATCGACCCGATCAGAGACGAAACTAACCAATTTTTTTGGCGCGTACAAGAGGTTTCTGCTTTTTTTTTTGTCAAGGGAAGACCTATTTTTTCTTTGATTTCCACATCTTTGTCTTAAATGACCATGTTTCTCAAATCATTAAGGCTTGATATTTGTATAAATTTATACTATTTGTTTTTTTAATTGTGATTATTTGATAGTCATTTAAATATATATTTGTCATCCTATCCAAATACTTGAAAAACTAATGAATAACTAATTGATCAACTTAAGATAATAACTGGACATTGGCACATAATTTAATTATGTTTTAATGATGTATTATACACAACATGGTAATTCAAAAATAGTTAGAATTATGTAATAATTATCATATTAGTAATTAAATGAACTGTCTAAGTGGTTATTATATATTTGTACAGGTGACATCCAAAATGAAGACTACAAGATTTGCCATAGTTTTTGTCTTCATTTTGTCACTCTCTAGTTGTGGAATCTGCCTTCCTCAAATTATTTACCTTGTCAAAAAAAATGGAACCGATAATTAAATCACGATTGGAGCTACTCTACCTATCTATATATAGTACTTGGAGAACTCTCATAAAGGTAAAACCCATGATCAATATCGAAAACACAATAGTTCCAGAAATGAAGACTATGCTAACCCTAATAGGGTATGCCATGGACAAAACAATTGTGTCGTGTGACTCGTGTCGTGTCGGGTCGGGCGATAAAAGTAATGAAAGTCAAGACAGTTACGACAAATTTAATTAAATCTGAAATATTTTTCTAACTAAATTAAAGGCTATTATAGATTGATAATATAAATTAACATAAATCAAAATAATAATGATTCTTCCAATTTTTTTAGACATACATGTGAATGTTTTTTTTGCGGCATACATTACCTTTAAGAACACATCTAGACCATCCAATCAACAGCAATAACACTAAAAAGTGAAGCACAATCTACTTTCTAATGGGGGTAGGTTCTTGGAATACTAGAATACCTCGTACACAAAAGCTAAAACACAATTTTATAAGGAGTGTGAAGTGTTTGGGACAGTTGATTTTATTTTCGTAAACACAGCTGCAGTTTTTTAAAATTGTGCGGTGGCGTCGAACACCACTGCAACTTAAGGAAGAGAACAAACTAACAAGGAAGGAGGAACCATCTTTCATAATTGCACCATTCTAGCTGCTGCTGACTTACAACGGTTTTGAAAGGCTTACTTTGGACGACCATGAAGATTCTACTCTAGGGTTTGTTATTATGCAGTTAGAGATTCATCCAGTTATTGAAGTGGGATGAAACTAGTCCCCAAGATAAACTATTTTACGCAGAATATGGTAACATTAGCTATATAGACAATAGAAGATGAATGAGTTGGGTCAATACGAACCAAATCGATATTGGTTTAGAACAACAAAGTACAATATTATTTCACTCGAGTTGTGAGTTGGACACGACATAAACACGAGACAATAAGATTACTAATTGACATAATCATGACACAATCACTAGTCGGCACGACACAAATTCGAACACAAGATGAGCTTAGACACGACACGAGCATGAGTCTGCAAACGAATCAAAATGACCAAAACTAATCACATGAGTTAAGCATAACATTCAAAATTCTATAGAGACCGTGAAGTGTTTGGGATGGTGGATTTTATTTTTGGAAACACAACTACAGTTTTTCAAATTGTGTGGCAGTCGAACACCACTATAGCTCAAGAAACCGACCAAACTACCAAGGAATGATGAACTATCTTTCATAATTGCACCATACTAGCTGATGCTGACTTACCACGATTTTGAAAAACTTACTTTGGACGACCATGGAAATTCTACTCTAGAGTTTGTTATTATGCAGTTAGAGATTCATCCAATTATCAAAGTGAGATAAAACTATTCCACTAGATAAACTATATTTTATGCAAAATATGGTAACATAGTTGATATAGGAAAGAGCGGATGAATGAGTTGGGTAAATACAAATCAACACGATATTGGTTAGAACTACAAAATACGATATTATCTCATTCGAGTTGTGAGTTGAACACGACATAAACACGAGACAATACAGTTACTAATTGACATGATCATGACACGATCACTAGTCGACACAACACAAATACGAACACAACACAAGCATATACATGACATGAGTATGATTCTGTAAACGAATCAAAATGAACAAAACTAGTCACATGAGTTAAACATAACATTCAAAATTTTATAGAGACAATGAAGTGTTTGGGACGGTGAATTTTATTTTCGGAAACACAACTGCAGTTTTTCAAAATTGTGCGGCAGCCGAACACCACTTCAACTCAAGGAAGAGAGCAAACTAACAAGGATGAAGGAACTATCTTTCATAATTGCACCATTCTAGTTGCTGCTCACTTACCACGGTTTTGAAAGACTTACTTTAGACGACCATGGAGATTCTACTCTAAGGTTATTATACAATTAGAGATTCATCCAAATATCGAAGTGGGATGAAACTAGTCCCCTGGATAAACTATTTTATACAGAATATGAGAACATAACTGATATAGTAAGATCGGGTGAATGAGTTGGGTCAATACGAACTAACACGATAATGGTTTAGAACGACAAAATACGTGATTTTTACACTCGAGTTGTGAGTTGGACATGACATAAATACGAGACAATACGATTACAAATAGACCTGATCATGACACGATCATAGTCGACACGACACAAATACGAACACAATACGAGTATAGACACGACACGAGTATGAGTCTGCAAACGAATCAAAATGAGAAAAATAATCACATGAGTTAAGCATAACTTTCAAAATTTTATAGAGAGCATGAAGTGTTTGGGACGGTGTATTTTATTTTTGAAAACACAACTACAATTTTTGCGGCAACCGAACACCACTACAACTCAAGGAAGAGAGCAAACTAACAATGAAGGAGGAACCATCTTTCTTTGGACGACCATGGAGATTCTACTATAGTAACATAGCTGATATAGACAATAAAAGAAAATCAGTTGAGTCAATACGAACAAAAACAATATTGGTTTAAAACAACAAAACACAATATTATTTCACTCAAGTTATGAGTTGGACACGACATAAACACGAGACAATACGATTACTAATTGACATAATCATGACACGATCATTAGTCGTCACGACACAAATACGAACACAAGATGAGCATAGACACGACACGAGCATGAGTCTGCAAACGAATGAAAATGACCAAAACTAGTCACATGAGTTAAGCATAACATTCAAATTTTATAAAGACCGTGAAGTGTTTAGGACGGTTGATTTTATTTTTAGAAACACAACTGCAGTTTTTCAAAATTGTGCGGCAGTCGAACACCAATACATCTCAAGAAACCAAGCAAACTAACAAGGAAGGAGGAACCATCTTTCAGAATTGCACCATTTTAGCTGCTGCCACAGTTTTGAAAAACTTACTTTGGACGACCATGGAGATTCTTACTCTAGGGTTTTCTTTATTATGCAGTTAGAGATTCATCCAATTATCGAAGTGGGATGAAACTATTCCCCTAGATAAACTATTTTATGCAGAATATGATAATAGAGCTGATATAGACAATAGCGAGTGAATGAGTTTGATCAATACGAATCAGCACAATATTTGTTTAGAGTGACAAAATATGATATTATCTCACTCAAGTTGTGAGTTGAACACGACATAAACACGAGACAATACGATTACTAATTGACATGATCATGACACGATCACTAGTCGGCACGACACAAATACGAACACAATACGAGCATAAACACAACACGAGAATGAGTCTGCAAATAAATTAAAATGAGCAAAAACTAGTCACAAAGTTAATCATAACATTCAACTCTAAATTTATTTATTTTCTATCCACCTTTCTTATTTTTTTTTTTCAAACTACTCACATTATATTACCATTATAAAATTAACTATGTTTCTCTAAATCTACCAACATTCTTTTAAATTAATAAATCATTTGATTTTATAAATATAATATATTAAATAATTAAAAAATATATAAAAATTAATTTAAATAATTTAAATTAAATAAAACACATATACAAACATTAAATAATAAATTATATGAATAAAAATAAAAAAATCTCCTAATTTTTATATTTTATTTAACATGATTTTCCCTAACAAAAACTAAATAATTTATAATATAATAATAAATTAAAATATCTCTTAATAAATATCATATACTTTTTAATAAATAACTTGAGATATTTATTTAAAATTTTAAAAATTATAAAATTTCCAATTTAACTAACTTAATAACTTAATTAAAACAACACTTAACATATTAAATTAACTTAACTCATTTAGTTGAATTAATAAATTAATAGACAATAATGATTGTGCCGACATAATGACCAACTCTATTCGACACAGCACAACACACGAGTTTTTACACAAGTTAACACAATACAAACAAATATTTCTAATACGAGTTAACACGACATAAATAAGTCCGTGGATCGTGATATTTTAAGTTGGTCAATGCACGATACGACACATATGAGAATGAGTTTTGATATGACATGATTGAAAGATTAACACAAATTATTCAAGTCGAATACGACTGTTTTGACACGATGTCCAACTCTAATGCAAACACGTCTAGGATTGTCATGTGCAAAGGATGAGCTACACAACGGCGGACGGAGGTGTGCTATAGCCAGTGTAAATTAATTTATATATATATATATTAATGTTTATACATATATTTTAATAGAAGAAGGACATGTAGGGGGCGCATACATAATTATATCATGCTTTCCATTTTCTCGAGTTGTTCGACCTTTCTCTTTTTCTCAGGGCGTAGGACCTTTGTCATCGGCAACCGCCTTTGATTTACGGTTGCCTTTGATTTATCATCGCCTCGAGACTGCTGAATTTCTTAAAGAGAGATACAAAACCAACGCCCACAACGTGGACTCTTCTTCCTCTTTTACCAATCATCACAAGTTAAGGTGTGTTATACTTTATAATCTCTTTTTTATTTACATCTGCTTGGACTTTGGACTCATATCTTATCTATTTCTCTGTCCTAGGGTTTTACAATACTAGAACGTTACGATGAATACTTTTTTTATGTTAATTAGGGTTGATAAAATAAAGAGAAGTTATAATTTCTTATTAACAAACGTCAAATTAAAATAAATACAATGAAAAAGTATATATAATTAGTGATTACAATAAACGGTAAAAGACTGAAATACACTTAAGTGATAATAAATATAATATATCTAACATCCTCCAAACTCACGATGCAACATCAATAAGTATTGAGATTTTGTCAATAAAAAACAAAATCGCGAAGCCAAGTGCGCTTTTGTAAATATATTAGCAATCTGCAAGGAGGAATGAACAAATGGAAAAGTGATGACGTGAGTCGGTAGATGATGACGATTCACATGCCAATCAATTTCAATATGTTTGATTAGTTATGAAAGACTAAATTTCGTGCAATATGAATACCAATCTAATGATCGCAATGTAGCAAAGTAGGGTGAGAAAGAGAAATACTCATATCGATAAGTAATCAGCGTAACCAAACGAATTCATAAGTAGTCGAGACCATGGAACGATACTCAACTTATGTAGAAGACCGAGATATGACATCTTGTTTTTGCTCTCCCATGAAATAAGTGAATCACCGAGGAAAATACAATATCTAGTGGTCGGCTTGCGGTCCGTAGGATCATCAGCTCAATCCGCATCAGAGTAGGCGCGCAACTCTAATGAAGATATAGAAGGAAACATGAGACTATGAAATTGAGTGTCCCGAAGATACATGAGAATATGAAGAACAACAGCCCTATGAACTATAGTAGAAGAAGTGATAAACTGACTAACCACATGAACAACATGCGCAATGTCTAGGCAAATCAAAATAATATAAACCAAGATGTCAACAATGGTAAAAGCTAGAATCCTCAAAAGGAGTGCCATCGGACGGAGAATATCTAACATTTGTCTGAAGGGGTGTATCATTAGTTCGATTGTCGGTAAGTCATGCACGCTCAAGCAAATCAGTAATGTACATTTGATTGAGATAAAAGATAACCTTTTGGAGAATATGCTATCTCAATTCCCAAAAAATAACACAGTATACCCAAATTATTCATAGCGAAAAATTGTGCCAACTCAGACTTCATTGATTTAATAACATCATGATCATCACATGTAATAATCATATCATCAACACACAAGGAGAGAATAATACGATCTGATGTTGTACATTTGACAAATAAAATCGAATTAGGGTGATTAGGAAGAAAGTCAACAAATTGATCATCTAGGTCGATTGATACATTGAGATGATGATCAACATGTTCTTGAGAGCTTTGTGAAGCTACCCAAATCTTTGGATCAAAGAATCCAAGCTAAAAAATAAATTAAAAAAATGAACATTTGATGTTCTTGAGGACCGAGGCTTGTTATCCTAGGATCGAGGATTCTCAGACCGAACCAAAACCTAAGACCAAAAAATTCGAATCTAGGACCGAGAGCTCCGACCCATGTTCTTGAGCTAGGACCAAGGATTCCAAACCTGGGACCGAGACTCCTAAACCTCAGGACTAAGAGGTCTAACTTTGGGACCGAGAGTTTTCGAGCCCAAGACCAAGGGACTTAGCCTAGAGCTAGTCTGGACCGATAGGTTTATACACCTCGACCGAGGGAATTAGCACATAGCTAACCTATGACCGCTATGTTTGTATACCTAGACTGGTAAGACTAGTCAATGACCGAGAGTCCTTAACACCCAGACCGAGGGACTCTTGCACCCAGACCGAAAATCCTGAGCCTCGACTAAGAGGCTCCTCGACCCGGACCGAGGGTTTGTTGACCTCGACCGATGAAAATGAACACGAGGCTTAGGACTCCAGTTCTAATGCTTGTTTGATTCCACTTTTCAAAATCCAAAATTATTTTTGTAATTTTAGGACTCCAAATCATTTTCTAAAAATCCCGAAAAATTAGAAAATATTTTAAAAATACTTTTGGTATATTTCCTCAAAAATATTTCAATAAAGGCTCGTTTGGTATTTATTTCTAAACCCTAATGCCTTTAAAAATGACTGATATTCTTCAGGTATTTCCTCTCTAAGCGATCATCAACAACAAGTACCAACATTTAAATATTGTTGTTTAAATATTTTAAATAACGCACAAACCTCACGCATGCTTAGGACCGGAAGAATAATCGGTAAAAATAAAACATTATACAACCGATTTTCAAAAACCAACTTTATAAGTAGAGACCGTTTTTAAAATGGGTACGGAGGATGAAGCGCGAAAGCCCTTTCCCGAATATCACAAAACTACGAACTAAAAGAAAACTCTGGTCAATACGTTTGTACCCGTATGTCAATTTGTGTTGATTTTTAAAAATTAATTGGCGACTTTGTTTCAAAATAAATAATCTTTTTAATTAATTATGTTTAATTAATTTAAACTAAGGAATTTTTTAAAAATCTTATGATATTATCATAAATTCTCGAATTATTTAAAATTGAACCTCGTCAATTATTTTTAACTAATTTCAAAAAGTTGTTAGAAATAAATGAAACCCTATAAAAATAATGTTTTATTTTAAAAAAAAATTGACACATAAACCGAAATTAAATTTCTCTCTCGAAATTTTCCCGAAAACATATGCAAAATAGTTTTTCCGATGTTACAAATACATTTTTTTTTAATTAATACAACTATTTACTATTATAAATTATATATATATATATAATTCTGACACGTAAACCGAAATTAAATTTCCCTCTCGAAATTTTCCCGAAAACATATGCAAAATGGTTTTTCCAATGTTACAAATATATATTTTTTAATTAATACAACTATTTACTATTATAAATTATATATATATATATATAAAATAACTAGAGTAATTTTGAAATTTGAAAATTTATATGTATTATAATTTATATGAGTGGGTGAACTCAATTGACTCAATCTATACATTATTAGTGTATATTTATACGGCTTGCCTAATTTGTTAATAATTCTTTTTAAATATAAAACCTTACTAAAATAATAGTTTAACAAATAAATTGTTTAACTGCCCTAATCAGTTATAACCGACTAAAAATTGATCGTCGTTTAACCGCTAGCCGAAGGGTTCATATCTTAAAATACCAAATGAAATTTTGGTAAAAAAATATCCACTCCATCCATTTACACCCATATGTTTTACACCCATGTGTAAATCAAGGTTTGTTAATTGCTTAGTCATATTTATTAATGTTTTTTTAGGTCTTGAGTTAAAATTGACAATAAAATTTTGTGGATTTTGTTTGTTTGAAAATATTATGATTTAAGCTTAATACATCGTTATAGTTATTGCCAACACAAAGAATGACACAAGAAAATGAGAATTTTAATTTTTTAATAACTACAAAATAATTCGACATTACTAGATACATGGACAATCTTTTTTAAGATAAATGTGACAATACTCCTTATTTTTTTTTAAATTCACTATTTTATTTATTTAATTATTAAAAAATAATAAAATTTACAATAATTATTCAATCGTTTTATTCAAAATTTTATCGTTATTTATTCAAGTCAATCCTAATTTTTTTCAAGTCTACACCCACCTCATCCGAATAATAGGTGTCCATCCCTCACTAGATGCACACTTATTTTGTTATATATTTATACACACATGAGAGTATATTATATATAGAATATTGAAAAATATATTTAAAATAAAAAGTTATAGTATAATTTAAAATATATAAATATATTATATTAAGGAAAAAAATTAGAAAGCAAGATGAATGGATGGTTGTGGCACAATCTTGCCAAATTTGGAAAAATATGAATATGAGACGAATTTATTTATCAATTGTAATGATTCCCATTTAAGTAATATTTCCTTCTTTCTTTTAATTTATAAATGCATGTTATTTTATTTTTTCAAATGTGAATGTATATTAAAAATTATCAAAATTATATTACAATAAGTTATCGAGCTCGTAATTCCTCTAAAAGAACGATTAACTCTCCAACGGACTCTATTGGTTTTCCGGAACGAATATCAGAAAACGTCATAATAATAAAATTATGAATGATACGCATTAGATGACTACAATCATTGAAATTTCGTCGATTTCTCTCCAACCAGATAGTGCACAAAAAATAATTTAGATTATAACTCGAATATGTATGCTTGTCATATCAGCCGCACCAATCTAAACTTCTCAACAAATAACCAAAACTCATGCATCACTCATTAATCCCAATAATACTTCACAAAAGGCTACAAATACTAGTCATCCCCGACAATGAAAAAGTAAGTGAGTTGTCGATTCAACTTTTTCGTTACACATACGACTAACCATAATACAACATTTTTTTATGCACATATCATTCATAAGAATTTCACCGTGAATAACGCTTCGTTCAAAGAACAAGACTTGGATTGAATCTTTGACTCTCAAAATTTTTCACAATAAAAATTATATAGAATCATCTTAGTGAACAACTTATAGCAATGCCCTACATGAAAACTATCAATGTCTTGACAACGCATAACGTCTTGTTCAGATGGGGACACTTGCTTGCGTCCTACTAAAGTAAGCTCTATTATGGGATGAACTCTCTCTAATGTTTAATCTCCTTCTATATATAATTCGGCTAACAAACTACTAGACCGAATATTAAATATGAAACTAATTGTGGCACTTTCACATATAGCAATGGAAGCAAACTTATGATACGTCATAGTTAGACTTTTGACATTACACCAAATGTCGTCAAAAAACGGATCGAAGAACCATCCCCCACAATGAATCTTGACTTACATATGATCATCGATGCTCAAAGACTATTCGGCTCCGTTGCAAATCTACTACAGCATTTTGATAGAAAAGTTTTGTTAAAGAAAATAATATCTTGAATATCTATACCTTATTGATCATTAAAACATTTAACTTTATTCCAACTAACTACATGATAAAACGTTGAGTTAGAAGATCCACATAAAAATTTACATATTATTCTCTCCATTGTCACTGTCACACTCTTAGGAGAATGAATAAAGACATCATATATATGGGCATAAATGACAACAAACTCTTAATGAGGATTAATCGATCCCCTTTCAAGATTATTTAACTTTTCCATCTACATAATTTATATTTAAGTTTAGTGATAATCGGATCTCATAAGACCTTGTATCGTAGTTTAGCACCCAATAACATACTAATATAGGTTGACATAGGTTGACAGAAGACCGTCAATTCTAACCTAACACTGTCAACCTCACCCTTCTTATTATTAGAAACAAAATTTGAGATTTTTTTTGACTTATTAAGATTAACTTGAAGATCTGAGCATGCACTAAATAACCATAAAATATCTCGAATGTGTTAAAATTTTTGTAGGTAGCCTGAATCATGTAGAGCGTGTCATCTGAAAAAAAAACAAATATGATATTGCAAAATAATATATTATTAACCCACAACTCACTCCATAGACGAGTCTCGAATTTTCTATGAAATATATCACTTTTTAGAGGGCTTCCATACCAATGACAAACAATAAATGAGAGAGTGAATCACCCTGTCTTATCCCTGTGAGCTCTCGAAAAATCATTGAGAACTCCCATTAACAATGACAAAAAATATAATCATCGAGAGGTAAAATCTAATCAAACCAATCCATTTCGCACTCATTTGGTCTATTACATTAAACAAAAACTCTCCATTAACGTGATAATTTCATGCATGTTATCTCATCACTAATTAATTTTAATTAATTTCTTATTTTTACTATATGTTTTATGATTATTGAAATTTCCTTTTTTATTTAAAAATAATAATATAATACAACATTTATAGTTAGGTTAAATTAAAGAGTTATATTTTTTTTTAAGTAATATATGTTTTTTATGTGAATTGTTAATTAAATAAAATCCATAATATAAAAGATAAATCAAAGCTTGATTTTTTATTGCTAGAAAATGTTTATTGTATTTTTAAAATATTACAGACTTAACTATTAATCTTACATTTCATATCTTATTTCTTTTAAATCATATAATCCAAAATAATTTATCTATCAAAATAGTAAAATACATCTAATTTATAAAATCTAAATATTAAATACAAAAATAAATTATAATAATTTAAATCAGTAAAAATTCAAATAGCTCCCCAATAAAAATCCTAAATAATCTAACATTAAACAAGTTCTAAATTAAACAAGCAACATAGATGATTCTCATAATGTATTAATTAAAATTAAATCATGCAAAAGAAATATTGTACATATAGATTAAATATGTAGGAGTACCCTAAATGAACTTTTAAAATTGATTAACCAAAACTTTAATATGTTATGAAAATAAAACCAAAATGTTAGTGTTGCAAAATTACTAATTTTCACCCTTAGAGGAAGGGTAAATAAGCCCTTCTTACTTGAAAGTTAGAAACTATAAAATAAACAGTATCATAAAACTAGAACTAAAACAAATCATATCCATAAAAGTTAAACTTATTACATGATTATTATGAGAAGAAAAAAAAGGAAAGATGAGTTCAAGAGTACAAAACGAGTGTTATAAAACTCATACTTCACGTGTTTTACAGATAACCATAATCATATCATCATGACGATAGAATCAATCGAAGAATATCTCCAGAATACTTGAATGATTTCTCTGTTTCTTCTAGACAATGATTCTTCTCCTCTCTAGTCCAGTTCTGCTTCAACAAAATCAAAATCATGAACAATGAAAGACACTAAATCGAAATAAAGAAAATCAAATTAAGTAATTACTTCAGCAACTTTATTCAGCTTATCCCTAACATTCTGCAATAACTGGGGAAGTTCTCCATCCCATTTGTAAAATTCTAATTCCTTCTTATCTAGTATCATCTCTGCCACCTGAGAAAATCAATAAAAACCCTAAAAACATATAACAAAAACCCTAAAAATATTTAATGCAGTTGAAGTATCATCTCTACAACCTAAAATCATATAACAGTAACCCTAAAACATTTTATCAAATTGCAGAAACTATGACTTTTTATTAAGATTAAGCATATACCTTCTTGCCAATCATTCTTCCTCCTGCGCTATGAGCAAAATAAACATTATAGAAATGACAGATAAAAGCTTGAGGATCCTTTTCAGAAAGTTCTTTAAGATAATTAGCATAAGTAACACCGGGAGATGATGGCTCAGGAATTGTATAACCCTGTTCTGTGAACCATTCAAGATCTTTTTTCAAACTCTCTGACCTTTCTAAACCTGTGTTAATAAATTCACCATCTACAAAAACAAAAACACTCATTGTATCAAACAGTTTATGAGCATAAAAAAGAAAGACACAACTAATGTATAAGAATGAAGAATTTTACATTCGGGAAAAGAGGCTTTCTGGACAATTGTTTCAAGTGTATCATAAACCAACTTGTTATCAACTAGGAATCTAAGATAACCATCAATTGAAGGATCCCATTTAGCAACAGGTGGAGCTTCAGATACCTTTTCTCCTTCTTTAGCCTGATCTTTCGTATGCAATTTCATAGCCACAAACCTCATTTCCTCAACAAAACCTTTTGACTCACCGGGATACCGCTTCTTCTCCTTCTCCGCGGCAGAAGTAGCCGAAGCCACCATGTTTCTCTTCACCGTCGCCATAGAGACTCCTCCCAAGAACGATTTCAAGGGTCTACCTATCGCGATTGGGAAGAAAACAGTAGAAAGCTTTCGTGATCCTAATTGGGGGTTTTTGAAAAGGGTTTGCGCCTGAGTTATGGAAGCCATGACAAGGGTTCTTGAACAAAAGTGAAGAGCTTTTTGTGAGTGAAATAAGGGATGGAAGTCTCTTGTTCAAAGCAAAGCAAAGCAAACTGAGAATATTTTACACTTTCAATTGAGAAAATAAGGTATGGGTTATGTGTCTTCGTTTCTGCAACTCCTTTGTCTTTCCATGGATAGGTATGAAACTTGAGATTTGTTTATAATTTTCTCAAGAAAAGTTTTGTTTGATCACCGATCGATGAAAAGAGAGATAACATTAATACGACGACGTTTTGTTGTCTTATATTGATGTTGCCTTGTGGAGTGCAAAAAAATGGTGATCTGGCAATCTCGGTGCCATTACCAATTCTCATTCATATTATGAAGAAAATAAAAAGTTGTTAATCTCCACATTCTTCCTCTTTATTGTAAAAATATATAATATATAAATTTTATATTTTATAGTTGTTACAACCCAAATATAATTTTATTGAAACAATACAAAAGTTAAAAAATAAATCATTTAAAAACATTTATAGATCTTGATTTTGATATAATTTTATTGGAACAATACAAAGTTAAAAAAAAAACATTTTTAAACATTTATGGATCTTGATTTTGATATGACTTTTTATAAATTTAGAATGAAAATTGTGACTAAATGAAATTCATAAATAAATAAGTATGAAAATAATTTTATTTTTTTATTTATGAGTGTATGTTTTTGTACATTAGTTATACTCTTATGCATATTTAATATTTGGTTTACTCAATTTTTTAAAATCGATTATTTTGTATTCAATTAATGCATAATAATAAATTGTAAAAATAAATATTTAATCCATTTTTTTTAGCAATTATTTATGTATTCTTATATATATTGTTCCAATTTTAACCTTAGAGTCATTATGATATACTACGATTTCGATTTCAGTACTGTTCATACATAATAATAATATTATTAAAATTTAATTATATTTTGATTTAATTTTTAAAAATTAAGTTTTTATAATTAAATTAAAATCAAATATATTTAAATAATAAAATAAATTTATTAAAATCAGTTAATTAGTTATACAATTTATTTTGGTTGAATATTTCATAATTTTTTGAAATAAGAGGAATGACCGGGGAAAGAATTTGAAGAAGTGAATAATATATCATTACATCACTGGTTGGAAAAAGGATAAAATCTTAATTATTTATAAATATTATATATATATATATTTAATTTATAAAACTTATTTTAGCAATAATTTTGGTATCAGTACCCTATACAGAAAAATCGATATTTTCAGTATTTTTCATAATTTTCCATGTCTATTCCAAGTCTATGTATATATAAGATACTATTAATATTAAATTATGTTCATCATTTATTTAACATAAAATAGGATTTATCTTAATTACACAAAATAAGTTTACCATAGTCTTGAGGGTTTGAATCTAGCCCATTTAGGCTAAACCATGAGTCCAGTTTGGATGAAAGCAATAATGGCTGGACCAAGTTCCAAGTATAGAGTTTAGAGAGTAGAGAGTAGAGAGTAGAGAGTAGAGAGATGGATCAATCAATACCAAAATGGGTTGGACCCTGGTATATATAATTATGTACTAAACTAGATCAAAAGGGTAGAAATCTTACTAACAAAGTATATCTTGTTTGTCAATTGGTGTCTTATGTTATGTAAATAGTTTTATTTAATTATTTGAATAACATTAATTATTTAAAAATAACAATTTTGATGAGCTAAACAAAAATTAAAATAATTTAAAATATATTTAAATATAATTATAAAATAAAAAATAATATTTTAGTATTTTAGTTAATAAACTAAATGATTTGATAAATGAGAAGGAGTAAAACATGTTTTTGATAATGTTGTGTTATTTAAATAATTCATAAAAAAACTAGATGATCTTGTTCTTTAGACTATTTTAAAGATTTTGACCTAAAATTATTTATCACTCTATCAATCTAATCACTCTTTTATATTTATTAAGATACTAAAGTTATCTTTATTAATAATAAATTTTTTAAAATACAGTGTATTTTTGTTAATTAATTAAATTAAAGTGAAATGATTTAATACATAAAAGGAAGTAAAGAATAATTGACTATGTTGAGTTATTTAAATAATTCAAACCAAACTAACTAATTTCGTTTGATCTTTAGACTATTTTAATGATTTTGACTTAAAACTCAATTGTCATCTAATAATCTAAAATATAGTGTATTTTAAAATTTTGATTAATGGTGTGAAACATGTTTAATTATATTGAGTTATTTAAATCTAACTAATCTTGTTGGGTCTTTGAACTATTTTAAAGATTTTGACCTAAACAATTTATCTAAGTCTTTTTATTTATTCAAATACTAAAATTATCTTTATCAATAACAAATATATATATATATATATTAGTGTCTTTGGTTATTTAACTGAAAAACCATTTTAAAAAAAAACCCTAATAAAACAAATATATAATAAATTACTTTCTCAAAACAACCAGTTTAAGAGATTGTTTGATGTAGGTTTTTTTTAGTATTTTTTGGGATTTTATCAAATTTGTACATCTTCCCTTTATAATATCTTTAACGTTTTAACCATTAAATTATTAATTTCATTAACTTAAATATTAAAGATCATTACTTTATCTTTAAAATTTTAATTTTTAAATATAAAAGGATATGATAGTAATTTAACAAATAAAAAACTTAAAAACTTATTTTTTATTTTATTTTTATCAAACAATTATTTTTTACAAAATCCCAAAAAATCATTAAATAACCAAAATGTTACAGCCTTTCAGTGAATTATGCATGCGTTCATGGTAAGTTGAGCCTTCATGGTATTGATAGTTGTTTTTTGGTTGGATTAAACTTAAAAAGAAACCTTTATACTTTTAACAATTATATCTAATTTTGAGAGGTTACTAAAATCATTAACAACTTAAATTCATAAAATTGAAATTATTAATAAATTCGTAAAATTATTAAATCTTATTATCGCAAATTTAAATTTATAATTATAAAATTATATTATCTTAAATTTAAAATCATAAAAATATTTAATAGTTTAAAAGTTGATCTAAATTCAATTTATTAATTATTTTAAATTATAAAATTATAAGAGTTCAATAGTTAATTGAGATTTTTTATTCAATATTCATATGAATGTTTGTAGATTGAGATCTCATTTGTTATATTTGATTTTATGCTGCATTTGTTTTTTAATGTAAGTAATATTTGATTATGATTTTTTATATCTAAACTTGCGGTATACCATAGTATATATATATATACTCACCCCTAATTAGGCGGTGCAAAAAAACCGGTAGTTAACCGATTTCATTTTAACGGTTTATTAGTTTATCGATTCTAGCGCGCGGTTTCGATTAACTCATTTTTTACCGGTTAAACGGTTCGGTTTACGGTTTATCTATTTTTCTAACGATTTAACCGGTAAACCTTTAATTATATACTTTTATATTTTATAATTTGCATTAGTTATTTTATAAATAATAGATATATTATAAATAATATTTAATAATTTATAAATATTTTTTTTTAAATTTAAAATTATAACTTTTATAGAATTATTTTTAAAAAACATTATAATTTATATAAAATATTACAAAAATAAATTAAAATAAGCTGAATATAACTATAAACACAAATATAATATTTTTCATATTATTATAATGAACATAATTTTTTAAACAATCATTATTTTATTATAAATACAAACATAATGAATTTGATTTTTTTTCCAGAAATATATAAAAATTTAACAAAAATATCTCTAAAATAAACAATAATTTAAAAAAAATTATAAATTTATTATTTAATTTGAAGAATTGAATTATCGGTTCCTGGCTAAACCCGTTTAACCGACCGGAACCGACCAAAACCGATAGAATCAAAACCAGTAAAACCGATACCATTAACGGCCGGTTAACCGGTTTGTAAAATAAAAGGCAAAACCGGTATTAACCGGAACCGTTTAACCAGTTAACTGGTTAATTGGCCGGTTGAACACCCCTATCCTTAATTTTTAAGATATCAAATATCTAATTTATACGACTTATATAAAAAAAAAATTAAATATAGCTAGCAACTTTATTATATATTTTGTTTTAAACAATTATACATTTTAGATGGAATTTTTCTTACTAGTTTTAATTTTTTTTAAAAATTTTAAAATATTTAAATGTTCAACCAACGCATTGGTAATTAAAGAAATAGTTGCATTTTGTGTATTTTCTTTAACATGATGAATTGTATACTCATTAATCTACAATAATAAATCTTTAATTCATACTTTAAATTATAATATTTTATTGTTCACAATTATAAACAAATAAACACTAAATCACTTAAATTTCTCGTTCAAAGGAGATAAGTGATTTCGATTTAGGAGATAACTTGACCCAAACAACTGCGTTGTACTGTCCAACCATGGCGGCGATGTGGAGGCGATATTTGATACCGTCCACCACTTGATAGTCAGCATTAATAACACTACTGTACTCTATTTTTGTCCCAACTTGTTTGTTGTGCTCAGATATTGCAAACTTAGCCAATTCAATCGCTTTTGAGCTCTCTTCGTTGAAATACTTCCATTCACCCGCCAATTTACTGTTGAAAACATTGTCTGCGGATATGATATTAAAAAGAAATAAAGAAAACACTATTACAGATATAAGTTTCTGATAAGAAGCCATTGTTTAGTAATTGTTTTGGTCCGATGGTATACAGGGATAAGTGTGATCAATATTTATAGTGATCGGATGGAAAATTAATTTTTTATTATTTTGGATGACATAAGCTAATGAAAATAACTTTTATTAAAGGAAAAGTTAAAAAGGAATAATTTTATATACATAAATATAGAATTACATAAGATTTTCAATATTGTGTAAATATAGACTATAGATTACATAAATTTTATTAGATCTCATATATTATTATTATTATTATTATTATTATTATTATTATTATTATTATTATTATTATTATGTGGTTACAATTTTAATTGAGTATGTTCAAATTTTTTTTATCATAATAAAAAAATAAATTTTAAATTTAGAAAACTATCATGATACAAAGAGAGACCATGACTAGAGCGGTCAGACGGACCAACCCATGGCGGGCAGACTTATCCATCAAAACTCATTGTTTGATGAGTCGACGCGGGTCAGCCCACCATTCCAGCGGGCTGAAAATCTCCAACCCAACTCAAGGTTGGGCCAGCCCGCGGGTTGTCTCACTACAAATAAAAATCATTAATAGTTCTAAAAAACAAGAGTTCAAGAACATGATCAAATATTCATAATACACACCAAACACAATTATTGTTTATCGTTACAAATTAATTGATCAAATAGTTCAACAACAGTATTTCTAGAAATAAAAAGCACCATTATGATTTTTCCCTCATGTAGAATAGGTTAATATCAGAAACAACAGTATTTCTAGAAATAAAAGCACCATAATGATTTACATGCTTCATCCAGGCTCTAATACCAGAATACTAAACAAATACAAATAATAAATCATGTCTAATGATTGTACAAATCAGTAGCTCACGTGATTTTTTTGGTATATTTTCTTAGACTTCAACTTTCCATCTTGATCAAGAATCATTTATCCTACGTCGTGAAACTTCAATTTACAAGTTCTAACATGACGTCACAATGTAGAAGTTCCATAATGTTTACCTCCACATTTATATTGTTTTTTGCATCCATTATATTCAACTTTTTCTATATTATTAATACTCTTCATTTTCTTAAAATACATCCAAATATCATAATATTCCCTAAACTTTTTAGATGACCCTTCATCATGCTTAGCACTTTCAAATTAATCAACATCCAAATTAATACCTTGATTTTGAGAGGAGTCCATTTCGAAAATGAATATATTATTTAACATAATATTAATTTTCAGACTTTCAGTGTGAAGCTTCTGGAACTGGAACCAAGTTTGAATCCACGAACCCTTGAAGGCGAGAACGAAGAGAAAAAATGCGGAACAAATAAGTAGCCGGCGACCCGAGCAGACTGACCCGTGTAGGCTCACTTCCAAATGGGTTGCTAATATTTCAACCAAATCCGTCTAAATTGTTTGGCAGGGTGGACCAACCAAACGAGCGTAAACCAAATTGACGGCTCTAACCATGACCCATATTTAATATAAGGTTTGATAGTTTTTCTCTATTTGACATTCTTTATCAATTAAATTACCTTTTATGAAATATTAGATATTGTTGATATTATATTATTTATTTTTAAAAACACAAGTTTGTTGTTATTTATATTTTTTAACTCATTTACTAATACCAATCTTAAAAGGTATAAATTTTACTACACAACCGATGAATCATAAGACTTTATGAAGCTCATTACGTTAAGATTGAAATCATCAAATAAAGGAAGATTTATAGATCAAAGAACAACAATCCAAATTTTAAAAATAAAAACATACAAGAACCCTCATTTAGGAGGATTTATAAATCACAGAACAACATACAAAATCTTAAGAATAAAAACATGCAAGAACCCATAAACTTATTATGATATGACCCAACGAGGACAACTCCAAAGAATATGAATGATTTCTCAGTTTCTTCTAGACAACGATCCTTCTCTTCTCTATTCCATGTATGTTTCAATCAAATCTCACTAGTAGAAAAAGAGGTATCCGTAAGGGCTAATGCTGTTATTAAAAGCCTCAAAAACCGTTACTGATAACTTTCAGTAACGACGAATAAAACCGTGAACATTCTTTACAGAAATGAACGTTACTGATACTTATCTAATATCTGTAACGACATTAGATAGTCGTTATTGATAGTTATCTAAGTATCTGTAACGGTTCTTCCAAAGGCAATGTCGTTACTGAAATGAGTATCAATAAGAGTTCTGTCAATGGTATTGTCGTTACTGATATCAGTATCAGTAAGGGTCTTTCCAATAGTATTGTCGTTACTGATAAGAGTATTAGTAACGACATTCCTTTGACAAAACCGTTATTGATATTGAAATATATTTCAGTTTTTATTTGAATTATTAATATTTATCGTCCTTGTAAACAATATTAAATAGTTGTTTTAGTAAAAACATTTATATAAATAAAAAGACCGATCCACAAAATAAGTAATCCAAAAATCAACCAATTATCTCAATATATTTGAACAAAATTATTCATAGTAATAACGTGAACGCTCCAACTTCAGCTTCAGCTTCTTCTTCTTCCTTAGTTTGTTTCTTGAATAACCAACGTCCACTAGAGGAGTTGCCAAACTTGGTTGGCGTAGGAAAACTTTCTCCTTAAAATACATGGCCTAGATGACCACCGCATGCTGCACATGTTATCTCAATCCTACTTCAATCTGGGTTCGGTTGTAAACATTTGTTGACAAACATTCAAGAAAGACTTTGTGAGTATTTCTCATCTTTCAGATTTAACATGCTTGATTACTTCAATAATTGGACTGAACACAGTTACTTCCATTATCACTTTCTTGCATCAATATACAAACGAGATCAATGTCATCTATCTATTCAGAGAATGCATCCAACGTTATAAACAGAAGGTTCATATTATGAAACTAAATCCATTCATCATTTGATTCTAATTCGTTATAATAACTACAATACGATACGATGAGCTTAATCCCTAATTCTACCAAAATGTTATCATAATGCTTTATTTACAGAATTGAATATGATCTTGCATCGACACATGACTAGCGATGAGCTTAATCCCTAATTCTACCAAAATACTATCTAATGCTTTATTTACATAATTGAATATGATTATGCATCGACACATGAACTAGACAGAACCGAAACAGAACAGCAAACAAACACATTAATTATTTTAAATAAACAGATTGATCTTATGCAATTGGATAAAGGATGTACATGTTGGTAATCTTATCTCATAAAAATTACACGTAAATAATATATGAAAATAATACAATGATGATAAAATAGATACAACAGATTATATAATAAGATGAAGAAAAGTCTTCTCGTTTGCTCCGAGGCCTGTGAAATCACAGTTCCCTTAAAACAGTTTCACCGTCTCCTATTTGTGTTGGAGAGTTTCGTTGGTGGCTGCTTCCCAGGGTACAACGGAACCTGCAATGATTTAGCACAGAAAACCACTACAACAGCGAACTAAACAAAAGTACCTGAATCACAATCACCGGGTTTCGCACAGAAATGATCGAGTCAAGAAACTCGAAGAACACTCACAAGAATACTCACAAGAACAAGGAAAGACTTTAGAATTCTAGAGAGAGAAGTGATAAGATAATGTGTGGAGAGGAATACAATGTGAAGGGATATTTATAGTTGAAAATTAAACTCATAATCAATTCTTTAATCTAACGGTCACTAATCCATCATCTATTCATCCAACGGTTATCGTTGCTTGCCTTTTCATCATCTTTGTAAGTTACATCCTACAATAAATATTTTGTAGTTACAATGGCAATTAACATCATTTGTTAATTGCCTCATTCAAGACATTTATGTTAATTGTAACAATTAACAAATTTAATTCACAATGAATTTGATGTGAATTTCATTTGGATGAAATTTCACCTTAATTTAAATTTGAATTTCATATGAATTTCATTTGGATTAATTTCACTTTAATTCACATTTGAATTTCATATTAATTTTATTTGGATTAATTTCACTTTAATTCACATTTGAATTTCATGTGAATTTCATTAGCCCAAATATCATTTCCATTTAATTAATGGAATTAGTTTAATTCCAACAATCCCCCACATTAATGGAAATTGAAAGATTAACCCGGTGAAAGGTTCAACAGTTGAATTTTACATAGGATAGGTAGGTGCAACCCTTTGAACCTTCCCTTATGAAAGTATATAACTTTACTAGCCGATTAGTAGATTCGATGTCCTTGAACTATTCTGCCTTTTGTGTAAACGATTACACACTTTCACATAAAATTCTTCCTGATACATGTCAGTTCTCATGATTGTGTTCGTTTTGGCCATGAACACTCGCCTGGTTCAATGAGAGGGTTTAGAATTGAGCCGTGCAATTCTTTCGAAGCGGCCCCACTTCTCTCTCACATAGGTGATCTCTTTATTCATAAAGAATCATTAAAAGCATGTGTGCTTATCCTTTCTCGAAATGCTATTTTATCTTAGGATTTTTTACCCATAGTAATCTACCAAGTTTAGTACAATTAGGTTGTCCCATTGAACCTAGTTCTTGGGATCTCCAGTCATCATAGGTTGGGTTTCCCTTCATACTAACTTATTGTAGGCTTAAGTCCCATTCCTTGTGAGGACTTTAACACCAACTCTCTATTTAACCCTTTGGTTAGCGGATCCGCAATATTATCTTTTGATTTTACGTAATCAATTGAGATAATTCCAGTAGAGAGTAATTGTCTAATGGTATTATGTCTACGACGTATATGTCTAGACTTACCATTATACATATGACTCTTAGCTCGTCCAATCGCAGATTGACTATCACAATGAATAGAAATTGCTGGTACAGGCTTAGACCATATTGGAATATCTTCTAAGAATAGACGTAGCCATTCAGCTTCTTCACCACATTTGTCAAGAGCTATAAATTCAGATTCCATCGTGGATCTAGCAATAACAGTTTGTTTAGAAGATTTCCAAGATATAGCTGCACCTCCAACTGTAAATACATATCCACTTGTTGACTTAGAGTCTTTCATATCTGAAATCCAATTAGCATCAGTGTACCCTTCGATAACAACAGGATGTCTCGTGTAGTGCAGACCATAATCACGAGTATTTCTTAAATACCTAAGTAATCGTACAATGGCTTTCCAATGATTATTACCCGGATTACTCGTGTATCTACTTAGTTTGCTTACTGCATAGGCTATATCTGGTCTTGTACAACTCATTAAGTATATTAGACTCCCAATTATTCGAGAATATTCTAATTGAAAAACACTCTCTCCGCGATTTTTAGATAGATGTTGACTCGTATCTATCGGAGTCTTAGCCAATGCAGAATCATCATTGTTAAATTTTTCGAGGATTTTATCCACATAATGTGATTGACTTAGAACTATCCCTTCCGATGTTCTAATCACTTTGATTCCAAGAATCACATCAGCCAATCCCATATCTTTCATGTCAAATTTTGAATTTAACATATCTTTAGTGGATTTAACCATTTTATCATCACTTCCAATGATAAGTATGTCATCTACATAAAGACATAAAATGACGTAACCATTTTTTGTGTCCTTAATATAAATACATTTATCACATTCATTGATCTTAAATCCATTTGAGATCATAGCATGATCAAATTTCTCATGCCATTGTTTTGGAGCTTGTTTTAAGCCATACAATGACTTAACCAATTTACAAACTTTACTTTCTTGCCCTTGAGAAGAAAACTCTTGAGGTTGATCTATGTAAATTTCTTCTTCCAAGTCTCCATTTAAGAAAGCTGTTTTTACGTCCATTTGATGAACTTCTAGATTACGCAAAGAAGCAATCGCAAAAATCAATCGAATAGAAGTTATTCTCGTAACTGGAGAATATGTATCAAAATAATCAAGACCTTCTCGTTGGTGATATCCTTTTACCACCAGTCTTGCCTTATATTTATCAATTGATCCATCACCTTTCATTTTCCTTTTGAAAATCCATCGACAACCTAGTGGTTTATTTCCCGGAGGCAGATCCACTAGTTCCCATGTATGGTTTTGTAAGATAGATTCTATCTCACTATTAATTGCCTCTTTCCATTGAGGCCCTTCAGATGAGTTAATTGCCTCATTATACGTTTGAGGTTCACTTTCCATCATGAAAGTAATAAAATCTGGACCAAATGATTTTTTGGTTCTAGCTCGTTTACTTCGTCTAAGTTCAACCTCAACTTCATTCTCTTTTTCTTGTTCATCTAGTTCAAGAAATCTTTTTGGAGAATGTTGTTCTTCATTAGACTTATATGGAAGTACATGTTCAAAGAACGATGCATTTCTCGATTCCATTATAGTATTCTTATGAATATCCGGAATGTCCGATTTAAACACAAGAAAACGATAAGCACTACTGTTATGTGCATATCCAATAAATATACAATCAACAGTTTTTGGTCCAACTTTCACCTTTTTAGGTAATGGTACGACTACCTTAGCTAGACACCCCCACATTCGTAAGTATTCATATGATGGTTTTCTTTCATGCCATAATTCATATGGACTCTTATCTAGCTTCTTTCGTGGAACCTTATTTAAAAGGTAATTAGCTGTCAAAATAGCTTCTCCCCACATGTTATGTGGTAGACCAGAACTTAATAGAAGTGAATTCATCATTTCTTTTAATGTTCTATTTTTTTCTCTCAGCCGTACCATTTTGCTGAGGAGAATAAGGTGCTGTCGTCTCATGGATTATACCATGTTGAGCACATAGCTCGGCAAAAGGTGATTCATATTCACCTCCTCTATCACTTCTTAACACCTTGATCTTTTTACCAAGTTGGTTTTCAACCTCATTTTTATAGAGAGTGAATTTCTCTATGGCTTCATCTTTACTTTTAAGAATATACACATAACAATATTTTGTGTTATCATCAATAAAAATAATGAAATATTTTCCTCCACCACGTGTTGGTGTTCCTTTTAAATCACACACATCTGTATGAATTAAATCAAGCGGTCTATTACTTCTTTCAACGTTTCGAAAGGATGATCTCGTCAATTTCGCTTCAACACAAATTTCACACTTGTGTTTCTTATTAATTTCGAATGTAGGTATACTATTCAGTTTTATTAATCGATGCATCGAATCATAATTAATATGACCTAGTCTACCATGCCATAAAATGGAAGACTCCAACAAATAAATAGAAGACTTATTCTTTTCATTCATACTTGGCTTAACTGTCATTACATTTAGCTTGAAATCCCATCAGTAGCATAACCTCTACCTACAAACATTCCACCTTTGGATAAAATAATTTTATCCGACTCAATCACAATTCTAAAACCATGCTTACTTAGAAGAGATCCGGATATCAAATTTTTCCGAATCTCTGGAACATACAACACATTAGTTAAAGTTAAATTTTCCCTGAAGACAACCTTAACACCACTTTTCCTTCACCTTGTATGTCAGAAGTGACAGAATTCCCCATGAACAGCTTTTCACCATTCTTCACTTCTTCGAGGCTTGAAAATACTTCTTTGTTGGAGCAAACATGTCTTGTAGCTCCTGTATCAACCCACCACTCTCGTGGATTAGATCCCACCAAGTTAACCTCAGATATCATCGCACATAGATCCGTGTCCGATAATCCTTGAGTCAAGTTAGCCTCTCGAACTCTTCTCGGCTTCTTGCAATCGGAAGATCTATGGCACATGCCATTGCAATTGAAACACTTGCCCGTGAACTTCTTAGAGATTCCTCATTTAGGATTAAGGCTCCGGTTTTTGACAAAAGAATTGTGTTTCTTCTTATCTTTACCATGCTCAACCACATTTTCTTTAGCCACATGTTGACTAAAGTATTTCTTTGAGGCGCTTTTATTTTCCTCTTTAATGCGTAGACGAATCACCAATTCTTCTACGTTCATCTCCTTTCGCTTGTGCTTAAGGTAGTTCTTGAAATCGTTCCAAGACGGTGGCAACTTCTCAATAATAGCAGCCACTTGGAAAGTTTCTCCCAAATTCATGCCCTCAGCATGAATTTCGTGCAAAATAACTTGGATCTCTTGAACTTGTTTAATGACTGGTCTTGAATCTACCATTTTGTAGTCCAAAAATCGACCGACTATAAACTTTTTTGCACCCGCATCTTCTGTTTTGTACTTACGTTCAAGAGATTGCCATAGTTCTTTAGCCGTATTCTTTTCACTATACACATTGTACAATGAATCTGATAAACCATTCAACACGTAATTTCTACATAGAAAATCTGAATGGTGCCAAGCATCAATGGCCGAAGCCGCTTGCACATCAACTTTCGGATGCACGTTTGCATCCGACGATGAAGCCACGTTTGGCTCATCGATTTTGGGAGTGGGAGGATCCTCCGTGAGGAATCGCGCAAGACTTAGGGTCGTGAGGTAGAAGAACATCTTCTGTTGCCATCTCTTAAAGTTTGAGCCATCAAACTTTTCTGCCTTATCCAGATGGTTAGCTGGAACTGGCATCCTCATGTTAGAAGCAGGTGTTTCGGTAGTCATTTCTGAAACAAAACCAGAAACGTGTAAGAATCTGAGATAAGCAATATTTGAGACTGTTTTAAGATTGTTGGTAATCTTATCTCATAAAAATTACACGTAAATAATATATGAAAATAATACAATGATGATAAAATAGATACAACAGATTATATAATAAGTTGAAGAAAAGTCTTCTCGTTTGCTCCGAGGCCTGTGAAATCACAGTTCCCTTAAAACAGTTTCACCGTCTCCTGTTTGTGCTGGAGAGTTTCGTTGGTGGCTGCTTCTCAGGGTACAAAGGAACCTGCAATGATTTAGCACAGAAAACCACTACAACAGCGAACTAAACAAAAGTACCTGAATCACAATCACCGGGTTTCGCACAGAAATGATCGAGTCAAGAAACTCGAAGAACACTCACAAGAATACTCACAAGAATACTCACAAGAACAAGGAAAGACTTTAGAATTCTAGAGAGAGAAGTGATAAGATAATGTGTGGAGAGGAATACAATGTGAAGGGATATTTATAGTTGAAAATTAAACTCATAATCAATTATTTAATCCAACGGTCACTAATCCATCATCCATTCATCCAACGGTTATCGTTGCTTGCCTTTTCATCATCTTTGCAAGTTACATCCTACAATAAATATTTTGTAGTTACAATGGCAATTAACATCATTTGTTAATTGCCTCATTCAAGACATTTATGTTAATTGTAACAATTAACAAATTTAATTCACAATGAATTTGATGTGAATTTCATTTGGATGAAATTTCACCTTAATTTACATTTGAATTTCATGTGAATTTCATTTGGATTAATTTCACTTTAATTCACATTTGAATTTCATGTAAATTTCATTTGGATTAATTTCACTTTAATTCACATTTGAATTTCATGTGAATTTCATTAGCCCAAATATCATTTCCATTTAATTAATGGAATTAGTTTAATTCCAACAGTACATACTAGATCTAGAATAATAATATAAACTCAATTGTAACATGCTTTTTAAGTAAATGCTTGAGTTATTTCAAACTAAACGACTCAGATCTAAAATGAAAAGGAAATCATCATCAAAGTATTATATAAAACAAAAACGTGAAACGTGAAATGTGAAATGGAAGTTAGATCTGGACAAAAATGAGATAATGATAGATGCACCTTAATTGAGGATGGATCAAAGTCGTCAACTAACCTTGTTCTTGACTCGATGCTC
This sequence comes from Impatiens glandulifera, assembly GCF_907164915.1. Taxonomy (NCBI): domain Eukaryota; kingdom Viridiplantae; phylum Streptophyta; class Magnoliopsida; order Ericales; family Balsaminaceae; genus Impatiens; species Impatiens glandulifera. The sequence goes on from NC_061864.1 coordinate 16,423,225, forward strand.
TTGAACTTTCAAAGTTATATTGTTGGTCGTTATTAGTAGATAAATAAGAATAAATTGACTCAATATCGAAAAGACTTAGTAGTCCCGACTTAAGCATTTTATCTAATAAATAAATAAAAAAACTTAATTCATATATATATATATATACTATTTTTTCAAATTAGTTTGTTTAATCCCTTATCTAATTAATTTTTTTAAATTAAAAAAGTTAGTTTGTTTAATCCCTTAATTGGTAAATATTAGTTTAGAATGTTTATGAGATTAATGATAGCGAAAAGCGTTGTATTCTTAAACCTCTTGTGGGATCTATTGAAATAAAATATATTATTTTTGTGACACGAAGGTTCGTCAGATGAATCAATGGATTATTAAGGAGCTATGTAATTGACGATTGTATGAATTAGTAGCACTTGACTCTAGTGGGGCATCATGTGAGATTCTAATTGCTTGGAATGATGATGTATTCGAGAAGATGGAGGTTGATATTGGAAAAAGTTTAGTTAACGTGCAACTAAAAAATCGGGGAGATAACTTTTATTGGGTGATGTCGGTAGTTTAAAGATCGGTGCTCCACGAACTAAAAGAAGAGTTCTTTAACGAGTTCACAAGAGTGGCTAGCTTATGGAATCTTTCGATCATCTTTGTTGGTGATATGAACAAAGTTATGGACCCATCTAAAAGAAAGGTGCTAGATGATTGACTAGTCAAATTAGAGAGTTTTATGATACTATCGAGAATCTAGAACAATAGAAATGGAAATGTCGAAGGAGGATGGTACACGTTCAGAAGAGGCAATAGAAATGGTGGGTTGTCCTAGTCTCGCATTGACATGATTTTAGTTAGTGAGTCGATATTTTGGGGGTGGCTAATATTTTTCAAAAGGTACTCCCGTGGAGTTATTTAGATCATCAACCTATCATACTAGAGCATATGGTTGTGGATAAGTTGTGTCACCCTTTTAAGTTCGAGAATAAGTGGCTGAACATGGAACATGGACGGCTTTGTGACTTGTGTGCAAGAATGATGGGGTCTAAAGTTCCTTCTAGTTCGACATCATCGAATTTTTTTTATGAATTTGAAGAACTTACGTAAGTTACTAAAAAGTTGATATATAGGTGAACATGCAATATTTTGTGCAAAGGTCGAAGATTTATGTACTAAAATTAATGTTCTCAATGAGGTGGAAAAGGTTCGTGACCTTTTGGTAGAAGAGGTTAGCTTTCGTATTTTGCTAGCTGGTAATCTTCTTGAGATATATAAAGAAGAATAGATCAGTGCTAGACAATGCAGTATGACTACTTGACTGAGAGTTGGGGATAAAAATACATAATTCTTTTAATGGGTCTCGAAGGCGCATTCTAGGAACAATGCGATTAAATCAATTTCGGTGCAGGGTGTTGCCCATGATTGTGAGCCTGTGATTTCAAATAGTATTGTACAATTCTATAAATATTTATTCAAGGAAGCACATAGGGTCAGACCGAAGTTACATAATGTGAATTTTGTTGCTATTAGTGTGGAGCAAAATAACGCATTTGAAGCTCGTTTTACAGAAAAATAAGTGAAGGCAACGATAATGGGTTTGGGGAGTGATAAGGCCCCAAGAAGTGACAAATTTATTCTAGCCTTTTTAAAAAAATGTGTTTTTAAAAAAAAATGATATCATGGAAGAGATCGAGCATTTTATAAATTCTCATCATTTGACAATAGTTGAAACTCTTCGCTAATCTGCATGATTCGCAAAAGTGCCCAGGACTGTTGATTTGAAAAAATTGGACCTATATGTCTTGTTTCAACAAGATTGTGTCTAAATAATGTTAGGCTACGCAGAGTTCTTGATTCAGTGATCTCGACAAATTAGATGGCTTTGATTAAAAGTCGTCAAATTTTTTATGCGTCCCTTATTTCAAATGAATTTATTAATTCAGCAAATTTCAGGGGAGATAAGTGTGCCTTCGTGAAACTAGATATTGAAAAAACCTATGATAGTGTTAATTGGGAATTTTTATTCGATGTATTGGGTATAATGAGTATAATAGAGAAGTTGATAGATTGTATTAAATTATGCGTGTCGACAACTAATTTCTCTGTAGTTGTGAATGAAAGCCCTACAAGTTTTTTTGAAAGCTCGAGGAGAATTAGGTAGGGTGATCCTCTTTCTATATTTATGTTTGTTATTGTCATGGAAGCTTTTTAAAAAATGTTGGCATGCTAGCCTCATTAGAGGAGTGGATTGTGGGATGAGGAGGTCTTCATTTGTTATTTCTCATTTGATTTTTGCGGACGATATCTTATGCATGATTCAAGTCACTTATAAAAATTTCAAGCATCTTCACGATATTCTATAGTTGTTTGAAGCCTGTTCTGGATTGCGGGTTAACCTAAGTAAGTCTAAGATCTTTTTTCTCAAATTCTGTATCCAATAAAAGGAAGATGACAATTTCAAGCATGTTTGGCTTTAGGGTGGGATCATTTCCATTTACTTATCTTGGGATGCCTTTAGGTTCTAAAGCCCATTTTAAAGCTTCTTGGGATCCGATCATCACCAAAATGGAAAGAAAGTTATCAATCTAGAAGAGGAAAATGATTTCAAAAGGTGGACGTTAAGTTCTCATCAAAACTTCTCTTGCATCTATGCCTACTTACATGATGTCTTTGTTTCTTTTACCTAAAAGTGTGGTTGTGAAGATGGAAAGAATTATTTGTAATTTTATTTGGGGGTCCTCTTAGTCATCCTTCCGTCATTTGATAAGTTGGGATGAAGTGAATAAATTGAAGGAACAAGGGGGCTTGGATATACGAGATTTGACTTCATTTAACAAAGCTCTTTTATCAAAATAATGTAGCAAATATTCCTCAAAGCCTACCTCTTTGTGAGCTACTATGATCAGATGTAAGTTTGTTTAGGATTGGTCTAGCTAGTTCACTAAACCTATTTACCGAGTAGTGGGATGCAATATTTGGAGTGACATCTCGATAATGTGGAAGTCTTTTCATGGACAATGCAAATTTTGGTTGACAGTGGTTCTTCTATTAGTTTTTTGGATGATGTATGGTGTAGTGTCAAAAGTCTTTCCTCGTCATACCCGATCCTTGCCTCGATTGTTATATGTAGAGATGCTATAGTCAAGAGCATGTTTAACGTGGATGCGAATCATGTATAAGTGTTAGATTCACATAATAGAGTGTTGAAATTGGTGAGGTTTAAAGAGGTGAACCCTTTTTTGTGTGATATTTTGCATTGGCAAGATATTGATAATTTTAAGGTTAGTCATTATTACTCTTTAATTGCGGAGAATGCTCATTATGATCTCATATTGGATAAGTTGTGGGACTCTAAGTTCTCATTGAATATGTCATTTTTTGGATTGAGTGTCATGAATGAAGGAATTTTGATGGATGATAGATGCATAAAAAAATGGTGTATTATAGCAAGTCATTATAGAATGTGTCATAAAAAGGTGGAGTCGACGCCTCACTTGCTCTTTCATTGTGATGGAGTGATTGCGACTTGAAGTTTATTATGCATGGAACATGATTGATATTCAGTGGGTTATGTCGGAATCTATTGTTAGTTGTTGGGAATTGTGGATAGAGACGGTGAGCTCAGTTAGTCTAAGTTATTGGGCCCTTATCCCGTTTATCTTATGGTGGACCATTTGGCTTGAAAAAAACCGTAGAACGTTCAGTCATCGTTATTGACCGATGCGTTTAATTCATAACTCTATGATTATGACAACCGAGGATCTTTCATTGGGTAAACTAGTTAAGGCAGTTGGGGAACTCATTGATCTTTTTGAAGATATCCGTGCTCGTTAAAATTTGTTCATTTTGTTTGATCATTGGTCTTAACTATTTTGTGTTGTGTTTTTTTTTCTAAATGCTTTTTCTTTTCAATTTTTTGTAATTTTTTGTCGTTGATTTTAAACGACTCTCATTTATATCATTTTGCATAATCATTTAAAAAAAAAATCTGACATTATTTTTCTTAATATGACCTTTATGACCCAAAATTAATGTTATGTTTGTAAACACTTCTAGATCTTGAAGTGGATCTGAGTTAAGTTTGACTGAGAAATTGATAAATCATTTTTAGATATATTGTTATTATTGGTGTGAACATTTTCTTAATGTATTAACTGATCTGAGATCCTATAAAACAATAATTAAAACATAAATAATTAAATTTATAAAAAAAAATTATATATATATATATCAAGATATAAATAATCATATTTATAAAAATAATAATTTAAATATTTTAATAAAAATAATATATATATATATATATATTTAATAATGAGTTTTAATGATTTAAATGTAAGTAAATAAATTAATAAAAAATAGAAAATCGTTGATAGTAATGTAGGTTAGTTTGAAAATGAATGAACATAAGTTAGTTTGAGAAATTGAACAAAAAATAATATTATTCTGGGAGCTCACCCTTCGATGGATTTTCTAGCATCGGAGGGTGCCATGTTTTTTTTTCCATCACTCAAATTTGAGTTGTTGCATTTTATTCGATTTGACATCTTATTTAGCCGGATCAATTTTTTTATCCCAGATTCTTATGATCTAAATAACTCTCTCAATCTTCGGTGAATCGTTCGCTACTCACATCCTCTGATTGTGTTAATAATACTTTCTCGAGTTCGTGTTCGTCCCTTTTTTAGCAGCAAAGGAGATGAAATTACAAGATTTTGAGTTGTTTTTCATTTTCCAATAAAGAGTCACCGAATAAGATATTTTAGTCGGAGACCCTCTTGCATGTATTATCCCATTATTTCTACGGATTTCTCACTTTCTTAACCATATATGTAGACGACGAGTTATCACTTGGCATGACCTTTTCTGGCGTTGTTTATCAATCATCGGTCAATGACAAAATTTAATGTCGCTTAGAATATTTTGTAGAGATTATTCTGACACTATTTGATTAGTTTGCCCGACTTGCTCTATTTCATCACTCATCGTTACGAATTTTTAGAGTCACCGTAAAAAAATTATAAAATTGTTCGATCTTCATAATTAGAATTTTAAATATTGCAAATATGTTATGTTTTGATTTTGTTGACATTATTCTGCAATTTAATTTTTTGATAAGTAATCCCGTGTTTGAATTAATTCAAAAAAAATTTAAAAAAAATAATATGTGGTTTAAATAAAGCATTATAAAATATAATAATAAGTATTTGTAAATATCTTGAATAAAATGCCCTAAAAGTGTAAGTATGGAAACTTAAAAATTAAATATCCTTTACACTAGTACATACCACTAATTTATCATATGCATAGATTCTATACACTTAGAAAAGATATACAAAATATTAATTTTAATAACAAAATGGTGGAGTTTTTGAAACCCTATAACAAGAGATAATATTATCATAAGCACCCACAAATTAAAAACTGATCAATTTAATAAGATCTTGTCAAAATACTTTTACACACTAACACATCCATCAATTGTTTTGTGGATTACATAAACCTTGTTTATTATATGAATTTTGAAGTTATAAGCTTGTTTGGATGGTTCTATTGAGATTGAAATGACTCTTTTTAAACATCCTAAGAACCAAAAATATATATATATATATATATTTATTTGTAAACATTTTTAAAAAATATATACATATATAAAAAGATACCTTAATAAGGTTTGAACTTTGAATCTACAACCTCATAAATAGTACTATACAATTTAAGCCACTGAACTAAATTATTTATATTAAATATGATATAAAATTATTAACTTTTAGAATATAACATAAAAAAAAACAAATAAAAAACAATAACAATTTTTTTTGCATGGTGCCCCCAAACTTCAAGACTACCCTAACTCAAGTTTCATTTGAAACTCCTCCTTATTTTATTTTTATGAGAATTAAATAAAAAATAACAAATTATTTTGAAAAATAATTAAATATTTTAATTTAATATAATATGATTTGATTCATAATGTAATTAATTAATAATGTAAAGGATGATAACTCTCAAGTTAGGAAATTAATTTATAAGAATAAAGTTCACAATTTTGATTTTTACAACTTATAACTTTTGATTATTACAAAGATCAATAAATAAATAAATAATCTTGACCAAAAAGGTAAAATAACACTCCAAAATTGTGATCTTATCTTATCTTTCTCTTATTACAGTTTCAAATAAGAAGAAAAGAACAGAGCAGATAGATTACAGTTCTATCTCTTTGAAATAAACAAACCCCACCATCAAATTGATGATTTCAAATTAAATGTTGAATTCAACGCAAGGCGCGGCCTTGGCGGCCATGATCGTCTCCGGCGCCACCGTTATGCTGCTAGCTCTCCGTCTCCAGAAATCTATCAAGTTTTCATCTATTGTTTCTAAGCCCATCCTCCTTCGTCCTTGCATCTATAAGGGTACTTAAATCTCAATTTATGATAATATGAGATTTGCATTTATTTCTTGATTTTGAATTAGGGTTTATTTGTTTTTCAGATGGTAAGAGGAGAGAGAAAAACATGAAGAAGAAAAGGGTGCATTTTGCGGAGGATTTGGTGGAGCCGACCGGAAATGGCGAAGAGTACAGACGGAATCGGACTTATAAGAATGAGTCTTCAAACGAGGATCATGAACATAGAGGAATGCCGGCCAATCGGATGGCTCTTTACAATGGGATCTTAAGGGACCGTTTGGTTCATCATCGATTGGGTTATTATTCATTTTAACCAAACTCTTTCTTTTTTTCTCTACCCAACATATATACCTACATACATTAAAGTTTTAACTTTGTACAGATAAACATATACTTCAAATATATATATTTAATTGATTATGAAAAGTTTATAACTAGTCGGGCATGGTCACTGTTAATAGAGAAAACTAAGTGAATTTGGACATTGAGAATTTGAAAGTTTATACTAAATTGAGGCTAATTTCATGGTCTCACTTCTTCAAGAATAATATATTAATGTCTTTCATTTTTTTGGTTGATGTTCCATATTTTTATATATATTTACACCAATTTTATTATAAAATACTATTTGACATAAAACAAAATAAACAAATACTCAAATCTTAGAAAATAACTATCATCTAACTTGCAAAAACACATTTTTACAACTAATTAGAGACCCTTGAACCTCACCAATTGAATCTTAGTCATATCCCAAATGGACTTCAAATACTGTCATTCTCACAAGTCTCAATAAAACATATAAAACAACTAAAAATATTCAAATTAATGCTAAATTTTGTTCCATTTTAACTGGTTGATTCCTCACTAAAAATTAAAAAATTGATCAACCATATTTTTATTTAAAAATACATAAATTAAAGTGCAATTATAAATATGATTTCTAAAGAATAAATTATAAATTTAGAAAAAAAAATAAAATTATATATATATATATATATATATATATATATATATATATATATATATATATATATATATATATATGAGAAATGATTAGGTGAGGGAATTTGGTAGGGGAATGACGTGGCATAATCTTATTCGCTGAAAAAATCAAATAATTTCTCTCTTTCCTCTCACTTTTACATTTTCCAACCAATGAAGACGTCATTCCGTCACCAAATTCCCTCACTCTATCACTCCTCTATATATATATATATATTTAAAGTGTTCGGATTACCGGGTTAAGAACTGTGATTAATTTGGATATATATATATATGAGAATAAATAAATATTTGGATTGAGTTGACCATTTCATAAATTTAAAATGATTAAAAATAAAATTAAAAATATACATGTATCTTTCAAAATAAATACAACCCTTTAACTAATAAGACTTTATATTTTAAATTCAACACCAAAAATTTGATCATAATATAAATTCAACATTTTAACTAACTAATATATATATATATATATATATATATATATATATATATATATATATATATATATATATATATATATATTATCACATTATAACTGTAATTTTTTTTCCCGAGTTTATATCTTTACTAGTGCAAATGTACGGATTAATTATAAATTAGCAAAAAAAAAATTAAAAAATTAAAAAACAAAAAGTTGAATTATAATTTTGTTTACATATTCAACATTAACATCCAAATGATTTATTATAATTGTTCAGTTAAATCCGGAAATTCATTTACAAAAATATTTTCAAAATGATATGACTTGGTATTTTAGCAAATAAAAAACATATTGTATTATTATCAGTTATGACTATTATGGGCTTTTTTATATGGACTAATCTAAAATACAAGGCCCATGTGAATTTATTCATGGTCAACAGACTCTGCACTTCAACTTTCTTTGTATGATCTTTTTACTGCAGGTTTAGGTCAAGAAAAGGAGTTCATCATCATCCGTTTCCATTGATCTGCACAGGTTATCTCTATCTGTATCTCTTTTATGTGTTGACGCATATGTATTCTTAAGTCTTCATGGATGTGTTGTCTACGGTTTGAGTTTTATTTTCACTTCCTTTGATATTTGATCTGATTGTGAACTATAGTAATCGAGATTCGTCACTTTCTCGTCTTCTTTAGCCTTACAATCTGGACAATTTTATGAAGCGCTCTTCAATTTCAATTCTGCTTATAATATATTGATATAATCTGATGTTTAAAAACCCGATTATATGCACCCATCAGCCTGTAGTGCTAAAGAACAATAGTATTCAAATGAATTCTTGTAAATAATGTTCAAATGAAACAGCTTTCTTCCTTTAGCTGCTGAAATCATGTAAATAATGTTAAAATGATTTCAGACATTATCCCAACTCAAAAGAAGAAAGCTTTAAGGCTCTTAGTTCTCATAATCATCCATTCCATTCCATTCCTTAAGGAGCATCATTAGTTCTTATAAATTTTCTAATGTCAATTATTGGTTTGATTATCAGCAATCATGAAGGTGCGTTCTTCTGTTAAAAAGATGTGTGAGTTCTGTAAAACTGTAAAACGTCGTGGGCGTGTCTATATACAATGCACTGCAAACCCTAAGCACAAACAAAGACAAGGCTTCTCTACTTTTGCATATGAAGGCCTCATCCCACCTCCCATGTATGTCATCTTCTTTTCATGATTTCTTTTGTTTTTCTTCATTTACTGAGCAGTTTTCTGAGGCCATCCTATGAATTGCAACTTAGGTTCCCCGAGGCAACCGCCGTTAAGAGGGAGATTTCACTACCCAAACCGAGTGAACCCAATGTTATATTTGGATGGAGCCGAGCTATGGCATCCCTTTTATTCAAGGGAGAAAGCCAGACTAAGTGAGGAAGACTTTATATATTTTGCTCTATAAGCTAATAAGCTTCAAACAACAATTCACTTATGTTTATGGATCTGTCAATTAGTTTTTGAATTCTATACACCCCTTCTCCAAGTATGACATATTTATTTGAAAATTGTATCGTCAGAAGGCTGACACCTTGCAAAATTGGGGGAATCTATGTATTTATTTGTTGATGCTGAAATCTTAACCTATTTGGATCAAATGTAGGTTTTTTTCCTTAACAACTTTGATGATTGAAAGGTTGGATTAATTTTTCTTTCTTTTGTTCACCTCTTCAGCACTTCCAAAGGTTATTGTTATTACTTATTAATAAAAATGCGGTCAATTGATTTATTTATTTGTTAATACCAGTTTGTGTCTCTTTTAAAAGTGCATGTTATAATGCCACTATTTGGAAACGTGTATTTTATTTTATGTTTGTTGAATTAGTAGCTAAATGAAAAACACAATTGCATGAAAATTCAATGCTTTCTGTGAAATTGTGTCATTATCATCCAGCTTATTTTCAACCAGATTTTATTCTTTCTAGTTAGACTTTTCTTAGATCCACTTACCTTTGATCTTAAATTTTTTTATTATTGTCACTATTATATCTTTATGAGGGTTAAAAGTATATTAAGTTAAATTTTATTATTATTATTGTTATTATTATATTAAGGTGTATCATAGATGGCCAGTATATCATGCCAAAATCAGAAATTTCCTGCAATAAATTTCAGACATTGTATAATGATTTAACTAACTTCTTTTACAAAAGAAAACAATTGTTCTCAATAAATCTTGTTGTAAACTAAAAATCCAAAAAATGGGTATTTGATATTTTTAAGAGATTGAATTTGAGGTCTTTTGAATTAAATATAATAAATAACTTTTAATAAGAAAATTGAAAAGGAAAGGAGGATTATAGTAAAAAAAATATATGTAAGAAAATAAAAATAAAATCTGATGAGATGTTTAATTACAAATATGTAAAAACAAGGGGAAGGGGCAAATGGATTGATTTTGAATCCTTTATGTTGTGTGAGTGGGACGTCCATTTAACTTGAAGCTGATGACCACTTTTAGAGAAAAAAATTGAATCTACCTTCATTATCAGTCAATGACCACTGCGGGCGATTGAATGTTAGGCAAGCCGACCTAGAAATCTGCAAAACCCATCTTCATCGGAGCCACAAAATGTTTGTTTTCTTCTAATCGATTTGATTTTTCATGTGGGTCTGTCTAGTTCTGTCAGACCCAATTTGTATATATTGTTTTCGTGATCGCACCTTCCAAATTTCTGGGTTTTCAATGCTTTTCATGATCTTTGCTTCACAGAAAGAACAGGGGAAAGGGAGATACATGTTCATTTACGGCGCATTTGCAGCTTCGTTAAGCAAGATTCTCTCTTGCATGGGGTAAAGTTATTTTGATTCTCATATTTCTTCTGCTTCTTCCTTAAGCTATCTGTAATTCACTATCTTATGTTGCAAATTCCTATAGAGATTTGAGATCCTTTGCCAGGATTGGTGATTTCGTACTTGATTCACATTGGGTTTCTCAGATTTTATGGAGTTTATTCATATGATCAGTAAACAATGAGTGTGTATTAACTGAGAACTATGGGCTGTGTTGATGCTAATCATTTTGTTGGCTAAGAAGCATACTTAGCTTGATCATTTTTGTCTTGATTTGAACAATCAGCGTTGTTTGATGGTTGAGAAGATTCAGGTTTTCAATTTGGTGTTTGAATTAATTGTTTTCGTGGAATTGTAACAGAGCAGAGGCTGTCTTGGATGCTGGAAATCGACATCTATTGTTAATGGGGATCGACCATCAACTGGAAATGGATTTCATGGGCAAATAGTGCGTAAACCGAGTGCTTCTGAGGAGTTTTGGAGCACGAGCACACATGATCTTGATTATCACGGACTCTTATCTCAAAGAAGCATGTCATCCCAAATCTTACCAAGTCAGAACGACCCTTCTGAATTTGTAAATCATGGCAAGTCTTGTTCTTTAATTTGAAGAGATGTTCCTTTTCACTCAAAAAGAAAGAAAAAATTGAACAAAATTGAGTTTTTTTCTTCCACATAATATGGCCAAGGTTATTAAATTACATTCGGAAACACTTTTTTCCGGTGAGATATCTCATCTGTATGTGGATCCATTTGAGATCACGGTTGGTAACAGACCTTAGTGAGACACAAATCCTGACTTTTGTTGACCAGTTCTCATATGGATTCAGATCTAGAAACAGAAAGTGTTTTCAAATTGGCCCCTGAAACTCTTTCTAAATCTGGAAATGAAGTTGACTTTGGATGAGAAAACTAATAAATATAATCAATAGTTATCTTTTGTTTATCTATATGGTTGCCTAATTAATATATTAGAGATCTCTAGATTATGGAATTTCAATGTTATAACTTATAATCTTGTATATAGTTTACATTTTGTATTTAATAAATCAACTGATTGTATTCCTTTATGGTTTCAGAGTCTAGATTTTCTCTCTTTCGCCGCGCCTTAGCTTAACGGTTCATTTTTTACTACCTTCTCATCAATCACACTTTTATGTCGTATCCTAACAGTTCATCTTCTCTTCAATCATTTTTTTCCAATGACGAGTAACAAACAAGGATTTCACCCGGTCCTTGCCGTTTCTAACATCAAGAATCACGTCTCTATTGTTCTTGAGTTGGAAAATGTTTAATACAAGACATGAGTAGAGTTGAAATTCAGTTCCCTCCACTCTCCTACGATTTTCTCGATGATCCTCTATCACCATATATGATTCATCATCAGTCTACACATTCGTCCATGTCGTGTATTGAACGTTTTCCAACTCAAGAACAATAGATACGTTATTCTTGATGTTGGAAACGGCAAAGGTCCGGTGAAATCCTTGTTTTTTACTCGTTATCGGAAAAGTAAAGTGATTGAAGAGAAAATGAATAGAAGATGAACTGTTAAGTTGATACAACGTAAAAGAGTGATTGAAGAGAAGTTAGTAGAAAATGGACCGTTAGGCTATGGTGCGACGGAAGTGAGAAGAGAGAAAAACCCTAGGCTGACATAGAATAATACAATTCATTGTTCTATCCATTTCAAAATGTAAACTATAACATTGTGATCCACAATAAAATTCCTTAAAATTATATTTTGTTTTGTCTCAGCATCTCATCATCTGAATGTTGAATTAGATGAGATATTCTTAAATTTGTTATTGTTTTCTGATTCAAACCGAACTTCAGAAAGACCTATCATTTCTATTGGTTGTTGTAGGCTAAATTTTAAGGTTATTGGTTCTTCTTTCAGGTCTCCTTGTGTGGAATCAAACAAGATTACATTGGGTTGGAAATAAGAAGAAGTCTGAGAACCATGGAAAGCACCTCAAACCCAAAATAAGGTTTCCTAATTCTTTATTATAGTTCTCCCAATTTCGACAATTTTCAACATAAACTGATTGTCATACTCTTACAGTTGGAATGCAACTTATGACACCTTGCTTGGTAGTAATAAACGTTTCACCAGGAGAATCCCCTTAGCCGTGAGTCAATAATATCATAGTTTTCGACAGATTCATTTTTATTTTCCATCACCACGCCTTTCCATAACATTCCTTTATTCGATTCCATGATATAGGAAATGGTAGAGTTCCTGTCAGATATATGGGAGGAAGAAGGTCTATATGAATGAGAAATGGCTAAACCAGGAATCCAAACATTGTTTGGCTTATTAATATGGAGCGATTGTCTCGATTTCAAGCTCCTCTTGTTGATGCAAATTTCCGATTGATTTTATTTCACGAGCGATCCTGACAAACTTTACCACAGTTGACCAGTTTGTATGAGTTTTAATTGTCGATGATTTTAGTATAGTTGTGTACTTTGTTTTTGTGCTTGTGTTGTACAAGAATCTTTATAATTCCAAATTGTTGTGTGGACAATTCAGAATTCTTAATGAACCCCTAAATATGTTTGATGGTACATTTATTTACAACCACAAAAAGACATCATGAAACTAAATTTTTTGTAAAATCACTATAGAAGGTTCTATCTATTAAAGTACCCTCACCAAGGACATACTACAAAGAAGTGGCTCAAACTAGATTAAAAACCTCAACCATAAACTGACCTGTTTGGTTCGAAGATGACCTCGGACCTGCATTAGATATTCACCACAAACTGCTTCATCAACAACCTTTATATCCTAAATTAAAATAAACTCTCATTAAATTAATAATAATAATAAACCATACACGTTTAATATTTCAAATAAAAATAATTTATATTATTCTTCTGTGACAATGATGTCAATACAAAGTACAAACTGATGACGATGATTGTACAATGAAATACCCATGTAATGAAAGGACATTAATGCCCATGTAATAGAATAAAGATTTCTGTGAGCCCATAAAAAATCTATGGGAGGTTAATCCATCGCACAAAAAAACCAGGTGGGCCTGCTCCACGTGACAAAATGGGCCATGACCCGAATTAAACCTTCGCACACCTCACCGTTGAATTGGGTCTATGGGGCCCACCTTTGATACCAACAACCCGATTAGGACAACAGATTGGCCCCACCAATTTGCAGCAGTGGCACCTTCGTAGATATTTCGTAAACACGAGGGCTTAAACAGTTCCGTGAGCTTTTTAATCATCTTCATCACGTGATTCGTCAAATTTGGACCGTCGATTTTACACCATTCTCCGTATGAAGACACGAAAAAGTGGGCCCCAATTTAATTAATAAAGTATCTGAAAATGAAATGTTTATTGCCAGCCTAGCTAAGCTAAGCCGAGCCAAGCTAAGCCAAGCCATGAAAGGTACTGTGACAATGGAGAAGAATCATCGAGAAGAATCGACGGTCCTGATTCATTTTCTTATCGTGTATAAATATCACTTCATCTTCTTCATCACTTCTGTATCGGATTACCAGTGCAAGCGAGTTCTACGATCAAGGTTACTTTACCTACCATTGTTATACAGTTCAGAAAAGAGGATTCTTCTTTCTCTCTCTAGACAATTCTAGATTTCCAAAATGCTGCTTCGGAGTGCTTCATCGCCGGTACTGAGTTCATGGCCATCTATCGTCAAAGATCATCAGTCGTCGTCGCCAGAGGTGGATCCGATTCTTCATATTCCAAAGGTACGATCCTTTTCCTTGTTGTCGATGTCGACATCGTGTTCAATCGATTCGGGGAATAAGTTATCTCGAACTTTATCCGAGAACGATCTGAAAGAGCTATCGGTTTCGAAGAGAAGGCCGTTTACTAAGAGTCTTAACGGATTACCGATGATTATCACCGACGATGAGGAGGAATTGGCGGAGGCTGTTACTGTTTCGAGATTGGATCGGTTAGTTTTCTCGACTTCCGGCCTTGATGAGGTATGTGCTGTCGGGGTAGAAAAGAGTGGACTGGAGACATTTGGTAATGGAGGAGGCTGGTGTGGTGGTGGTGGCGGCGGTGGTGGTAGTGGAAGTGGAGGATCAGATGGTGATGATGAGAATGAAGGTTATTCAAATTATGGAAACGAGAATACGGATTTTTATTATCAGAAGATGATCGAGGCGAATCCTGGAAATTCCTTGATTCTTGGCAATTATGCTAGGTTTCTGAAAGAGGTATACGTATAATTTTACCCTAAATATAGATTTGATTCAACAATTGTAGGATGAATTGTTGATGGGATGAATTGTTGTTTGATGTTGTGAAAACAGGTTCGTGGGGATTATAAAAAAGCAGAAGAATATTGTGGGAGAGCAATATTAGCAAATTCAAGTGATGGAAATGTTCTTTCACTCTATGCTGACTTGATATGGCAGACTCAGAAGGACTCTTCCCGTGCGGAGACTTACTTTGATCAAGCTGTTAAAGCTTCCCCAGATGATTGGTAAGCAAAACCCACCATGTCTTCTACAATTGGAATGAAATTATGAATGACTTGGTCATGAATCATGAGTCCTGACCATATGTTTTTCTTTGGCGTCACAGTTATGTACTAGCTTCTTATGCTCGGTTTCTTTGGGATGCTGATGAAGAAGAAGAAGAAGACAATGGGTTTCCAGTTGTTGAAATGCAGAATGGAGGCAGTATGGGTTTCTTTCGAGGAACTCATTTTCCACAGTCTCCTATAAGTGCTTCCTAATCCAGTCCTCCTTGTAATTAATTGTACTATATGACTGATTATAATGTAGTATAGTAGATCTCTGTCTTCTTTTGTTCTTTCTTGTTTGGCCATTCTGCTGCTTGTGTAATCAATTTTGTAATAAACTAACAAATCAATAAGTACTGGTTATTCTTCATGTTCTCTTGCCATTTTTTGCTGACTAATTTGGCCTATGTATGAGATTATGAAGATTGGAAGGTGAATAGTCCATATTCTCTTCTTAAGATAGATATATAGATAGTTTTAGAAGAATCTACAAGTTGTTTGTTTGGCTCAGGTCATTTTGTCTAAATGTATTATGCAATTCATCCTTCAAATGCATATAATACGACCACAAGTGCAAAGTAGCTATGAACTTGACTTGTTTACATGATTTAGTTCATTTAATTTGGTTTTGTTTCAGAGAAGGAAGCATAAACAAACTATTTTACTTCCAGTGCTGTTTGCTGGAATTGGATTTGTTAATTTGATGCAGGTAAGAACAGCAAGAAAGAAGGGACAAGAGTTTTGACTGGTATGCAACTCATTCTCGGTTTACAATTGACAGGTTGGTCAATCAACAAATACTCCCCCGTGTCCAAAAATCACATGTTTTGAGTCTTCGGGGTCGAATAGTTTTGAGTTACGACAAATATGGCCTGGCCTAAGTTTTTTGGCTTTAACTATTTTGGTTGAATGGCAATAATGCAGTTGATATTTTTTCTTCCTAGCTCCATGTTATCTTCTTCTTAATTATTATTCTTTTTTGCTTTCCACCACTCATATTATTGTCTTGTTAAGTTTATAGATTAGGTAAGGACTAAGGAGAACCATTATTATTATGCCTTTGATATATATCCATCTTCTGTTTCAGCCTGTTTTTTTGGAAGATTAATTTCGGATTGTTGAATCTAACCAGGGATGGGTTCATTTGAAAATACTATTTTGGCCAGATTTTACTTAGACTTGTATATATGGGTTATACTTGTAATGATATGGTTTGATATTGAATAGAAGTTACTCTACAGTCTACACCATATATCATACCCCCAATTCTGTATTCTTATTGTAATGGAAGAAAAATGATGATGAATCTTTTTGGTTTGATGAATCATTTTTCTTCTTTCATGTTTTCATAATGTGAGTGATTCTTGAAGCTTGTCTAGACATAAAATAAAGTAGATATAGATGATGAATAATTGAAAAGATGTGAAACTATACATTTCTCATTCAGTCCATCTTTTATGAACTGATATTCTATCTTGATCCTTGTCTAGTTGATCACTGTGATATTATATCTTGACCCTATAGCTTTGATTTGGATTAGAAACTCTAATATTTTAACAATTATTTGCTCATCGGCTAGCAAGCCATGTCCAAGGCCTCCTATCAATTGGCTTTCCTTAAATGAGTAGGGAGTTCTGTTTCTTCTTTTCCATGCTATTGCATCATTTTGTATTGTTGATGCAATGAATTACAATCATTTTTTCCCATTGTTATTGTTGCAACAGCTTGACATGTTATGTAAGAGCAGATGAAGTGGCTTTTGAGCAGCTAGCACCACGAAGGCAGGAACAAACAACTTAAATAATCAATCTGGGACTGAGTTCGCAAAGATTGATGGACTTGTTTTCTCGAGGTAAACAACAATACTTGTTAAAATAGCTTCATGAATAGCCCTTGGATATTGATTTCCTGGTTCTCAGTGCTATTTGATAAAACATAATTTCAATCATTTTGATCAAGGTAGTTTAGTTTATGATGTTACACTTTAGAGTTTAGACTATCTAACTGGTTCTGGAAACTGTTATAAAAGTTCCCTAAAGTTAGTGAATAATCTTACTATATGGTAGTGTCTGGTAGGGTTAAAACGGTATAACATTATTACTATATGGTACTGGGACAGATCCTTCAAGGGCTTGGGCTGGACTTTTTTTGGGTAGGGCTTAAGCTCATTACATCCCAAATGTTTAACCTTGAAGTTAAAATCTCGAGTTTAATTTTAAAGTCTTACGATTTTAGATTTCAGAAGTTAACTAGTCTTTTAAATAGATAACTCTTACGATTTTACGCGTTTATAAATAATTTCGATTTTACGATATTTATAGTTAGAGTTGTAAATTAAAAAAAAACAAGTTATTATTAATTTATATAAATAAATGAATATAATAAAATCGTAAATATGATTTTTTTTTATAGTGTTATTTACTTATTATAAAATTTTAATTAATTTTATATTTTACAATTAAGTAACAATTTAATGTTAAATTCTTGAATTTAACTGATTTGAATGCAACAAACTTGTATTTTTATTGAAAAGTTGGGCACTAAGATTTTTTATACCGCTATTGAAAAGTTGGGCACTAAGATTTTTTATACCGCTTACCTTTTAATTCCGATTATACCCTTTATTAATAATTTTATTACATGTTTCCTTTTCAAGTATTAAGTCAGCCCAAAACTTAACAAACCCTAAACCCAAATGGATAGTTTGGTTTGACCCGAAAAATTCTGATTTTATTTTTACCAATTACTTTTGTTGAGTTATACATGGGTTATCTAACTACCTATTTATCTTTTACCATAACCTAGTAAAAAAAAATCACTCTAGAGCCAAACAGCCCAATATTGACTACGAAACAAACATTTCAAATATTTGTAATTATTTTTATCATTTGCTCAATACCATCTATATTTAAAAATATTAATAATCATTTTGTATCGAAATTTAAAAGAAAATGAGAGATAATAAGACTCTCTACCTAAATGGAACTGTGAATAAGAGATTGACCCGACATTATGAAATGATGTACAAACGTGTAATCAACCAATTTTAAGAGTAGAGATGACAAAAAAAAAAAAAAAAAAAACATTAAAAAAAAAAAACATTAATATTATTTTATAATGAGTTTATGTTGGGCTTTATGGTCCAGTCCAATTAGGCAATATAAAAACCAAATAAACCTTAATTTTGTTTCTCTCTACCACAATTTTCAGTGAGAGTTCTGTGAAGAGATCAAGAGAAACACAATGAAGAAAAATACAGAGGAAGAAGAAGAGAAGATGAACATAGTATCACCTTCTTTGTCTTGATTACCTCAGGTTCTTTTCTCTCTTATTTGTAAAGGGAATTTCATGTTTTCTCAAACCTAAATTTGTTTGGGTTTGAATGAAATTAGTTTCTATGTATATATCAACTTTAGGTTTAAAGTTGAGAAGAACAATTGTATCGGTTTCTTACATGATTAGTGAAATCTGTTGTTTTTGCCCCGTGGTTTTTTACCCTCCGTGTTGAGAGGGTTTTCCATGTAAATCTGGTGTTCTTTATTACTTTGCTGATCTGCTAGTATGATTTGGTTGACTTGTGAAATTAATCAGATCAATTGATTTCCTATTGGTTGACTTGTGAAATTAATCAGATCAATTGATTTCAATAGGAAAGTATTATTCAACTTGAAATTCCTAACAAGTGGTATCAGAGCTGTTAGGTTTACTTTCTATTGAAGAGTGCTTTTCTCAGGTTCAGATGGAAGGCAGTAGAACTATGATCAGGCTGACAAACAATAACGGGCAGATTTAGAAATCCAAAATGGAGGACATCCTTTATTGTAAGGATCTGTATGAGCCAGTTGAAGGAGATAGTGCAAAGCCAAAAGAGATGGCTGAAGCTGATTGGATAAAACTGAACCGGAAAACAGTCGGCACAATCAGACAATGGCTTGATGATAGTGTTTATCACCATGTAGCAAGTGAGAAAAGTGCTCATGAGCTATGGAAGAAGCTAGAGTCATTGTATGAGCAGAAAACGGCAGGTAACAAAACGTTTCTGATCCGAAAGTTGGTAAATCTGAAATTCAGAGAAGGCACAAGTGTTGCTGAGCATTTAAACGAGTTCCAGAGCTTGATTAATCAATTATCAGTGATGGAGATGACCTTAGAAGATGAGCTACAAGTCTTATTGCTATTGGGATCATTGCCTGACAGTTGGGAGACATTGGTTGTGACAGTTAGTAATGCAGCTTCGAATGGTGTGCTTACTATGAGTATAGTTACTAGCAACTTGTTCAATGAGGAGATAAGAAGGAAGTCAACTAATACAAATAGTGCACAGGCCCTAGTCACAGAGAATAGGGGAAGAGCTGAACACCGACAACAATCAAGAGGCCATAGCAAGTCAAGAGGCAGATCAAAATCTAAGGGAAGAGAATGTTATCACTGTGGTAAAGAAGGTCACGTGAAGAAAAATTGTAGAGCCTGGAAAAGACTACAGAATGAAGGCAAAAATCAGAAGAAAGATGATAAAAACAGAAATACCACCGCCACAGTAACTGCAGAGGATGTAGTTATTCTTTCTTATAAAAAGGAACAATATCTACATGTAGAAGATCACTAAGGAGTTGAGTGGATAGTTGATACAGGTGCTTGCTATCATGCTACACCGAATAAAGAGTTCTTCACCACGTACAAGGCTGGAGATCTTGGTACAGTGAAGATGGGTAATACTAGTCACTCAAGCATTGTGGGTATTGGTGACATTTATTTGCAGACAGAACATGGGCATCGGTTAACACTGAAAGATGTGCGGAATATTCCTGATTTGCGTCTAAATTTGATATCAGGTGATGCATTGGACAAAGATGGATTCAAGCATTATCTTGGTGGTGGTGAATGGAAACTCAGCAAATGATCAATGATTGTAGCAAAAGGGAAGTCGTGGCACTCATTGTACAGAACACATGTGAAGGTACTCAAAGATGATCTGAATGCAGTACAAGCTGAAAACTCTCTAAATCTGTGACATCAACGCCTTGGCCACATGAGTGAGAAGGGGCTGCGAATTCTGGTGAGGAAGTTGCACATCCCCTCAACCAAAGATGAGGTTCTGGATCTATGCGACTACTGCCCATTTGGTAAGCAACATCGAGTCTCTTTTAGTCAGACATCAGAAAGAAAACATAATGTGTTAGACTTGATTTATTCTGATATGTGTGGTCCTTTTGAAGTGGAGTCATTGGGTGGCAATCGATATTTTTTAACATTTATTGATGATGCGTCTAGAAAGGTGTGGGTTTATTTTATGAGAACAAAAGACCAGGTATTCAATTACTTTCAAGAGTTCCATGTCATGGTAGAAAGAGAGACAGACAGTAAGATGAAATGTCTTCACTCTGATAACGGAGGAGAGTATACCTCCAATGAATTTAAAGCATACTATACCAAATATGGTATTCGACATGAGAAGACAGTGCCTGGAACTCCGCAGCACAATGGTGTGGCTGAGAGAATGAATCGCACCATTGTAGAAAAGGTGAGATGCATGCTGAAGATGGCAAAGTTGCCAAAATAGTTTTGGGGAGAAGCAGTTCGCACAGCCTGCTATCTCATAAACAAATCGTCATCTGTTCCTTTGAAATTCGAGATACCAAAAACAGTATGGTCTAAGAAGAATGTTTCATACTCACATCTAAGGGTGTTTGGATGCAAAGCATATGTGCATATTACAAAGGAACAAAGATCAAAGTTGGATGATAAAGCAACTCCATGTATTTTCCTTGGATATGGAAATGAAGAATTTGGGTATAGGTTATGGGACTCAAAAAAGAAGAGAATTGTCAGGTGCAGAGATGTTGTGTTCTTTGAAGGTCAGACAGGGATAAGTCCAGAAATCAACGAGAATTCAGAGAGGGTTGATGAGTTCATAGAACTCATACCAGTTCCTTCATATGTACAGTCATCAGTAACAAATGAAGATGAAAATGATGAAGAAGTTGTTGAAGAAACCTCTGACATGAATGGTAGTAATGATGATGATATTGTTAATGATGCTTCTATGTAGGGGGAGCAACATCATCAAGTGGAGCCAGAAGAGCCCCAAGTAAGAAGATCAGAAAGAGAGCACAAACCTTCTAAAAGATACCCTTCTTCAGAGTATATCCTGTTGACAGAAGAAGGAGAGCCAGAAAGTTTTCAGGAGGCACAACCTCATAAAGACAAAGTTAAGTGGCAGGATGCAATGAAAGACGAGATGAAGTCATTGCAAGAAAGTGACACATATGAGCTTGTGGAGCTTTCCTAAGAGCAGAAAGGCCTTAAGAAATAAATGGGTGTTCAAGCTAAAGAGAGATGAAAATGGAGAACTTATGAAGTACAAAGCCCGACTGGTTGTAAAGGGTTTTGGACAGAAACAGGGCATCGACTTTGATGAAATTTTTTCACCAGTGGTAAAGATGACTTTCATTCCTGCAGTGTTAGGTCTAGTATCTGGCCTAGATCTTGAACTTGAACAACTTGATGTAAAAACTGCATTCCTTCATGGTAACCTTGAAGAAGAGATCTATATGGTGCAACCAGAGGGATTTGAAGTGAAAGAAAAAGAGAACATGGTTTGCAAATTGAAGAAGAGTCTATATGGTTTGAAACAAGCCCCGAGACAGTGGTACAAGAAATTTGACTCCTTTATGATGAGTCATGGGTACCAGAAAACCAAGGCAGATCCATGTGTTTTCTTCAAAAGATTTCCTAATGGAAAATTTCTAATCTTTTTACTTTATGTTGATGATATGTTGATTGCAGGATAGGATGCTCTATTTATAGCTATGTTGAAGAAAGAGATGTTCAAGACATTTGAAATGAAAGACATGGGTCAAGCACGCCAGATATTGGGCATGAAGATTACTCGTGACAGAAAGGCTAAGAGACTTTGGTTGTCACAAGAGAAGTACATTGAAAGGGTGCTTGAAAGATTCAACATGCAAGGAGCAAAGAAAGTAAGTTGTCCACTTCCTAGCCATTTGAAATTGAGCAAGAAGTTGTGTTCATCAACAGAAAAAGAAGGATGAAATGTCAAGTGTGCCATACTCCCCAGTTGTAGGGAGTTTGATGTATGCAATGGTTTGCACTAGGCCAGATATAGCTTATGCAGTCGGTGTGGTAAGCAGATTCCTTTCTAATCCAGGAAAATAACATTGGGACACAGTGAAATGGATTCTTAGATATCTAAGAGACACTTCCAATTTGTGTTTGAGTTTTAGAAATGGTGAACATGTGCTAGAAGTTTACACTGATTCTAATATGGCTGGAGATCTGGATCACAGAAAATCCACTTCAGGTTATGTGTTTACTTTTGCAGGGGAAGCCGTGTCATGGCAATCCAAATTGCATAAATGTGTGGCTTTGTCAACCACAGAAGCAGAATACATTGCAGCCACTAAAGCTAGTAAAGAGCTATTGTGGTTGATTAGATTTCTTTTGGAGTTTGGTATGCAACAAGAAGATGCAATTGTTTTCTGTGATAGCCAGAGTGCTATAGATTTGAGCAAGAATGCTACATATCATTCCAGAACTAAGCATATTGATGTGAGATTTCATTGGTTAAGAGATGCAATAGAAGCCAGCCGATGAAGCTGAAGAAAATTCACACTAATAAGAATCCATCAGACATGTTTACGAAGATAGTTCCAAAAGACAAGTTTGAGCTTTGTTGTCGGCTTGTCGGCGTGAATACCAAGTGATGACTTGAAGATCGGTGTGCCTCTCTCCGTGGGCTGGAGGGGGAGATTGTTGGGCCTTATGGGTCCAGCCCAATTAGGCAATATAAAAACCAAATAAACCCTAATTTTGTTTCTCTCTCTACCACAATTTTCAGTGAGAGTTCTGTGAAGAGATTAAGAGAAACAGAGTGAAGAAAATACAGAGGAAGAAAAAGAGAAGAAGATATAGAGGAAGAAGAAGAGAAGAAGAACAGAGTATCACCTTGTTTGTCTTGATTACCCTCAGGTTCTTTTCTCTCTTATTTGTAAAGGGAATTTCATGTTTTCTCAAACCTAGATTTGTTTGGGTTTGAATGAAATTAGTTTCTCTGTATGTATACCTCAACTTTAGGTTTAAAGTTGAGAAGAACAATTGTATCGATTTCTTAATGATTAGTGAAATCTGTTGCTTTTGCCCCCGTGGGTTTCACCCTCCGTGTTGAGAGGGTTTTCCACATAAATCTGGTGTTCTTTATTACTTTGCTGATCTGCTAGTATGATTTGGTTGACTTGTGAAATTAATCAGATCAATTGATTTCAATAGGAAAGTATTATTCAACTTGAAATTCCTAACAGTTTATTCAAATCGTAAATAACTATTTTAATTGATTGGTTATGAGTTAGATAAAATTAGTAATTAGTTGGATACTTGGATTTATTTATTTTAAACTCTATTATTTATTGTCAGGTCAATTTTGTATAAATAATAATCGTTTAAATTTAACGACAAAAATAATAAAAATTATTTTACTAAACACTCTCAAAACATAACGAGATTAACAATCTGGGAGCAATTATAAAACATAAACTAAAAATGCTCACCAACGAACGAACAAAATAACATAAAATTTAGCGTTACTGAATTCGGAGATCCTCAAGAAGATCAACGAACTCCACCTCTACCGATTTCTTAGAAGAGATCCCTCGTATCGTCATAATAATAATAATAATAATAACGTCGTGAAGTAAACAGATCGGTCTACCGCAATTACTGAACGTCATACGGTCTCTTTTAAGCTTAATAGTCTACCAAAAAATAATCGGGATATGGGCCCATGGACTCAATCCAATCGAGCTCGCGGTTTTTAGTCAAATTTTCCAACAACCGATGATTGACATTACCCACTAAATGCCAATCATGTTTTAATGTAGACTCAAATCGCATCCACTCATTTGCAATGCAAAAGTAAGTGATGTGTCGTCTTAATCTCTTCGCAACAAATTCTGCAGCGATTAACCATAATGCACAATTCTTTAGTGCATCTATCATCCGTCAAGATCTCTCTACATTGCACTCGGTCTAAAAACGAGATTTTTGAAAGTAATTTAGAATCCCACAAGGGCCACAACTTCTCCTATAGAAAATCATATGGGTCAATTTTTGCTAATAATTTGTAACAATGACCAACCTTAAAAAAAATTTATATCTTGTCCATGTAAGATATCACGTGAAGAAAAAATCAACACCTTGCACGCCATTAAGAATAACATTCTTTTATCTAAGATTATCTCTTTATCATTAGTCTTTTCATGTATCTTATTCTACTCGCGAAACTATTCGAATGTTAGTCAAACATATCATTGACCAAAACATTTTTACATATCGCAACCGAAGCGAATGTTGTGAATTACAAGACAAGACTTCTCACACTACACCAAATATCGTTCCAAAAGCTGATTGATGAGCCATCAAAAATCTGCACTGCCCACGAAAAGACTTTCACATAAAGGAGATGTCTCTCTAAACGCTCAAGGGCGGAGCTAAATTTGAATTATTTCCGGGTTAAAAACTTTTCACAAAATCTACCTAAACTATAATGATAATAATATCAAACAAATTAAATCTACCTAGTTTAATGTGGTTATTCCCCTTTAGTGACGGGAAATCAATAACGACATTATTTTATGTCGTTATTGTCCTCTTTATACTAATGTATTTTGGGTCGCTCGGGCTACCAACATGGATAGTCTTATGGGTAGATCCGTCCTTGCAAACACTACAACTAGCTGGTCAAGGCTAGTTTTAGTGAATCATCCAAACCAATCGTGTCCATAAACAGTTAGACTTCAAAAAGAAAAATTGTTGTACCATTTTGATAAAAAGACTTTATTAAATAAATCAAAATACTTAATTCTCAAAATCCTTAATTTTTTTAATTTATCCCAACTCACTAAATGAACAAGAGATGACTCAGAGGATCCTAAAAGAAATTTACACATAATTATTTCCATATTCACGACCACATTTTAGATATATAAAACAAAACTTTGGACATATATGTCAATGCACTTTTAATGAGGATAAAATTACCCTTTAAAATATGTAACTTTCTCTTCATTTTAGAATCATCAATCTCGATAATATTTGAGGGCGAACTTTAACATTGAATCGCAAGTCAAGCAAACCATTAATATAAGTAATAAAAATATTTCAATATTACTAAAAATGTTAACTTTTTGAATTTTATTTTATTTTATCCAAAACCCATTATCATATCTTATTTTTCTTTAACTAATTCAATTAATCAATTAAAATAAAAAATTATTATAGTAATTTAACTAATTAAAATTTTAAATAACTTAATTTACAAGAAAAACTCATTAAAAATATCTCAAATATCTATACATCAAAAAAAGTCTAAAACAGTCATGAACAAAAGTAAAAAATAAATTAAAGGATTATCTCGATTCAAATGAATCTTAATCCCGTTCTTGGCTAGATAATTAATGATATTTTTTACCACCAGTTTCTTGTGAGAATACTTTGTGCTTTGATAAATGATAATAATGTATTTTTAAGATCCATGGAGGAAGTGACCGTCCTGGATTTGCGGCAGTACTGATATTATCATGAGCTGGTTGGTAATTAAGAAGAAAGAGAAGACTTGATGATGAGTCTCATTTCTTCTTCATCTTCGTCATTTGTTTTAGGACCTGTTTGATTGTTTGATTGTTTGAAGAAACGAGTGGGGGAGAATTGAAAGGGGCCAACCAGGGGAGTGTCAGAAATAAAGTGATCACATTGAATGCTAATTAAACAGACATGAATGGACGTTTCAGATTCTGTTCACTGCTCACTGCTCACACATCTTTCTTTCTTCCATCTTTTATAGCTAGTGGCCATGCAGTGAAGTGTTGTTTTCCTCAAGAAATAAAGAAACCAACTTTTTTTTATGTTTCCTTCAATAATCCTAAAGACATTAACTGCATGCCTGCCTGCCTGCAGCTAATTCTTAATAAAACAATCTCATCATTTTTCAAATAAACACATTTATACCAAATTTATAACATAAATCCCATCCACACCTAATTGTTTGATGTTGTTTGGGTTATCTAATTAAGATTTTATTGGGTTTTAAAAAAAAAATTCTTATTGATGAAAAAAAAGGGTATATTATTTAAGTTTTTAATTGATTTAATTAGTTTAAATATTTTTTATTTAAATTATATAAAAATAAAATAATAATATTTTGACAGGTAATTAAATTAAGTAATTGGATAGTTAAAAAAGGTTATGATTCTCATGAAACTCAACATTTAAAGAGGTTGTCTCAAACATGCATGATAAATATGAAGAAATAAAAGGAAACATTTTAATTTGTGAGGATATATAGTTTCTTGAAATAAACACATAATTAGAAAACTTTTTATAAATTACAGACAGACAGAAACAATATCAAATATAAAACACGAGACATAATAATGTTATAGAAACATATAATAATTAATAGGAAAGTATGAAATAAATTGCAAGAATTCTCAAATTAATGTCCTTGAGAATCATATAACATTAATTACTAATTATTCAGCATTCCACCCCTTTGTGCCAGACGTTTTGCAGGATCCTGTCAAACACCAAATTTATACATATATTATAATAATAATAATAATAATAATATCAGACAAATAAATTAATAAATATATAACAAACAAACAAACATTGTCAGCTTGAATTCAGCAAAATCAATTCCCCAATTACACATGAAATATATACATATATAACTGATGGACATTTTAACAACAACAAAAAAAAACAATTTATAAAGAATTTGAGACCTTTTATATTTCAAGACTTTTCCACTTGAACTACCTAGTTGATTATAATAATTTTCATTTGAAAACAATGATTTACTCCATTTCATTCATGTATATAAGTTGTTAATACTACTAATAATAATAATAATAAAAAAAAAACAATTTCAAATCACCCACCTGATCAAGTTTGGGTTGGTGGTTGTTCTCCAACATCAGTCCAAAATGAATGCGAGGGAAATGTGCCCACTAGAGAAAAAAAAAGTAAATAAAAACTCAATTAATCTTAATTTCCAATAAATTAATTAATATTAGCATTATTGCCTTACTACTAAACTATATATATATGATTAAAAACTTACATTTTTGGCAGCAGTACTGAAAGCTTCCCTATGACTGATATCTGGGTTATTCGTTTTAATCCTTTGAATTTCCTCCCTGTCAATGTTAATTAGTTCATCATATATATTGCATATATAATTAAATAAACATTTTTAAAGATCAATGAATTAATGAAATTATGTTTACTTTATAAACTGGTTATACGCAGAAGGTACTCGTTGCCTCTTTTCTGGAGCTGAAAACAAATAAAAAATAATGCAATTGTCGCCAAATTTAATCATATTAACTCGTTACGCATAATCTCGTATCACAAAATTTACTAACGTCGGTTAGCAGGCTTGTGGTTGATCGTATTTGCCACTTGAGGACGGAATGCAAATCTATTATTGCCTCCTTTAGAAGAAGATCCCAAGTCCACTCTGTTGTCGGATGAAACAAAGTTTGATGCCTATCGAACATGATTCGATCAACAAATATTGTTAATTTTCGTAAATGATAAGACAATATGTATCTAAAAAAATGAGAAATTTTCAATTATACACAACAAACACATCCACTATGAAAAAAACCCAAACAAATAGATAAACACAATTTAGTACAACACAAATAAATAGATATGTCCTTGTTTGTTAGGTATACAACGACCGAGTTGGGTTGGAAGATGTCCAAGTTAGGGTTTGGATTCCATATTATTGCTGATTTATTTGGTTTTATGATTTTTATTTTGATTTGATTGTATCATAATTTTATACTTTACAAAAATAAAAGATTGGGAGACGACAAACTCTGATGAAAAGAAATCATAGGACGGCTAGCAGCTGTATATATGAATCAAACATTAGAAACAGATCTCAGATGATGAGTCAAATCAAAAGGCCAGGATCTACGGAAAACAAGTAATATGTGTCACCTAAAAAGAAGAACTCTGAGGAACCCTAAATTCTATCAAGTCCAATAATTACGACGATCTATCCACTACTTAGAAATTGAATAAAGGTGAATTTTGTTAACTTTATCCAAATTTAGGAGATTTAAAAATGAAAAAAAACAAAAAAGAAAGAGAAAGAGATGAGGCACCTGAATGTCTTGCCAAGAGAGAGAAGGAAAGGCAGCAGCTGCCATGTTTACGGACCACACATTATTGCAGTGCCCGCATCGGACGGTCACTATGTCGAATAGGCTGTTACATGGTACACTCACCTGCAACAAGTTCATCATCATTCCAAATTCACTTCTTCACAAAACCCTAATTTGTTTTTTTAAGCTATTTTTTCGTTTCATCTTGTTCACTGTGGAATTAATTAACCCTACGTACCTAGTATTTGTTTAAAGACATGACTATCTAGGGATATATGTTTGACAAAATACAAAGAGTTTCCACATCAAGGCTCGGGATATATATTTGAAGGAACTGAAAGATTGGTGAAAACCCTAAAAGCTATAATGAGATAATATTGAAAGTTTTGAAGAAAATAACTAAGAATTGAGAAATAGAAAGGAATTCCCCAATATATACCGTGAGATCAATGTTGCAGAAATAGCAAGGAACATGACATAGCTGCTCAGATGCAAAGTCCATGAAGTTCGACATGTTCATTTCTTGAGGATCAGAGAACTCAAAGGATCGACCGGAGATTTATTAGCAAGAATCTCTCTCTCTCTTTCTCTTTGATGTGTGATATAAATCGGATGATATAAATAGAAGAATGAATTGCAGGAAGGGAGAGAGAGAGAGAGTGAATGGAACTGTAAAAGAACATTAAAGAGAGAGAAGAGAGGGGGAGAGAGAGATTGCCTTGCAAAAAGGTGGTAATTACTAATTAGAACATCTTATCCATATTGTGAAAGGAATTAATCAAAACCATTCATTTGAGACCTAGATCATCCATGTGCCTAACAAAAAACAAGGTGAATCATTGATGATATTATTGTTTTTTTTAAGAAGAATTCATTGAGAAGATGTTATCACTAAGATAACAAAATGTGATCGGAAAACACCTAAACAAAAAGGGGAAATTAAGGTAAACAATCGATTGAAAAAGAGTGTGTTAAGTAAATGTCATAGTGAACAATTGATAATATTGTTTTTCACAAATCAAGCTTGAAAAAGAGCTAGAAATTAACGTGTACTATGAAGTGAAATGTACATAAGAGAGTCATATCCGATTGATTACGTCCATCTGGTAAGAGAGTTGACTTACAAGTTGATCCGAGCTTTTTCTATTTAGAGCTGATTTTTTTTATATTTTTCTTATCTATGTTATCATCTTTTGATATATATACCAATACATGTGTGTCTAACTAGACCAACATGAAGATACAACTAAATAATATGGTCAAAGTGTTCCATTTGAGATATATACAAGATATATATGCACGTCTTACTCAATTGTCGTTCCCTCGTAGATTTGACAAAAATACCTTCGCTGGCCTATATACGACAACACTCAACTCACGTATACCTCCTTGACATGTAGGAATCGGATAATGACGTGTGGACATTCACCGAACAAAAAGAAGAGAACACAAAATTCAATTTGTGAAGAATTTTTTTATCGAGCCTTTATCATCATTCTTGGGAGAGGGATTATTGATAGAGTAGAAAAATGTGAGAAAGAGACTCAAATGACAATTAGGCCGTATGAATTCAAGAGAGAATTGTATCGGTATTGTAGAGAAATTATTTCAATGGGAATTTTGAGTTCAACTTTTGTAAATTCTACATTAGGAATCCATCATCACACAAGGAAAAAATAAATGTATATATCATATTGAGCACCAAAAGATGAATCTAACATCTCTCTATACCAAAACTAAGAAAAGAGAAACATAGACTTAATAATGGTGTCAATTATGACTGAGAATTTATTAAGGTCCCGTCATATTGCTCCTAAGGAATTGGGCTTTAAATTGACATCAATTCAGTTAAGAATTATGATTTGAGTTTTGAGGCTTTCTATTTCTATGAGGTTTTATTCTTTCTTTGTACTTCATTTTAAACTCATGATAATAAATTTCAATAATCATGTATATATATAGTGTTAAAGTTTGGATTTTCAATACAAATAGGACTTTCGCACAGACTGTCCATCATTGAAAATATTTATGCTTTAAAGAAAATCAAGCTAACATCTATAAGATTGACAATTTAAACTTTAGAGAGGTTATGTCTTAAATTTTAAATTTGATTAAAAGTACCCTGATTGAAGTGATTAATGCAAAATGTTGTGATAGTTCATATATTTTAGAGATTTAACTTAGTTAAAAAAAATTAATGAGATATAAGGAGCACAACTTGCCCTAGTTACCACTAGCTAGGATGATTCATGTTCATATCGCCCTAGCCAACGAGGATGCTTCACACACATTTAGTTCTCTCAATCAATGGTTTAGTAATGGTTTCAATCGCCATTTTTTTAGTTTTTATTGGACCCTTTTTAGAGGTCATGATCACGGTCAATTTTAACCGAAATCATAACCTCTGTAAAAAATTCAAATAAAAACTACAAGAACGACGATTGACCTTGTTGTATCAAATTAAGGTTGACCTTGTTGCAGGAGGTGTGTTGTAACAAAAGATTGTGAGATTATCGTTGTCATACTTCCAATTGCCTCAACGTGGTTTAATTTATTGTTGTCGGAATCCATATCATTGTGTATGATCTTTGTAGAATTTTTATTCTGTTAACTACCCTCGAGTTAAGAATTCTCCACAAAAATGCTTATTATAGATGCACACCAGGTCCATGGAAAAACAACCAATAAATATTTAATTAATGGTACATTTATTTAACAACGATAACTAATAAATATTTTCTAAGGAACTTTTTATACTAGTGATATATGAGATCAAATTATAATTTTTTCCTGGATGAATAAGTTAATATAAAGTAAACCTCGTTCAAGACGAGATAAGATAAGATAAGATAAGATGTAGTAAAGAATATATGCACCCTTCGAATACCTTCTCAAATTTGTTTTTAAGTATGTACATATGTTCTTTTTAGGTTTTCTACTCTCATGTATTTGATTTGTTAGTTTTTAGGTTTGATATGACTAATTTTGTGTTCATGAGATTAGTAAAAATAAATAAAATGTTAATTTCTTTTGATTTAGATTTTTTTTTCTTTAATTCTTGTTTTGTGAGTAGCATTAGTATTGATAAAAATCCGACACTAAGGATCTTATTCCTTGTCGGATCAACCAAGTTTGATGATTGAGGTGTCAAACACAAAAGTAAATGTAAAAAGTGATAGAAGAACCTGGTGACTGTATTTGTGCCTATTTAGCTTATGTCTCTTTCCTAGTTTCATCATTATTGGTTATCAGCTGGTGGCTCAATCTAATGAGTTTATATTTTTGAAAATGAAAGATTCTATTAATAGTATATATTCACAAATTTCGACTTTAATAAAATACAAACAACAAGAAAAAGAAACACATGCACAATTTTTTAAGTTTTTTATCGATTTTTAGCAAATAGAGTGATAAAGACGTAATTATATATTATACGACTTTTAAAAACTTTGTTATTAAATAATTGTGGTTGGTTGAAGAGTGGAATTGCCTACCTCTCAAGGCAATATATTGGGATCCAAAACATGAATGCAAAGTGGTCACAATCGGTACCTTAATTACTAGTGAGTTCATAAGAAACATATTAATAGCATTGTTTACAAATACATGTAGTTTTTAGTATATCTTAGTTTTAATAGAACAATCTTATTAAGATATGTTTTATAATATTATCTTATTTAAATTAATATTTTACATAATTTATTTTTTTTTCAAATTAAGTTTGCTTACATATATTTTCTCGAGAAACATTACTTTCATTAAATATAGGCGTATTATAATGAAGGTGGGGGACCATAATTTGGATGGACCATAGCAAAGAAAAAATCTTCAACAAGGTTCCACCTTTAATTTGGTTTTGTATTATTTTGTATTTTAAATTCCTTACTTAATTTTCTTAGTGAGTTTGCAATCTTCACAATACTTATTAATGAAATTAGTTTTACTTTTTAAACTTGTTAATGTGTATACATTTAAACAGGTACTATATCATGCTGAAATTAAAATTGAAAAGTTTAAAACCATTTTTCATTTACAATTAAGCATGTTTGATATTGGGTTATTTGAAAAAAAAATATGGTTGAATTATTATGATGTTTTTTTTTATATTTAAAATTTTAATTTTATATAAATAAAATATATTTTAATTGATAAATAGCTAGAATAATTGAAAAAAGAGAAACAGATATTCCTAATTAAGATTTTTTTTTTTTTGTAAAAAACTTTAAAACTCAACTTCAAAAGGGCTCTAAGAGTTTGTTTGATCCTGTTTTTTGGATAAATTTTTTGTTTGACTTAATTTATATATATAAAAAATCATTTTAACTTTTAAATAATGAGATAGAAAAATTAGAGAAAAATATAAAATAAATAATATTTTGGTAATTAGATGGATAAAATGAATAATGAAAAAATGAAATGAAAAGAGAAAAAATATTATGTTTTTGGGTAAAAAAAAAAGCATTCGAGGAAAAGTTTTTTTGGGGTCTTATAGATTTTTCTCTTACAAAAAAACTTTCATGATATTTGATGAATATTTTTATTTTTTATTTTTTTAGGTTTATGCAACAAAATACAAATTATTTTATTAAATAAGAATGTTTTTTATTATTTTATTCAAAATAACTCTTTTTAATTCAAATAACCCACTAGAATTTTCAAATAACTCATATTTAAATTATTAAATAAGGACATAATTATGATTATTTTGTTTTTTTTTAAAAAAACACTTTATAGCAATATCTTTCCTTACCAGTAATCACTTAGATCATTCAAAATATTAAATAACTACATTTTGATTATCTTATTCAAGATAAAAACTCGAATATCTGATCACTTTTAAAATTAGATAAAGTTTTTTTTTCATTACAAAAACTAACCTTAAATCAAACAATCCCTTGATGGAAAATAACATCATTTAAGTTTAGTAGGTACAGGCTGTTTGTTTCTGGTTAAACTAACCGTATATAATAAATATAGCTAGGTTGATATATATATATATATATATTTTGATGTATTCAGTTTTTATGAAAAAATATTATACATCACATCATTATCATTATAACCATTAAATTATTCATTCACTAATTAAAATATTAAAACATAAATAATTAAAACTTAATTTTTTTTATCAAATAAGATTTTTTTTTTCCAAAATCTTCTTGAAAAAAAACACTCAAATAATTGAGGCCTTGTTCGGATTGTTTTTTTTTTTTATTTAGAGGAAGAAAAAAATAATTATTGTTGATAATTTTGAGAAAGTGATAATTATTTTTGGTAAAAAAGAGTAAAGGGTATTAATAATAATTTAAAATAAAAAAATATTTTAGTATTTTAGTTAATAAAATAAGTAATAATAAGTTTTATGTTTATTTGAGAAGTCTGTTCTTGTCTTATTTCTCTAGAAAACTTGCAACTTTAATCTATATTTCGTTTTAAATAAATCTACAGTTTAAATGGAATTTTTTTTTATTAGTTTTAATTTTTAAAAATTCTTAAAATATTTAAAAAGTTCAACCAACAAATTTAATATTTAAAAAATAGTTATATTGTAATTGTGTGTTTCTTTTTTTTGCTATGATGAATTGTATACTCATTTATTTACAATAACAAATATTTAATTAATACTTTATTACTTTTGTTTTTAATTTATTCAATAACTGTATTTAATTTTGCATACTTCCAATTATAATCGATTATTGTTCATAATTTAAAAAATAAACACTAAATCACTTAAATTTCTTGTTCAAAGGAGACACACTATTTATGAGATATCTTGACCCAAATAACTTGGACGGCCGTATGCGATACCGTTCACTATAACTTAGGGATGACAATTTGAAACCGCCCCGTGAAAACCGAACCGAATTGTCCCGTTTGGGACGGGTTTTCCCCGAAACCGAACGAGGATGGGGCGGGGATGGTATTTGTGTCCCCCGACCCGACCTACCCCGATTTCACTCCGTTTTCACCCCGATTCTGCCCCGAATACCATAAACATAATTAAATATATTAAATCATCAATATATTTATTTATTTACTATATTTTATAAGAGTATTAAAATTATTTCTTTATAATAATATAAAATTTTAATATATTACAATATATATTATATTAAAAAATTGGTTTATATAATTTTATTGTATAATATTTATTTATCTTTTTAAAATAAAAATTATTAACGGTGTCCCGCGAAATTCCCCGAAACCGAAAAAACCGAATGGGGCGGGGATGGTATTAAAAAAATCCCCGAAATTAAAACAGGACGGGAATGGTAATTGCATTCCACGCCCCGAACCGCCCCATTTCCATCCCTACTATAATTCTACTAAACCCTATTTTCATCCCAACTTATTTATTTTTGTTAGATATTAAAAGCATGGTCAATTCCAAACTATATTGGTCTAGATACTTTCATTCATTTACCAATTCTTTATTATTGAAAATATTTTATGCAAAGAAAGAGAGAAAATACAATTATAGATAAATTTCTTATACGAAGGCATTGTTTTTAATTGTTTTGGTTTGTGGTACATAGGATAGGTGTGATCAATATTTATAGTGGTTGGATGGAAACTTAACTTTTTATTATTATTTCTGATGACAGTTATATTAATTAGTCAATGAAAATAACTTTTATAAATGAAAAATCCAAGGAAAATGGAAAGGAATAAATGTTATATACATAAATATAGAATTCCATAAGATTTTCAATGTATCTTATTATTATTGTGTAGATATTTATAACTGTTTTTTAAATCGTTTACATAATAATATGTTTCACTAATTTTAATTAAATTATAATCAAATAAGTTTTGTGTTTAACGCAATTTTTTCTCTACATCACTTCTTTAGCGTTTAATTTTATAATTTTAATATTTTCCCTCTTATTACTTTATTTTTTCTATAACATTTTATTCATCCACTCTGACTAATTTTGTGTTGAGATCAGTAAAATGAAAAGTTAATTTCATTTGATTTGATTTTGTTTCTCTTTAATTCATGTTTTGTGAATAGAACTAGTATTGATGAACCAAAACAACAGTAAATATAAAAAGTCTTATTTAGCTAATTATGTCTCTTTCCTATTTTCATGATTATTGATTATCAGTCTAATGAGTTTATATTTTTGAAAATGAATGATTTTATTTATAGTAAATAGTCACAAATTTTGACTATAATACAATACAAACCATAAGAAAAAGATTATAGTTTTGTTGTATCAATTTTTAGCAAATAGGATGATATAAATGCAGATAGAATTTACATTAGATTAATGTGGTGGGTCAAGCCCCTAATTTATTTATATTATTTTAATAAAATAAGGTCTTAATTTTTTTAATTAATTTTTAAATCTAATTCATAGATAAAATATTTATTTAATTTTGCAATTTATTTTTTAAGTCTACTTTAAATATTTTCGTCGGTATTTTAATCACTAGTGAGTTCATAAGGAATCATATTGCCTAGTTTAGAAATATATGTGTATTTGAGTTTTAATATTGTAAAAATATAAAAACGTGAGAAAAAATATTTTAAATATTTAAATAAGGATATTTTTATTATTATTTTATTCCAATTACTCACTTTTTAATTATATATTTTTTTCATTCAAATAACCACCTATAATATTGTTCAAGTAAGTCATAATTAAATTATTAAATAAGGACATAATTATGATTATATTATTTTAAAATTTTACTTTATGGCAATATGTTTCCTTACCAAATTATAACCACTATATCATTCAAAATATTAAATAACTACATTTTGATTATCTTATTCAAGAAAAAATAAATCAAATAATTCACTCTTTAAATCAAATATTATAACCATCAAATCACTCATTATTTTTTTTTTTATTCGATTCATTTTTTTTATGAGGTCTAAAGTAAGAATATATATATATATATTATATATGTCCAAAGAGCATAAGTACTCTGTAAGCAATATATAGAAGGTCCCATTTCTCATATAAAAACTTGATAATAATTAGAAAAAATAAAAATCTATTTCTTTGTCCCACATCGCCTGGCAGAGTTAGGGAGATGCAATACTAAGTGATATGGATTGTTGGAAGAGAATAATGTGTCGATAATGACATCTATCAACACCTTTATTTAAGTTTGATTAGTATTAGTCTGAGAATAGCTATTGGGCCTTACTGGACTTATGAAATAATTGCTAAGTTTATTCTAAACAAAAGTCACTCCAAATCTATATATATATAATGATGCTTAATTTTTAAAGTGTCCGGATTGCCTGGTCGAGAGCTGTGGTTAATTTGGATACTTGGGTCGGATTGTGGGTTGACCCGTTTTTAAATTTAAAACGGTTAAAAATAAAATTAAAAATGCTAGAAGTATGTTTCGAACTTGCAACCTAACAAAAACAAGTACAACTCTTTAACCAACTAAGCTACAAAGATTTTATATTTTAAATTCAACACCAAATTTGATAAACGCGGGACGTTTTAATATTAATATAAGTTCAACTTTTTAACTAACTAATCTATATATATATAATGATGCTTAATTTTTAAAGTGTCCGGATTGCCGGGTCGAGAGCTGTGGTTAATTTGGATACTTGGGTCGGATTGTGGGTTGACCCGTTTTTAAATTTAAAACGGTTAAAAATAAAATTAAAAATGCTAGAAGTATATTTCGAACTTGCAACCTAACAAAAACAAGTACAACTCTTTAACTTTATATTTTAAATTCAACACCAAATTTGATAAACGCAGGACGTTTTAATATTAATATAAGTTTAACTTTTTAACTAACTAATATATAATGATGTTGAATAAATGGATACTTGGGTCGGATTGTGGGTTGACCCACCCATAAATTTAAAACGGTTAAAAATAAAATTAAAAATGTTATCCGTAATTTTTTTTCACGTTTTTATATATTATTATTCGTGCAAATGCACGGGCTAAATGCTAGTTAATTTTATTTTAAAACTTAATAATTATGTGATAAAAAATAAGTATGTAGAATCTCATATTTAAAAAACGGGACTAAAGTGCTCAAAGCCTAAACAAATAGTGTAATAATATATATTTATAGGGAGAAAAAGAAATGCATAATAAATAAATAAATAAAATTATTTAATTAAAAATATAAAATATTATTATTATTTACCTCATAATTATTTTTAAATGTACAAAATATTCAAGTATGGTTGTGAGGCACTTCGGGATTTTATAGTATTGATTTGTGTGAAGAAAATATTTTATTTAATATTTATATTTAAATTTATTTTATCTTAATTTTTAATCTTTAAATAACTTTTAAAATTTTGATTCAAGGAAAATCCTATTTTTAAATGTTGATACACTTTATTTTGAATTAAATCAAGAAAATCATTTTATTTGTATAAACTTAATTTTATATATTTTTTTTTTAGTTTAATATTTGATGACACCTCAGAAAAGATTGCTGCACTACATTTTTTTTTACCTGGGTAAGGAATGAACTATAATTCATAAAAAAAATTGACTATTTATTTAAAATTTGGTTTATTACGTTTTTATTTAAGTAATTATTTTTCAAATGTTAGACATGCATATTTTTTTTGACATTTTAAATTTTAAATATTAATTAAATGCTAATACTTACTATTGAGGATTATATCAAAGATATCCGAAAAATATGATTTTAGGATATTAGAATTTAAAAATATATTAAGATGAGCCTTTTAAAAATTATATTTTTATAAAAATAATTTAAATTTATTTTTTATTTTTTTAGAATTATTCAAAAATAGTTTCAGGTTTATAATTGTTAAAATTAAAAACCCAAACAAATAGACCTAGGTTAGGGTCAACTAGTTAGTTCATTTTTTTTTATGGACAAATATGCCTTAAATCGATTAAGATTGATTTGAAATGCTCGTAACATCATTTAGAATGTATTAGGAGACTTTTTTGAGTTATTGATTTTGTGCTAGAACTCAATAACCAAAACTCAATTTTTAAGAATTTTAAAATTAAATTTGGGCGTTTTTATTTAGATTGATTTGTTTGAATTTGGTTCGACATAAAGCTTTCAAATGATCTTATTATCAAATTCAAAACAAGAAATCGAATAATTTGACAATATTGAACAACTAAATTGAAATGTAAAATTTTCAATTTAAATTAGTAACTTAAAACTATAGCATAAATGATAGTTTATAGTGAGTTAAAGAACACTCATACTCTTTGTAAAGCTTTATGATTAACTAGAACTAAACTTAAAAGTTTTGTACAAGGTTTTTAAAAAATAAAAAAAACATGAATTTTTTTATGACGGATGTTTGTGAAGCTTGATTGATGAGTTACAATTGATCACTTGTCCTTCGTCTTGGTTGGTGGAGGCTATTTATATATTTTATAGGTCGGTTGGAGTAGTAAGTGGTTCAAATTTGGGACAAATCCTTTAAGAACATTATTTGGTCTATAATCATAAGAGATGATCACTAGGTTAAGGTGATAATTTTAGTCTTCGAATCACCTTATTTGGTTGAGTATTTTTGAAGTTCCACTTTTGAGAAATTAAAAATTTCGATTTATTTGTTCGTTGCGAGAAAGAACATGTACTGAGCCACAAACACGCGTACTTTAGTCAATCTGTCAAGCTCCGTTAATGTCTAGTGTTCCATTGTTGGAGTTTTAACCAATTCAGCAGAAATGTGGAAGCCTTATTATTTTTACTTAATAATACATGTTATAATATAATATGGTATAATTATTTTTATAATAGTTTTTCTAATATATTTCATTTTTCTAGTATTTTATTATATAAGTTTATTATTTTTTTATATTTTTTTATATTTTATATTTTAATTAATTTAGTATAATTTTATTATTATATTTAAAATTAATTATATAAAAATATCTAAATTATTATTAAAATTATAATTTTTTTTATTGTTAGAAACTTAATAAGGCACTTACAATTATTACTCTAACATTGGTTTTTTTTATTAGTACGTAAAGTTTTGATACAAGAAAAATAATACCAAAATATTGGTAGGATCAATGTGATATATATATTATACCGAATATTGACTATATATAATGAGATTTCAATATATACGGTAATAATATTACAGTGTATTCTCGATAAAATATTATTCGATAAAATTATATATATTTTCGATAAAGTAATAAATCTTTACATTCCCGACTCGAGACGAATAACTATAGTAATAATTTCGATAAACTTATTAAGTAATATAATTTTTTGACGTATATAGGTCCCAACCGATATATAAAATAATAATATACTATATTTTTAATAATTTCAGAGCGCCTTAGTGAAATATGAGTCCATCGTTGTCTCCTTTGTATAAAAATTTATATCCATTTGAATCTCATTCCTCACTTTTTGCAAAGCTTTATGAAGTTATGGAGTGATTCTATCATATTGTAGGAGAAATTCACTAAGTTTCATTAGTGCTCTAATTGTTTTTTTTTTGCGAGAAACTGGCTCCAAAACACGACTATCATCCCCATTGTCTTCATCTTGATTGTTTTCTCTAAAACTGTTAGATAAATTCAGACCGGTTCAAATAAACCTAACTTAAATAAACTTCCCATGCAGGAACAAGGAACCGGACCGGATGAACAAAAGAACCAACTAAAGAAACCTAACCGGTCAAGCTACCAAACCGATCAAGAGTATTCGGAACGTGACCGCACAAAGAAAGGATCGGCCAAAGCTTAAAACCAGAATCATCAAACAGTCGATCATCCATAAGAGAGAAATAACCGGAAGAAGTCCGGTTACATCACTCATACCTAAAGACATTCGGCCAAGTCAAATGACCGACCAGTACAAGAAGACATTTCGGGTATCTGTTGAGAACGATACCAAAGGAACAGAGTGAATACTTCCATATCCATGCAAGTCTGAGGAAAGACTGTAGGCTGCAGAAGACAGTACTACCGGATCCTTCCACTTCGGGATAAGACAGAAAGGAAATCTTCCAAGTACAGACAACTGTCCAACAGACAGTGCCTACATCAAGTAAAAGACAAATCCGGTAGGCTTGTCTTACACACCGGAAGAACAGACCGCCAGGTCTGAGACAGAGCACCAGGTCTGAGGTTGACCGTCAGGTCTGAGGAAACGACCGCAGGTCTGAACCTCTGAGACACTGAATCACTGCACCTCTGATCAGCCAATCAGATTCAAGGTAGTGAAATATGACCGTTGGCATATTTCACCTATAAAAGGAGGTAGTTGAAGAAGAGTAAATGCAGAAACAAAAAGCAACACATTCAAGAGACTTAAGCAACTCAAGCGGGACATTAAGAGACAACTGTGATATTGAGATATTAAGAGCATTCACTACAAGTGATAGAGTGTGCTGTTCTAGAAAGCCTAAGTGTTGAAAGTTAAAGTGTGTTTTACAATTTCAGTGTAAATTGTAAGAGTATTATCGAGCAGGAAATAAGTCTCGATCGGCCTGTACTTGTATTCCTTAGTGAATATCCTTCTCGCGGTTTCGAGAGGAAGGGGTGACGTAGGAGTTTTATCTCCGAACATCCATAAAATCTGTCTTGTCATTTACTTTCTGCTGGCTTCATTATCTAACCGATTAACTTAAACACACCGCTCCAAACCGACTTTATACTAACCATACCGAATATCCAGATTACTGAAACCGACCCACCATCTCCAAATCTTCATCATCCGAAACCGACCGTGCCTATCATACAAGCGTGCCGCTTCAACTTGAAAGCAAACCTCTTCCGCGCTTGAACCTAGTTCAAGGGTTTGTGACAGGTTGTGTAGTATTGAAACCCCGGTGTTAATCTCTAACCGGATTAACCACCACCCTACGAGTAAGAACCGCTAACCGGTCCAACCCCCGGTCCACCAGCGGCGATCTAGATCCTAACAAAAACCCTCAATGATTTCTTCATAAGTTAAAATTTCGGTCATTTCGTTTTCACCTGGATAATTCAAGAGTTGATCCACATTCATTGTGTTACGATAGTGTAACTCTTTTATTGTTGACCCTAATTCTCAAATGCCTTCTTCATTTAAATGTTGTGAAACCACATTTTCTACCGAACGAAGTTTGCAATGTTGAAATCAATTTGCAATTGTGATATTCTTAACATCGTTCATCCAAGCTGAGATAGCAATGTTGATCTAAAACATTGATCTTCTCTGGATTTGTTTCTCCAATCTCAAAACCCTATCGATTTGTTTCTCTTAACAGATTGTGTAATGTATGTATGTACTTAAAGATGAATATTTTGGAATGAAAATCATCTTACAACATAGAATATTACACTATTTACTGTACATATTAAATAACTTTGAGAATAGAATTTTTTTTATAATTTTTATATATTTTGACAACTTATACAATAAATGAACCTGATAGATAAATTAAGTAGATTAATTTTAAACCGGCCACACATTACGATTTTTGAATATTTATTCTAAATAATCAAAAAGGGAGAAATTGATAGAAAATAACTGTTATAACTTATGAAAAGTTTAATGAATAGATAAAACTAAGTTTAAATATATATGTTAAACCGCTAAGTTATATCAAGTATATTAATTGGTTTAAATATAACAAAAAGCTGTTGTAGCGTAGTGGTTAACACCTCTGCCTGTCACACAGGTGACCAGAGATCAAATCCCACTGGCTGCAAATAATATTTAAAGTTTTACTGTTTCAGGGAAATTGAGCAAAATCCATTCGGTTGTAAATATATATACCGTTCGGTTGTTTGACTTCGGTTTGAAGTAAAAGCAACCGGTTTGTCCGATAAGTTCAGTCAACCGGTTGGTCAACTGAAGTTCAGTTAGGAGATCGGTCAACCGGTTCGTCCAAGAAGCTCAGCCGGTTGGTCAACCGGAGTTCAGTCAAGGAGTCCGGAACCGCCGCTCAGTCATAAATGTTCCGGTTGATTAAATGTAGCCGCTCAATAATAAATGCTCCGGTTCCGGTTATTAAGTGAGCCGCTCCAATCATAAATATGTTCCGGTTATTAAATGAGCCGCTCAGTCATAAATATGTTCCGGTTGATTAAATGCTGTAAAGCTCCGGTTATTAAATGAGTTGTCTAAATCCAGAAGCAACCTCCAAGTAGCTGTCAGGCATGCTTGTCCAAATCCAGAAGCAATCTCCAGGCAGCAGGTAGCTGTCAGGAAGGCGGCCGGCTAAGAGCATGTCTGCCATGTGTCCAACATGCAAACCGGCTAAGTACATGACTGCCAGGTGTTGAAGAAAATGACTGTCAGGCATGCTTGTCCAAATCCAGAAGCAATCTCCAGGCAGCAGGTAGCTGTCAGGAAGGCGGCCGGCTAAGAGCATGTCTGCCATGTGTCCAACATGCAAACCGGCTAAGTACATGACTGCCAGGTGTTGAAGAAAATGAAGCGTGCAAGCAACCTTTCTGCATCAGGCGTGATAATGATCGACCAATCCGCAGGAGAGAGAAGAAAGTAATCGTTGGGTACTTTCAGCTATAAAAGGAAGATCAAACGTCTTCATTTAATGCATCATCAGTTCTGAAAGTTGT
Source organism: Impatiens glandulifera (assembly GCF_907164915.1). NCBI lineage: Eukaryota > Viridiplantae > Streptophyta > Magnoliopsida > Ericales > Balsaminaceae > Impatiens > Impatiens glandulifera. The sequence goes on from NC_061864.1 coordinate 16,466,146, forward strand.
AGATTACGAATTACGAAAAGCATTAAGTTCTAGAGAGATAAAGTTCTATACTGTAAAACCGGTGTGTCTAAAACCGGAAGTTCTTCGTGTGTTGTTGTGTTGAATTGTTGTATTACATCAAAGTGTGAGTTTGGTGTAACCGGCGAGTAGCGAAGTTGGGCTCGACCGGCAGTGTTTGTTGTAACTATAAAAGTTAGTGGAGATCCTTCTCATAACCTGAGAAGAAGGGGTGACGTAGGAGAGTTTGCTCCGAACATCCATAAACAAATTCTTGTCTCGTGTTCTTTCGTTGCTTTCATTTCTTGCCTACTTAACCTAAACCTTAAACCAATCATACTCCTAAAACCGGTCACTCATATCCATAAAACCGACTCCTTCTAAAACATCATCTAAAAGTCGCATTTGTTGCTTCAACCTGAAACAGACATTTCCGCCCTTGAACCCGGTTCAAGAGTCTGTGACAGCTTGTGCAGTGCTGAGAACGGTTTTAGTCTTTAACCGGACTATCACCAAAGAGTGTTGTGTGTTGTAAGAGGCCACCCTTCCTAAAACCGGAAACACCCCGGTCCTCCAAGGGCGTCCCCGATCCTAACAAGTGGTATCAGAGCGAGGTTCTTAGCACTCAAGCAACCGAAGAAGATGGGAAGCATGACCCACATCGACAAGCCGCCAATGCTAAACAGCGAAGCGTTTAGCGGCTGTAAGGTTCAGATATATTTACATCTGATCACGTTGGATGATGAAATGAGCACCATCCTAAAGGAGGGTCCGATAAAGATTAACAAGGAGACGGAAGAATGGACGGTTGAAGATAGGAGAAGAAATAACCTAGACAACCATTGCATGAGACATATTTTCAAATCTTTGGATAACAACACTTTCGAGAAAGTCATGGAATGCGAAACGGGAAAAGAAGTGTGGGAAAAGTTGATCCAACTGTTTGAAGGTAGTGATCAAACAAAGGAGAACCAGAAAGAGCATAAGGCTCTAATGGTTGCTGAAAGAAAGGGAAAATGGGCCGATAGCGATTCGGACAACTCATCATCCATCGACAATAATGATAAAGTTGAAACCTGCTTCACGGCTAAGAAAGAATCTGAGGTATTTGATCTCTCCTTTGATGATTTTACACGAGATGATCTAATTACTGCACTAAATGACATGATCATTAAGTATAGAAAACTGTCAAAATCCCTTAATCAAACTATTTCAAAAATTAAATATGATAGTTCAAAATGTTCATCTCAAATCAAAGAGGTTGATGTTTCAATAAATGAGATCTCATTTGTGAATGAGAAGCTCAAGGAAGAAATTATAAGCTGTAATGTTTTAACTTCAAAGGATGAGATGATTTATGTAAAACCAACTTTAAGCTGGCTGAAACCTGAGAGAAGGGCAGCCAGTTTGTATGGAAAAGAAAATTTGACCGAAAGTTTAGAGATGTTTACCGAAAAACATCTTTTAAAGTTAAATCATCATCAGGTAGATATACTATATATACACACAACGGAAAATATATCAAAATAATCAAAGTATGGATTCCCAAGGGATTAATAAGCCACGGACCCAAAGAAAAATGGGGACCAGATTTTCTATTGTCTATGAATGCAGGTAAATCAAGACAGAAGCTTGGAAGAGACAGCATGGCATCCGGACAGCCCGCTGCTGACGGACACATCACATGAAGGGAACAAGAATGAAGTGGCTAACATCCTCACAAAACCACTTCTCGAGTCTAAGTTTTCTTCCCTTAGAAATATTTTAGGATTGTTAGATTACAAAATTTGAAGAAAATTTGTTAAAAAAAAAAAAAAATTATCTTTAAACCAAACCGTTTTCCCAAAAACCGGCCAAACAAATATAAGCTCTTCAAAAACCGGCCAAACAAGTGTAAGCTCTTCAAAAATCGGCCAAACAAGTGTAAGCTCTTTAAAACCGGCCAAACAAATATAAGCTCTTCAAAAACCGGCCAAACAAATGTAAGCTCTTTAAAACCGGCCAAACAAATATAAGTTCTTCAAAACCCGGCCAAACAAATATAAGCTCTTCAAAAACCGGCCAAACAAATATAAGCTCTTCAAAAACCGGCCAAACAAATGTAAGCTCTTTAAAACCGGCCAAACAAATGTAAGCTCTTCAAAAACCGGCCAAACAAATGTAAGCTCTTCAAAAACCGGCCAAACAAATGTAAGCTCTTTAAAACCGGCCAAACAAATATAAGATTTTTAAAAACCGGCCACACATTACAAGTTTTGAATATTTATTCTAAATAATCAAAAAGGGAGAAATTGATAGAAAAATTAAGTAGATTAATTTTAAACCGGCCACACATTACGATTTTTGAATATTTATTCTAAATAATCAAAAAGGGAGAAATTGATAGAAAATAACTGTTATAACTTATGAAAAGTTTAATGAATAGATAAAACTAAGTTCAAATATATATGTTAAACCGCTAAGTTATATCAAGTATATTAATTGGTTTAAATATAACAAAAAGTTGTTGTAGCGTAGTGGTTAACACCTCTGCCTGTCACACAGGTGACCAGAGATCAAATCCCACTGGCTGCAAATAATATTTAAAGTTTTGCTGTTTCAGGGAAATTGAGCAAAATCCATTCGGTTGTAAATATATATACCGTTCGGTTGTTTGACTTCGGTTTGAAGTAAAAGCAACCGGTTTGTCCAAGAAGTTCAGTCAACCGGTTGGTCAACTGAAGTTCAGTTAGGAGATCGGTCAACCGGTTCGTCCAAGAAGCTCAGTCAGCCGGTTGGTCAACCGGAGTTCAGTCAAGGAGTCCAGAACCGCCGCTCAGTCATAAATGTTCCGGTTGATTAAATGTAGCCGCTCAATAATAAATGCTCCGGTTCCGGTTATTAAGTGAGCCGCTCCAATCATAAATATGTTCCGGTTATTAAATGAGCCGCTCAGTCATAAATATGTTCCGGTTGATTAAATGCTGTCAAGCTCCGGTTATTAAATGAGTTGTCTAAATGCAGAAGCAACCTCCAAGTAGCTGTTAGGCATGTTTGTCTAAATCCAGAAGCAATCTCCAGGCAGCAGGTAGCTGTCAGGCAGGCGGCCGGCTAAGAGCATGACTGCCAAGTGTCCAACATGCAAACCAGTTAAGTGCATGACTGCCAGGTGAAGCGTGCAAGCAACCTTTCTGCATCAGGCGTGATAATGATCGACCAATCCGCAGGAGAGAGAAGAAAGTAACCGTTGGGTACTTTCAGCTCAGTCATAAATATGTTCCGGTTGATTAAATGCTGTCAAGCTCCGGTTATTAAATGAGTTGTCTAAATCCAGAAGCAACCTCCAAGTAGCTGTTAGGCATGCTTGTCTAAATCCAGAAGCAATCTCCAGGCAGCAGATAGCTGTCAGGCAGGCGGCCGGCTAAGAGCATGACTGCCAAGTGTCCAACATGCAAACCAGCTAAGTGCATGACTGCCAGGTGAAGCGTGCAAGCAACCTTTCTGCATCAGGCGTGATAATGATCGACCAATCCGCAGGAGAGAGAAGAAAGTAACCGTTGGGTACTTTCAGCTATAAAAGGAAGATCAAACGTCTTCATTTAATGCATCATCAGTTCTGAAAGTTGTAGATTACGAATTACGAAAAACATTAAGTTCTAGAGAGATAAAGTTCTATACTATAAAACCGGTGTGTCTAAAACCGGAAGTTCTTCGTGTGTTGTTGTGTTGAGTTGTTGTATTACATCAAAGTGTGAGTTTGGTGTAACCGGCGAGTAGCGAAATTGGGCTCGACCGGCAGTGTTTGTTGTAACTATAAAAGTTAGTGGAGATCCTTCTCATAACCTGAGAAGAAGGGGTGACGTAGGAGAGTTTGCTCCGAACATCCATAAACAAATTCTTGTCTCGTGTTCTTTCGTTGCTTTCATTTCTTGCCTACTTAACCTAAACCTTAAACCAATCATACTCCTAAAACCGGTCACTCATATCCATAAAACCGACTCCTTCTAAAACATCATCTAAAAGTCGCATTTGTTGCTTCAACCTGAAACAGACATTTCCGCCCTTGAACCCGGTTCAAGAGTCTGTGACAGCTTGTGCAGTGCTGAGAACGGTTTTAGTCTTTAACCGGACTATCACCAAAGAGTGTTGTGTGTTGTAAGAGGCCACCCTTCCTAAAACCGGAAACACCCCGATCCTCCAAGGGCGTCCCCGATCCTAACAGAACCCACCATATAGTATTTAAATTTTGAAATTCAACCACATTAAATAAAATTATATTTTATTATTATACATGTAAAATAACAAATTATTATTTTATCAATTAAATAATATTTCAATAATATAATATTTTTTAACTATCCTAACATTATTACTTTATAAAGAGTTTATAAAATAAACTTAGTAAAAAAAATATATTTGTTTAAATAAAAGTGAGTAAATTAGCTTCATATATTGTAAGGTAAAATATTGATGACATATATTGAATAAATATATTTTGATTTAATTTTTAAAAATTAGATTGCTATAATTGAATAAACATCAAATTTATTTGAAAAAAAAAATAAATTTGTTAAAGTTAAAGAGGCAAAATGAATATTTTAAGAGTTGGGTCTTAAATGTGTTCTCGGAAAAAATACATTTATTATGAATTCGTAAATCTAATTCTTAAAATAAAAATTAAGAATTAATTATTTATAATCTCATATATATACTTTTATAAATAATTTCGATATTTTGATATATACTGATATATTAAAATATTAAAAATTTCATAATGTTATCCTATTAATAATATCGGTATTATACTTTACAATTTTTCCGGTGTACCGAATAAATCAATATTTTCGATATTTTGTGATACAATATTTTGGATATACCAAAAATATAAATAATTTAACTCCTCTACAATTGAGAATTAAACCTAAAACTATATAAGATTATATTATTAAGAATATCTGAATATTCTATTCTCAATCAATTAACAATAATATGAACAATTTAATAATATATATATATATATACATAGGGAGTCGGTTAAGTATATCTTGATTTTTTATCCATATTCTATACTTTACTGAAAATTTCGATCTAGAAAAATCAATACATTTATCCTATCTTAATTTCAATATACCTTAATTTCGGTATGCTATCGATATTATACATTTGATACCTACAAAATATATTAATTTAACAAAAAAATAAATAATATGATTATTAAATAAACGTTACACAAAACTAAAATTTAATGAAATTTATCGTAAAATAATTAAAGAAATAGTTGTATTTTTATTTTATCATGGTGAATGATATACTGATTAATTAATCTACAATAACAAATCTTCAAATCATACTTATTTATAACCTTCTTTTATTTATTCAATTATTGTATTTAATTTATTGGACTTCAAATTACATAATTTACATCCTCTGATCATTATTCACAATTTACAAAAAAAAAAAACAGTAAATGAATTAAATTTCCGTCTGAAACGAGACAAGTGATTTCTTGACCCAAACAAGTGCATTGTATTGCCTGTCTGCACTTCCGTCCCGGGCGGCGATGTGGATGCGATATTTGATTCCGGCGTCCACTTGAGCCTCTCCATTAATAACGCCAATAAACTCTATTTTCGTCCCAGCTTTTTTGTTTTGCTCAGATATTGCGAATTTTGAATATTTAATAGCTACTAAGCTAGTAGGGTCAATCCATTTCCATTCATCCGCCGATCCTTTAGAATTGATAACATTCTCTGCAGAAATAATATTAAAAAGATAGAGAGAAAACACAATTACAAAGATAGAGATAAGTTTTTTATATGAAGTCATTGTTTTAATTGTTTTGGTTTGGGGTACGTAACTAAGGATAAGTGTGATTAATATTTATGGGAGCGCCTCTTAATTACTAAAAAATGAAATAGAATAAATTGAAGTGTTCGGTTTAGGGTTTATTATTATATATATTCTCAATCAATTAGCAATAATATGATATACATACATTTGTATAATCGGTATATGATTATATTTAAAAATATACATTTGTAACTATAGATTGATATTTATTGATCTACGAATTTAACTTAATTAAAAATATAGTTTTAGAAAAATAAATATGATTTTTTAATTAATAGAGAAAAATATGTTATGATAAATAAAAGTTATTATTAACTAGCTGTATTTTTAAATATAACAAAAATAATATAAAAAAATCACACTCATGTATTAAATCTAGAACACACAATATTTTTAATGCAGGTTGTCCTAAAATATAATATCGGTTTTTATTACCGACAAAAATATAGGGTAGGGTAGGGTAGGGATGGGATGGGATGAGATTTTCAAAATAAATTGTATATCGGTATGTACCGAAATACCGCAATAATATTTATAAATTAACAAATATATAATATTTATAATAAATAAACAATTACTAATAAAATTATAAATAATTAAGGTTTAATTTTTATTTCAAGAATTAAATTAATTATATCCCTAAAACTTTTCACAAGATCAACTATTATTAACAAATTAAACAATCTTAGTAAATTTATTTACTTCTAAGAATATATATGAAGTTAAACTCTTAATGTATATATTTTGTCTCTTTAACCTTAATTTATGTTTATTTTCGTCCCAAATTGATGTTAATTAATTATATAAATTTAATTTTTGAAAATTAAAATAAAACATAATTATGTTGTAATATTATTCGTTATGAACGGTATAATACTGATACTGTATCGAGATTTTTATACCGAAATAACATTATATTATCGATATGATTTTTATTATATAAAAATTTTCATTACGATATATGATTATCAATATAAAATATCCTTGTATATTATAATTTGTATCTAACCATCCCTAATTGGTAAGGCATCGAATATCAAATTTATACTCCTTGGATAAAAAATATATATAACTCACAACTTTATTCTATATTTGTGTAAACAACTTTACATTTTAAATGTAGTTTTTCTTCCTAGTTATAGATTATGAAGAATCTTAAAATGGTTAAATGTATAAATGTTTAACCAAAAAAATTGATAATTAAAAAAATAGTTGCATGGTTGTGTATTTGTTTTTATCATGATGAATGGTATATTCATTAACCTATAATAACAAATCTTTAATTCACACTTTATTAACATTTATATTTTATTTATTGAATTATTGTATTTAATTTCCAGAATTTCAAATTATAGTCACTCATTGTTGAAAAGAAAAAAAAAAACACTAAATCTCTTAAATTTCCGTCTTAAAGGAGATAAGTGATTTTGATTTGGGACATAACTGAACCAAAACAACTGCATTATACTGTCTATCTTCACTTCCGTCCCAAGCTACGATGTGGAGGCGGTATTTGATATCGTTCTCCACCACATGATACTCAACGTTAATAACACTACGAAACTCTATTTTCGTCCCAACTTGTTTGTTGTGTTCGGATATCGCAAATTTGGCCAATTTAGTAGCTTTTGAGCTATTTTGGTTGAAATACTTCCATTCACTCACCGATGCTTTATGATTAAAATCATTTTCTGCCGAGATAATATTAGAAATAAAGAGAGAAAACACAATTACATATATAAGTTTATGATAGAAAGTCATTGTTTTAATTACTTTGGCTTGGTTTGTGGTATATAGAGATAAGTGTGATAGTATTTATACTGGATTATTTCTAATGACAGTTATATTAGTCAATGTAAATAACTTGTATTAATGAAAAATATTAATTAAAGAAAACGTAAAAGAATAAATGTTTTATACATAAATATAGAATTCCATAAGATTTTCAATGTATTTCTTATATAAAAAATTGGTATACATTACAGATTTTACAATATTAGTTATTACCAAAAATATTACGGTAAAAATGTGATAGCATTTTTAATTTTACTTTTAACCGTTTTAAGTTTATGGGCGGGTCAACCCAAAATCCGACACAAGTATCCATATGAATTAGGTCCCATATCTCTATAAATATGACGAAATTATTCCATTATTGCCCACTAATAATAGTGAAATATATAGCGCAGAGTCAAAAGAGAATTATAACCGATTAAAAACTATTGATGAAATACCGCGTTTATCAAATTTAGTGTTGAATTTAAAATATAAAGTGTTATTATCTTAGTTGGTTAAAGAATTGTACTTGTTTTTGTTAGGTTGCAAGTTTGAACCATACCTATAGTATTTTTAATTTTATTTAAAAACTATTGATGAACCACCGCGTTTATCAAATTTAGTGTTGAATTTAAAATATAAAGTGTTATTAGCCTAATTTGGTTAAAATGTTGTACTTGTTTTTGTTAGTTTGCAAGTTCGAACCATACCTATAGCATTTTTAATTTTATTTTTAACCGTTTTAAATTTATGGGCGGGTCAACCCACAATCCGACCCAAGTATCCATTGACACCCAAATTAATCACAGCTCTCGACTTCTTTCCCATACTACGAGTGAAAGAGAAAATGTAAAGACTACCATTAAAGTAGTCAATGCGAGACTTATTATATCCATATGAATTATGTCTCATATCTCTATAAATATGAGGAAAATTTTCCATTATTACTCACTAATAATAGTAAAATATATAGTGCAGAGTTAAAAGAGAATTATGACTGATTAAAAACTATTGATGAACCATCGCGTTTATCAAATTTAGTGTTGAATTTAAAATATAAAGTTTTATTAGCCTAGTTGGTTAAAAAGTTGTACTTGTTTTGTTAGGTTGCAAGTTCGAACCATACCTATAGCTAGGGCTGCAAATAAGTCAAGTCGCTCGTAAGTTGCTCGGTCAAAGCTCAAATTGAGCTTGACTTTGACTTTGATCGAGTTCGAGTCGAACTCGAGCTCATATAAAGTTTGCTCGATGGCTTGTCGAGCTTTTTCGAGCCTCATAATATATAAATATTTTATATTTGTTTAATATTAAAATTTTACACAATATTTTTTTTCTTTCCCTCTTTTCAAAACCCAATATGAAGACCCATAATCCCTAAAGTAAAACCCTAATCCCTAATATATCTTTCATTCATCATATTCTGCATCACTCTTCATTTCTTCTTCTTCAGTTACTTTCATCTTCTTCTTCAGTTATTCTTCTTCTTCAATAACTCTTATCTCTTCTTCTTTAATTTTTCATCCTCTTCTTCTTTAGTTTTTCTTCTTTTTCTTCAATAACTCTTATCTCTTTTTATTTAGTTTTTATATACTTTTTATTTAGTTTTCAAATTTTCTTTTACTTTTCATCTCTTTTTTTTCTTCTTCTTTCTTCAATCTTCACGTCTCATTAATTTACAAAATCCTATTGGTAATTAAATTTGTTTTAACTTCTTTTATAATTTTTGTTTTTGCTTTTAGATAATTTTGATTTATTTTTGTTTTAAGTAAATCAAGCGACAAAGAAAAGAAGGAAACAACTATTTTATTGGTTAACATCGGTAAGTTAGTCTTCTTCATTCTTTTCTTTATGATTTCTTCATATATTAGGAGAAATTTATGTTTATATAGATAGAGTTGAATAAATATAAAAAACACTGATTTTTAATTGAAAAATATGATTGATTGAGGATAAAAAAAAAGTCAGACAAACAATATTAGAGATTTATGATAAAAAAATGTTAATATATTATATATATATATATATATATAATAAAAATATATTATAAGTAGTAATAAAAGAGATAAATAAAGATTAATATATTATATATAATAAAAATAAATAATATGGATATATATAATAACTAATATGTTATATATAATATTAAAAAGATAAAAAATATATATATTATATATAATAAAAGTAAATACTAAGAATTAAGAATGTAGTAAGGAGTATATTGTATATAATATTGAAAAAGATAAAAAAAAATGTTAATATATAATATATATAATATTAAAAAATATTAAAATATTAATATATTATATATAATTCAATTTTTGTTCAAGCTTTCAAGTCGAGCTCGATCTCAAATTTATAAGCTCGTTCGAGCTCGATTTTGAGTCGAACTAATAAATACTTAATCGAGTCGAGCTTGAACTCCAACAAGCTCAAGCTCGACTCGGCTCATTTGCATTCCTACCTATAATATTTTTAATTTTATTTTTAACCGTTTTAAATTTATGGGCGGGTCAACCCACAATCCGACCCAAGTATCCATTTACTCTCATATATATATATATCCAAATTAATCACAACTCTCGACCCGGCAATTCGGACACTTTAAAAATTAAGCATTATATATATATATATATATTATATAAAGGAGATTAACAATCTTATATATTATATTTTCTAATTTTTAAAAGAAATTAGTAAGGGAATGAGTTTTTAGTTATTTTTTAATTTAATTTATTTAAAAAATTAATTGTATTATATTATTATAATTTTATCCATTAAATCTATTAATTCATCCATTTAAATATTAATTTATTTTTATTATATTTAAATTTTAAATTAAAAAATATATGCTAGTAATTAAACCAAATAAAATACAAATAACATACACTTTTATATTATTAAACAAAATTTCAAAAAACTAAACAAGTTTTTAATGTAATTTTTATTTAATAATTAATTTTTTTAATCTTATTTTAATTAAAATTTAAAATTATTTATTATTAAAAACTTATAAAATATATTCATATAATTTATGTTAAAATAAATTGTTTTTTTAATTAAATAATTTATTAATATTTTAACTAAAGTTAATAAATAATATATATTTAAATATATATATAACTTTATATATATAATTATATTATTACAAATATAAAAAGCATAAAAATAAATAAGTTGAAGTATAAGTTTAGGGCGTAATAAGAAAATAAGATTATGGTTTATTATAAGGAGTAATAAAAATATATTTAAAAATTAGACCAAACCCGATCTGCTCATGGTTTTCTCATTTAATTATTCGGTCTTTTTCTCATTGTTTTGGTGGAAATGCTTTACATTATTTTGAATTATTTTAAAAGTTGTAAAATAAAATTGGTTGTATAAAAATAAAAATAAAATAAAATAATAAAAAAACTCCTTACGGATTTTAAGTTTCAATTGGTCTTGGACAACATTTCTAGCCCAACCCCAAACAAAGAAAATTGTCGGTTGCCACGTGTATAAGTTAGGTGGAGAAAATAAAGAACAATCAAAACTGATATTTATTTTTCATTTTTGCAAAATTCATAATCTCAATTATTATTAATTATAGATATTGATATAAAATTGTGAGGAAATCATTAATCCATAATTATTTTTATTTTATTTCAAATATTGAGTTAACGTACACTCATTCAACTACAAGTTCTATGATCTATAATTAATAAAATAATATCAAATTGTTATATCTATATCTTCACAAAGGAAATGAGTGTTTTAGTCGATTGTGGCGCCGGTTTGTCCCAAACAATAGCCTGATAATTTCCGCTAGCACTACCGTCCTTGGCAGAGATGATGAGACGATAATCGATACCGGCCACCACTTTAGTATCTCCTTTTACAACAGTAACAAACTCAAGATTCGTCCCTGCCACCTTGTTGTGTTGTGATATCGCGAATTTTCCATTATCCACGACTATTGGATCATTAGGATTGCTGATCGGCTTCCATGCACCCGTCAATAGTGACGCTTTTCCAGTGAGAATATCTTCACCGGATACATTGTTGAGAATAAATAGAGAGCTTACAAATAAAAGAGAAAGGGCAGAGAAAAAATTGAGGTGTGAAGCCATTGTATTGTATTATTTGATTGTTGTGTGAAAATAGAAGAGTCCTTATGGAGTATTTATAGCAGGGAAATGAGAAATTAGTACTTATCTTTAATATATAATAATTAATTTTAAATATTATCTTTATCAAATCATTGTTGAAAAAAAAGGAAAAAAATATAACTTTTATACTTTTTATATATAGTAGATTATAAGATTCAATTTATAATATTATTTGAAACAATTAGTATATATATCATAATCTCATTCAAATACTCAAATAAAATATTAGATTACATTAATAAATAATATCATTATGACCAATTTCCTAAAATAACTCACTTCCCATATCAAATTTAAATTGTATTTAAATAAAGTTGAATTATGCAAATCAATTAGGATTACATTAAGAAATGTCTAAATATTTCATTTCCCATCAATTAGCAATGATATGAACAATTTATTAGCATATATACATATATGATTATGCTTAAAAATATATATTACTTATAAATTGAATATTAAATTATGTCAATATATGATTATGATTGTGTGAGTTAGTCTAGTTTTCAAAGAGAATCAATGTTGATTATAAACAAAATAAAAATAAATTTTGATTTAGTTTTAAAATATAAAGTTGTTTGAATAAAATTGGTAGATTATCGAAATAATTGTGTAATGTATATTGAAATATTTTAGTAATCCTTGCATTTAATTCAAAATAGTAAAAAATAACTGTATCATTTTGTTTTTAACTATGAATGGTATATTAATTAATTACATAATCTATGTACAGACTAGGATTTTCTACAAACATTTTATAATTATTAAATTATTTTTTCAATAAATATTATTTTAAAAAAAAAAACAATAAAGATAGTTAGATACCAATGCAAACCTTTGTAATTGATGTTTAAAAAACTATCCAAATAGTCTAGCTAATAAGTTTTAAGTATTTGATGATTTACATATTATTTTATTTAGGAAGATTATACTTATAATCACGGTCACTTTATTTTAAATTAATTTTTATTGGGAATCGAATAATGATATTTGATTTATTTGACCAGACTCTTGCTATTAAACATAAGATTTGTTTTTTCAAAGTATTTTGGTTTAAAATACTTAAAAATTTATCATCTATATAATAAAAGAAATTACATTTATATATAACACTAACAAAGTCATAAAATTGAAATCAAAATCAATCAATGAGTTATTTTTATTTGTTCTAAAAGATAATAGTAATAGGAAACTAAAAGACAATTCTTATACGTCAAGATATAAATCAAACTTTCTACGATAATAATGCATTTTTCTTGTCTCTAATAGTTCAAAATATCATAATGAATTAAATTGGTTCGAAATTCATTACTAAGTTCTTAAAATGTATCACAAAAAAGTGTAGTTTTCCATCTAATTGAATCTCGTACCAAATCAAAGTCATTCTCATTAAGGCAAACAAGAAGACAATGTAGGAGGCGGTCTCTCAATCTCCTTCCCATCGACCTCCTCCCAAAACAGATAGTGGAGTGGAAATTTTCATGAGCTTGATTGAACGTATCTATAATCGTGGTATTGGTATTATGATAAACAACAACAATAAATATTCGTGGAAAATTCATTGCAAAATTGTTACCGTTATCGAGAATCCTTCAAAAACTCATATATATAAAACTTTAGAAATTTAAATTATCTCTAAAATATATCCAATAAATACCGTAAGAACAATAAATAGGTTTGGTGAACCAATGAACACCAACCTTTTTCCTAATCACCGATTGTCCAAAATCTACCCTTCTTGTAGAGTCTTCACTATTTGGACAAAAACATATACATCCCTTGTTATAAATATTAGAATTTGAAAAGCCCTACAATTTTGTTCTTAATCGCGCTCCCACCTAGACAACCACATCTAAATAGAGGATAACATGTATGTATAAAATTGACACTCTTTTGATCTCTCAAATTTATCATGTTAATATTCAGTGTCACACAAGCCAAATAAAGTTAGATCTCAGGTTAATTTTTAAATTTCATTTTAATATTAATTTAGAAGAAATAATCTTTTAATTAATTATATATATTAAGAAATTTAGAAACATTTTCGTTGAAATCAAGCTCAAGCACTAATTCCAAAAAGGCCCAAAAATTGTTTACTTAAAACTCGTTTCATATGTATTTCTTTTGAAATTTTTTTTATCCAAAATTCATATATCTCACAATATATTTTTTAAATATCAAATCATTCAATTAATTAACTAAAATATATTTACATTATTTTTATAAATTTTTAATACAAAATAACATTATAATAATTCAACTAACTTATTTTTTAATTAAATAATTTTTTTAATAATAAAAACTCACTAAAAACCTTCAAATAACCAACATCAAACAAGGTCCTAGCAAAGATTAAATATAGAATATATATATATATATATATATATATATATATATATATATATATATATATATATATATATATATATATATATATATATATATATATATATATATATATATATGAATGAGATTATAGAGACAAATTATAATTGTGTGATTATTTTATATTTTTAAAATATTGTAGAATTGAAAGAAAAAAACATTTAAAAAAACATAAATTTGTTAGATATATTAGTTTTATCATCTTTATTAACATTTAAAGGTATTTTAGTATATTAGCACTTAAAGATATTTCAGTCTATTGTAATTACTAACTATAGAAACTCTTTCATTACGTTCAGTTTATTTAATGTTTGCTAATAAAAAACCTTAGTCTTTCTCTCTTTATTTTATCATGGTATCAGACCCTACATTTATGGATTCTCTTTGTTCAACCTAAATCATTTAATCTATATCTTTCGATTTAAATTTGGTGTTTGAGTCTGCAATCGTCAATGATATTTTTCGTTTTCGCTTCCTTTTGCTATAGCTGATTTAGTTTGGAAATTTGTATTTGTGTCGCGTCGTGTCGCATCGTATCGCGTCGTGCAATATTTGTTGTTGCTGATTTTGGGTTGGTTAAACCAGGTCCTTACATAGTTTTGCCAATATTTGTGTTGTTATATTTGGGTTGTCATTGGAGATTTGTACTCGTCTGATATTGGTAATACAACTACTGTTCCAACCATGGATCCATATATGTTTGAGAAGTTTAAGTAGTTCATCGCCTCACAGCCACATGCCATGTCCGCATCCTTTAATAAATGTTTGTCATCATCTGATAATTCAGGTAAATCGTCTCCCTTATGAATATTAGATTCAGGCGCATTTAATCATATGTCTCTTAATATTAACTCATTTGTGTCAGTCAATTCTATTCCACCATCTTCCGTCATGACTGTCGATGGTACTCCAATGCTACATCTTGTTTTTCTCTCTCAAATGTCTACCATATTCCTCGTCTTTCTTTAATCATGTATCTGTTAGTCAATTGTGTGATTCTGGTCTTACAGTTTTGTTTACTTCTTCCAATTGTTGTGTTAAGGACCCACAGTCACAAAAGGTGATTGGACAGGCCGTAGGAAAGGAGGACTTTATGTTTTAGATGAACTCAAAGTATCATATGGTGTTGCCTCCAGCATTGACTTGTTATCATTTCGTTTGAATAGTTCATCCTCGGAATTTTACCATTGGAATTCTCGGTTGGGTCATGTTTCTGGATCTCGTTTAAAGTTTTTAGTGTCTACTAGAGCTTTAGGTAGTTTAGAAAATATGACATTTTTTATTGTAGTGGTTGCAAATTGGCTAAATTTTCAGCATTGCCTTTTTATAAAAGTGTTTCTTTTTCCACTGCTCCATTTGATCTCGTGCATTCTAATGTGTGGGGACCTTCTCCTATTTCTTCTAAAGGTGGTTCTCGATATTATGTTTTATTTGTTGATGACTTCACTTATTATACTTGGGTTTATCTAATGAAACTTAAGTCTGAATTTCTTACTATAGTCACCAATTTTCGAGCTCTTGTGAGAACCCAACATTCTTCAGTCATTAAATATTTTAGGTGTGATTTGGGAGGTGAATACACTTCTAATGATTTCTCTCAGTTACTTGCCTCTAATGGTACAATTCACCAAACCTCATGTATTGACACTCCTCAACAAAATGGTGTGACTGAAAGAAAACATCGTCATCTTGTTGAAACAGCTCGTTTTTTATGCTATCAGCCGAGGTTCCTAGTGTGTTTTGGGGGGAAGTAGTTCTTACCGCTACTCATGTAATCAATAGAATCCCAATATCTCATAATTCAGGTTTGTCCCCTTTTGAAAAATTATATGGTCATTCACCTGATTATTCCTCGTTGCGTGTTTTTGGTTATATTTGTTTTGTCATTCGACCACATGTTGAACATAATAAGTTGTCTCCCTGGTCTGCCTTATGTGTCTTTCTGGGTTATGGTGTTGGTCAAAAGGGGTATCGTTGTTTTGATCCAGTTAGTCAAAAATTATATGTTTCGCATCATGTTGTGTTTTTAGAGCACATTTCATTTTTCTTTGTTCCTGCTAGTTCAAATCATATGACCCAAGCAGATCTAGTTCGTATTGATCCCTTTGACACTGAGCCCGATGAATATATATCTGATACTTTAGTTCACGATACATCCACCTCCCATGTCCCTACTCTTACGACCACCCAAATTCCGGATGAGATTGCAGATCCTCTTCCTAGTCTATCTGATACTTTGGTTCACGATACATCCACCTCTCATGTCTCTACTCCTACGACCACCCAATTGTCGGATGAGATTGAGGATCCTCCTCCCTGTCACTCCACTCGCATTCGTAAGTCTACTAAACTTCCCAATTTTAAGTGCTCCTCATATTCTACTTCATTTGTTTCCTTTGTCACTTATGTTCATCGTTTTTCTGAGCCTTCATCATATAAGGAGGCAGTTCGCGATCCCCTTTGGCAGACTGCTATGGTTGACGAACTTACTACTTTACATCAGACTCATACATGAGATTTGGTTTCACTACCGTCTGGAAAACATGTCAATGGAGCTTGTTGGGTCTATAAGATTAAAACAAAAACCAGATGGTTCCATTGAGCGATACAAGGCTCGACTTGTTGCTAAAGGCTATTCTCAAAAATATGGCATGGATTATGAGGAAACATTTGCTCCTGTTGCAAAAATGACAATTGTTCGCACTTTGATTGTTGTTGCTTCGGTTTGCCAATGGAAAATCGATCAAAAGGATGTGAAGAATGATTTTTTGAATGGTGACCTTCATGAAGAGGTTTATATGATGCCTCCCCCGGGTGTTCCTCATCAACTTGGTGAAGTTTGCAAGCTTCACAAAGCTTTTTATGGTCTCAAACAAGCACCACATGCCTGGTTTGAAAAATTCTCTATGGTGAGCACTTCGCTTGGCTTTCTTCCTAGTCACCATGATTCGGCTTTATTTGTCAAGTGTACAATAGTAGGACACATTCTTCGATCCTTGTATGTTGATGATATGATTATTACATGTGATGATTATGATGGTATTGAATCATTGAAGTCTGAGTTAGCACACTCATTCACTATGAAAGATTTGGGCATGCTACGTTATTTTTTGGGAATTGAGGTAGTTTATTCTCCAAAAGGTTATCTCTTATATCAATCTAAGTACATTGCTGATTTGTTTGAGCGTGCTCGACTAACTAACAACTGAATTGTTGATACACTCCTTGAGACCAATGCTAGATACTCTTCGTCTGATGGCACTCCTTTGGAGGATTATGGTCTTTATCATACCATTGTTGACAACTTGGTTTATCTTACTGTAACTCGCCCAGACATTGCGCATGCAGTTCATGTGGTTAGTTAGTTTGTCACTACCCTACTACAGTTCATTGGGCTATTGTTCTTCGTATTCTCAGGTATCTTCAGGGCACTCAATTTCATAGTCTCATGTTTCCTTCCACGTCTTCATTAGAGTTGCGTGCCTACTCTGATGCGGATTGGGATGGTGATCCTACGGACCGCAAATCGACCACTGGATATTGTATTTTCCTCGGTGATTCGCTTATTTCATGGAAAAGCTTGAAACAAGATGTCATTTCTCGGGCTTCTACAGAAGCTGAGAAATTGTTTGGTTACGCAAATTACTTACTGATATGGGTATTTCTCTTTCTCACCCTACTCCGCTACATTGCGATAATCAAAGTGATATCCAGATTGCACGGAATTCTGTCTTTCATGAGCGAACCAAACATATCGAGATTGATTGTCATGTCACTCGTCATCATCTATATGTTGGAATTATTTCCAATATTTGGGTACATATATAATTTAATAATTGTATATTAGTTGTTATCATAATAAATATTAAAGCCCAAATAAAGTGATCTATTAAAGTATAAAGGTTATGGGCTTATTTAGACATCTATAATAAATATGGGGACATATTTGTGTAGAAGCAGAAATACCATTCATTATTTCGTTGATGGGCCGAATAATAAATGGGTATATTAGGGCTAGGTCCCCAACCCATATAAATAGCCTACCTATTTGTTTCTCTCATCGAACAATAAGGTTTATGTTCATCTCTCAAGAACACTCAAGAAGAAGGCTATCGACATAGGGTTGGAAGACTTAAACCCCACCCACATCTGACATTCCGATCCAAGTCCAGATCCGGAACAAGAAGATCCAAATTCAGATTCAGGTCCAGATTCAAGATCAAGAGAAGATCAAGAAGAAGAGAATAACGAAGAACGGCTTAATGAACCGTTCTGCATTCAAGATCCAGGTACGTTTCCGCAATTACAGTTTATCTCGATTTATCGACATAGAGTATACAGATTATAGACTTAAGGATTAAAGATTTAGACTAAAGAAACTAACAAGTGGTATCAGAGCCTCTCTATGTCGATTTATTGAGATTTAATAAGGATAAAGATAGATTGTTGAATTTGGTTAACAAGATTATGAATAACAATTAAATTTTATGTATATTCACATTGAATAAACAGATTCAGAATAAGGAAATTGAATAAATTGAATTGAATGTTCATTTTAAGGATAAGGAAGTTGAACAGGTTTAATTTATTTTATTTTGTTTCTCACTTTCTCTTAGGGTCAAATAAGACTAAATATTATGTATAAAACAAAATGTGAGATAATTAAGAATAAGTTAATTCTATTATATATATATATATATATATATATGATTTGAGGTTATATAATTTTTATTAATTAAAGAATATGAATAGACATTTATAAATGTTTTTGATCTAATATGTCTTTATAGTAAAGAATTAAAGACTCTAGACATCTAAACGATTATTCAGAAATCATAAAGAATAAACGATTTTAGAATCATAAAGAATAAAGAAGTCAGAAATCATAAAGAATAAACGGTTTTAGAATCATAAAGAATAAAGAAGATGGAAAAGTGTTATTTCAAGAATTGGATTTAATTATTAATTTGAAAATAATAATTCAAATTAATAACCTGAATTTAAGTCAAGAGAGAGATATACAGTAAAGAAGTTGAATTTTTTTTTAAAGAATTGGTCAAATTAATATCTATTTATTATTAATTAGATAATTAAAGAGATATTAATAAATATATTATATATATTTCGGTTATATATATATATATATATATATATATATATATATTTTGAATTAATTAAGGAAATTTGAATTTTAGAATAATAATTTATTATCGATTCTAATTATAAGTAAGGAATTAAGAAATTCAGTTTTGGAATAATAATTAATTATTATAATTAATTTAAGGAATTAAAATAATAATAATAATATATGTAAGGAATTAAGGAATTAAGGAATTCAGGAATAATAATTAATTATTATAATTAATTTAAGGAATTAAAATAATATTTTAATTAGTTAAAGATTGAAGTAACATTTATATACAATTAAGAATAAATAAAATATAGAATGAAATTCTGGAATTTTAATATATACCTATAATATATAGGATAATATATAATGTAGGTTATGATTTGAGAATTAAGTAAAGAAAAATAGTTATCATGTTTATAATCTTTTATAAATATTGATTACATTAAGTTTGTAATATATTTAATGAATTAGTATAAAAACTGATGTATCATCCATTTAATTTATGACTTAATTAATGTATGGACTTAAACTGATGTATCAAGAATTAAGTTATTTATGCAGAATTAAGAAATCAATTAACCTAATAATTGATAATTTTAGAATTTTGGGTAATCTGTATAATTGATTATTTAATTATTTATTATGATTATTATATTTGGATGAATAATCAATCATGTTATATTACACATTCGAATATATATACATATTTCAGTCTTTATGTATATATTGTGTTGATTGATATTAAGAAATAATTGAGTGATTAGTAAAATCACAATTATTTGTTTTGTGTAACACCTATGGAATTTATGCAATTTTGATACATAAAACAACATTCGGATTTTCGGTGTTAATAACACATTCAAAATTTGGTACAATTTTAGACCCACTTAAATTTGTAATTATGCGGTTGTTAATCGGCCCAAAGGAAGATTAATAATTGGTCGGATTGCAAATTTAAATAATGTACAAATTATTAATTTATAGAACATATTTGTTTTATAAGATTAAGACGGTTGTGTTTTTAACTATGCGATTATTAATCGGACAAAAGGAAGTTTAATAATTGGTCGAGTTACACACTTAAAGTATGTACATAAGTTATTAATTTATTAAATCAATTAATTGAAGCAACATCCTACCAAAGTAGGCTCTCTTGTGAAGGTTAATATGTTTTATAAATTAAGAAGGTAGTGTGTATGTATTTCATGCGGTTATTTAATCGGCCCAAAGGAAGATAAATAATTGGTCAGAATAACATTATGCACATGTGGTAATAAATATGTAACAATTATTCGGTGGGCCATGTGAATAATTGGAATATCCAAAGATAACCAATTGTTTGATAGGACTTATTGTTAATATTTGATTACTACAAAAGAGTACCGTTTGCAAG
The DNA here is from genome assembly GCF_907164915.1 of Impatiens glandulifera. Classification (NCBI taxonomy): domain Eukaryota; kingdom Viridiplantae; phylum Streptophyta; class Magnoliopsida; order Ericales; family Balsaminaceae; genus Impatiens; species Impatiens glandulifera. Next base: position 16,486,805 of record NC_061864.1, read on the forward strand.
TTAATATTTAATGTCCAAAGACTAAATATTAATGTTGCGTTTGGTATCTTATGATGAGACGTACCATTATTTTGAATTTATGTGATTATTAAAATTTTGTGAGTATGGTTGTTCATTTGTTTTGTTATCTAATCAAGTTAACACTTCTGCTTATACGGATTATTTTTCTTGTCAACATCTTAAGTTCATTTTATATGATATAATTTTTAAGACATATTTAGAATTTGTTGTATTTTTAAGAATTATATCTAAAAGGGTTAAAATTGCTAAGGGTATTATTAGAATAAAGATTTCATAAATAATATATGTTTTATTTTGTTTCAAAAGTAATGCATTAAAGTCAGAGTTACAATAATGTATTCTCATGCATCTAATTTGAATTTTCTTATTTACACTTAAGTTAATTGATGTGAATTGTAGTTGTCTAAAGGGAGACATAGTCTCTATATGAACTCACATCAATTGTGTGTAAGAAAAATAAAATATTGAAACAAAAATAACATAAATAGTGTTCACTTAGAAAATACCTTAATACATAATAAAGAAATGAAGTTGTAAGAATTGCAGATATTGCACCTAAAAGAAAATTACTAAAGAAAGTGGTGCATAAAAGAATACATATTATAGTTTGTTTTGTTTGTTCTAAGAGTAATTTAACTTCAGTACTCATACACATTTAATGGTAACTTCAGTATTACTAAAGTAAATGTGTTGATGTACGGTTGAGTTAATTGTCAAAAGTCAATTGATGGTGAAAGAAACATCGGCGTGGGCATTGACAATTCATATTAAAGATGAAGAAATAAAGAATTACTTTAGATACTTTTTTTATTTGGAAACAAACATTTATGGAATATCTTCATGTAATTGATTCATTTGGAAGGAAGAGTTAAGAATTACAACTTATATATGGAATAAATATTCAACTAAAACAACTAGTAAATTCTTTTGGGGTTGTCCAGTTAAGGTCAGGCCTTATAGGTCTAAAGAAAATAAACTAGACTAAAGAATTTCTAGATGTTAATTATTGAATATTTTGAAAGATCTAGAGATAAATTTAGTCTCATAAGTACTTCAAGATTAGCCTTGAAAATAAATATATATACATAATACTCCTTAAACAAGAGTTTAATGTATGCTCTAGATTATATGAATCAAGAAATTAAGAATATTTATGATGTTGGACAAATACTTGAAGGATCCTGGTTTGGATCATTAAGAAAGCAACCAAACAACTAATGTGATATTTTAAGAACAAAACATTGCATACTCATATAGTGAAATCGAATCGGATAGAGATCATTTGGTATATTGATTCGAATTTTGTTGGATACTAAAACAGTCGAAAATTCGTGCCACATCATTTTAGTTTAAAGAATTAATTTTCGGAAGAGTGTTAAGTAGACACTCGAATTATTTCAAGTTGATGGCATAATTTATTAGGTGTTTTGTGGTATCCAATTAAAGAATCTGACTGCAAAATTTTGCCACGAGGTTGCAAATTATGGATGATATAGAAAGACCACTAAAGTTATTACGTGACAATAATTTGCAGTTCTTTTACCTTAATAGTAATATGAGTTTGACTAAGTCGAACTATTTGGAAAATAAAGAATTCAGAATGTTTATTTATCTATTGAGCATATTTGGACAAACTCTAAAATTACGGATCCGTTCTCTAAATATTTGCTATCCGAGGTCTTTCATGAACATATTGTTCATATGGATATTACATATTTAGATGATATACAGTTTTAGTGGGAGTTTGTATTGTGATGCTTGTATAGATACAATTTGGAATTTATGTGCACATTAAAGAATTAGTTTCTAAAGAAATTAAAGATTTAGTTTTTAAAGAAAATCAAGATTTTAAAGTTATTCAGATTGATCTCTATAAGGAATAAAGGAGGACCAATTGGTATCAGACATGTTAAAGATCACACTACATGTTAATCCACACTACACACCCATGTTTAATCTATGTCATTTGATTGTATTGACATATGTGACTATTGAGGGTTTAGTTACGAATTAATGTAACAAAAACCGCTTTAATCCTATGTTGTTATAATTGATGGACGAGATTGATATAGATGTATTTGTAATGATAACAATATTTTGAGCTCTTAAGGTTATAATATACAATTGAAAGAAATATTATATGACCCAAGTGGGAGATTGTTGGAATTATTTCCAATATTTGGGTACATATATAATTTAATAATTGTATATTAGTTGTTATCATAATAAAGATTAAAGCCCAAATAAAGTGATCTATTAAAGTATAAAGGTTATGGGCTTATTTAGACATCTATAATAAATATGGGGACATATTTGTGTAGAAGCAGAAATACCATTCATTATTTCGTTGATGGGCCGAATAATAAATGGGTATATTAGGGCTAGGTCCCCAACCCATATAAATAGCCTACCTATTTGTTTCTCTCATCGAACAATAAGGTTTATGTTCATCTCTCAAGAACACTCAAGAAGAAGGCTATCGACATAGGGTTGGAAGACTTAAACCCCACCCACATCTGACATTCCGATCCAAGTCCAGATCCGGAACAAGAAGATCCAAATTCAGATTCAGGTCCAGATTCAAGATCAAGAGAAGATCAAGAAGAAGAGAATAACGAAGAACGGCTTAATGAACCGTTCTGCATTCAAGATCCAGGTACGTTTCCGCAATTACAGTTTATCTCGATTTATCGACATAGAGTATACAGATTATAGACTTAAGGATTAAAGATTTAGACTAAAGAAACTAACACTATAGACTCACACCATCACTTTGTCATTCGTTTCTTCCTCCTTGCAGATTGCTGATATATTTACAAAAGCGCATTCAACTTTGCGCTTTCGTTTTTTGACTGACAATCTCTCAATGCATATTGTTGTTGTATCGTGAGTTTGAGAGGGGATGTTAGATATATTAGTTTTATTATCTTTATTAGCACTTAAAGATATTTTAGTATATTAACACTTAAGGGTATTTCAGTCTATTGTAATCACTAACTATATAAACTCTTTTATTACATTCAATTTATTTAATGTTTGCTAATAAGAAACTCTAACATTTCTCTCTTTATTTTATCAAACTTGATTATTGAAAGAAAAACCTAACATATACAGTTTGGTCCAAAAAAAATAAGCTACAATAGGGCATATCCTTATGCCTAATTATATATATAAGATGTGCTACGAGTTTGAGATTGTCGGAATCATGACCTTTTTATAAAATTCAAACACTCTAGGTGTGTAATGTTTGAGTCAATCGTTACTCCGTTAAAATGTCTAGATTGGGCTGCGAACAAAAAAAAAAAAAACTTTGAGTTCTAAGGAGAAGGCATTTATTTTAGTCTTGTTTCATATATTTATATATATATTATATTATATAGTTTGGTGACTGGTTAATTATAATTGGGAAGCAGAGAAGTGAAGTGGAGAAGGTGGAGAGAGAAAATCACGCGTATGGTATTTACTGGTCGAATACAAAAATACAAATACAAATCTATTTTACGAGAAGGAGTAGTATTTTATTGGATTGGCTCTGACGAAAAAGGTTGCTTCTTTTACTATTTTCTTTTTTAGGTTTCAATTTCTTGCTTTGTAAAAATGGCGACCTCACTAGAGAAGGAGACTCTCAGCACTGCTGCTGCTGAAGATGAAGTTGTTTCCTTGGAACTCCCTGCTCCTTCTGGATGGAAGAAGAAGGTTCTTTTCTTTCTCTTTTCAATTCACTTGTTTTCTCATCACTTCTAGGTTTGTTTCTTCAATTTCATCTCTGTTTTAGCAATTATGTGTCGAATTTGTTGAATTCCCAACTTCCCATACCTAATTAGGAACGTTTTGCTTCTAGGGTTCGTTTTTCTTTTTACTTTTCTTCTTCTCCCAGCTTCTCTGAACAATTTCGCCCTTTTTAAGTTGTTGACTCTTTTACTCTTTCTGAAGATCTATCTGAATAACGGATAGAGTAACATATGCGGACATTTATAAAGATTTATGCTTTTACGGGTTGGTTGGTTGGTTTCGTAGAGGGCTCTGCTTCAAAGAGTTTCCTTGAAATTAGGGTTTTGTTTCTTCAAGTTCATCCTTACTCCCTTAACAATTGACCTAGTATTCGTCTCTGTTTTAGCAATTATGTGTCGAATTTGCTGAATTCCCCACTTTCCCATACCTAATTGATTCTCGACCCTGAAATTAGGAACGTTCTGTTTCTAGGGTTCGGGATTTTTATTTTTCTTCGCCCTTTTGAAGTTGACTCTTTTACTCTTTCTGAAGATCTATATGAATAATGGAAAAATTAACATATACTGGCATTTATAAAGATTTATGCTTTTACGGGTTGGTTGGTTTCCTCTAGAGGGTTCTACTTCAAAGGGGTTCCTTGAAATTAGGGTTTCCAAAATTAGGAACTCAAATATTAGTTTGTGCTCATTTCTGTAAAACCAGATTTCAATTCTTTGTGTTTAAGATTTAGGAATTAGGGTTTCTTCTTTTCCCTGCAGTACACGCCCAAAATGGGAGGAACTCCAAACAAGAACGAAATCGTTTTCACTGCCCCAACAGGGGAGGATATCTCTAACAGAAGACAGTTGGAGCAGTATCTGAAAGGGCATCCTGGCGGCCCAGCCATAACGGAGTTTGATTGGGGAACTGGTGAAACTCCGAGGAGATCTGCGAGAATCAGCGATAGGGTCAAGGCAAAAGCCCTACCTCATGAATTTGAATCTCCAATGAAACGGAAGAGGACTCCAACTTCAAGGAAGGAAAAAGAGAAAAAGGTCCCAACTGAAGAAACCGAGGAAGGAGCAAAAGAAGATGGTGACGAGGAAACCAAGAATGATACTGTTATGGAAGATGAAGACGAGAAAAAGGAATCTGTTGAAGATACTACAGTCGAGAAGAAAGAAGACAATCCCGATGTTGAGATGGTTGATCTTGTTGAAGAAGTGGACCAAACTCCATCTGAGGCTGAAGAGAAGATTGAATCTGAGGAACCACCGAAGAAATCAGAGCCAGTGAAAGAGGAAGAAGACAAGAAACCAGAAATTGAAGTAGATGAGATAAAACAGACTAGTGAAAATGTATTAGCAGGTGAAGCAGCTAGTAATGGGAAAGAAGATGAAAAAGCTGATGAGAAAATTAACACAGTTGAAGAAGAAAAAAAGATAGCTGATGAGCAAATTGATACAGTCGAAGAAGGAAAGATAGCTGATGAGCAAATTGATACAGTCAAAGAAGAAAAGGTAGCTGATGAGCAAATTGATACAGTGGAAGAAGAAAAGATAGCTGATGAGCAAATTGATACAGTGGAAGAAGAAAAGATAGCTGATGAACAAATTGATACAGTCGAAGAAGAAAAGAGTAAGATAACTGATGACCAAATTCACACAGTCGAAGAAGAAGAAGAAGAAGAAAAGGGCAAGATAGGCGATGGACAAATTAGCACAGTGGAAGCAAAAGAGGAAGAAAAGAGCAAGATAGGTGATGAGAAAATTAGCGCAGTCGAGGAAAAAGAAGAAAAGGCTGCCGAAGCTGTGGAGAATGGCAGCCATGAGTAGTTCATGGGGAAATTGGGCATAATATTATGTATGAATTGTGTCAGTAATCAATCTCTTACCTTTCTTTCTGACTGTTATCTCTGTTTTTAGGTTTATGAATTATGTTGGATGACTGTAGTGTTGTTGATAAATCAACATAGGATTATCTCTCTAATTGTTCTGAATAATAATATGTATGCATGTCTGTCTGTCTGTATGTCTGTCTGGTCTGTAAGTCTATCTGGTCTGTAAAGTCTTAGCTTAGGCTTCAAGTTTCTGTTGCATAGGTTAGACACAGTTTGAACCTTTTGCACAGATCTCCCCTCCTTTGTTGTGGTTTTTAGATGTTGTAATTTCGAATAAATTGTTACTCATCTTATATTCATTTCTGATTCTGTTCTTCAAATTGCCTGCATTTACATCAAGTATGAAAACATGTCATGCTTTTCAAATAATCCAAGACGAAACAAGGCCTAAAACATGAAGTAAGTTTTGCAGCAGGTGGATAGATCATACTTTTTTGATGCTAAGTTCTTCAGCATATTCTCTGCATTCACAACTGTTGATTTTTAGTAATTTGCTTAACAATTCCTATTTCAAGTAAGGCCAAATTGACTGGTAGTTGATTTTGGATAGGACATGAATGATATTTTAATGACTCAAATATTAAATTTCCATGAAAAGAGTGCCAAAAGGTCATGTTTAGAATATAAATGGTGTCTCTTGGAGATATTACAGGGACAATAATGAAACGAAAAATTTACCAAAGTAGAAAGTGAGAAGATTGTAAGAACAAAATATTTAAAAAACGATACAACTCAATAAGACAGGTTCTTAAGAGACAAATGTTACAGGTTTGATTATCACTTAAAACGCCTTACATTGAACTTGTTGTCATAGCTTAATATAGATCAAAGTCGCAAAAATCGAGACTAATAGAATAAATTCACAGTTCCAATCCCTTAGTTTGTTACTAATCATACCTCTTTTATAAAAAAAAAAAAAAAAAAAAAAAGTATATTTTTTCAAATCCCACCTAAATCAAATACAAATAAAACCCAAATATCTATCAAACTAACTCAATTTGAGTTTGAATTCAATTAAAATCTTAGATAAATCCTTAGTCGCTAAATCCTAACTGCATCAGATTGATCTCCCCTTTTCATTTATTTAATCAAAGTGTGTTGTTATTATATAATTGTATACCATATAGTTTTGAGTGCTGAATAAATTAATCTATTTGAACCAGCCGGACAGCTATATATAATTAATAATATGTTATATTATATACATAGATTAGTTGGGAATTTGTACATAAATCTTGATCATCGCAACAATAGTTTCTGTCGATTTTATTCATAGAAAAATCATGGCTGGTTTATTCGACAAACAAGCCGAGATATATGCAGACGCGAGGCCTACTTACCCGAAAGAATGGTATTCAATGTTGGCCGGTCTAACCTCTTCCCACACTCTTGCTTGGGATGTAGCCACGGGCAATGGTCAAGCCGCTATCGGTGTAAGTCCCCGTGTTGTGTTGTGTTGTTTAATTTTATTTTAATGTAACTTATAATCTTTTTGTGCATGATAAGGTTGCCGAGTACTATGAGCATGTTGTCGCAACTGAAGTGAGCAAGGAACAATTAAACCATGTTAAGCCACATCCTAGGATTCGTTACGAACACACTCCACTATCGTTGAATGATGATGATCTTGTAAAGTTGGTTGGGGGTGAAGGTACCGTGGATTTGATCACGGTGGCGACTGCAATTCATTGGTTTGACCTGTCGAGATTTTACTCGGTTGTGAACCGTTTGTTGCGAACCCCTGGGGGAGTATTGGCCGTGTGGACCTATAGTGGTTTCGAGGTTTTCCCTTTGTTTGACGTGGTCTTCAAGCGATTCTCCGACACCACTCTTCCTTATTTTGACCCAAAAGTTAAGTATGTGTTGGAAGAATATCGCACTCTTCCGTTCCCATTCGAACGCATACCGGGTACGTTATAATGTTATAGTATTCTTTATTAGAAAAGGTATTGAAAAAAATGTCCATTTGAATTTCCAATACAACAATGTACATTAATACAAATTGATATTCAATTTTTTTGTTGTGTTGCATCCTAAACTTGTTATCATTGTTCAAATTAATCCTTCAACTTTTCGAGCATATATATATAATGTTGAATAAATATTGTTTGATTTTAGGTTTGGATTTGGGCTTCGAGGGCAACCCCAAGCCCATGGACATGAAAAGGGAGGTGTCGTTCGCGGGTTTCTTAAGGTTTTTGCGTTCATACTCGGGCGTAACCACAGCCAAAGAAAGAGGGGTTGATTTGCTTTCCAAAGAGGTTGTGGGAGAGCTTGAGTCAGCTTGGGGTGGCCCTAGTTTGATTCGAAAAGTGGTTTACAAGGGGTGGATGCTTATAGGACGAGTAAAAAAATGAAGAAATTGAAAAATAACGATAGTTAATAACTCTTATTATATTTATCTAGTCTTTTTTCTTGTTTAATTGCAAATTGCAACTCAATAATCAAGTGATTAATAAACTAAATGTGTGACAGGGATATTAGTATATTGTATATATCTTGTTACCTTGTTTAGATTCCTAGATTAGTGGGTTACCTTGTTTAGATTCCTAGATTAGTGGTTTACCTTATTAAGAGTCTTTTGACTAGTATATATTGTAACATTGTTTATCAATAATAACCATGGGATTAATCTCTATCATGGTATCAGAGTAAAGATCCTCTCAAGATCATCAATCGAATTTTTTTTCTCTTCCTCCCACCTTGCTGCCTCACGCACAAACTTCTAATGTCTGTCCCACCTACTAATTCAGACTCCTCCTCCAATCAAAGTCAGACGCCCACCACCATGTCTGTTTCTCAATACCACTCTGCTTTCTCTGTTAACAATCTCCGCTCCATAATTCCTATCACCCTAGAGATGGGTAGCGAGGAATATCTCTCTTGGGCAGACCTTCTCGAAAACCACTGCTTGATTCACAATGTTTACGAACATCTCAAACCAAAAACTCCCAACGCCTCCGAAACACCTTCAACATCTTCCGAGACCGACTCTCTTCTGTGGAAACGCCTTGACGCCCTTGTCAAGCAATGGATATTTGGAACAATATCCAAGGATCTACTAAACACGATCCAAAAACCTGGTATGACGGCTGCTCAGGCTTGGGAACGTTTAGCGAATATATTTCAAGATAACACAGGTTCTCGCGCTATGTATCTTGAAAATAGGTTTTCTCAAATTCGTCTCAATGATTTCCCAAACATGAGTGCTTATTGCACTGAATTGAAGATGATTGCGGATCAACTTGCTAATGTTGATTGCCCCGTTTCTGAAAATCGACTGGTGTTGCGTCTACTTGGGGGTTTGAATGAAAACTACGAAACAATCGCCACCATAATAGGTCAAAAGAAGCCTCTCCCATCTTTCTACGATGCTAGATCTGATTTGCTCCTTGTTGAAACAAGGAAGGATGAATTCGTCCACACAAACACCTCTTTTATTGCCTCGGACGATCGTAGCCAAGGCCGCGGAAACAACTCTAGCCAATCAGCCCGTGCTACCGGCCAGCAGCAGCAGCAGGGCACCTCTAGCGCGCAGGAACAGGCCGGCCAGGGCCGAGGACGCAGCCAGCGCGGCAGAGGACGCGGTCGCAACACCAGCCGCACATACCACCAGCAGCAGCAATTCTGGGCACCTCCTGGCCAACAGCAATGGGCACAGTGGGCGCCTGCGGGCTGGACAGCACCCCCTTGTCCCTACCCGACACAACAGATCTGGCCGCAGCAGCAAAGCGCCCCCTGGCACGCATCTGGTCAACAGCAACAAGGCGCCTCCTGGCGCGGTTCTGGCTATCAGCAGCAACACACTCGGACAGCAGGAGCAGGCGCACTCGGTTCTCGGCCACAGCAGGCCTACATGGCTGAGACGAGCCAGCAGCAGCCCCAAAGTTACGTTGCAACCGATATCAATCAGGCGATGCACACTTTATCCCTTACTCCGCCTGACGATACTTGGTACATGGATTCGGGAGCAACTTCACACATGACACCCAACTCAGGTAGTCTCTCGCCTTATTCTAATTTAAATTGTGTTAAAAATATCATTGTTGGGAGTGGACAGGAAATCCCGATTCGCGGTATTGGTAAAACTAACTTAAAACCACCCTTACCACCCTTACTTCTGAACAATGTTCTACATGCTCCCAAACTCATTAAAAATCTTATATCTATTCGTCGGTTTACTCGTGATAACAACGTCTCTGTAGAATTTGACTCACTTGGTTTTTCTGTAAAGGATTTCCAGACGGGGAAGGTTATCATGAGGAACAATAGCTCGGGGGATCTCTACCCACTCTCTCTGTCGAGCCAAAGCCAAAAACCCCCAACTAATTCTTCGTTTACTGCAATTTCGTCAAATTTATGGCATAATAGATTAGGACACCCCGGTGTCGATATTTTGCATTCTCTCAATAAATCAAATTCTATTTCTTGTAAGCCCGTTTTAGGGTCTAAACTCTGTGAGTCTTGCATCTTTGGTAAACAAGTTAAGTTACCATTTACCAATTCTGTCTCTTATACTACTTCCCCATTCGATATTATTCATAGTGATTTGTGGACGTCGCCTGTGCTAAGTACAAATGGACATAAATACTATATTCTGTTTCTTGATGATTACACAAATTTCCTTTGGACTTTTCCAATTGGAAACAAATCCCAAGTATTCTCCGTCTTCTCTACACTTCAAAATCAAATTCAAACACAATTTCAAAAGCCCATTAAAACAATCCAATGTGACAACGGAACTGAATATAACAACAGTCAATTTCGTACATTTTGTGACAAAAATGGTCTACAATTTCGCCTCTCTTGCCCCTATACTTCTCCTCAAAATGGTAAAGCAGAAAGAAAAATACGCACCATAAATAACATGATTCGAACATTGCTTACTCATGCTTCTCTCCCGTTAAATTTTTGGCATCACGCCCTCGAAATGACCACTTATCTCCTAAATATTCTTCCAAATAAACAAATTCGAAATTTCTCACCCACTCAACTTCTATATAACCGAACTCCTTCTTACTCTCACCTAAAAATTTTCGGTTGTCTTTGCTATCCTCTTCTTCCTCCAACCACTATTCACAAACTTCATAAACGCTCTACCCCTTGTGTCTTTTTAGGATACCCCTCTAATCATCGCGGCTACAAATGCTACGACCCAGCCTCAAAAAGATTTATCATCTCTCGTCACGTCATTTTTGACGAAACAAAATTTCCCTTTTCTCTTGTCCAAAACCCAAACTCAACTCACCCATCTCAATCCGAACCAATAACCATCCCAATACACATCCAAACCCCGCCCATCACCGAGTCCATTTCCCCACCAAACAACACTCCATTACCGAGCCCATTATCAACTCAACACACTCCACCAAACCCACCATCACCCATCACCACTTCACCAGGCCCAAACCCAAACACGACCAGCCCGTCCACAAGACCAAACCGTCCAAATCATTCACCAACCATCATCAATCCAACACGGACAATACGAACCCGCGCAATGGATGGGATTGTCTGTCCAAAACGCATTTTCAATCTAAACACACTCACATCTCCATCGCCTATTCCCAAAAACCCAAAGTTAGCTTTATCAGACCCGAATTGGAAAGCCGCCATGGACGATGAGTTTAACGCTTTAATTAGTAATAAGACTTGGGACTTGGTTCCGCGTCCTCAGGGTGTTGATATTATACGATGCATGTGGATTTTTAAGCATAAAACTAACTCTGACGGCTCTTTTGAGAGGCATAAAGCCCGTCTTGTTGGTGATGGCAGGTCTCAGCAGATTGGAATCAATTGTGAAGAAACTTTTAGTCCTGTTGTCAAACCAGCCACCATACGAACTGTTCTGAGCATTGCTTTATCGAAGTCTTGGTCCATTCACCAAATGGACGTCAAGAATGCATTTTTACATGGTAATCTCAACGAAACAGTTTACATGCATCAGCCTTTCGGTTTTAGAGACAAAATCTTTCCCGACCATGTTTGTTTATTGCGCAAATCTTTATACGGCTTAAAACAAGCTCCTCGTGCTTGGTATCAAAGGTTTGCAGATTTTGTCTCTACAATCGGTTTTACACACAGCACGACTGATCATTCGCTTTTTATCTATCAACATGGGTCCGAAATTGCCTATCTACTCTTGTATGTTGATGACATTATCATTACGGCTTCGTCTGATCAGTTACGTCAGACTCTCATGAAAAGCTTAGGCGCAGAATTTGCTATGAAGGATTTAGGTAAATTAAGCTATTTCTTGGGAGTTGCTGTATCGTATACTAAGGATGGACTTTGTCTTAGTCAGAAGAAATATGCTGAAGAAATTATTGATCGTGCTGGAATGTCTACTTGCAAATCAACACAAACGCCGGTCGATACAAATGGCAAACTTGGAAAATCAACTAGTCCACCAGTCTCTGACCCCACTCATTACAGAAGTTTAGCCGGAGCACTACAGTATCTTACTTTCACACGTCCTGATATTTCATATGCAGTCCAGCAAATTTGCCTCCACATGCATGATCTGAAAGAGGCTCACTTGGCTGCCTTACACAGAATCATTCGATACTTACAGGGTACAAAGCACTATGGCCTTCATCTTTACAAATCCTCACTGTCTACACTCGTTTCATATACTGATGCAGACTGGGGAGGATGTCCAGATACCCGTCGCTCTACATCTGGCTATTGCGTCTTCCTAGGCGATAATCTTCTGTCTTGGTCGTCAAAACGGCAATCCACACTTTCTCGTTCTAGTGCTGAAGCTGAATATAGAGGAGTTGCCAATGTTGTCTCCGAATCCTGTTGGCTTCGCAATTTATTGTTAGAACTTCGTATCTCATTGGACAAAGCCACACTGGTCTACTGCGACAACATAAGTGCGATTTATCTCTCCCAAAATCCGGTCCAACATCAACGTACCAAACACATCGAAATGGACATACACTTTGTAAGGGAAAAAGTAGATAGAGGTAAAGTTCGCATTCTTCATATGCCTTCTCGTTTTCAAATCGCTGACATATTCACCAAAGGACTTCCGCGCATACTATTTGAAGATTTCAGAGACAGTCTCAGCGTCCGAGAATCTCCCGTTTCGACTGCGGGGGTGTATTAGTATATTGTATATATCTTGTTACCTTGTTTAGATTCCTAGATTAGTGGGTTACCTTGTTTAGATTCCTAGATTAGTGGTTTACCTTATTAAGAGTCTTTTGACTAGTATATATTGTAACATTGTTTATCAATAATAACCATGGGATTAATCTCTATCAGGGTGAAATTATACTTTACATTTAGTCATGAATTGAAAAAAAATAAGTATAATTGAACATCTTGCACTAATGTTTAAATAAGCCTTATAGATGAAGCTATCTTTTATTGATTCTTCCATAATTGGATTCTCCACTACTAAAAGTATCAATCTCAAATTATCTCAATTCCTGAAGATCGAATTTTATTGAAAAACATGAAACTTTTATGCTATGTATATATATATATATATATATATATATATATTATTAACAAACTTGTCATAGAATAATTCTCTCCTTAGAATTTACATATTAATCATGGTAGGTCATGTATAATAAAATATTGAGACAAACAAAATAACAAATAAAACTTTTACAAAAATGAAATGAGACAATTTAATTTTGTTTGTAAAGCTTGTGGAAGGCAATAATGGTGGTGGTGGGCTTTTATGCAACAATAATTTGTGACCTTATAAAGTTTGGTCCACATTATCTTCTTATGAATGGTTTATGCTATGTACAACAATTAATGATTCACCTATCATTTAATAAATTAAATGTAGCTTTTTCGATTGGTTTTATTTAAAAATAAATCAGTTTATCAGTATTACAATATCTTTATTTTATTTTTATATAAATATTTAAATACAAAAATAATATTATAATAATTTAATTAATTAAATACTCAAATAACATTTTATTATTATTAAATAATCTATATTTTGAATAAAGATGGTAAATAACTTAATATTAGATAGCCTCCTATTGACTTTTCTTTTCTAAATAAAATTCAGATTTGAAAATAATTGTCATTTATTAATACAAATTTAACAATTAATTTAAAGGTAAGGTCATGACATATATATATATTATTATAAGTCTTCTCGTTGACTCAAGATTGGCACTAAAGTCCGTGATAAACCGACTTGATCCAATTATTAGGTCATGTATGGAACAATTAATTTTATTCATTTAAATAGTACCATTTTTGCATATTTATTTATTTTTATTAAATTTGACAATATCAAACAAAGACTAATAATTCATTTTCACTAAAGAACAAATAAAACTATTGCAAATAAGTTATAATAATATTTTTCATAAATTAATCAAAACGTTAAGAAAAAATACATAAAATACATAGATTAAACTTTTTTATTTTTATCAAAATAAAACTAGTATTAATTTCAACCAGCAAGCCTTCCAAATCCTAATACCCAACAAATATTAACAACCAAATTTTGACATACATAAATCAAACGAATTGTCTCCCAAACCAAACAAGCTCTTAACTCGTTTTTCAAATATTTCTAATTAATGTTGAAACTTGAATATGAGTTTGGCCATCAGTTTTGACCATCTCTAAACGCGGCAAACCAGTTCATTAACTAACGTGAATTTTTTTTATTATTAAATCTAGTTGTACCGTTAAATCTAATAAGAAATAAAAATAATTAAATCAAATTCCAATAAAAAATTCATACTCAATAATGTAATATTAAATCAATTATTACTAGAAGTCTAGAACAATAATAATATGAAATAATTAAAATTTTATTATAAATGAAAATAATATTGTCATTGCCTTCAACTTCATTTCCAATGTACTTATAAATATCTTCTTCTTTTTTTTGTTATTTATTATGTGTTTATAATATAAAAATCATAATGTTATATTTTAACCCAAGACAGCTGTTTTGATATCGATATTGATTTTTATAAAGATTTTAAAATTTAATAAACTTTATTTAGATTTTTTTTTTTAAAATAATTAGATATCTTTTACATTTATTTTCTTTTTATTAATTTATTAATCAAATATATATTTTATTTTTTAATTATTATATTTTATTAAATATTAATACTTTTAAAAAATTTCCACTTATAATTAATTTTTTTATAACTTATACCAAACAAAATTATTTAAATAAATCTTAAATAATCAATTTTTTCAAAAATTAAAACAATTTATTTTAATATAAATTTATAACCAACAAGCCCATTATAATTTTTTTAAAATAGAAAGATGTAATAAAATCAATAAATAAAAATATCAAACAAGATGTATGTTGACCCATTCAAGGCCGACATTGTTGATTAATACATCTCTTCCAGTCTTTCTCTAGAAGGACCACGTGTCATTCATTGGTAATATATAGGCCAATAAAAATCTTAAAAGAATTTATATATAAAGAAAGCATAGGATAGGAGTAACAAAAAAAAATAAGAAAGTAGAGAAATAGTTGAGAGATAAGAAGAACACGTACAGACTAGACTAGACTAGGGGCGACCTAATAAGAAAGAACACAAATATCTGTGGCCGCCGGAGAAATGGCTGGAAAATTCATTCTGGCGGTGTTCGCCGTCGTCGCACTCTTCGTACAGAGTACCACCGCCGTCACATACACCGTCGGAGATAACTTGGGTTGGACTGTTCCCCCCTCTCCCAATACCTACCCTAGTTGGGCTTCTCCGATCACATTTCGTGTTGGCGATATTTTAGGTACGTACGTAGTACAGCTTCTTTTATTTTCTTTTATCATTGAATGAATGATGCAGCTTAGCTTCTTCTTCTTCTTCTTCTTCTTCTTCTCTATTCAACAACAAACAACAGTCTTCAACTTCGCTAGCGGAGCACATGACGTGGCCACGGTCACAAAGCAAGCTATTGACTCATGTAACACCAACTCTCCCATCACCATGCAGACCATCGCTCCGGTCGCCTTCTCTCTAAACAACATCGGCGAGATCCACTTTATTTGCACTTTCGGCAGTCACTGCTCCCTTGGACAGAAATTCTCCATCAACGTCACCTCCGCCGCCCCTGCACCCGGCGCCCCATCCCCGCCCACCACCCCTGTACCCGCAACCCCACCGCCGCCCACCACCCCTGCACCCGGCACCCCATCCCCGCCCACCACCCCTGCACCCGGCGCCCCATCTCCACCGACCACCCCTGTACCCGCAACCCCACCGCCGCCCACCACCCCTGCACCCGGCACCCCATCCCCGCCCACCACCCCTGCACCCGGCGCCCCATCCCCGCCAACCACCCCTGCACCCGCAACCCCACCGCCGATGACCACCCCTGTACCCGCAGCCCCAATGCCGCCGACGACCACCCCTATGCCGCCGACGACCACCCCTGTACCCGCAACCCCGACACCTTCTGTTACACCCACCACTCCGGCACCGGAATCTTCATCGCTTCCTCCATCAGCATCCACCCAGCCGCCAATGCGAATGCCAGGAGGCCCCACAGTTTCCCCATCGGCGTCACCCAATCCATCTACCACTTCGCCTCCAGGCGCCGCAACTCCACCTGGATCATCCTCTCCTTCGCCAACTACTACAACTCCCACTCCTCCCAATGCGCCACCACCGCCTAGCTCTGCGACGAGAAGCAGCCTGACTGTTGTTGGATTTATGGGGACGTTGATGGCCATTGCCATGGGGTTAACTCTATAATTATGAATTTTTTGGAGAGCATGCATGATTTCTATATGTTTAATTAATTAATTAGCATTTTGTTTATGTTATTATATTCAGATTTTGTGTATATGGCAATTTGTCAGGCCATTATTCGTTATTAAGTATTTTGAATAAAAGTTTATTATTGATTGTCTTTCAATCTCCATATCATATTGAATTAGTCATTAATTATTTACTTCTTTTAGCTAAAAGACTATATTATATATAAATTCTTTCTTAAAGTTCAACACAAAAAGCCCTAACCCTAAAATTGAAGTGGGTCATACATAATACATTAATATAGGGTTCCACTAATTTCTTAAATTAAAAAAAATAAATGATAAAACATCTTTTATTCACTCAACTTTTATTATATATTTATACTACTAATATCAAATAACCCTACTCAAACAAACAATGAAATATACAAATATTATAAATGGATTTTTCAGGTATAATTTATGAACTTTACTCCAAACAAATTTTCAGACATAAACAGATCTAGAATATGAAAAAGTACAAGTTACAGTGAAGAAAAGTCTAATCTACCCGATGAAATGGTTGAGGATGGATTCTCACTAATAAGAACATGTCATAACTTTGCACAAAAAACTTGGTTTTTATCCTAAATTTTGATCATCTGAAACACTAAATATATGGATAGTACCAGAAGAAGAACAAACATAAAGATGTGGCACTCTATTCCTTAACATAACAATCCATTGTGGCCATTATGGATTCATGTTGTGAACCCGGAGATGAATACTTAAGTGGGAAAGAAGAAGAAGAAAAAAACAAAGCATAATAAGATGAAGCATACCCGATAGATCTTGATCAAACATCGGTAAATTCGCGCAAACATCCTCCAGGTAGAAGGAACTTATACTTCTCAGCATTCTGAATCAAGTAAGCCGGAAGATGAATAGCAGATGCAGACCGTGGAATAGATCCCATCTTCTTAATCAGTTCTCTAAAGCTATACTCTTCTGGTAACATATCGAAAAGATCATCTCCTTTACAAATCAGTTTCTGAATTCTCGAATAGCTCATAAACTCGTTACGTCTAACGCGATCCGCATGGCTGTAAGCAGTCATCTTGAAAACGAATTCCCTCAAGTTCCTAAAACAAAAGCTGCAATGCCATCCAGCATCCGATAGAATCAGATTCGACTGTCGAGAATGGCGATAAGGCGTCCATGCCTGATATACATGAACCGAGGCTCGCCAGCTGCTGTAGTCGACGGGAAACTCAAAAGAGTACATGTAATGTTTCAGCTCGAGATGAAGAACCGGGGGAATTCCATCGCACCATTGAAGCAGTTTAATCGTATGTGGGCTCGGGATCTCGTCAGTATCTGACATAATTAGAATATCCCCTGTTGAGATCCCAGCCTGACGAAGGAACATATTCATGGCTACCCTTTGCTCGGATTCGAGCTTAAACGGGTCACTATGAAATCCCGAGGATGCCATTCGACCAGGGAAAACACCGTGGACGATTTTACCCTCTGCAAAGGAAAACCTGTCGCGGTTCGAAGCAAAGAACAGTGGTTTGGGGATACCGGTGAAGGTTGTGTTGGATTCGAGTATAACGAATTTAGTCACATAGGGATAGAGTTCGTTCCATCTTATCTCGAGCATGTCTAATTCGTTACTGAAGATGATGGCATCAAATACGTTTCGTGGATGTTCTCGTGGAGACCATCCATGGAGGCGGCAGAGCTGTGGGATTGAAACATTTTCTGCGTAGAAATGTGACAAATGTTGAAATGGAGGAGGAGGTTTATCCCAAAGTGGGCGGAAGAAATACGAGATCTTTTGTCTGTGTGTGATAATAATCCATAATGGGATAAGTATAACGAATATGGAACATAATAATAGCTTCGTTGGTGCTCTTCTTGAGGTGAAACGCAACTGTCTTGGTGGCATTCTGCAAACAAATTATCATCTGCATTGATTAAATTTTCGAGTAAGTCGAATTCACAATATCAAACTATGGATTTAACACTTCAAAATGTTCAATCCCATTTATGAAGAGGTTATTCAGTGTAGAACAAGTAAGCCAAAATGGAAATTACCATATAGTATTGAAGAAAAAGCATTCACAAATTAAAACAAACACAATTTACAGCACGAGAATCATCAAATAGAAATGACACAAAGATTCAAAAATCAATGTAGCAAGCTAGGTCAAGAACATAATGAAGCTAAGAAAAAGAAACAATCCAGCAGTATCATAATAAATGCATTCATCAAGTGAGATAATGATACCTAAAATGGCAGAAGATCCTCTTAATAGGCTAACAATGATCTTAAGAGTTAATTAAGAAACATGTTCATCTGAGAGGATTTGATGTTGTTCAAACTAAGCAAATAAATCTAAGTTTCTAACATTATCAAATGAATGAAGAGGCATTATATTTGGCTTAATTAATCACATCCTTTGTAGATACATGAATCAATGAATGTAATGAATGAATCTTACTACTACCGACATTAGAAGAAAGGATTGTATCGTATTATACCTATTTGAGATTGCAGATGCACATGCTTGGTGGTGGATGAATCTTGCAAAAGGAGAATAACATTCAAATCTCATATAGTCAGCCGTAGACACGAATATACCGAGTAATTTATATACAATATAAACAGTGTGCTCATCATATTTGCAGTAAAACGAAACATTTACAGAGAGAGTTAAACGAGGAAGAAGAAGAAGAAGATGAAGCGATATTCTCAATGAGAGAGAGAGAGAGAGAGAGATTGGAATGGAGCGGAATTCGTGAGGTTCGGGTGGAGGCAAGGCAAGGCGGAGGTGCAGCTGGTTCTGATTAACATCTTGTGATTGGAGGATATGACACGTGGATTATATCATCAGATTGGATTAAAAGTCTGCTTACGTGTCACTTCATCTGAACATACTTAACGGCAAACAAATTGGCTGAGAAACACCTGAATATTTATCTTTCATTTTCTATTTACACAAATCTGAACATTATTAACCCACCCAAAAAGGGAAATTTGACTAAATGACCTAATAATTTCTCAATTTGTATAAGTGGTCACTCGATAATTTAATTTGATCGGGTGACCATTTTATTTTATTTTATTTTGAACAAAATTACTCTTATTTATTGCGTGACGCGAAATGATTTTGTGTTTTACGAAGTGAAAATATTCTTCATATATATACTCAAATTTTTTCATTTCTTTTCTCTCTCTTCTTTTTACTCTTGTTTTTTCTTTGACGGCGGCGACGACGGAACACATTATACAGATCGATGATAAGAAAATAATAACCCTAAATCGATTTATATTCATCATACAGATTTATATTTTTATTTCCATTATTTTTATTTCAAATCCTAACCCTAAATCGATTTATGTTCTTATTTTCATTTCAAAACCCTAAATCAATTTATGTTCTTATTTTCATTATCTTCATTTTAAACCCTAAATTGATTTATGATTTTATTCAAACCTAAACCCTAAATCGATTTAACATATTCTTATTGTTCATATTGGTTTTCATATTGGTTGTTCATATTGTCGATGATGATATTTATAGATAATCTTGTTTTTTGATTCTAAGGTGAATGTTTTTTATTTCATTTCCTCGTATGCTCTAATTCGGTTCTGTTTCGCGAAAGGCCTTCCCGTTTCGCGAAGACCTTCCCATTACGCGAAAAACTTTCTGTTACGCGAATTGTTTGATCTTTTCTATGTATAACGATGTTGTTTTTGGATCGATCTGTCTGCGATTTGTTTGATCTTTTTTGTTGATCTATTTGGCGAGTAATAGGCTCGATTATTGCGATTTTGTGGGTGGAGGAGATCGGGTCAGATTGTTCTGGAGGAGGAAGGAGGCTGTTATTCTGTCAAACAGGTTAGGGTTCAAATTCATTTTCGAATTGTGAATTTTCTTACAATAATTAAATTGTTTGGTTTGTGTTTCTGTTAATGATTTTGTAAATTATATTGCTTTTGCGTTTTAGGAGAACTATGGTTTTCTAAAAAACATCACAAATCTATATTGAACTTCCTTATTCAGATTTAATCTTCTTTACAGTATCAAATAGATGCATTTTGATTGACTTAGTTAAATGATCATGATACATATATCATCAACCTAGATCACTAATGGAGAATTGTGGTGCATATAATTGTTTGAACTAAGATAACTGTTCACAGTGCATATAATTGTTTGTTTATATTCATCCATTTGGTAGATCTCATACTAGCATTTTCTTTAACTTTGAATTGTTATAGCTTGTAGACAAGTCGTAATTCAATATATGAATGTGCGATGTAAAATAAGTTTAAGACCTTGTATAATGTGGGTTATTTTATTACTTATAATTAATTATCGTCTCTTCTTTTTATAAATAATTGGTTTGAATATCATTACTTTGATAGATGTGTTGTAAAGTTGTTAAGCAGTTTTAAAGGTAACAAGGTACTTAGTTTGGTTTTTAATAGTGTATAGAAGTTGAAACGATTGAATAAAATATTTAAATGAATTAGTTATCTTATTTTATAATGGATTGAAATATTCTAAGACTATATGACAACTTGTATAGTTGTTTGGTGTACTTGGTTACAACTTTTACACACCAGACTTTCAAGGAATAATTAGTTATAGTGTGATATTTGAGTGAGAGTTTATTTACTAACGTGAGTATTGTAATACACAATTTCTTTTGTGACATCCCTAAAATATTATTTTAATTAAATGAAGTTATAAATTATAGATGATACAAGAAGAAAAAGAGAAAAAATGGGCGAAAATTATGATTACATGAGCACATAGAGTTAGATTTAATCAATTCAGTTTATTTGAACATAAAAAATATATATCTCGTGAGAAAAATTTTGTTCAATTATTTGGTCCATTGAATT
This sequence comes from Impatiens glandulifera, assembly GCF_907164915.1. NCBI lineage: Eukaryota > Viridiplantae > Streptophyta > Magnoliopsida > Ericales > Balsaminaceae > Impatiens > Impatiens glandulifera. Next base: position 16,508,057 of record NC_061864.1, read on the forward strand.
TGGATACAAAATTTTGACTTTTATTTTGACAGTAATAAATAAAGATAAAGTTGGATTTTTTTTTTAAATTATAATAGTATTTTCATTTATAAACTAGCATTTAGTCTGTGCTAATGCACGATTAATAATATAAAAAACAGTAAAAAAAAATTACGGATAACATTTTTAATTTTATTTTTAATCGTTTTAAATTTATGGGTGGGTCAACCCACAATCCGACCCAAGTATCCATTTACTCAACATCAATAAATATATATATATATATATATATATATATTAGTTAGTTAAAAAATTGAATTTATATTAATGTTAAAACGTCCCACGTTCATCAAATTTGGTGTTTAATTTAAAATATAAAGTCTTAGTAGACTAGTTGGTAAAAGGTTGTACTTGTTTTTGTTATGTTGCAAGTTCGAAACATATCTCTAACATTTTTTATTTTATTTTTAACCGTTTTCAATTTAAGGCGGGTCAACCACAATCCGACTCAAGTATCCAAATTAACAGCTCTCGACCCGGCAATCCGGACACTTTAAAAATTAAGCATCATTATATATATACAGATTAGTTAGTTAAAAAGTTGAACTTATATTAATATTAAAACGTCCCGCGTTTATCAAATTTGGTATTGAATTTAAAATATGAAGTCTTTGTAGCCTAGTTGGTTAAAGAGTTGTACTTGTATTATTAGGTTGCAAGTTCAAAACATATCTCTAGCATTTTTAATTTTATTTTTAACCGATTTAAATTTAAAGGCGGGTCAACCCACAATCCGACCCAAGTATCCAAATTAACCACAGCTCTCGACCCGACAATCCGGACACTTTAAAAATTAAGCATCATTATATATATATAGATTAGTTAGTTAAAAAGTTGAACTTATATTAATATTAAAACGTCCCGCGTTTATCAAATTTGGTATTGAATTTAAAATATAAAGTCTTTGTAGCCTAGTTGGTTAAAGAGTTGTACTTGTATTGTTATGTTCCAAGTTTGCAACATACCTCTAGCATTTTTAATTTTATTTTTAACCGTTTTAAATTTAAAGACGGGTCAACCCACAATCCGACCAAAGTATCCAAATTAATCACAGCTCTCGACCCGACAATCCGGACACTTTAAAAATTAAGCATCATTATATATATATATATATTAGTTAGTTAAAAAGTTGAACTTATATTAATATTAAAACGTCCCGTATTTATCAAATTTGGTATTATATTTAAAATATAAAGTCTTTGTAGCTTAGTTGGTTAAAGAGTTGTACTTGTTTAGTTAGGTTACAAGTTCGAAACATACTTCTAGCATTTTAAATTTTATTTTTAACCGTTTTAAATTTAAAGGCGGGTCAACCCGGCAATCCGAACACTTTAAAAATTAAGCATCATTATATATATATATAGATTAGTTAGTTAAAAAGTTTAACTTATATTAATATTAAAACGTCCCGCGTTTATCAAATTTGGCATTGAATTTAAAACATAAAGTCTTTGTAGCCTAGTTGGTTAAAGAATTGTACTTGTATTGTTAGGTTGCAAGTTCAAAACATATCTCTAGCATTTTTAATTTTATTTTTAACCGTTTTAAATTTAAAGGCGGGTCAACCCACAATCCGACCCAAGTATCCAAATTAATCACAGCTCTCGATCCGGCAATCCGGGCATTTTAAAAATTAAGCATCATTATATATATATATATATAGATTAGTTAGTTAAAAAGTTGAACTTATATTAATATTAAAACGTCCCGCGTTTATCAAATTTGGTATTGAATTTAAAATATGAAGTCTTTGTAGCCTAGTTGGTTAAAGAGTTGTACTTGTATTGTTAGATTGCAAGTTCAAAACATATCTATAGCATTTTTAATTTTATTTTTAACCGATTTAAATTTAAAGGCGGGTCAACCCACAATCCGACCCAAGTATCCAAATTAACCACAGCTCTCGACTCGACAATCCGGACACTTTAAAAATTAAGCATCATTATATATATATATATTAGTTAGTTAAAAAGTTGAACTTATATTAATATTAAAACGTCCCGCGTTTATCAAATTTGGTATTGAATTTAAAATATAAAGTCTTTGTAGCCTAGTTGGTTAAAGAGTTGTACTTGTATTGTTAGGTTCAAGTTTGCAACATACCTCTAGCATTTTTAATTTTATTTTTAACCGTTTTAAATTTAAAGACGGGTCAACCCACAATCCGACCAAAGTATCCAAATTAATCACAGCTCTCGACCCGACAATCCGGACACTTTAAAAATTAAGCATCATTATATATATATATATATTAGTTAGTTAAAAAGTTGAACTTATATTAATATTAAAACGTCCCGTATTTATCAAATTTGGTATTATATTTAAAATATAAAGTCTTTGTAGCTTAGTTGGTTAAAGAGTTGTACTTGTTTAGTTAGGTTACAAGTTCGAAACATACTTCTAGCATTTTAAATTTTATTTTTAACCGTTTTAAATTTAAAGGCGGGTCAACCCGGCAATCCGAACACTTAAAAATTAAGCATCATTATATATATATAGATTAGTTAGTTAAAAGTTTAACTTATATTAATATTAAAACGTCCCGCGTTTATCAAATTTGGCATTGAATTTAAAACATAAAGTCTTTGTAGCCTAGTTGGTTAAAGAATTGTACTTGTATTGTTAGGTTGCAAGTTCAAAACATATCTCTAGCATTTTTAATTTTATTTTTAACCGTTTTAAATTTAAAGGCGGGTCAACCCACAATCCGACCCAAGTATCCAAATTAATCACAGCTCTCGATCCGGCAATCCGGGCATTTTAAAAATTAAGCATCATTATATATATATATATATATAGATTAGTTAGTTAAAAAGTTGAACTTATATTAATATTAAAACGTCCCGCGTTTATCAAATTTGGTATTGAATTTAAAATATGAAGTCTTTGTAGCCTAGTTGGTTAAAGAGTTGTACTTGTATTGTTAGATTGCAAGTTCAAAACATATCTATAGCATTTTTAATTTTATTTTTAACCGATTTAAATTTAAAGGCGGGTCAACCCACAATCCGACCCAAGTATCCAAATTAACCACAGCTCTCGACTCGACAATCCGGACACTTTAAAAATTAAGCATCATTATATATATATAGATTAGTTAGTTAAAAAGTTGAACTTATATTAATATTAAAACGTCCCGCGTTTATCAAATTTGGTATTGAATTTAAAATATAAAGTCTTTGTAGCCTAGTTGGTTAAAGAGTTGTACTTGTATTGTTAGGTTCAAGTTTGCAACATACCTCTAGCATTTTTAATTTTATTTTTAACCGTTTTAAATTTAAAGACGGGTCAACCCACAATCCGACCCAAGTATCCAAATTAATCACAGCTCTCGACCCGACAATCCGGACACTTTAAAAATTAAGCATCATTATATATATATATATATATATATTAGTTAGTTAAAAAGTTGAACTTATATTAATATTAAAACGTCCCGCATTTATCAAATTTGGTATTATATTTAAAATATAAAGTCTTTGTAGCTTAGTTGGTTAAAGAGTTGTACTTGTTTAGTTAGGTTGCAAGTTCGAAACATACTTCTAGCATTTTAAATTTTATTTTTAACCGTTTTAAATTTAAAGGCGGGTCAACCCGGCAATCCGAACACTTTAAAAATTAAGCATCATTATATATATATATATTAGTTAGTTAAAAAGTTTAACTTATATTAATATTAAAACGTCCCGCGTTTATCAAATTTGGCATTGAATTTAAGACATAAAGTCTTTGTAGCCTAGTTGGTTAAAGAGTTGTACTTGTATTGTTAGGTTGCAAGTTCAAAACATATCTCTAGCATTTTTAATTTTATTTTTAACCGTTTTAAATTTAAAGGCGGGTCAACCCACAATCCGACCCAAGTATCCAAATTAACCACAGCTCTCGACCCGACAATCCGGACACTTTAAAAATTAAGCATCATTATATATATAAATATATATATATTAGTTAGTTAAAAAGTTGAACTTATATTAATATTAAAACGTCCCGCGTTTATCAAATTTGGTATTGAATTTAAAATATGAAGTCCTTGTAGCCTAGTTGGTTAAAGAGTTGTAATTGTATTGTTAGGTTGCAAGTTCAAAACATATCTCTAGCATTTTTAATTTTATTTTTAACCGATTTAAATTTAAAGGCGGGTCAACCCACAATCCGACCCAAGTATCCAAATTAACCACAGCTCTCGACCCGATAATCCGGACACTTTAAAAATTAAGCATCATTATATATATATAGATTAGTTAGTTAAAAAGTTGAACTTATATTAATATTAAAACGTCCCGCGTTTATCAAATTTGGTATTGAATTTAAAATATAAAATCTTTGTAATCTAGTTGGTTAAAGAGTTGTACTTGTATTGTTAGGTTGCAAATTCGAAACATACCTATAGTATTTTTAATTTTATTTTTAACCGTTTTAAATTTAAAGGCGGGTCAACCCACAATCCGACCCAAGTATCCAAATTAATCACAGCTCTCGACCCGGCAATCCGGACACTTTAAAAATTAAGCATCATTATATATATATAGATTAGTTAGTTAAAAAGTTGAACTTATATTAATATTAAAATGTCCCGCATTTATCAAATTTGGTATTAAATTTAAAATATAAAGTCTTTGTAGCCTAGTTGGTTAAAGAGTTGTACTTGTATTGTTTGGTTGCAAGTTTGAAACATACCTCTAGCATTTTTAATTTTATTTTTAACCGATTTAAATTTAAAGGCGGGTCAACCCACAATCCGACCCAAATATCCAAATTAACCACAGCTCTCGACCCGGCAATCTGGACACTTTAAAAATTAAGCATCATTATATATATATATATATAGATTAGTTAGTTAAAAAGTTGAACTTATATTAATATTAAAACGTCCCGCGTTTATTAAATTTGGTATTGAATTTAAAATATAAAGTCTTTGTAGCCTAGTTGGTTAAAGAGTTGTACTTGTATTGTTAGGTTGTAAGTTTGAAACATATCTCTAGCATTTTTAATTTTATTTTTAACCGTTTTAAATTTAAAGGCGGGTCAACCCACAATCCGACCCAAGTATCCAAATTAATCACAGCTCTCGACCCGGCAATCCGGACACTTTAAAAATTAAGCATCATTATATACATATATAGATTAGTTAGTTAAAAAGTTGAACTTATATTAATATTAAAACGTCCCGCGTTTATCAAATTTGGTATTGAATTTTAAATATAAAATCTTTGTAGCCTAGTTGGTTAAAGAGTTGTACTTGTATTGTTAGGTTGCAAGTTCAAAACATATCTCTAGCATTTTTAATTTTATTTTTAACCGTTTTAAATTTAAAGGCGGGTCAATCCACAATCCGACCCAAGTATCCAAATTAACCACAGCTCTCGACCCGATAATCCGGACACTTTAAAAATTAAGCATCATTATATATATATAGATTAGTTAGTTAAAAAGTTGAACTTATATTAATATTAAAACGTCCCGCGTTTATTAAATTTGGTATTGAATTTAAAAAAAAAAGTTTTTGTAGCCTAGTTGGTTAAAAAGTTGTACTTGTATTGTTAGGTTGCAAGTTCGAAACATACCTCTAGCATTTTTAATTTTATTTTTAACCGTTTTAAATTTAAAGGCGGGTCAACCCACAATCCGACCCAATTATCCAAATTAATCACAGCTCTCGACCCGACAATCCGGACACTTCAAAAATTAAGCATTTATCAAAAATTAGTTAAAAAGTTGAACTTATATTAATATTAAAACGTCCCGCATTTATCAAATTTGGTATTGAATTTAAAATATAAAGTCTTTATAATCTACTTGGTTAAAGAGTTGTACTTGTTTTGTTAGGTTGCAAGTTCGAAACATACCTCTAGCATTTTTAATTTTATTTTTAACCGTTTTAAATTTAAAGGCGGGTCAACCCACAATCCGACGCAAGTATCCAAATTAACCACAGCTCTCGACCTGACAATCCGGAAACTTTAAAAATTAAGTATCATTATATATATATATATATATATATATATATATATGAGAAATGATTAGGTGAGGGAATTTGGTGAGGGAATTTGATGAGGGAATGATGTGGTATAATCTTATTCGCTGAAAAAATCAAATAATTTATCTCTTTTCTCTCTTTCCTCTCACTTTTACATTTTCCAACCAATGATGGTGATGCCACGTCATTCCCTCACCAAATTCCCTTACTAAATTCCATCACTCTATCACTTCTCATATATATATATATATATATATATATATATATATATATATATATATATATATATATATATATATATATATATATATATATATATATATATATATATATATATATATATATATATATAGATTAGTAAATATATTTTCTTTACCTCATATGTTGCACACTTCAATAGTTTGTCAATATGTTATGGACACATTTTTAAAAATCTTAATTGCATCTAAATAAGACGTCCGGATTAGACACAAAAGAAAATTATAAAAATAAGAATTCATAAAAAAAATATAAACAAATAAAATTGAAATATAATTTAGCTTCTATTTTAAATACTAGTTAAATTAATTAAAACAAAAATATAATATATTCGGATTAGAATAATAATAATAATAATAATAAAATAATATCTTGTGCTTTCAGGATATGACACGTGGATTTATCATCAGATTGGATTAAAAGTCTGCTTACGTGTCACTTCATCTGATCATACTTAACGGCAAACAAACTAGGTGAGAAACACCTGAATATTTATCTTTCATTTTCTATTAACACAAATTTGAACATTATTCCAAAAAAGACTTAACTTATCCCTCATTAATTATCATTACTTAGTTGCACGATTATAACCTTCAAATATTCATATTTTATGTTAATTTAGATTTGTTCTTTATAGTGTTTTGCTCTATGTTTATCTTGAATAAATCATTATTACAATAAATATGTTCTAATTCTATGTTGTTTTTGTTTCAGGTTAAAACGATAGATCTGATCAGGATTCTGCTCATACAAAAATTAAAGGTAAATCAAACTTACTCATTAAGGAAAACAAAAGATACATTCCATTTATTTAGTTTTGTTTGAACTTATTAGAAGAATTAGGAATTATATTTTATTTCTTTAAATCTTTTTTGTGCTTCTTGGAAAAAAAAAATGTGTTAATTTTTAAGCTTATAAATTTGGAGTTTTTTATGGCATGCCTATTTTATTACTTATAATTAATTATCACCTCTTCTTTTTATAAACAATTGGTTTGAATATCATTAATTTGATAAATTTATTGATTTATTACAAGTACCGAGTTTGGGTTAACCTAAGGAAACATGAATTTTGACAACTAAAAAAATTTGATAAAAATATAATTTTTTGATGAGATTAAAACACATGATCAATTAATAATTTTATATTTTCATTATAAACTACTCGGATGAATCTTTTTATATTTAAAAAATACTAGAAATATCTTTTTTATTTATTAAATGGGCTACCTGCATTGCATGTGGGATGCCCTAACCCGGAGTTGCTAGATTTACCCAAGGCCGACCCTGATTACAAGTTGTTATGTCAATTTCATAAGTTAAGGTACTTAGTTTGTTTTTGTAATATTAGTGCATATAGAAGTTGAAATAAAATTGAATAAAATATTTAAATGAATTAGTTATCTTATATTTTTAATGGATTAAAATATTCTAAGACAATTATGATCACTTTAATGGTTGTTTGGTGTACTTGATTACAACTATTACTATATCCTTGCTTTAAGACTTTGAATTGAAAAGGCTTATATACAAATACAATATTACAAAGATCTTGTTGATTTGTATATGCATGCTTATATAAACAAATAAAATTGAAATATAATTTAGCTTCTATTTTTAGATACTACGTAGATAGTGAAACAAAAATATATATAATTGTAGCAACTCCTAACCGATGTAATTTTGATATGATCACTTAAGTCTCAGTGAATTAAATTTCAAATTAATTTATTGTTCAAACTTTTAATTTTAATATAACAAATAATGATAGCCCCTTTAGGATAATGTTGAAGGAATGTCTAAGATGCAAATTAAAACCACGAGTTAGTTCAAGTTGGATATCATCATTATGGAATTATGAATTTTTAAAATAAATAAAAAAAGTCTTAGCTTAAATGTTTATATACTAATAATTTATATTTCATATAGGATGAGAAAATTATTGAATCAAAATATGAGTAACTATAAAAAAAAAATATTAATTTTTTTCAGTATACCGAAAAAATTGGTAAAAGTATGATAAATGTACGAGATTTAAAAAAAATTTGTACGAAATAATGAAATTTTTATTTTAAAAATTAAATTCAAACAATAATTATAAAAAATTCAAAAAAAATAAACGATTATTTATTTCATTTTAAACATATTTGAGGCTAAACTCTTAAGATATTTATTCTGTATTTTAACCTTAGCAAATTTTATTGTTTTTAAAAATAAATTAATTTAATATTAATTCAATTATAGTAATCTAATTTCTTAAAATTAAATTAAAATATAGTTATACTATAATATTATTTAATATATGGTATACTTATCCAAATGTTTTAGATGATAATTTGAATGATATAATTAAAAAAGATGTTGAATGTAAATATAATAATATATATATATCATATGTTCTTACTTTCAATCTCAACCCGTGACTTTCTTTATCTTCATATGTTTTTTCCAAAAGTGTAACAACTTAATTTAATCAAATATTTGCCATATTAAATTAGTGACACAATTAGATAAAATCAATTATTAGAGGGTAGTTGCCAATAATGGTCCTATTTGAAAATTACAAACTAAACTTAGACAGAAACATACTACAAAATTTATTCCTTGTTTTTCATCTGAATACAGATACACAAACATAAATAATAATGTTTCCAAGCAGGACCAATATATATAGACAGTTAACCAAAATAAAAGCAACTTATAAACTAATAGAAAGATTTGAATAAGAAGTTCTTATAGCTAGGGCGATATACAAATCGTGTACACATATTTATTATTATCATTACAGAGCGTACGAAAACCAACTTGATATAACCGCCAAGTTTACAATACATCATCTTGGTCTTGTTGATTGTAAAACGAAGCATCTTCAACGGGCAATGAAGGAGGAGTTCCAGGTGGAATGCAAGCCGGTCCATTTTCACCCGCACATATGCACAGTGCCTCTGCATCTCTTAGGGCTGAATCGAGATCAATATGGCCGCTCAGTTCATTTATGAACTTGAGCAGAGTATCGAAATCCATTTCCTCCCCAATTATCTTATTCTTTTGTCTCTTCAAGATGGCGACACACACATATAAGTGAAGATGCTCCGACAAGTAATGAGTCCACAATACTTCCCATAACCGCATCGTTCCTTCAAATTCAAATTCCCTAAACAAATATAAAAGGCCAGTAAGTAGGTCAGTCAAAAAAATAACTGAATTGAAGTCCTTAGCATGTAAGTTGATTTGATAAAATTAGAAACTAGTGTTAGAAAATGACTATTTTACCCTTACAGTGAAGTAATTCATAGCTTACCGAATAGCTGAATCTAAATAAGTGGCTTTAAGTAACACTAGTCAATGAACTTATTTCAAATAAAAACCTTATGCATTAAAGCAATGAACTTGCCTTTTGAACTGAATGAGGACCCAGCGAAAGCAAAAGAAGTAGTTTAAGCAATCATTCTGCTTGAAGTAATTATGTAATGGACTGTCCAATAACTCCACCAACTGTCATTACGAAAAAAAAATTATAGCAGCAGGGAAAATAATTCAATAAAACAGAGGACATAAATAAAGATGATATATATACCTTTGATAATGCAAAAAGTTGAGAGTGCACTCCATTTTGGTCACGGTTAAAGTTTGGTCCAAGACGTTCCATCAGTGCAACAAAACACCAAAATGATTCAGACTCGTCTTGCATTATGAACAATATAGGCGAAAGGAAATCACTCATTCCCTGTAAGAAGAGGAACAATGGTTACTCATGCCCATAGAAGCATTTAAAAAAAATGATAGATTGAATAGAAAAGGTACAATAGTTTTCCAAGAAAACTATCCAATCTTTGAAATCACACAAGATTCGAAGAAAGTTGGAAAATCCAAGCCAACTCCAATTTTTTCCATCAGCAATATGAAATCATAATCATATATGCTAATAATAAGAAGCATGTACCTGACAGTAACCAAGGTCGAAGTTGTAGAATGAGTACGTGAGCAATATGTCACCTAAAAGGTTGACATTTGGATTGTCATCACCATCATAGAATGAGAGTGATCTGTCAGTCCTTACCTACCAATGACAATTCAATAAGAATCAGTTCACAGTTCCAATATAGACCTTCACTTTATAAGAAAGAAATGAAACTTTCGGTGTACCACGTCTTTTTCAATGAGACCTTTCCTCTCCCTAAACTTTGTAAACCTTTTTGCCTGTTCCCAAGATATACTCTGACAAGAAAAAGAAAACTTCAGTTCATTATGCCAAACATTAAGTAATTGACACTACCTGGCAATTGCCATATATATATATATATAGATTGGAAAAAATGGGAAAGGATAAATCATGAAGAAATTGATGCTAGAGACTAACCTTCCACTGATTTTTTATGGTTTCATACTTGGCTTTCTTCACAGAAACAAGATATTCCCTCTCTGCATATGTTGAATCAAATGCATGATATCCCAGTAATAATGGCCAGACCTGCAATTGCAGTAGTAGTTAAGTATTTTAACTAGACACCAAATGCATAAAAAATATACATATTTACATAATCTGCTCGTATATAAAGTATACAAACCTCACGCCTTAATTTGTAGTCAACTCCTCCATAGAATATTCTCTTTTGCAAGGCTTTGGGATCCAAAATTCTTCCTTCAGAGTCCAGAAAGCTAGACCACTGCAAACGGCGGTCAAGTATTATGGGTATGGAACACAACACGAAAAGAAATTTCAAAATTATATGCAGACAAACCTATATCTGTCAAGAATGTTATTTGTTTAGGCCATGATTCTGACAGCTTATATATAGATTGGTTAAATTAAGTACTTATCATTCAGATATGAGATATAATAATTAAGATCACCAAATTATTAACTGGTATGGTGCATTTGACAGATACAACATGAGTTCCTGTTGAACTATGAATAGGATTAATTGAAGGCGAGAGTAAACAAATTGGTGTAGTAGTTGCAATTAGATGTGACAACAGTAGTTACCAATGTAAATATGTTTAAATTGAAGGGTTGAACTTATGTCAACAAGAACATCTAACTTATGATAAAATATTGCATTCTAACCTCTTCAGATCTCAAAGGAGGCTGGCGTGGTTGTCCCCAGACTATTGTCAATTTATCGAGCTGCAAAATTGCCAATAAAGATGTGAAAATTGCCAATAAGATGTCTAATATTTACCATATAAATTAAGGAGCAGTCACATGCACCGACAAAATATAGTATTGCTATGAAATTGAACCCATGACCATATCATGAATTTATTTATATACACATCATTTGTTCACAAAAACATACCAACACCCTTGCTGGTGCAGGAAATGGAAGTTAATTAAAATAAGATTGAGAGGGTATATTTGAGTATTTGACCCGGGATTTCTAACAAACAAATAATAAAATTCTCCATGAAACAGTATGCAACAAGAATACTGAAGCAAGAAAAAATAACAATTACCTCCACAGGATCTGAAGGCACAGGAGTTTCTTCAGGAACTTTTTGTGTATCAATGGATGCTACAGGTTTAGGAAAATCTTCAAGAAATGGGCCATGGGACCTCCTATCTCTAGCATCTCCATGAATTTCTCGGAAGATCTGTGAAGTGGTATCCCTAGCAAATCTTGTAACCTTAGAGAATTTCTCCAACACATTAATTGAAATATCACGAGCAGGATCCTGACTCTTATATCTCTGCTTTCCATTCTGTGTGAAGTGGCTGGCATTTCCATTAAAGGTTCCTCTATCATTTTTCTCTTGATTTTCTCTGGAGCTTGACCCAGTAAATGGGCCAGATGAAGAAAGCCCATTCGCAACAGAAACTGCGCCTGGCATTTCCAATGAGGAAAGAGTCCTCTGTATGAGAATAAAAAATCCATGAACTACAGAATAACAATCAAACAGTAATTTATTGGCAAAATTTTAAATGGGGAAGCAGTAAAGATACAAGTATGGAATAGTCAGAAACATGTAATTAGAATCTCACTAACTAACCCTTGTAACCTGATTCATATAGATAAGGTCTATACGGAACTCGAAGAAGTCCCTAAGATATTACTGGAACAAAATAGAATCTGGATATTCTGGAAACAACCAGAGTATGGTCAATATTCAGTTCTATGGATAAAAGTTTATTTGATTCTAATATAATCGTCAAAGAAGAGAAGCTCAACTACTAATTCAAACTAGCCAAGCATGACAAACAATATGTTACTATACATGATGATACATCACCAAAAGACATTCAGGGTTTTTTCAGAAGAGAAGTGGATGTATTATCTGATGTAGCCTTTACACTTTCAAATCAGTATATTCTTCTTCTCTGTATTCGATAACTTATGGCCAAAAGCTAAAGTTGCCTACTAGGTTACGGCTTTAGGGTTGGTTGGCTCCATCTAAACAATACCCTGATAATTTTCTCTTACTATTGCAGGTTTAATAATAGATGATGTAACAGTATATGATTCCACTTATAACGGTGACATTGTACACAGAATCCTCCATCACCGATATCTAGACCTCAACTATTAGACAAAATACAATAGAATGTTCTCCAAAAAAGCACATCAAAATCTTTATTGGATTCTACCTGTAAAGGATGTTGAAAATCATTCACGAGGAAAACATTTGCATCTTCAGCAGACCTGACAAAAGAGGTACACTGTTAAATTCTAGAAAAAGGACTGATCTACTGACTTGGCATTAAAATAAATAAAATCTGTAAAACAGATTTTTCCATATGAAGTTTATAAATGATAATGTGCCAAATCAGATGAAAAGAAGCAATAATGCCAAGCATGATTAATACAACCAAACATAAGATCATGCAACATGTGGGGTTTAAATAACAGCACTTGAAGTTATGAAAAGATAACCAATTTTCCATGTCTATTTATCCCAACAAGAACTTTTTTTTTAGAAGGCTGGTTTCTGTTTCTCCTTCGGAGTGCGACTAATCTCCTTTCAGGATGATTTCTCCAGGCAACATGCATATACTTTCCCCGTAGATAATCCATGCATGAGAACGGAAGTTGGAGATAGATATTAGGTAGTTAGTAATGTTGTTAAAGGCAGTTAATAGTAAAACTAGTAGTTAGTTATTAATTAACAGCTATTTTCAGTTAGAAATATAGTACTGTTAATTTTAGCAGATATGTTGTAATAGGTATGTTGAATATGAATTGAATCTTCTTCCTAAGGGCTTTCTTCTCTTGTCTACTTTTTTTTCTAAAGGGATCACTTCTCACCTTTTTCTTTGAAATAAATTTAGGTATTGTATCAGTTAGTTGAGCAATCAAGTGCTTCACAAGAACCCTAGATTCCCTTGATTCTGTTAGTTCCTCAATGAACCCTTTTTGCAACTCTTTGCTGGTAATTTACGAGTACTTAATATAAGTAAAACTTCCATCATGGTCTGTCTGAGTATCAGTATCAAGAAAGAAGACTAGCTTCTATATTTAAATCCCGCAGAATAAGCAATTAAAGAAAACACTTACGTATTCAGCTAGATAGCACATTCTCTGCTAACAAACGTTATCGGAAAAACAATAAAAGCAATCAAATGAAATACATGATCAACACCAATTACTGTGTGTAAACTCATATAGTCTTTTCACAAGAGTCGAGCACCAAGATGTAAATTTATTATTTAGAACATAGTAGTATCTTTCAGTTAACTTCATATCAAAACAAGTTACTTTCCCGGACTTATTCCCTAGTGAACACCCAAGAAAGCTCTCCATAGTGAACGAAGGCTACATAATAACTAACCTCACAAGGAAAACATGTTGTTTGATGGTAGCAAGGAATTCTTTAACTCCACCGTTGTAAAAGTACAGAGGCGGGTGCGCTAGTCCTGTGGAAGTTTGCAATCAGTAATATTAACATACTAAATAAAAGGACAGGGAACTTCTTTGCTTGCTAGTATTGGCTATCTGCTGAAAAGATACTTCAGATGAACAATTATATGTCACATGCACAAGCTTAAAACAACACTAAGAGAAAAAGAGCATGAGAATGTCAATTGTCTCGCCATCAATGGTCAGTTTACATCATGCAAAATCATTGCTAGGAAGCAAGCTATCTTATTAGCACACATAATATCAAATCTGTTTAGTAGCAAACTATCTTAACGGAATATGTGAAAATTTGCTTATAAGGACATGAAGAATAAATACAAAATTTTCTTTAACCTAACAAAAATAAAGAATAGAGAAAAAAAATCATGATAAACTACCCACACCTGAACCATCTGATTTATTCACATATATATTGTTTTGAAAAAATTGTAACTATAGAACTATTATAATCAGGATAAATTGCTGAAAAAGTGCAGTTTATAATAAAAATTGCAAGAATAATATCATATGATGAGGACGAAATGCAAAACCACGTTTACAAACACTAAATATAAAATGAAGCCGCACATGGCAGAGTCTTGCAAATGCTGAAGCCCTATGGTCTTCAACAACAAAGGATTACCTGATGACAAAACCACAATCACATATTGCCACCCAAGTGTAGGAGTGTGTCTTCGAATTGACCTGATATCTGTAAAGGGAACTGCACGGATGGTGTAAAGATTCATGTCTGTGTAAGATAGAGAAATAAAAAATTAAGTCATTATCAAGATACATTCCTTTAACAATTTCAAATGCAGACATGAAACTGAAGATTGATCATACCCATTTCAGACAACCTTGGATTTGGCGTCAATCCTTTGTACGGGATCCAAGTCTACCATAAAAATTAAAAAAACTTCATAAATCATAGAACTTGGTGATATCAACAGAAAGATCTAGAGCCACACATAAAGTTTCTAACTCAAGAGTACAATTAGTTACCATGAACAAGGAAGATCCTTGCTTAATTAACTTCAAGCGACCGCTTATCCTTTCCGAAGCATATTGAGTTGGGTGAATTGCAACGTTGTCCTTCAAGTAAACAACTTCAGCACCATCTAGTTCAGTCGATGAGCTCCTCTTAGAGCTATTGGTCCGCAACAAATTGACCGAACCCTAAAAGATATTGTACAAACAAGACACATAGTCAACTACCAATTCAATCAATGCCGATCGATATCATAAAGTTTATAGTTTTGAAATCTAAATCCAGTTAAAGAAGATCGACCACCTCGTGAATTCGGTAACTAAAGCAAAACATAGATATTGGGTTGTTCAAATTGAGGATAGATGATAGAAGGAAGAAGTATTTAGTTAGATAAAATGGGATATTGCATTTTGGATAGATGATAGCTTACTTGCTGTTGAGAGGCGGCGTAATCAGCATCGTCGGACAAATCGTGTAAATCGATTTCTAACATCGCCGGTGAGATGCAGGAAATTAGTGAGAAATAAACGAGTTTGGTTGTGATTTAGAGAGGGGGCATCAATATGATGAGGTTAACTTAACTTAACTTCCTTCGATATTAAGAAAATGGAAACAGGACGGACTGATGGGCAAATGTGATGATGTTCGCTGGGCCGCCTTTTCTACATTTTCACTGTTTTTTTATTCCATTTCCTTATAAATAAATAAATTATTATACTCTTCTTTTGTATTTTATACTTATTTATTTGTTTAACAATGAATGAGATTAATAAATTAAGAACGAGGGTTATCTCCGGATAAGATTAATTATATATATTTCTATATAAATTGAAGGGATAAAGACAATTAAGTATGTGTTTAAAAAATATTTAAAAAGATTTCGATGAAGCGTTTTGAATTGAAGCAGAGGGTTATGGCTGTGGGGTGTCATGTTAATTCTCCTTAATTCAAAATAAAAACTCAAAAAAGTATTTATATTTACCTCCGACTAAATTTTTGGTGACCAGCGTTGACGTGGTAATATGACGTGACAACATAGAGTCTGATTTATTGATTTTTATTTTTTTTTTAGAGAATTCACAATTGAAAATTGAATCGTAGTCGGAAAAGATTATTAAAGTTTCTGATTTGGGGAAAAATGCGATTGGTCAAACACAAAAATGAACGTTGTCAATAGCATTAAGCGACAAAAAATTCACCTTCTTCAATGACCAGAAAAAATTGAGATTGTCAATGAGTGATCTAAACATAAGTATTTCAGCTAATATGATGAAGAAATATCAAATATCGTTGCGACATCTGACTTCATACGTTCATCTTAATTTTGAGATTTCAGATAAGAATACATTATTGTCTAGTAAAGAAACAAATAAGAAATTAGCTTATAATGAATCGGATAATAGAAAATTACTCATAAAAATGAAGAAGTTAGATTTAGAGTTTATCAAAGATCAATGTTAGTATAATTTCATATTTATAGTATATATAGATCCAATTGCAATAACTTATAGATTATATAAACTATACAAACATTGAAGGGAAAATTGAAATTGTTAGGATCATCACCAATTAAATTATTCAAAGAATCACTAAAGTTATCGGTGAAAAAAAAACACGAACTTACAACTAACGTCTCCTACTCGAATTTCGAAAAATCATCAAAGTTTTCAGAGCTAAGATTTATAGACTCGCCTACATCACTTTTGATTTAAAATTGTCACCTCAGCACCGGTCACCAAAAATTTGGTCGAAGATAAATACATATATATTTTTTTTATTTTTTAAACACGGGGAAAATATTTTTTTTCTTAAAACACAATGTACTTAAAATGTTTTTATCCGTAAATTTAAATTTGGTCTCTACTAAGAATGTAATTATAATCGGTCCATAATTTTCTATCACAATTATTATTATGAGATTTTTTTTCCAGTTTGACCGACAATTGAGTGATGATGAGTTTTGATTATAATTGTGTTACTTGTGTTCCCGTCTCAAAACTAATAAACATAATTAAATATATAATATCATCAATACATTTATTTATTCACATTTTATAAGAGTTTTAAGTTTGTTTTTTTACCATAATACTTTTTTTTATATATTATATAAAATTATCTTCTTATCATAATATTTTTTTTTAAATTTGTAGAGGATGAATTATAAACGGTATCGCAGGAATTTTCGAAACAGAACAAATAGAATGATAATAATTTTTTTTCCAAAATAACACAATAGAAATGATAAATACACTCCGCATCAATGCGCCTTATTGTCAAGTATAATGCTCTTTATGTTGTAAGGATTAATAAAATGTGATGAAATAAGTTGTGAAATATTGGTAGTATATTATAATTTTTACAATTAATATTTTCAATTTGAAATTAATAATCTTAAAAAAAAAATCATTTAATAAATATTTAATTCAATTAATAAACATTATATAGTAAAACACTATAATAAAATAGACTAAAAATAATTCTCACATTCCTCATCATTCATATAAACCATAATTATTGTCATTTAATCATTATAATGTCACTCTCAAATTCAAATTAATTGTGATTTAAACTCAAGTGTAAAATTTGATCACTTAATCACTGAATTACTTGTTAGATATAAATTTTATATGTAAAATTTCGATTTGATATTAATTCGTATGTTGACCAATATTGTGTATTTAGCCTTCATTGTAAACACATTAATTAAAGTATACGGTGGAGAAGAAGCAAAGCTTATCTTCTAAAAAAAATGCTTCTAAGAAAAAATGCTAAAATAAAAAATTATTGCATGAAGTGGACCAAGTGGTACATTAACAAAACTGAGAAATTTTTCTAAAGTAACTATCTATATAATTGATTGACTAGTTTAGTAATTTTAAATTTAAAGTCAAAAAACATAACTTAGTTTTGTCTTTAAAAAAATTACATCATTTAGCATTATAAAAAATATATATTTAAGTTATTTATAACAAATAAATTTATAGCTTACATGGATAAATTATTGAACCGATCCGTCCTGTTTTCACTCACCTAAGGAATTATGCATTTATGCATTATTTGCAAGAATTAAGTAATTCTTAATTAGATAGAATAATTAACCTTTTATATGTTTAAATTTATAATAATTAATTAAATAAAAAACAATTATATAATAATAAGTTAAACAATATCTTTTATTATATAAAATATATCAGTCTTTTTTTTTGAATAATCATAATATTAATTCATATATTTACAATAAAATTTTAATTATACTATTTAAATAAATCTTATATCTCATCATAATATATTGTTTTTATATTAAAATTTTATATACGACCTAACAAATTAAATGTTTTTTTTGTTGGTTCAATCCAATTAAATGTTCACCACCCATATTTTACAGCACAGTGAAAAATAAAAAATAAAAATTACGGGCCAATTTTAATTTACAAATAAATTCGGTCCAATTGGCCTTTACTGGTTCGAGCCCAATTCTCTCTTATCACTCTCCTTCCCCTCTTCGAAACCCTGAACCTCTTGCAGCTGTAATCTTGTCGGAAAACTCTGATTCATCTCCTTGAAGAGGAATACCTGAATAATATGCTTCGTTTTTGGAAAATGATTTGATTCTGTAAGTTTCAAACCTTAAATTTGTTTTTTTTCGATACTAGCTTTAGCTTCGTTGAATGAATATGCTTAGAAATGTTACTTCTCCTTCTTTGGGGGTTCGTGTTTCTTGTTTCTTAGTAACGGGTATCTATCTGGTTGTGTTCATCTTTGCAGCTATCCGTTTTCTGAAGCTTGTTTGATTCGATTTTCAGAACTGAGTTTTATTTTTTCTCTCGTTCGGTAGTTGCAAAAATAAAAGGTAGCTTCTTTATCTATACTGGACTGTGGTGTTTATCATCGTTGAAAAGTTGAATTCTTGTGTTAATGTTGGTTTAATAGCTTTCCTTGAAGGAGGAGAAGACTCGCAATTCCTGCAACAATGGCGTCTGCATGTGAAATTATGTCCCTGCAAGTAGGTTTCTTTTCATTTTATGTTAATGGGTTTCTTATACTTAACTCTGATTAATGATATAAAATAATTGACCTTTGCAGGGTTTGAATAAACAAAGTTGGTTATTTACAAAGTCTTCAACTCCTCAACGAAAAAGGATGGTTAGGGCTATGATTCGCTGCCAAACTCCGTTGGCAAACCAGTTCAATAAGCGAATTTTGTCAAGATCATCTACAGACTTCAGATCTTCATCTTCATTGAAGGCTAAATCAGTGATTTCGCTGAATGTCGACACTTCAGTTGATGAAGAACCCAAGAACATTTCTCCTGTTGGCGGAAATGTCCTACATTTTTACCGCATTCCATTGGTTCAAGAGAGTGCAACTGTTGAACTCTTGAAATCTGTTCAGACAAAAGTTTCAAATCAAATAACCGCTTTGAAGACTGAGCAATGTTTCAACATTGAGGTTGTTTCTGAGCTTTCAAATGAAAAACTTTCGGTCCTCAAGTGGCTTCTTGGAGAAACATACGAGCCTGATAATTTGGCGACAGATAGCTTTCTTAACGATGAAACCATCTCAGGTTCAGACACAGTTATAGTTGAAGTTGGTCCCAGGTTGTCTTTCACAACAGCCTGGTCTGCTAATGCTGTATCTATTTGCAAGGCATGTGGGTTGTCAGAAGTTACGAGAATAGAACGCTCGAGAAGATACCTGCTCTTTCTCAACCCCGGAAATGGATTATCTCAGGATCAAATAACAAATGATTTTGCTGCAACTGTTCATGATCGGATGACAGAATGTGTATATACGAAGACACTCACATCATTTGAAACGAATGTAATCCCCGAGGAAGTTAGTCATGTGCCTGTTATGGAGGAAGGACGAAAGGCATTGGAAGAGATCAATCAGAGAATGGGTTTGGCCTTTGACGAACAAGATCTTGAATATTATACCAAACTTTTCAAGGATGATATAAAACGCAATCCGACAACAGTTGAGCTTTTCGATATTGCTCAATCTAATAGTGAGCACAGCAGGCACTGGTTCTTTACTGGTAAGATGCTCATTGATGGACAGCCAATGAACAAGACATTAATGCAGATTGTAAAGAGCACTTTGCAGGCAAACCTTAACAACTCTGTGATTGGATTTAAGGATAATTCAAGTGCAATCAAGGGTTTCGAAGTGAATCAGCTTCGACCAAATCAGCCCGGATCCACTTCTCCACTTGACATCTCTATTCGTGATCTTGATGTTCTGTTTACAGCCGAAACCCACAATTTCCCGTGTGCTGTTGCACCTTATCCCGGTGCAGAAACAGGTGCAGGTGGTCGAATCAGAGACACTCATGCTACTGGGAAAGGGTCGTTTGTTGTTGCTTCTACAGCGGGTTATTGTGTTGGTAATCTTAATATCGAAGGATCTAATGCCCCTTGGGAAGATCCATCGTTTGTTTATCCGTCGAATTTAGCTTCACCTTTGCAGATTTTGATCGATGCTAGCAACGGGGCTTCTGATTATGGTAACAAATTTGGAGAGCCTTTGATTCAGGGTTATACAAGAACGTTTGGGACTAGGCTTCCGAATGGGGAAAGGAGAGAATGGTTGAAGCCTATCATGTTCAGTGCAGGTATTGGGCTCTTCTTCTTTTTTCTCTATTTAAGAGGCATTTATTCAATTACAACAAAAAGTACAAACCTTTGGGATATCTGTATTAGCGATTTTAAATTTCTGTGCAGGTATCGGGATGATTGACCACATTCATATAACAAAAGAGGAACCTGAAATCGGGATGTTAGTGGTGAAGATAGGAGGGCCAGCTTATCGAATTGGAATGGGAGGTGGAGCGGCGTCTAGCATGGTTAGTGGTCAGAACGATGCTGAGCTCGATTTTAACGCGGTTCAAAGAGGCGATGCTGAAATGGCACAGAAATTGTACCGTGTGGTGCGCGCTTGCGCTGAAATGGGCGAGAAGAATCCGATTGTTAGTATTCACGATCAGGGAGCTGGAGGGAACTGTAATGTCGTGAAGGAAATCATATATCCGAAGGGTGCTGAAATCGATATTCGGGCAGTTGTAGTTGGGGATCAAACGATGTCGGTTTTAGAAATATGGGGAGCCGAATATCAAGAGCAGGATGCGATATTAATCAAACCCGAAAGTCGTGGATTGTTAGAGTCGATCTGCAATCGAGAAAGGGTTTTCATGGCAGTTATCGGAACAATTAGCGGCGACGGTCGCGTCGTTTTGGTTGATAGTAAGGCGGTTGGAAATGTCGCGGTTGATCTTGAGCTTGAGAAAGTTTTGGGCGATATGCCTCAGAAAACGTTCGAGTTTCATCGTAGAATTCCCGTTCTGGAACCGCTCGATATCGCTCCCGGTATTACGGTTATGGACGCTTTAAAGCGAGTGATGAGATTACCCTCAGTCTGTTCGAAGCGGTTTTTGACGACGAAAGTCGATAGATGCGTGACAGGGCTAGTAGCGCAACAGCAGACGGTCGGGCCCTTGCAGATTCCTCTCGCCGATGTGGCGGTTATCGCGCAAACGTATAACAACTTCACCGGAGGTGCTTGTGCGATCGGGGAACAACCCTTGAAGGGTTTGCTGAATCCGAAGGCGATGGCACGTCTAGCGGTTGGGGAAGCTTTAACAAATCTTGTATGGGCGAAAGTAACGTCGCTTTCTGATGTGAAAGCGAGTGGGAACTGGATGTACGCAGCAAAACTCGATGGGGAAGGGGCGGATATGTATGATGCAGCTATTGCTCTATCGGAGGCAATGATTGAACTTGGAATCGCTATTGATGGCGGGAAAGATAGTTTGTCAATGGCTGCCCAATCATCGGGGGAGATTGTGAAGGCACCTGGAAATCTGGTAATAAGTGCTTATGTTACTTGTCCTGATATAACGAAAACAGTTACTCCCGATTTGAAACTCGGAGACGATGGAATCTTGATTTTCATTGATTTAGCTAAGGGGAAACGACGTCTTGGTGGATCCGCCCTCGCTCAAGTGTTTGATCAAGTCGGTGATGATTGTCCCGATCTTGACGATGTTTCTTATTTGAAAACTGTGTTTAACGGTGTTCAGGATCTTCTCACGGACGATCTGATCTCAGCCGGTCACGATGTCAGCGACGGTGGCTTGATTGTTTCCGCGCTTGAAATGGCGTTTGCTGGGAATTTGGGTGTTCGTTTGAACTTGACTTCGTCGAACAACAATAGCCTCTTCGAAACCCTATTCTCAGAAGAGCTCGGACTTGTTCTCGAGGTTAGCAAGAATAAACTCGATCTGGTAACGAAAAGACTTGAGAAAGCTCATATTTCGTCCGAGATAATTGGAGAAGTAACTACCGAACCAGTAATCAAGTTGATCGTGGACGGGGTAAGCCATTTGACCGAGAAAACTTCGAACCTTAGAAATGTATGGGAGGAAACAAGCTTCCACCTCGAAAAGTTTCAAAGATTGGATTCCTGCGTGGATTTGGAAAAGGACGGGTTAAACAATAGGCACGAACCGTCGTGGTCATTGACGTTTACTCCGACTTATACTGACAGTAAATTTATTGCAGCAACCGTAAAACCCAAAGTAGCGGTGATTAGAGAAGAAGGAAGCAACGGGGATCGAGAAATGTCGGCTGCATTGTATGCTGCTGGTTTTCAACCGTGGGACATCACAATGTCGGATCTCCTTACTGGTTCGATATCGTTACAGGATTTCCGAGGAATCGCATTCGTGGGAGGCTTTAGCTACGCTGATGTTCTAGACTCTGCGAAAGGTTGGTCGGCTTCGATAAGATTCAACCAACCGCTGCTCAAGCAATTTCAAGAATTTTACAACCGTAAAGACACCTTTAGTTTGGGGGTTTGTAACGGATGTCAACTAATGGCTCTATTGGGTTGGGTCCCAGGTCCTTCTGTTGGGTCCGGTGGAGACCCATCACAACCGAGGTTCATTCACAACGAGTCGGGCCGGTTCGAATGTCGGTTTACAAACGTGACCATTAAGGATTCTCCTGCCATAATGTTGAAAGGAATGGAGGGTAGTACGATCGGGGTTTGGGCTGCTCACGGTGAGGGGCGAGCGTATTTTCCAGATGATGGTATACTGGAAAATGTGATGAAATCGAATTTGGCACCGGTTAGATATTGTGACGACGATGGAATTGTGACTGAAACTTATCCGTTTAATATGAATGGATCTCCTTTGGGAATTGCGGCGCTTTGTTCGCCGGATGGGAGGCATTTAGCAATGATGCCTCATCCTGAGCGATGTTTTTTGACATGGCAGTTTCCGTGGTATCCTAAGAACTTGAATTTGGATAAGAAAGGTCCTAGTCCATGGCTGAAAATGTTCCAAAATGCTAGAGAATGGTGCTGCTCTTCCTAATACAAGTTGAGTTGAATGTTTTTTCCTAAATGTTTGAAAACATGTTTTTTATTAACTTAAATTTGGATATTGGGTATTTCAAAGTTACACACCCTGTCCAAAATGCATAGATTGTAACATTATTTTGCAAATTTTGGGTTTTTTTTGTTCTCTTTAAGATTTTGAATTCAAATTTAAATATTGGTGGGTGTTTTAATGTGACAGGTACAAATGAAAAGTCTAAACCATTGTTATGCAAGAGAATATCATCTTGATGACAATCTTTATCTAATATTTATTAGGATGTCGGTAACAAATTCATTAAAGCATATCCAAATTAAGATTTTTGTGACAATTACATCACTAGCTATATTGAATTGTCATTATAAAAACAAAATAATTTGAACAAGAAGAAAAGCATATGGGTCCTTGATTGCTTTAGTCATTTGCTTTTAGACCATAAGAGCTAATTTTAATTAAATTTAATCATGGGACCAGGAAAAGAAAATAGGGTAGCCCCTTGTTAGTTGTTGATGATTGAGACCTCATATTTATTACATGTTTTTGGAGGGTTAAGTAAAAATTAAGCCATTTGAAACAAGAAAGCTAAGTTTTGAGGAGGCATATCACTAGCTCTACTAGATTTATCATAATTTCACAAGAAAAGCATATGGGTCCTTCAATACTTTGGCCATTTGCCAATTGTTTTTTCTTCCTTTTTTAGATTTCTAATAATGACACTAATTAATTAATTGTTGATGGTACTGATTAAAATTATATTTATACATTAATTTTAAAGTAGAGAAACCCCACATGATTAATTTTGCTATGAATTTTGACAAGACATGATAACCAAATGAATGAATCATGGCAGGAAGAAAGGGACATTAACATACACATAATTGGTATAATTACCATCACTAACACAACAAATATAAAGTAAAATATCAATAAATGTGATCACATTCATTGCCTTAAGATGCTTTTCATTTCTTTACCCTTTCCCTCCCTTTCATTTCAATTTATTATTATTATTATTATTATTATCTATAAAGATTATCTTGGCCCAAAACAACCTTTAGTTGCGAAAGCAACCATACATAATAAAAATAATAATAATTGTTATATATTATTATCCGAATTTTTTAATTGATTTTTCTTTAAATTAAAACTTCATGTGGGTTCTCCTTAATAAAATTAAATAAACTTGTTAAAAATTAGGAGAATAAGAGAGTGTCAATGGCTTATTTGTATAACTAGCTTATACTAACACAAAAACTTACATTTATTAATTATCACCATTAAGGGAATTTAGTAGGAAACAAAAACATAAGAGACTTATAATAATACCTTATCTTTTTGACTTTGGAGGGTTGTTGTCTATATAAGAAATTAAAATAATGGGATTAATTAATTTAATTAATAATCAACAAGTGATCATGTGTTTGTGTTTAACTTTGAAGGTACAGTGATCCTGCAAATAGAAAAGTTTGACCCATTAAAGATGAACATAAAATACTTTTTTGCTTAAACAATTGAGGAATTAAGACATAAACAAACTATAATCAATGCAAAATTTGCAACTAATTCCCAGCTAATTGTCTCAAGCATTGAGTTGTCACATGTGATGAATTGTCCTGATGTGACCTAATGGATTAATTGCGAGGAAAATCTCGTTATAAATATCACTTAACATGAATAATTTATTGTACATGGAGACCATATTTTATCAAATTTCTTCTACTTTATAGAAATACCTAATCTATTAATTAATGAATTTCATTTTAATGTAATAATTAATCCAATGTACAATTATAAGGTGCATGCAATATGTTTCACTTGCATGTATTTAAGGAAATGTGCTTAAAATGGTTAGTTTTTGCATGTGATTTTTCTTCCCTTTTATTTATTTCCCTTGATAATTCAATTAATGTAATAAAAACATATCTTTGAAACTAGTGACTAACATGCTAAATGAGTCATGAACTACTCCAAATTTCCATAGCTTTGGCATTAATTAGTGATTTTAAGCTTCCAATTTTAGAGATTTTCATAGCTAGGGTAAAGGGTGCTTATATATGGCCTATGGCTAAGGCAATTTTCTCAAGTACTAGTTCATGTGGTCCAATCAAACATAATTGAATGATGTCAACTTGTCTCAAATCACCATTATATACCAGCTAATTATTAAATATATAGTTTATTATTTCATATAATTAAATATCCATCATTTTATGTCAAGGGTTTTTAATAAATAAGTACACAATAAGATCATCTTCTCAAAACAAGTCAAGAAAAATGAAGTCTTTAGTCTTCATGGAAGTCCAAACTCAAGCTACCTGCTGAAATGCCGCCATGCAAGCCTAGAAGAAACAACTGAGAAAGAAACAAGATATAAAATAATCAAATCTACTAATTAAGTAGAGTAAAAATTTGATGAAGATGGTAAAAGTTAAAAAAGAAAAATCAAATTACCCACTCATATATAGTCCATGATCAAGTTCCAAACAAGATAGTTTGCTAATCTAGCACCTACAAGTAAACCCTGATTTAAAAAACAATAATAATATATACCCAGTAAAGAATTGTCAGATCTGGATCTGGGAATTGGCAGATTAAACTAAATTTCTTCAAAAAAAAACATTGAAAAAACAAAAGACAGTAATGTGTCAAACAAGAGAGAGCTGGAATTAAGGTTTTTTAGGTTCTACCCTTAACTTCCCACAGCTTTATTGAACTGTAATGATGGATGAATGAATATATAAATTAGTAGTCGAAGATGGACTACATGAATTACATATAATTCAGTTCAAGAAAGCTGTGGAAAGATAAGAGGGGGACCCTTTAAATTGAGTGGACGATGATAATGAATTGATGATCTCAAGAACCCATCAATATCGCAGGCCATCTAGTAACCCTAATAGGCTCCCTATTTTAGAGAGAGAGAGGAATGTGTGTGCGAAAGAAATGAGGGTTATGGGTTAGTATTTATAGGAGAATACTACAACCCGATCCCGAGAAGAATATTATTATTGGGATTTAATTATATATAATTAGGAATCTCATTCAAATAATTCAGATTTAACACCTTCTAATTCATTACACACCATGACCTCTTTAATTAAATAATCAAGAAAATATTTGATTGGGAGTGTTGTTATTATTTTATATTTTATTGTATTTTTCTTATATATTTTTTTTTTAAAATTAAGTTATTTGGATTTTTAATTAGTTAAATTATTATAATATTTTTATTTATTTAAATTTTTATAATATTTTATGAATATTTTAATTGATAAATTAAGTGATTGGATAATTGAAAAAAATAAGATATGATAAAGAATATATTATTGTATTTTTTTATAAAAAAATATTTGACTAAGAGTTAAAGTTATTTGGGTTTTTAATTCCTTAAATTATTATAATATTTTTTATATTTAAATTTTATAAAGTGATTGAATGATTAAAAAGAAATAAGATAAAAAAGATTTTTAATATTAAAAAATTATGTAACATATCTAAAATGGTGTATTATATATCCAAAATTTAAAATTATGTCTTCTACACGAGCTTTATAACATTTTGCTAATTAAAATATTGTCCTAACTTAATTTATAATTATGTTTGTTTTCTAAAAGATAAATTAAATTCCCCATCCTTAGAAAGAAAATACCGACCACTTCAAAACACTTTAGAAAATATAACAAATATTTATGTATGTAAACATTTATTTTCTTTTATTAAAATAATGTCGCACATCAAAATACACTAAAATTATTTGGGAGTTTATTAAAAAATGTGTTTTTTCTTTGAACGAGCTATATTACGTAGTGTCTTGTTTGATACACACTCTTGTCGATATTTTTTCATCTAAATGAATATAAGATATATAACCATTGTGGAGGTATCTATCATTTGTTGATATGTCACATACAATCGCTATCAATCTAATGTATAAATTTATTAAAAAATGACTATTTGAGTATATATCAAGTAATAAAAAATATATGGTATGAATAATTTGTTAATTAAACAATTACTTCATAAAGATAAATTTGTTAAATTTTATGAAGTTTGAGAATTAAAGAGTGAAACTTGAATATGTGGTTGACTTTATAATTATCTTTTTATTAATGGTCAAATTTTAAGTTTAAATTAATATACATAATTTAGTGCATTACTGTTTATATTATTATCCCAACTTAATTTAGAAAAAATTGTATATATAATTAGGAGAAAATGATACTCACATGGAAGCACGTGAAAGAGTACCCCACTATTTGAACGTGCAAAGAAATAGCATAAAATGTTAGTGTAAAGAGTTGTTGGATCAACATTTCTATATATTCATATCTCCTTTTCTTTTTCTTTATTTTAATTAACATATATTAACTAATATGTGATGCCTAGCTAATTATTGACTTAATAAATAAATAAATTATGAGACACAATTTGTTATATCATGTGACACTTAGATTTAAAACTTTACAAACATCTTCTTAATTAATTAATACTTTTATTTAAAAGACTATTTAAAACCTTACAAACACCTTATAATACTTTTTCTTAAGATGGGGTGAGATGTCATTTATAGGGAAATCATATATATATGACTAAACTCATTTAGAACTAAACTAAAACAATACAAATAATGACATCATTCAACAAGTATGATCACAAAATGTGATGTAGCTTATAAAATAGAGAAGTCATTGTTGATTTTCTAAGTTCATCTTATTTTATTTTTTATCACATATAATTATAAAAAAGATTCCAAAATTTTATGTCACAATTTGAACTAGACATTTTTTTATGATTTTTTGTACCAATTTCTTAATTATAAAATGATCATTGAAATATCTCCTTTTAACCCATGATCTTTTATTTATTTTAGATTCTCTATCAAGTTTTCAATATTCCTCTCAAAAAATCAAAATTTATTTTCTTAAAATAAAATTAAGAAAAGAAATTCAACTTTCCAACCACATACATGTTGATGGAAGGTAGTGGGCTTCCTCTTTAAGTTTAGCTGGCAATAACAGGCTTTGGACTGTGTTATTTAATATAACATGGCCATTATTAAGTGGATGATAATTTAATCCATTTAGTTACTATAAATAATGTAATATATAAATACTTGTATTTAATTTTGAATAATAGTTATTATATATGTTAATAAAAGATTGTTAGTTTTAATTGAACAAAAAAATATGAAAAAATAATAAATAAATAAAATGGTATTGATTGTATTGATGCTTTGCTGGCCTGCTTCATCTGATCTTTTCAATTCTAATAAATAATAAAAGATAAAGTAAGCATGTTATCACATTCTTATTTTCCATTGTCCTCTTTAGTGTGGCCAAAACAAAAAATTTATTGAAATAGTCCATATATATTCAACCAATACAAATTGTGACTCAAAGTTTGGATGTCTATAGACTAAACATTCAAAATAAATCCACCCATATGGAGATTGAATCTTTGAAGTCTTCTCTTGTAGACTGAATCTTTGAAGTGTGCTCTTGAATCAATTTGCAAAGTAGTTTGTCAATTCTGGTCGTTGAGCGATACTAAAATGAATTTGATATTCGTGACAAAATCTCTAACATGTTTATTTGTAATTCACTCGATCCCGACCTGATTGACCTGACTCAACCCGAAACACACCATTATAATTAATATTAAATCTCTCAATGGAATCAAAATTTACCTATCAAGATTCTAACTGGAGTTTAATTTGTTCTTAAACCTACCTACATAGATTCTAGCTATAATTTAATTGGAATTAGTTTATTATTTACAATAAAATAATAATACATATGGTAAGTATTAGAAATTTACACCACAATTTATAATATTAAAAATTTAAATTATTTTTAAATAAATAAGATCAAAATAATTAATCTCACGGTCAAAAACCTATTTAAAACAATTAATTAGAATTAATTAAATCAATTAAAGGTTAAGGCCAAAATAAAAAATAAAATTAATTGGGATAAATGATGTACCGTATTATCTCAAAATAATTTTAGAAAAAATTAAATGACAAAAATAAATAATTTAGAGTGAATTTTGTATCCAATTCATCTAAAAGAATTATTTATTTGAACCCTAAAAATATAAAAAAATAAAAATAAATTGGTAAAATATATTCCATATTTATTTTAATATTTTATTTGAAAAGATCAAAATTAAATCCAAAAAGGTAAAAAAAAATCAATTTCAAATAATTCCTTAAGGTTTTAATAAAAAAAAAATAGTAATCCAATGCAGCCGAAACTAGGGGTGGACCAACCTACCGATCTGGTATTTTGGATCGGATATCCGCCTCTATTTTTTTTTTAAATCGCGATCCGTATCCGACCTGATATTCGACCACTATTTGATCCGAAAATACCAGATCAGATCGGATAGGCCAGCCGGATACCGTCGATCCTTTTTTTTCTTCATATTTCTATTTTTTTCATATTTCTAATTTTTTTCATATGTTCCAGCCTCTAAGCCTCCAATGATTATTGACTATTTGAGCTATAAGGAAAACGGGAAGAAAAAATAAAAGGAAGAGATATATTTTTGTTTGGGTTTGTAAAGGGAAATGAGAGAAAACAAAAGGAAGAGAAAGATTTTTGTTTAGGTTTTTAATTTTTAATAATATTTTTGTTTGGGTTTGTAAAGGAAAATGGGAAGGAAAACAAAAGGAAGAAAAAGATTTTTGTTTAGGTTTGTAATTATTATAAATATTTTATTTTATTTTTAAATTTTAAAAATCACCGGATCGACTTCGGATATCCGATTTTTTTTTGCCCGATGCGTATCTGATCTGGAAATTCAGTAAAACTATCGGCTCAGATCGATATCCGAATCTGATCCAACGGATTCAGATTTTTTCGGATCGGATCAACGGATTGGATCTTTCGGATCAGATTTTTTGGCCACCCTTAACTGAAACTCAGAGAATTTGCTGTAGCAGGATTCGTGACCATTGGATGAGCGCTAAATTTTTATCCAGCGCCCAAGAGCGCTCCGCGTAGCCCGTTGTAGACAAGGAGACGCGCGTTCAAGTCGTATCAGATTGAGAGACAACCGTTAGCTAGAATGCTAACGGATCGCCCAAATGCCAACAACGCCAAGACGGAACTCCAAGACGCCATCAAAACAACATCGTTTTTTGCTCCGATCATTTTCTTCATCGCGACGCCTCTAGATAAGCATGAAGAAGCCGTGTTGATTTTGGATTTTTGGAACTCCCTCGTTGGTCCACCAAATCAACTCATTCAAAGTTTGAAATGATCACCCTATGATGATGATCGCCTAATCCGACCACTTGACCGAAGAACAAGCAAAACATGATTAATGGTTTTTGGCTGATTCAAGCCACTAAAAGCTTCAACCGACCTTAGGAGTAGTATAAATACCACCCTTAAGTCATTCTGAAGCTAAGATACCAACATAGAACCCTTAAATCAAAGAAAATCAAAATCCGCCATTAAAACTTCAAAGCTTCAAATTTTTTGAATTTTCTATTTAGCGCCTTAAAGCTTTGATTTGTGCATCCAGAAAGCTTCCTTAAGGATCAAGGAGTGTTCTCCAATCCTTGGTAAAGTTTCAATCACCCTTTAATTCATATTTATAGTATGAATTTGGAATTTTTATATTTTAAATTAGAAAGCATGTAGGCTTGTTGTTCATGTGATTTTGATCCTAGGATAATTTAGAAACTATATGGATATGATAGAACCGACCAATCGATCTAAATAACAAAAACTCAAATTTGAATTTCAATAATAAAAAAACGTGTTTGTTGTTCTTGGTTAATTTGATCGAATCACAACCCATAAAGCATCCCAACATAATTATAATGATGCCGAGAAACTATTTAGATCACGTTTGATCTATACCGATCATATTTGATCAAAATCATTTTTTTCAAAAAATAATGAAATTTTGATTTTTTGTATTGGTCAAAATGAACCGCCAATGTGGTCTTGTTTTGGTACCAATCAAATATATATGATATAAAAAAGCTATTTGCTAGCTCATTTCATTTCAAAATAACTTTTAAATAAAAACCCAAATTTTGATCAAAAATTGTTTTGAACAAATTAATCATCATCCAGGTCGATTGATACCTTGAGATGATGATCAACATATTTTTGGGAGCTTTGTGAAGCTACTAAAACTCTTGGATAAATGAATTATATCTAAAAAAAACTAATTTAAAAAACTGAACCTTGGTGTTTTGAGGACCGATGCTCTTAGCCTAGAACTGTGAGATCCAACCGAGGATCCTCGGTCTATACCAAGAAACCAAAAATGAAAATCTTAGCCTAGGACCGCGTAATCCGACCGAAGATTTCATTAAGACCGTGGAGTCCGACCGATGTTCTTGAGTTGGGACCGTATCGCATGACCGATGTTCTTGAGCTAAAGTCGAGAGGTTCGACCGATGATTTCTAGCCAGGACCGGGGAACTTAACATAGGATCGATGTTTCTAACTTATGATCGAAAACCTCTTTAACCTAGGACCGATGAACTTAACCTAAGACCGATGTTTCTAACCTAGGACCGAAGACCCCCTTAGCCTAGGACCGATGGGTTTATACAACCATACTGGTAAACCTAACATAGGACCGATAACCCTCTTAACCTAAGACCGATGACCTTAATCCCGACCTAACCTAGAACCGATGGGTATATGCACCCAGACTGGTGAGCCTATCCCCAAACCAAACCTGGACTAATAAGTTTTCACACTTAGACCGGTAAGATCATCCAAGGACCGAGAGTCCTTGGCACCTCGACCGAGGGACCCCGACACCTAGACCAAAGATCCCAAATCTCGACCGAGAGGTTCCTAGACCCGAATCAAGAGTTTTTTGACCACGATCGATGAAAATGAACTCTAGCCTTAGAATTCCGATCCTAAGACCTATTTGGTTCCACTTTTCAAAACCCCAAATTATTTTTGTAATTTTGGACCCAAAACTATTTATAAAAAAAAATAGAAAATGGTTCAAAATATTTTGGAATGTTTTCCACCAAAAATATTTTGTCAAAGGTTTGATTGGTGTTTATTTCTAAACCCTAATGCCTTTAAAAATGACTAACATTCTTCAGGTATTTCTACCCTAGCTATCACCCGCAACAGGTACCATTAATTAAATATTGATGTTTCAATACTTTAAATAACACTAGACCTAGAAGCATGACTAGGACCGGAAAAATAAACGGTTAAAATTCAAAACGTTGTACAATCAATTTCCAAAAAGTCAAGTTTACAAAGTAAAGACCGTTATCGAAAGGGTACAGAGGACATAGCGCGAAAACTTTTTTCCGAGTATCACCAAACTTCAAACCAAAATAAAATTCTGGTGCAAAATACGTTTGTACAGGTACACATTTTTATTAATTTTTCTAAAATCAATTGACGACTCTTCAAATAAATAATATTTCTTAAATTAGTTATGTTTAATTAATTTAAATCGAATTTCATAAAAGTAATTTGATTATACCAAAATCCCACATTATTAATATTTGAATAAAATTAATTATTTTTATATAATTAATTTTAAGAGTGACTATCAAATTTTTTTAAAAATAATGTTTTATTTTAAAAGATATCTGACAGACACACAAACCAAAGTTAAAACCATATAATCTCGAGTCACTTCGGACCGTATTGCCACGTGTTCACCAACACGTGCTATGGAATTATCGAGAGTTCCATATATTTATTCTTATATTTGAATAATATTTTTTTAATATATAATTACTAGCTACAAAAAGTATTAACAAAATTTTCTAACAGTTTTATTTTATTTTTTAATATATATAATATGATCACTGGTTTTATTTTATTTTTTAATATATATAATATGATCACTTGTAACTGGTTGTTTTATTTTATTAAAAAAAACATTGTTTAATTGAAAATAATTTATAAAAAATGTCAATGTACATCAATATTTTAATTACTTAATATTACTTCAAATATAATGTAATTTAACCTTATTTATTTATTCTTTAAAAAAGTATTTAATTATATGATAACATATCTTATATTTATATAATAAATACTTAAATTTCTTAATCATGATAAATAATAATAATCATATTTAATCATAATACTAAAAATTATCTGACTAAATTTTAAAAGAAAAAGAAGACATTAATTAATTGTAAAAAAATTTATCTATCATAATAATAATTATTGTTTCGGAATACTATTCCTATTAATTTAGAGTGTATTTACTCTAATTATAGTAAATCATATACAATTTCCACACGGAAACTCCAGACTTAAGACTTATACATACAAGTATTCCCTCCTACAATTATTTAGTTTTGAGAATTTATTTCCAAATATTTGACACAAGAAACAACCTTTTTTTATTAGCCCATTTTACTATTTTGATTTATTCCTCCCCATTTCCGGTATACTTTTAAGAAACAACATTTTTTTGTTTTATTTTTTTATTTTTTTTAATTAATGTTAATGCTTTTCGAAAGTGTTTTAAATAAATTAATTTCTTTGAGAGTAAATTCATGTGATGTTTGATTTATTGGAACTGATAATAAGTTTTTAGATACATCCGCGTCGAAATCGTGAAGTTCTTTTTGTAACACAAATGTGTGATTCGATCCTCCCATCTCAAGAAATCATCAAGTTGGACAACAAAGCATAACAACCAGCGACAATTTGAGTTGCCTTGGCCTTTCCATTTTGATCTTCCTTTTCTCACTTCTACTTAAATTATTTGTAGCGTTTGGAAAATTTCAATAATAGTCCAATTTTGAATTAGAATATGGTATCGGTGGTTGGAATTAAACTAATTTTATTAATTAAATGGAAATGATATTTGGGAAATGAAATTCACACCAAATTCAAATCTGAATTAATAGTGAAATTTAATTCAAATGAAATTCACACCAAATTCAAATGTGAATTAATTGTGAAATTTATTTCAAATAAAATTCACACCAAATTTAAATGTGAATTAAGGTGAAATTAATCCAAATGTAATTCACATCAAATTCAATATAAATTAAGGTGAAATTTAATCCAAATGAAAACGAATTTGTTAATTATTAAAATTATCATTAATACTTTGAATGAGACAATTAACAAAATGTTGTTAATTGCAATTGTAACTACAAAATACTTATTGATGGATGTAATTTGAAAAGATAATAAAAAGGCAAACAAGGATAACCATTGTATGAATAGATGATAGATTAGTGGTCGTTGGATTAAAGAATTGATTAATGGTTTTAGAGTTTAATTTTCGACTATAAATATCCCTTCACATTGTATTCCTCTCTACACATCATCTTATCATTTCTCACTTTATAATTCCAAAAGCATTTCATTATCTTTGTGAGTGTTCTTTGTGAGCGTTCTTTGAGTTTTTGTCTAGTTCTCTTGAAACCCAGTGATTGTGATTTATGTATTTTTGTTTAGTTCGTTGTTCTAGTGGTTTTCTAAGCTAAACATTACAGGTTTCGTTGTACCCTGGACAGTAGCCACCGACGAAACTCTCCATCACAAACGGGAGACGGTGAAGTTGTTTTAAGGGAGCTGTGATTTTCACAGGCCACAGAGCAAACAAGTAGATTTTTCTTTGCTTTATTTAACAATCTATTGTATTTCTTCTATTATCATTTTAATGTATCGATATAATTTGTATGTATAATTATTTTGAGATAAGATTACCGACAATCTTAAAATAGTATAAAATATTACTCATCTCAGATTTTTACACGTTTCTGGTTTTATTTCAGAAATGATTATCAAAACACCTACTTTCAACATGAGGATGTCGGTTCCCGCTAACCATCTGGATAAGCCAGAAAAGTTTGATGGCTCAAACTTTAAGAGATGATAGTAGAAAATGTTCTTCTACCTCACGACCTTTAGTCTCGCACGATTCCTCGCGGAGGATCCTCCTACTCCAATATGGATGAGCCATATGTGACTTCATCATCGGATGCAAATGTGCATCTGAACGTTGATGTGCAAGCGACTTCGTCCATTGATGCTTGACACTATTCATATTTCTTATATAGAAATTACATATTTAATTGTTTGTTATATTCATTGTACAATGTTTATAGTGAAAAGAATACGACCAAAGAACTATGACAATATCTTGAACGTAAATATAAATCGAAGATGCGGGTGCAAAAATGTTTATGGTCGGTCAATTTTTGAACTACAAAATGATAGATTCAAGACCGGTCATTAAACAAGTTCAAAAAATCTAAGTTATTTTGCACAAAATTCATGCTGAGGGCATGAATTTGGGAGAAACTTTCCAAGTGGTGACTATTATGGAGACGTTGCCACCGTCTTGGAATGATTTCAATAACTACCTTAAGTACAAACGAAAGGAGATGAACGTAGAAGAACTGGTGTCATTTACGCATTCAATAGGAAAATAAAAGCACATCCAAGTAATACTTTAGTCAACATGTGGCTAAAGCAAATGTGGTGGAACATGGTAAAGACAAGAAGAAACATAATTTTTTTGTCAAAAACTGAAACTTTAATCCTAAAGACGGAATTTCTAAGAAGTTCACAGGAAAATGTTTCAATTGCAATGACATGGGTCATAGATCTTCCAATTGCAAGAAGCCATGAAAAGTTCGAGAGGCTAACTTAACTCAAGGATTGTCGAACATTGATCTATATACGGTAATATCCGAGGTTAACTTGTTGGGGTCTAATCCATGAGAATTGTGGATTAACGCATGAGCTACAAGATATATTTTCTCCAACAAAGAAGTATTTGCAAGCCTCGAAAAAGTGAAGAATGGTGAAAATTTGTGGATTGTTCATGAGGAATTTTGCCACTTCTGACATACAAGGTGAATGAAAAGTGGTGTTAAGGTTGTCTTTAGAAAAAGATTTAACTTTAATTAATGTGTTGTATGTTCCGAAGATCCGAAATTTTTTGATATCCGGTTCTTTTTTAAGTAAACATGGTTTTAAAATTGTGATTGAGTCGGATAAAATTATTTTATCCAAATGTGGAATGTTTATATGTAGTTGTTATGCTAGTTATGGGCTTTTTAAGCTTAATGTAATGACAATTAAGCCAAATATGAATGAAAAGAATAACTCTTCTATTTATTTGTTGGAGTTTTCCATTTTATGGCATGGTAGACTAGGTCATATTAATTATGATTTGATTCATCGAATAGTAAAACTAAAGAGTATATCTACATTCGAAATAAATAAGAAACACAAGTGTGAAATTTATGTTGAAGCAAAATTGACGAGATCATCCTTTTAAAATGTCAAAAGAAATAATAGACAACTTGATTTAATTAATTCAGATGTGTGTGATTTAAAAGGAACACTAACACGTGGTGGAGGCAAATACTTCATTACTTTTATTGATGATAACACAAAATATTGTTATGTGTATATTCTTAAAAGTAAGATGAAGCCATAAAAAAATTTACTCTTTATAAAAATGAGGTTAAAAACCAACTTGGTAAAAAGATCAAAGTGTTAAGAAGTGATGGAGGTGGTGAATATGAATCACCTTTTGAAAATAGAACATTAAAAAAAATGACGAACTCACTTCTATTAAGTTCTGATCTACCATAGAACATTGGGGAGAAACTATTTTGACGACTAATGACCTTTTAAATAAGGTTTCACGAAAGAAACTAGACAAGAGTTCATATAAGTTATGACATGAAAGAAAATCATCATATAATACTTACGAATGTGAGGGTGTTTATCTAATGTAGACGTACCATTACCTAAAAAGGTAAAAGTTGGACCAAAAACTATTAATTGTATATTTATTGGACATGCATATAATAGTGGTGCTTATCATTTTCTTGTGTTTAAATCAGACATTTTAGATATTCATAATAATACGATAATGAAATCGAGAAATGCATTGTTCTTTGAACATGTACTTCTATATAATGAAGAACAACGTCCTCCAAAAATATTTCTTGAACTGAATGAATAAGAAAAAGAAAATAAAGTTGAGGTTGAACTTAGACAAAGTAAACGAGCTAGAATGGAAAAATCATTTGGTCCAAATTTAATTACTTTCATGATGGAAAGTGAACATTAAACGTAAAATGAAGCAATTACCTCGTCTAAAAACCTCAATGGAAAGATGCAATTAATAGTGAGATAAAATCTATATTGCACAACCATACATGGGAACTAGTGGATCTGCCTCTGGGAAATAAACCAATAGGTTGCTGAAGGATTTTCAAAAGGAAAATGAAAGTTGATGGATCAATTGATAAATATAAAGCAAGACTGGTGGTAAAAGGATATCGTCAACGAGAATGTCTTGATTATTTTGATACATATTCTCCGATTATGAGAATAGTTTCTATTCGATTGATTCTTGCAATTGCTTCTTTGTGCAATCTAGAAGTTCATCAAATGGATGTAAAAACAACTTTCTTAAATGAAGACTTGGGAAAAAAAATTTACATAGATCAACCTCAAGGGCTAGAAAATAAAGTTTGTAAATTAGTTAAGTCTTTGTATGGCTTAAAACAAACTCCAAAACAATGCAATAAGAAATTTGATCATGATATGATCTCAAGTGTATTCAAGATCAATGAATGTGATAAATGTATTTATATTAAAGACACAAAAAATAGTTAAGTCATTTTATGTCTTTATGCAGATGACATACTTATCTTGTGAAGTAATAATAAAATGGTTAAATCTACTAAAGATATGTTAAATTCAAAATTTGACATGAAAAATATGGGATTGACTGATGTGATTCTTGGAATCAAAGTGATTAGAACATCAGAAGGATAGTTCTAAGTCAATCGCATTATGTTGATAAGATTCTTGAAATTTTTAACAAGGATGATTCTACATTGGGACGCTTATAGATACGAGTCAACATATATATAAAAATCGTGGAGACAGTGTTTCTCAATTAGAATAATCTTGAATAATTGTGAGTCTAATGTACTTAATGAGTTATACAAGACCAAACATAGCCTATGCAGTAAACAAACTAAGTAGACACACGAGTAATTTAGATAATAAATATTGGAAAGTCATTGTACGATTACATATGTATTTGAGAAATACTCGTGATTATGGTCTGCACTACACAAGACATCTTGTTGTTATCGAAGGGTACACTGATGCTAATTGAATTTCAGATATGAAAGACTATAAGTCAACAAATAGGTATGTATTTACACTTGAATGTGCAATTATATCTTGGAAATCTTCTAAATAATCTGTTATTGTTAGATCCACAATGAAATATGAATTAATAGCTCTTTACAAGTGTGGTGAAGAAGTTGAATGACTACGTCTATTCTCAAAAGATATTTCAATGTGGTTTAAGACCGTACTAGCAATTTCTATTCATTGTGATAGTAAATATGCGATCGGACGAACTAGGAGTCATATGTATAATGGTAAGTCTAGACATATACGTCGTAGATAGGATACCATTAAATAATTACTCTTTACTGGAATTATCTTAATTGATTACGTAAACTCAAAATATAATATTGCGGATCCGCTAACCAAAGGGTTAATCAAAGAGTTAGTGTTAAAGTTAATATGACTTAAGCATACAATAAGTTAGAGTACAATTTCTTTTCCTCTCCTCCAATAATTTCTTTAATTTTACTCAAAAATATAAATAAATAATTTTCATATTAATATTATTTTTCTAAATAAATCAGATTATTTTCAAATCCTAAATAGAGTACAATTTCAAATCATGTATTTGTTTAATAAAAAAAAAAAAATAAGAACTTCAAATCATAAATTATATGAAATTGAATACAAATGGCATTTTAAATTTTAATTCCACATAAAATTTCAATTATATATTTTTTTCTAACTTAAAAAAATGAATTATAATTCTAATTAGTTTAAACCAAATATCCAAACAAATTTTAATTCACTAAATTCTAATAAACCGAATTTCAAATTAGTTCGAATTCAAATACAGTTTTCGAATTGATTTTCGAGTTTGAGTTTCAACTCAAAAACCAAACAATTCAATTTTTATTATTTATTATATTATTTATTATATATAATATATAATAATTTATTTATTATATTACTTATTATATATAATATATAATAATTTATTTATTTTATTATATATAATAATAATTCGCTCGGCCCAACAATTCTCTAAACCTAATTTATTAGCCGCCCAACTCATCTATTTTTTAACCTAATTTCTCAGCGGCGGCCTTCGCCCATCTTATATATATAATTCACCTCATTCTTTCATCTCTATTCTCATATGAAAGAGCCGCCGCCTCGCCACCTCCCTCTATCATCTCTATTCTCATATGAAAGAGCCGTCACCTCCTTCTCTTCCCTCTCTCATCTCTATTCTCATATGAAAGAGCCACCTCCCTCTTCCCTCTTTCATCTCTATTCTCATATGAAAGAGCCGCCATCTCCTCTTTCATCTCTACTCTCATATGCTATATAGTCACCTCCTCTTGTAGTCACCTCTTCATCGTTATCTTTTAGTTTCTTCTTTTAATCTTAAATCTCGATCTATCTTTCATTCAACACCTATTTCAAATTCAAAATCTATCTCCATCGTTCAACATCTATCTTTTTTTTTTCAACATCTTAATTCAAATTTTATTTTGAATTAGAATAATTTGAATTCAAGATTTAGCCATAAAAGAAAAAAAATCCGAATTTCATATGTGTACATTGAATCTTAACTATCAAATTCGAAGGCTCTATTTTAATGGCAAGAATTTGATAGTTGAGGTTCCATGTTCACCTATCGAATTTTCGAATTATGGTTCGATTTTGTTATTCACTCACTTCAAATAATTTTTTTTATTTATTTTCAAAACATAATTTACTATTTAAATTTATTTTTTTTATTTTCTTTTCAATTATAATTTTTTATTAAATACATTCTAAATTTAATTATTTATATTAGTATATTTAAATTATTTTTTATAAATTTAATTCTTTATGTTTTAATATTTATTTATACATTTTTAAAATTATTAGTTTATATAATATATAATAAATATTGACTTAATCAAGTTTCAAATACATATAAATGTATAATATATATTATTTAAAAATAAAATTAATATATATTATACATAATAAATGTAAAAAGAATCGGACTTATTAAACTATTTTAGTGGGTCCTACCTAAAAAGAAGGTGGGCTGGCCGATAGGTCCGTCCATTAGCACCAATTTCTAAACGGAAAATAAAAACTAAAGAGAGACACGTGTCCATCATTTACTCACAAATTCTCACGTACCGTTAAGTTTTTGGATATCAAAGTCCAATCCATTTCAATTTATTTTTCTCCGCCCGAAAATTTTATTTTTCTACTTTTTGCCAAATTCGGTCCAATTCATCTTTTAACGGGTTCGAGCCCAATTCTCTCTCTCTCTCCTCCTGCGAAACCCTAGATCTCTTGCAGCTGCCTGCAATCTGACCGGAAAACTGCTCGTCTTGGACCTTGGTTGATCGGCTCTTCTTCCGCTCCTCGAGGTATGTTAATCTGCTTCGTCTTTCGATTAGATAGTTGAGCTTAGAGTAGTAAATCTGAAAAAAATATCTTCGTTGATTAAATATGCTTAGAGTTGTTATTTCTCATTCTTTGTGTATGTATCGTCATCGTGTATCTTGGATTCGACGGTCTCTTCATCTTTTATGGTGTTTTTATTCGTGATTTTTTGTTGCTGTGTGTTGTCGCTTGTTTCTATCTGATCGTGTTCGTATTTGAAGCGATCTGTTCGTTTCAGCTCAGATTTGTTGTTTGATTCGAACTACAGAATCCAGATCTCCAGATCTGAGTTTTTTTTTTTTAAATCTCTGGTTTGATAGTTGCAGGAAGCCTATGGCTAGTTGGAAATTGGAATTCCAATTATGTCCCTATCCCTAACCTCTAACCTGTGTATCTGTTTATAGCGAGCGAGTTTTTTTTGTTGTTTTTTTTATAATTATCACTGTGCTTCGTCCATAGACATTGATCTTGACTGACATTCATTGATTATTGGTTTGTTTTGAATCTTTGATAGAGACAATGGATATCTCCGCTGAAAATATTGAAAACAATGAGTTGGTCACCTTAGAAACACCTACGATCAAACGAAGGAAGAAGAAGTCAGTTGTGTGGGAACACTTCACAATCGAGACAGTTGGTGCAGGATGCAGAAGGGCTTGCTGTAAAGTTTGCAAACAATCCTTTGCCTACAGCACGGGCTCGAAAGTTGCAGGAACCAGCCACCTTAAACGTCATATCGCTAAAGGTTCATGCCCAATGCTTCTCAAGAATCAGCAAAACCAATCGGCTACTCCATTTAGCGCGCCTTCTAAACTGGCTAACGGCTCTTCTTATACTCCTAGAAGACGTTACAAAACAACTGCCCCGCCCTACTTTGCCTTTGATTCAGATCGCGTTAGACATGAATTGGCGAGGATGATGATCATCCATGACTATTCTCTTCACATGGTGGAAAATCAGGGATTCATTAATTTTGTACAGAATCTCCAGCCTCGATTTGACATGCTGAGCTTCAATTCAGTCCAGGGAGATTGTGTGGCGACTTATCTGCGTGAGAAGACGAGTTTGCAGAAGATGATTGAGTCTATTCCGGGTCGGTTCTGTCTCACGCTCGATATGTGGACATCCAATTTAACGGTTGGTTATGCTTCTATATCTGGGTATTTTATTGATAATGAGTGGAAACTTCATCGGAAAATGCTTAGCCTTGTGATGGAGCCTTATCCCGATTCCGACACAGCTATCAGCCATGCTGTCGCAACTTGTCTTTCCGACTGGAATATGGACGGTAGGTTGTTTTCGATTACCATTAATCAGAGTTTAAGCGAATCTGCCAACGATAATCTACGAGCGTTGGTTTCGATCAAGAACCCTCTAGTACTCGGCGGTCAGTTGTTAATCGGGAGCTGTCTCGCTCGAACTTTAAGCCGAATCGCGCATGAAGCGTACACGGCGAGCGACAAAATCATAAGGAAAGTCCGAGACAGTGTAAAGTACGTTAAGATATCTGAATCCCATGAAGATATTTTCCACAAGTTGAAACAACAGCTTCAAGTCCCGGGCAGTAAGAATCTTATTATAGACGATCAAATGCAATGGAACAGAACATTTGAAATGCTTTCAGCCGCTTCCGAAGTGAAAGAAGTATTCTCGTGTTTGGACACAGTGGATCCCGATTACAAACCAGGCCCTACTATGGAAGAATGGAAACATGTCGATACCATCTGTACCTACTTGAAATTCCTAATCGAAACCGCCAAGATCTTAACTTCCTCAACCCTTCAAACGACGAACATGTTCTTCCACGAGGCATGGAAGATTCAGCTGGAGCTCACAAGAGCCTCTGCCAGCGAAGATCCATTGATCGCAAGTATAACTAAACCGATGATGGAAAAGTTCGATCGGTATTGGAAAGACTGTTGCCTAGTATTGGCGATTGCTGTCGTCATGGACCCCCGGTTCAAGATGAAGCTAGTAGAATTCAGCTTCTCTAAGATATACGCCGAAAACGTAAACGATGTAATCAAGATCATCGACGACGGTATTCACGAGCTTTATCAGGAATACGTCGCCATCCCTCTTCCGCAGACGCCTAATTATGCCGCGGAAGATGACAACGGTAATAATAATAATGACAACGAGAGTGGGAAGTTCGACGCTGGGGTGAGCGAAGATGTGCTAGGGCTAGGGGGGCTGGCGGATTTCGACATGTTTATAATGGAGACGAGTAGCCAGCAGTCGAGATCGGAGTTGGATCAGTACTTGGAGGAATCGTTGTTGCCTAGGGTTCACGAGTTTGACGTATTGGGGTGGTGGAATATAAACAAGATGAAGTACCCGACGCTGTCGAGGATGGCTCGTGATATATTGACGATACCGGTTTGTAGCGTTCATAAGGACCTAGTATATAGTAGGGTTGGAAGGGTCATGGATTCCAATCAAAGTTCTTTGAGGCCGGAGACGCTCGAAGCGCTTGTTTGTGCAAAAGACTGGTTAGAAGGAGGGGTAAGTGAAATCTATGTCGAAGAAACTACCAATCCCCATTTGAAAATGGATTTTCCGGTCTAGTTTTTATTGTTTATTATTATTTGGATATTCTTCATTGTTGAACTTCTTCAATGTGTAGTAACAGTAGACTATAGACAATAGTAGGATTTCAAAAGAATTATATCATCTGATGAGGGTGGGTCATTAGGATTTTAAATCTTTTACTGTTTCTTTCTTTCT
This sequence comes from Impatiens glandulifera, assembly GCF_907164915.1. Classification (NCBI taxonomy): domain Eukaryota; kingdom Viridiplantae; phylum Streptophyta; class Magnoliopsida; order Ericales; family Balsaminaceae; genus Impatiens; species Impatiens glandulifera. Next base: position 16,551,776 of record NC_061864.1, read on the forward strand.
GGGATTAATTAATAATCTTCTTTTTTTTAATTTTCTTGGTTTTAACTTGGGCCTTGTTTCATAATGTTGTATTATATTATCTAGGCCTTATTTGATTGATTGGGTTAGGGAATAAATAGTTAGTTTTCTTGGCTTAATTTGGTTTTATTAAAATATGTTATTATTATGCTATTTTGTGTTGTTTTAGGGTGTTCATATTTAACTATTACCTAAATCTTCACATAGTAAATTTTTTACATATTTCTTCAAATAAATTTTTTCATTTATAAATTTTTTCATTTTTATGTTTAAATGATTTATTATTATATTAAGTTTAATTATTTAATATTATATTTTATTATTACTAAACTTGTTGATTTGCAAATGGATCTTCTGTTCCAGGAGGAAGTAAAAAAATTATTATTTTTTCTACCGTCTTTCAAATTCATAAAAAGCTTATTAAAACAGATATTGGGTATCAAATATGGATTTCATCTACTCCCCAATAACCCAATGGATACTTTCTATCTCCACCCGAACTCGTTTTTTGGCACCCAAAAATTGATTAAAAGTCAACCGACTCACAAATAATAAACACTGTTTTGAAATGAAAATATGTCAATAATATGACTAAGAAATCAACCATATCAAAATGATTGGCAAAAATGGTTTATAAAACTCGAAGGCTCAACCTAGTCTCATTTACATTTATCTTCACTTCAATCTTCGTCTAACATGTTACCTACTCCATTAACACCACATTTTAAAAAAAAAATCAGCAAAGTAAAAAGCAAATAGACTCAAGCCACTTAAACAATATATTAAAATCTTTTAAGCATACAATAAATACCATAATTTGAGAAAAACTTAATGGAAAAAAGACATGTAAAAATAAATAAATGTAAGAGAACTTATTTCAAGAATAAAATAATTGATGATTTCTAACATAGACCAATTCATCAATAAATTAAAAAAGTGAATACTAGGGGTTTATACATCAATGATCAAACAATATATAATCAATAATCACAAAAAAAAAATACAGCCATATTGGCTCATTTACAATATTTATCAATGGTTCATACATACTCTCTATATCCTGCTTCTTCAGCATCAAGAAACAGGATGTGATGATTCAGTAGAAAAATCTCGCCCATCTTATTCATGATGCAAAATAACCAATAATCCAAATAATAATATCATCATTCGTTCACACAAGTCCCGGGTATTGACCATAATACCCTTGAACCGGAACACTAGCAACAAAAGGATCGCCAAAAGGATTTATTTGTTGCTGCTGTTGCTGTTGTTGAGGACCCATCGGCAAATTCTGCTGCTGTTGGTGCAACATGAAAGCTTGATTCTGATCAGCCATGGCTGCCATTTGTACAGAAGATGGAGCTGCCACATTGTTTGAACCATAGAATGGATCATATGTTGCTGTTGATTGTGGTGTCTCCCAAGGATTATTATTATTATTATAGCTAACATTTTGCTGATTGCTTCTTCTTATGGCATCGTCGTATAAACTATCTAATGTCAGTTTATCAAACCCTCCCCCCTATCATCAAAAAGTTAATTTTCTTTACTAAAATGTACCAATGAATAACAATGAATAATAGACAATTTGTACCAGTTGGCTAGCTGTTGTAGAATTCAAATTGGAGTTAACGTCCGTAATAAGAGCTAATTCCCAGTCTGTCGTAGTAGTAGAAGCATCTTCAAACAAAGAAACAACAAATTAATATCAGTTGAAAACAGTAACAACACTTTAACTAAAAACATACCAAGAGGTACAATAGCTAATGCAAGAGCATTCTTCTCATCCAATTCTGAAACCGCAACAATGACCGGATCATTCAGATCCTGTAAATTATTATAAAGTTATTTCATTTATTCATGCAAAACTACAATATTTACAAGCAATAACACCACATAAACTAATAATCACCATTAAATCGGGGGGAGTAGCAAGTGGAGGAGTTTCCTGTTTAACAGGTTCGGATTCAGGTTCGGGTCCTTCGGGTGGAGGACTTACTTCTTGTGTCTGTTCATTTTTGTTGTATTCTATAGCCAAAACCGCGGCAGGAGAAACACTTTTATCACCTGCCTGTTATTTTGTAATTGGAATGAATGATGAACGTATAACTTTATCATAAAAACAATTGTTAAGCTTTCAGTAGGAATTAATTCCTAACCTGCTGGTCTTTACTGACAGCTTCTCTCAAATAATCTTCCATGGATTCCACTAATGAAGCAAGGGGCTAAATCAGAAAAAAAAAAAACAAATTATAATTCTTTTCTTTACAGTAGAAAAAAAAGAACCACTATGGAAAACACAAGAGACCTGTTCAATTTTAATAAATTTCTCTCCACGTCCAATATCAAGGTTTTTACAAACTTGATAAAACTCCGAAAGCCTCTGCGCCTGAAATTCCATCCATGTTTATATGAAATGAAATACAGGCAAGTTCGTTTTCCAAATAAATCCATACCTGCTGTTCTGCTCTATGGTGTATATCGAAAGCCTTAAAAGCATCTTGGCGTTGCATCTTAAAGAACTAGAAAAATAATCACATGTCAAAATAAGTATGAAAAATGACTCTTTTATTTCGAAAGCCAAAATGCAAACCACACCACTTACCTTATCAGTCAAGTTAGTAATACCATCACTCATGGCTTGATAGATTTTGATGCTTTCAGAAACAACCTGAAATAAGGACCAAACATTCTTTTATTGGTCACAATTCCATCTATAAAATTCGCAGCATCATAAGATCCGCGTACTCACCAAAGAAAGTGCTAGATGAATCACAGTATTACGTACAGCTACACCTTGTGGCTATCAATGAAAACCATAATCTCCTCAACCTCGGTTAATAGTGAGTTATTCACAAAAAAGAAAAGAAAATGGAACATACCAGGCAACCGAGAAGACGAAATAGAAGTTGTTGCAGTGCTGGTAACTGCTCCAGCAATTTCGGTGTGTCCAAATCTTTAGTTCTCTGCAAAATTATAAGCATTAACTAAGTTGAAATGTCGTGTAACTGCCATAATAAGAACCCTAGAGGATAAACCAGTTAGATAAGTCATCCTCACCAGGCCATTTGTCACCACATCAAACTTCAGTACATAAAAGCATTCTAGTTTCTCCTCTAGAAATTGTGCGTAAGAGCGAACCCAAGCAGAATAATCCCATGCTGAAAAGAAGACAATTTTCCACAAATAAGGTCTTATAATGTAATTTGTAGAAGAACCATAACTAAGAAGAGATCGTATTCGTACTCTCTGGACTAGTTTCATCCTTAAACTGAGCCATGTTGAAAATATGGCCTCTGTTCCTTCCATAATTGATAAGTTCTTCATGGAATGTTTGATCCGTTTCCTTAAGTGCACGGTGAATAACAATCAATGTCTTAAGTGCAACCTAAGCATAAGAAGAATGAATGAAAAATGGTGAACTCTTGTTTTACACAACACAAATAATATCTCAATCAAATAAGAACATACAGCCCAATTACGTGTCTTTGATAATCGTCTAGCAAGGCCATTTATACAATAGGCAACATCAGCTCGAGGCCTTGTGGATGAAATGGATGCAATAATAGCTACACAAGAGCGGAAAAGAGACTGAGAAAGCCCTAACAATAAGAAATTGACAATCACAGTGCAAAATATACAGACCTCTAACATGTTTCTCTTTTGCTGGACGTTCATAATGACTTGTTGCCCTAACTATAGCAATGTCTAATTCCTGAATATGACAGAATAATTATAAAGATAAAGAAAGATAAGGAATACAAATTAAGGTTAAGCATGGATCTATCTATATATATATATATATATATATATATAAATACCTTGTAATCACTGTTTACTTTAGCTAAATTAACAGTAGTGGAGTCTTTAATCGCTCCAAGAGCTGTCCTGATACCGCCTCCTGACATTTTTCTCTTCCTATAATCATATATTATGTATCATAAATCCATTTATGTAATGATACTGGTCTGAAACTTTGAATTAAGCTAAACAAAACAAAAAAAAGTTCAAATTCAACAACGATTTCATAATTTCGACGTGAAATCATCAATTATCAGATATGAAACAACAAGTATCACGATCAGAGTAATTCTATTCGATATAAAACCGCTCTTAGATAACAGTGATTAAATCGAGCTCGTTCTTTGAGAAGAATTCACTTCTTCTTCTTTTTATTCTGATTCTGCTTATCATTTAAGTTATAGCTCGATTTGAAAGATATAAGAGAAACGATATATACCTGAAAACGCGGAATATTGAGCTCAAAATGACTTTTCAAGCTCAAGTAATAACAACGAATTCAATATGCCGAAATCGATCGAGAGAGATCAGTATCAGCTTCCTTATAAGCCTTACCTGAACCAGAATGCGGATTACAGAGAGAAATGGTGATAGAGAGAGAAACGAGTCGGTGGAGCGATGGTCAGAGATGAAGAATAATCGCCAAAATTGAATCTTTCAAGCATGGTAGGGAGTGTTCTGTAATTATTTCGTTTTGGAAGAAGATTAAAATAGCCCCTGAAATGTTTTCCATACATAAAATAAATCCTTTTCTTACAAAATGTTACTTAATATTTATTATCCATTTATTTTTAATATTTAAGGTGTGTCAGGGAAATTTAATCTTGTATCTTTATGAGTAAAACAAATACTAATAAATCTTCAAATAATTCTTGATTAGACTATTATAAAATTATTTATAACCTTGATTATTAAAGTTCGACAACATTTTTTTTTACATTGGTAACCTACAGTTTTTTATTTGGCTGGAGATAATAAGGGAAAAGATGTGATTTGATCTCGTTAATTAATGTAATATTTGTTTGAAAGTGAAGAATTAATTTATCATATTCTTTTTTATTATGACCTTGTCAAAAAGATGTGATCTCTTATGTAGAATCTCTTACATTTTTAATGGGATACATTATACAGAATCTCCTACATTTTTAATGGAATACACTAATAATATCATCGACTTATGGTTCAAATGAATTGAATGGAGATCTATTAACAACATCGCGGACGATTGAAAACTAATTTCCTTTATCATGTGGTGGTGGACGATTTGAAAAGAAATAAATAGAAGAGTTTTCGAAGAGAAAAGTTATAGGTACAATCGTCTCAAATATTTACGCATTCGCTTCGATCCGAAAAAAAAAAAAGGAATTGTATATCATGAAAAAATTTCATTTTGTTAAAATGTTTTCGTTGTTTTTTTTTTCACTGAATTAATCTTATGCTTTTCTTTTTTTTTAATAAAAGTTGACTTTTTTTTTAAAAAAAAAATTGCTTAACTTCCATCTCTCATCTATTATTCTTGTTATTTATTATATTTTTATTTTGAGCATTTTTTACCATAAAAAAATAAAATTTTGTCTCAAATTAGTTACACAACCTGTCAAATCATTTTGGTATTTACCTATTTAATTTTTCATTTGTCAATGGAGGACTCATTAGATCTAATATATATAAATCGAGGGCTTAAATGACATTCTAAGTTTGGGTTTATTTAATATTTAATTATTTGAATCTAATTCATCTTCTATGTATTTTTTATTTTTTTGGGTGAAGTACAAACTGACTACTATTTGTCAGTGTCGGCTACAGAACCCAGCTACCCTCAATTGTACTAATTATAATCATAAATAATTGAAAAGGATTTCTTTTTTTTTTTAATTGAAATTTTATGTTTTTTTGTATGCAAAAAAAGAAAAGGCTAAAATTATAATTTTATTGGTCAATGAAGACTTATATTAATAGGTCTATTATTAGCAAGAGCTTAAATAAATTGATTCAAAAGCTGATGAGTTGAATAGTAAATTAAAAAAAAAAAAAACTGTTTTGGCCCAGGATTCTGGTAATAGTTCTAATTTGGCCCTATACTCTAGTATAAATACAATTTAGACCCCTTTTAAAATTGAATGAATAAAATATTGTCAATGGAAATAACCCATAATTATCTAGTTTGTATTGCGTGGCAATCCATAAATTTATAATACACTTTAAAATAATAATAAAATCCTAATATTCATTTGAGCATATAATAAAGAAGATTAATAATATAAAAATAAATAAATTATCATATAATATATATATATATATGAGTTAGAGTTAAGACATTAAACAAATATTATCGAGAATCAAATAACACTTAAACTTGAAGATTAACTAAAATTTGTGGAAAGAAACATCAATTTATATATATTACTCTTAAAAATCAAATTATGATTATATTGATCTCAACTATGATTATAGAAATATAGAATGATTTAAATGCACTAAAGTAACATTTTATTTTTCCGATTAAATTTAATTCTTCTTAGTGTCATATTTTTTCATACACCTTTAATATCATTTTACAAAATCTAATTTATTTCATACATTATTTTATCTATAATTTAAACCATGAATTATTCAATACTACAAACAAAGTAAATCTTTCATATAAAGGCCACTATTTAGAAATTTGTATTAAATTCATAAATAAAATAATTGAGTCATTGTTAAAGTTCTTCTGAATACTTCAATTACAACTAAAAAAACATTGATTATGTACAAGATAATATCAATTAATGTAAATGTTCAGTTAAATTTAGGTAGGATACCAAGCTAGTTAGTTTGCAACCTTTAAGGCATTCAAAATTGACCAAAAATGGATTTTTTGAAAGTTGTTTATAAGTTGCTTTCAAGATTAATCTTATTTAAAAGAATTGATGTTTATGTGTTTGTATATGAATAGTTAATTAATAAGTTTTTAAATATAATGTAATCTGGTCTAAATCAAAATCTATTTGGCTTTGGGGAAAGGACTTGTATTAAGTTAAAAAGAATTAAGATAAATAGATAGATTAATTATTATTCATTAAGTTATTTAAACACGATTAAAAAATAACTTTAAGTTATGAACATCAATTAACTTAATTATACAAGTATAAGTATAAAATAGTCTTTAAATATTTTTAATATTAATTTATATTTAATTAAATTAATTTATTAAATACTTAAAATTTAAATATTTTTTTATATTATTAAATATTTAAGTAATTAAATGCTTCAAATAAAATAGAGAAATGATTGTGGGAGAAAATTTGGGAAAATAAATTACATGACACAATTATTTTTCAAGTGTCAGAGCATCTCCATCGGTGGGTGGAAATCTGATGTGGAGGCAAATTGTACCTGGGTGCGGGGAGAGTTTTCCAAAAGGAGCCTCATTTTTAATTCAACTTTTCAAACTAGCCTCATTTGTTCAATCTTCCCCAAACTAGTCTCTTTTACTATTCAAACTCGAGTTAACTCGATATATATATATATATTATATTTAATTATTTATATTATTATTTTTTATAATATAATATCATCACCTTTATAAATAATTAATATATATTGTTTCTTTACCAATTATTTGTTATGTTTTCTCTGTATCATTTTCTATATTATCATTTTAAAACATCTTCATCCAAATAATTATTTATTAGTCTTCTGTTCTTATCAAATATTTATTATAAATTATTTAGTTTTTTTTTTTTTTAACACTTCATACATTTTTTAATGTATAAATAAAAAAAAAAATATTGTATTGTTAATTCACAATTTTTTTAATTGTATATTCAAAACTTTTCATTGGGTTGTATATTCAAAGTTTTTCATTGTGTTATATATTTAAAACTTTTCACTAGATTCTCATTTCATAACTTTCTGCTTAATCATCTTTATCGATCGATAATATACAATAAAATGAAAAACTTTGAATATACAACACAATGAAACGCTTGGAATATATAATAAAAAGTTGTAAATTGACAATACAATTTATACAAAAATAATTTTTTATTATTATTTATATATTGAAAAGTGTATGAAAGAGAATAAAACACTAAATAATTCATAATAAATATATAGTAAGAAAAGAAAACTTAATAAATAAAATTTTGGATGATCGATGTTTTAAAATGATAATATAAGAAATGTTATAAATAAATCATAACAAATAATTGGTAAAAAAACAACATATATTAATAATATATAAAGGTGATAATAATATTTGTTATATTATAAAAAAAAATAATTTAAATATATAATATATATTTAATAATAATTTATTATATTAATAAAAAAAAGTTATATATATATATATGCTGAGTTTGAATAGTGAAAGATACTAGTTTGGGAAAAATTGAACAAATGAGGCTAGTTTGGGAAGTTGAATAAAAAAATGAGGTTAAGAAAACCTCCATGAATGAATGGGAATATGGGTATAATTGGAACTAATTCCCAAACTAACTTTGTTTGACGTTCAACTTCCCAAACTAACTTACTTTATTCATTCATTCCCAAACTAACATACTTTACTATTTAAACTCAGTTTGTTTTATTTTTTTTAATTTTTTTATATTTAAACTTATTATTATTATATATATATTTAAATATATATATAATATGTTTATATATTTTATGTTATGTTTGTTGATAAATATTTTTTATTTAGGTTTTATTATTGTTTCTCAGATGTTTAATCTTGTTATTTTTCAATTTATTTGGTGACACTTTGAACGATCGTGTTTTTTTATAATGTTTTTGTCATTATATTTAAACCATTCTCGTTTATATAATATTTTTTAAATAAAAATAATAATTAAAATTAAATATATATTAAAATATAAATAATCAAATTTATAAAAAAAATAATTTAAAATATTAATTTAAATATAAATAATCAAATTTATAAAAAAACAATTTAAATATTTTAATAAAGATAATAATTTAAATATATATATAATAATAAGTTTAAATATAAAAAAATAAAATAAAATAAAATAAATAAAAAAAAAACTGAGTTTGAATAGTAAAGTAGGTTAGTTTGTGAATTGATGAACAAAGTAGGTTAGTTTGAGAAGTTGAACGTCAAACAAAGTTAGTTCGGTATAATTGTGTAGAGAGAAATAAGAGGAGCAAATATTTACTACCGATACAAATAAAGAAAAGCAAGCTAGAGAGAAATAAGAGGAGCAAATATATACTACCGATACAAATGAAGAAAAGCAAGCCAAAAAGTGGTCCCCGCTGACATGTTGTTACTTTTTTATTAAAAATGTAAAATTATTGCTTTTTAATTTTTTTAATTGATAAAATGTGGATCTCTTTTATTTGAAAAAAATGACCGTTTCTTTCATCAATTGAAAATATGACCGTTTTATTACAACTTTTTTATACATATGATCAATTTTTTTATTTATTTAAACAAATTAATATAATTAAAAATGAAACAAGATTTACTTGAATTATTAAATTAAAAAATATTTTATGAATTAGATGATGTGGATGGTGGGGCCCTAAAATAGTAACAATTATACATGAGATGGTTGAGAAATAAAGGTATAAATTGATAGGTATAATTTACTTTTGATGTGGCAGCTGATGTGACACATATTTTTACCTTTGTATGGGTATAGGGATGGGATGCTCTCAGTGATGTACTCAACGTCATTCCTCCTCCCAAATTTCCCTATCATTTCTCAAATCAAGTATGTGTATGTGTATGTGTATGTGTATGTGTATGTGTATGTGTATGTGTATGTGTATGTGTATGTGTATGTGTATGTGTATGTGTATGTGTATGTGTATGTGTATGTGTATGTGTATGTGTATGTGTATGTGTATGTGTATGTGTATGTGTATGTGTATGTGTATGTGTATGTGTATGTGTATGTGTATGTGTATGTGTATGTGTATGTGTATGTGTATGTGTATGTGTATGTGTATGTGTATGTGTATGTGTATGTGTATGTGTATGTGTATGTGTATGTGTATGTGTATGTGTATGTGTATGTGTATGTGTATGTGTATGTGTATGTGTATGTGTATGTGTATGTGTATGTGTATGTGTATGTGTATGTGTATGTGTATGTGTATGTGTATGTGTATGTGTATGTGTATGTGTATGTGTATGTGTATGTGTATGTGTATGTGTATGTGTATGTGTATGTGTATGTGTATGTGTATGTGTATGTGTATGTGTATGTGTATGTGTATGTGTATGTGTATGTGTATGTGTATGTGTATGTGTATGTGTATGTGTATGTGTATGTGTATGTGTATGTGTATGTGTATGTGTATGTGTATGTGTATGTGTATGCGTATGCGTATGTGTATGTGTATGCGTATGTGTATGCGTATGCGTATGTGTATGTGTATGTGTATAGACTCATATTTATAGCGAAATAGGATTGAGATTTATTAAGTGATGTTATAATTTTTAGATAGTTATGGGAAAGTTTGCATTTGAGGCAACGAATATGAAATACATAAATTTTTTGGTAATATCTTTATTATATTTTTGTGAACTATTTCACTTTAAAAAACATCTCAATCCTTAATCATAATTGTCCAAAATGTGTAATTCATAATAATATTATTAAATTTATTAGAATGTTTTTCTCATAATTGTTCTCAAAATTCAATGAAGTCAGTTAGAATCTAGTCGTCCCTTCTCATGATTTACGAACTCAATTATCGGTTAGGCGACTTGTTCATATATGGTACGTGCAAGGTCGGCCCTGGGGTAAGTCCGGTAGGCCCTCGGGCTAGAGCAGCCCACTCCCTAGGGCAGCCCATTTGTTAAAATATAAAAATATTTAGTTATATTTATTGTAATTTTAAATATGAATAGTTGTAGTTTGGTGGTTTAAGATATGCATTTAAAGTTTTAATGTGGTTATGAGTTCAAATCTCACCAAAAATGATTTTTTTAAAATTAGACTTAAGGCAACAAAAAATATATCAAACTTTTTCTACCGAGGCTAGGGCAGCCCAAACTTGGGACCGACTCTGGGTACGTGTTAGGGTATTAAGATTATAAATTATATATATTATTAGTGTTTTGTTGGAATGATAAAATGATGTATAAATTATATATTATATAGGTTTTATAATGTTGTGTTTGGTTGATGGTATAAGAAAATAATAAAATATTTTAATATTTATTTTATTTAATATTTATTATTAATTATATTTAAATTAATAAAAATATATTTAATTATCATATAATTATTTTAAAAAATAAATAATAATGCTATATGATTATATATAATATATATATGATTTCTTACATTTAAATTTTTATAATTAAATAAATATTTATCAATAATTAATATTAATAAATATATAAAATAATTTTATTTATAAAAAATAGTAAATAATAAATACTCAAATTAAAAAATATTTAAACTTTAATAATTAAAATTTAATGAAATATTAAATTAATAAGGTTAATATTAAAAAAAAATATGATGAAAAAAATTATGAATTTAATTTAAATGAGTGATAGAGAGAGGGAATTTGATGTGGGAATTTGGTGAGGAATGACTGACATCACCTTCATTGGTTGAAAAATGTAAAAGTGTGAGGAAAGAGAGAAAAGAGATAAATTATTTGATTTTTTTAGCTAATAAGATTATGCCAAGATTCCCTCACCAAATTTCTTCACCTAATCATTTATCTTTAATTTATACCAATAATTTTATTGTTAATATAAAATTAATCCAACCAAACTGTTATATAATTTTACTATTGAAATAATTATATCATCCCATTAGGGTAATAACTCCTACCAAACACCAACTAAGTATACACGAGAAAACATTATATTGAAAAATAAAAAAGTCACAAAAAAAAGGAAAAATAAATAAATATAAATACGTTATCTAATAAATAATTCAACTTTTAGATCGTCGAAAAAACGATTAACTCTCTTACCACCTCAACGACTTTTCAGAACGAATATCAGAAAACGTCGTAAAATTAACATTAGAAATGATACGAATTAAACAAGTACGATAACTAATGTTTAACGATTTCTCTCCCACTAAATAATAAATAATATATAAGTTTGTTATACAACATTAATATCCATCTAAACTTTCTAAGTTTCCAATGATACTCAAATTTGTTTTCTTTTTTTTTATATTGAATATGATGTTTCTCATCATTTTCATAAGTATGTGTAGCATTTTATTTTTACTTGATTACTAGATATATGAGAGTTGAGAAGGTCAGAAGGACGTGTATTTTACTATAATTCCATTACTTCAATGGTTTGTTGCAAGACCATTTTTTTTTTCGCGTTATGATCTTGTCATTCGTGTTACCATCTTAACCTTCGCGTCTCTTTTCTTACTGGTCTCTTTTCTTACTGCTTTGTCTTCTTCCATCTTTTCTCTCTCCTTACTGCTTGGTCTTCTTCCCTTTTCCCCAGATTTTTCATCGCGAGACGATTCTGATATTCAATCAAATTTATTGAATATGATATTTCTCATCATTTACATAATTATGTGTAGCATTTTATTTTTACATGATTACTAGATATATGAGAGTTGGGAAGGACCTGTATTTTACTAGTCAAAGGAGGGCACGTGTGAACAGCTGAGGCCTTGTTAGAATGATTTCGTGTTGAATATACGATGGAGATGTCATTCAATTCAATGAATGACAATTTGCAAGAATTTTCCGATATTCATCCCTTTCGGCCCACGGCTGCGGGCCATGTTCAAAGTAGGTCAGTGAGAGAGAGAGAGTCGGAGAAACTGGCTTGAATTCACGTCACTGATGATTGACCTAGTTATTGACCTCAGTACACCTACATATAGCAATTGGAATTTCCCAGTCCGGCGCCCACCATCTTGCCATTAGGCATCATTCTCTTGTTGTTGAGGTTAATACTATTCTATCTCTCCACTCTTTATTGCAGAATTTCTATCTAGGGATATAACTTACTTATACTAACTACTATCTCATCTGATCTACAATTTCAGTTTATTTGATTGATTGATTACTCTTCAAACTCACACGGTGGTCTTCTCCGACAGCTGAATGAATATGTAGTATTTCAAACCCTAGTTCATTCCACGGTATGCAAATTCTGATTTCTGTGATTGATTTAATACTCGTCTCATACGAATTGTCGTTTTGTGTATTTGGAATCTGACTATTCACTCTACACTTTTCATTATTCGTGTTTCTCTGCTTGCTTTTTAATGTTGAATCTACTAGCTAGTATTTTTCGTCTCTGCTGAAAACCCTATCTGATTGATTTATTCAACATGCTAAATTTATTTCAATTCATGATTGATTGATGTTTTCCCTGTCTCTTAATCAACTACTACTAATGCAGTTGGCAGCAATTCATCTCAAACATGGGTTGTACATGGAAAGACTTGATTAAGATGATGATGATGATAGTTGCTTTAAGCTTATTTCTTCTGGTTGGGGAATTGCAAGCAACTGTCTCCTCTAGCTTGTTGATACATTCAAGTGTATGCTCCATACATCACATTAGCTTTACAGATGATCATAATTTCTTTTTTATCAATGGAGAATTGGTAGACAAAGATTTGTTCTGCAAAACCCTTAAATATCACAATGCAAATGGCTGCTTCATCAAGAATGGCGACAGAGTAGATTGCTCTAATTGGAACCTTTCATTAGGTATGCATCATGTTTGCGTTGCTTTATGTGTTCTAATATTTGGTATCTTGATCAAATAAACAATGCTAGCGATTGCAACAGGTCGAAAACTTTTGCAAGGTGGAGATCAAGATTCTGGCAAACCTATATTCACACCAAAGAACTCTGTTATAGCAGCATCTGGATTTCTATTCATTTGCTGTGGATTGCTTTGTCCTTGCTATTATAGGAAACAAAAATCGCCAGAGCATGCTGTTATCTCGAAGGATCCAAGTTCCCGTAAGTTTAAACTAATGAAAATTGATTTCGCGAAAATCTCATTAGATAACTAATAAAAACTCTTTGATCTTGCAGATCACTCAGTTTCCTCGGTGGAACTGAACTCTGTTTCTGACAAGCGTCCCAACAGTCCACTACGCATACCACCTGGAAGTCCATTTCGAGTGCCACCTGGAAGTCCATTTCGGGTGCCACCTAGTCCATCTAGGTTTTCCATGTCCCCAAAACTTAGTAGAATTGGATCTGTCCATCTGAATCCGAGCCAGGTCAGTAAAGCAACAAACAATTTCTCAAAATCGATGATAATTGGCGAAGGTGGCTTTGGAGTTGTGTACAAAGCCCAGTTACAGGATGGCCTGATGGTTGCTATAAAACGTGCAAAAAAGGTTTGCATAGATCTCTTGTATATATAAGGGCAATTTATTCGGATTTCACATTGCCTGTCTTATGATGATATCCAATTACATGGGACAGGAATATTTTGAAGCTCTAAGTGCTGAGTTTCACGGTGAAGTTGAACTTCTATCCAAAATTGAACATCGAAATCTGGTGAAACTGCTCGGATTCGTAGACAAAGGAAATGAACGTCTTATCATAACGGAGTACGTTCCCAATGGTACCCTGAGAGAACATTTGGATGGTAATGATTAATTTTGACTGCATTGCAACAAAATGGATTAAAGTTACAATCTTTTACCTCAACCTTTACTAATTGTGACGCAGGCTTTCATGGTAAAATTTTGGATTTCAACCAGCGTCTTGAAATCGCGATTGATGTTGCTCATGGTTTGACCTACCTCCACCTTTATGCAGGTAAGCCATTTTTATTCTTCCTTTTTTGGGGAGATAAACATGCTTAGCTTATATATATTGAGATTTTAGTACACCATAGAGGATGAAGATTATCTAATTCTCATGCCTATGATCACTTTTAACAAACTTATTAGCTCACTTGAGCAATTTGGGATCAATCCTTAATTTTCTGGCTGAAGCAAATAACAAATGTTTCTGAAACACATGAACATGAAACTGTTGTACACAACAATTTACTTGTTCACTCGTAAAATTCTAGAAATCAACTAGTTGATGCGTGACTTCATAATTGTGACAGAAAAACAAATAATTCACCGAGATGTAAAGTCATCAAATATCCTTCTAACTGAAGGCATGAGAGCGAAAGTGGCTGATTTTGGATTCGCAAGGCTGGGGGCAACAGATTCAGATAGAACACATATATCAACCAAAGTTAAAGGGACAGTGGGTTATCTTGATCCAGAATACATGAGAACGTATCAACTAACTGCTAAGAGCGATGTTTATTCTTTTGGGATTCTTCTGATAGAGATATTGACTGGACGACGTCCTGTGGAGATGAATAGACCAGTGGAGGAAAGGGTGACCCTTAGATGGGTAAGTTTCTTATTTTTGGGCTCTTGGTTGTAAATTGATGCTGATATTGTTCAAATGATCTGATTTGTGCAGGCATTCAAGAACTTCGAGAGAAATGTATTGGAACTGGTGGATCCGTTAATGCAAGAAAAGGTGGGTAGGAGTATAGTGGTGAAGATGTTTGAGTTAGCGTTTGAATGTGCTGCCCCGACAAGATCTGATAGGCCAGACATGAAAACCGTGGGAGAACAACTTTGGGCAATTAGGATGGCTTACCTTAAGAATGGGAAGAGTGGATTATGATAAAACAAAATAAATAAAAGTAGTTAACCTTCCCTCCCTTGTTCTTCTTCATGTACAAAAATGAAGAAAAAAAAATACTAGTTTATGTGCATTTTGTGTGAAATTATTGGCTTGGTTGTGATATAGACTATTGGGTATATATATTTATATATATATATATCTTTCTTTTTTCTTCTTGGGGGAATTCTAACATATATATTTACACGAAAAAATTTGTATTATGTCTAGTTGTACTATGCAATTCACTTTTTTTTTCGCTATGACCTACATATTTGAGATGTTATTCTAATTATTTTTTTAACTATCTTTTTGAGAGAAATTCTCGAATTTTGAATTATCGTAGTTGTTTTATGCGTATACGTTTTTTGATATTCGTTATGAAATTTTCCAAGAAAAAACATTGTAAATTGTTATGAATGTATATTTTACAAAATTCAGGACGAATATAGATTAGTTTGACAGGAATTTCATTTTATTCGGGGTTAATTTTTATCATGTTTGATAAAATTAATTTTCATGAAGTCCTTGAAATTAGGGAGCTACAACTAATAATAATTATAATTTTATATATAATAACTATATTTTGGAACAGTGATAAATGATAATAGAGAAAAATTGAAGAAAATTATTGACGAAAAAAATATAAGGGCCAGAGATTAGAAATAAAATTTTTATTATTTTTTCTATCAATGCATTCAGTTATTTATTTTTTTAATTCTTTCCCTCCATCCTTTCTTTTTTTTATAATATAATTATTTTAATTTATAAAAAAATATTTTAAAATATAATATGCTATTTAAAATATTTTAATAAATTTATATATATTATTTTGTAAATTTTAAAATGATTAATGTTATGAGAATTTAAAAATTGACTAAATTTAAAAGGTCTAAATATTAAATAAAATTAAGTTAGATTTTTTTAATCTGCTAATATAATTTTATAATTATACTTTGCTAATATCTCACTTATCTATTTTTGTTTAAATTTTATAAATTGCACCAGTAAAATAAAAAATAAAAAATAACGATAAATTAATTATTTTTTTAGTCAATTTAAAATTCGAATATGTAAAACATTTTTAATTATTAACTTTTTAAATTCTCATATTAACCTCCAAATATTTTAAGTCTTTATATTTATATTTATATATATATATATATATATATATATATATATATATATATATATATATATATATATATATATATATAAATATAATAAATTATTTGAAAATTTATATTATAAATATATATATATATACATATTTACTCCACATATTAAATAATTATATATTTTTTATTAATATTGTGTATTGTCCAATTATTGAGTCTAAGTGTATGTGGAATGAGATGCAAAGTGGTTTTTGAGTTCACAATTAGACTAAAAAAATAAAATAAAATAAACAGATCTTATAGCACAGGAAAATATCCTATATTAAAAATAGTTAAAGAATATTAAAATATAAACATAGTGAAAATTAACCATCCTTACCCTTATTATTATTATTATTATTATTTTATTTTTAAACAAATATGAACATAATTTATAAGATCATAAATACATCCAACATATTTTTATATCATAGATAAATTTAAAAAAAAAAATACTCAAACATTAATGATAAATACAGTATTCTTCAAATTTAATTGCCTTAATTGAAAATAAATGGGCTCTATACTTGCTGGGCTAGATGTTTCAACTACACACAAAATAATCAAGCAAGTGGTTTGAGAAGAAAGTGTCAACTAAGACAGGTTTGGTTTGAATTGTTTTAAATTTAAACTTAATTAAATATCTTTTTATTATTCTATTATAAATAACATTACTCAATTTATTAATTAAAATATTAAAATACTTTTTATTTATTTTTTAAAAGAAATTATCATTATATATTAATAATAATATTAAGTGTTCGTCATATCCGTGCGACTTTAAAATGTATTTAAAAAACAATTAACTCCTTTAAAATAATCATCTATCAAGATTTTTTAACCAGATCTAAGAATGATAGAGTTAAGAAAGGTAAAAAAAAAATATGTGAACCAACTCACTTTTCCATACACTAGTGTGACAATCAATCAAATCACACAACCTTCCCTCCCCCAAATAATATTACTTGAGAGTTTCTTATTACAATGTCAAAATAATAATATAAAATTACAAGCTTTTTGAAAATAGAGCCCCAAAGACTAATTTGTTCATAAATAAGCCTTCACATCTACTTAGCCAATAAAACTTAGATTTTGAGATTCAAAGTAGTACCATCATTTTTTTTTTTTTATATTTAGACAATTATCTTTTAAGCAATATCATGATTAAATTATCACTAAAAACAACTTAAATTTAAATTGAGTTAAAAATAAAAATAAAGTATCCCCTAAGCAATCCCATAAATATTATTGGTTCAACCACTATTAACATGGACCTTCTAATGAGTTCATTTGATTTGATGATGGGTAGGGTAGGGTAGGGCAAATAGGTTAAAAAGGCTTGATTATAGTTTAGGTTATTTTACTATTTTAAGATAATTATTTGATATAGAAAATAATTATGTACTATTCAGTTGGGTTGATTGATCAATCAAACTTTGCTTTTGGTGTGGTGATTGTCACGTTTGATCTTCTTTATTTAGGGAGTAATCATTACTAAACCAAACCAAACCTAATTAAAAAAAACGTGACATTCAATCAATATCCAAATAATATGTAATAAAATGTCCTTATATAACTATTGATGGAAAGAAAAAGGTTAGTTTAATTAGGTCATGGAGCATAATTAATTTTCTAAGGTTATAAAGTATAAACCATAAAATAAACGCGTGTCTGATAATTACAATATATTAAATTGTAACAAGTGAAAAATGGTCTATCTTCCTATTTGAGTTTTGTAAATTAATCTCAACTACCATCCTTACAAGATATGATTGAACAAATAATTATTGATAAACAAAATAATATAACATGTTGGTGAGACTATCCTCTTTTCATTTTTTCTTATTTTAATATGCAATACATTTGTTTTTTAAACAAATAATTATTTTATATGTAGATATATTTGTTCAGTTGACGTGTTTTGGACTAATTAAGTTATATAACTTTATGAAAAGAAAATTATCATTTAAATATTATATATACTAAGTATGGAGAATTATTAACTAAAAACTAATTTGATAGTTATTCACATAATTTGAAATAGGGTCCGATTAATGGTCTAACGGTCCGACCACAAAACAGTTGAGCTGAGTGGACAGTCCAATTTTTGACATTAATACCGTCATTATTTGAATCGGTCAAAATTCGGTCCGATAAAAAAAACAAACAAAAAATATCCCATTCGAAATGCATTATTCTGAATAATAAAACTGGATTTAAATATTCTCCTCTCTCTCAAGACGGTCTTGAATCTACATTTTGACATCAATACTATGTTTCTCGTTTATTCTTTAAATAGTAAAATCTTTGTTTCTCTCCTCAACTCTTGTTCATCATGTTCGGGTCTAGTTGTAGTTGTTTTCCGGGTGAACAAATTTCAGATTGCTACTACATATGTTTGAAAGATAAGGAGAAACATGATTGTTCTAAGCTGATAATTTTCAAAAAAACAAAACAGAGCAATAAAGATTGAAGCAAATGAGATAGAGGAGATGCTTGAAATTTCTTGAAGTTAAAATTCGGTTTAACCAGTGGTTCACTGTTTAGACCGATTAGACCGAAGTTTGTTAAAATATTCGGATGGATGACCGAAACGATTTTCAGAACAATGATTATTCGCAGTTTATTCATTTTAGTTTAAGAAAAAAAAACAGAATATTCAACTTTTTTTTAATAATTAACATTGAGTGTTTTTATACCTTTAATTGTTTGAACTTTTAATTTTATTTGTTTATGATTATTTAGCTTATTCACTAAAATATTTGTATATATTGTTTGATTTAATTTATAAGCAATTTATTTGCTAAAATAAGTGTTACCACTTTATATCATCAATACTTATTGACACTTATAAACTTAATTAAAATTTCCCTATTTTGAGTATTCTCAAATATAATTATCAGATTATATAGCAAAAAATATATGTTTTATGTTATACTATTGAATATGATAGTCCTGATTTAATCAGAGATGGTATAGACTTCTTACTTAAAAAAAATATATTAATTGTATTAATTTGACTTTGTGTGATGCAATTTTAAAATATTGCATTAAGGCAGATTTAGGAATATACTCTGATATAGTTAAAGGTGAAAATCAAGGACCTGTTTGATTTGTTTTTATTTATTTGTTATAAAATATTGTTTCATGAAAAAAAAAGATTTTTTAATGTTAAATGGTTAACATATCTCTAATATTTCATATTTTAAAGAAAAAATTAAATATATATTATAATATTTTAATTAATAATTTGATGAAAAAATGAATGATAAAATTAATAATTATTTTATTTGAATTATATATAAATAAACAATTCATATCAAACAAGACATTAAATAAGTGGCACATGAGACATGACAATAAATATATAAATGAATGAATTAAAAATGTATTATTAATAAATGTCCCATTGCATTCTGTCACACTTTACAGCAATACAATGAAAAATACACCATACCTACCACCCACACGCACAATTTCAGATCTTGTTTCTCACCAATTTTTGGAATAAATTATATCTTATTTAAATTTTTATTTGCTTTTATTCCATCTAGATTTTGGAATATAGTAATTTAAAAATAACTAAATTAAAACTGAAAAAAAGTGACTCACTTTCTCTCTCCATTTTTTTATCTGAATTTATTTCATTTACTTTTTCATTCTCCTTTTTTTTTTTACAAAATTTATATATTTATCTCTAAAGATGATTTGAAATTAGGATTTATTCTAAATTCTGATATCATATCTTATTTCTTTTTTCAAGTATTTAATTACTTAATTTATCAACAAAATTTTTTTATTTTACATTTATAAAATTCAAGCTTTAAATAAAAAACATTATAATAATTCAATGTATTTAAAATATAAATAACATCAACAATTTTTTTCTTTTAATAAACCCTCACTTTTTCTTATTAGTATTACTTTAAATTGATTAACAACAACACAAAAAGTAAATAAATAGTTGTATATTTATATAATTATTTTGAAAGAATAATATATACATTATGAATTTTGTTTGGATGTGTATTAGTAGTGATGCATACGCAAGTTTAATCCAAAGAGGTTGGGCGCAGATCTGTAAAATGATTGGTTGAGCTAATGGGGGTTGCATATATCATGGGAGGTAGGACCCACACACAACCCAACTTGGGACTTATTGTCTATGTTTTTTTATATATTATAAATATTTTTTTTACAAACTTATTTAATTGATTTTTTTTTTTTTTTTTTTTTTTTTTTTTTTGTTAATTAACAATATTTTAAACAATAGATTATTTTACTATGCCAACTAATGTTACGGTGACCATTCAAATCAAACTACTATATCTACCCAATTAAAAAATAATAATGAGTTGATATAAGATCTGATATTTAAAAAAATATATATATATTAATATTGGATTTAAGATTTATTTAAATAATCAACAAAATTCAATTAGCCTTATATTAACTAAAGTTACAATATACAAGAAATGTTATAGATATACTTCTTAATATTTTTGTATTTTTTTTAATAAAAATTTGTTTAAATTATTATTATTTTTGTTATTTTTGTTTAATTAATAATCAAAATTGATTATAATTAATTTAACATATCAAATATGAATTATTGAAGGGTTAATATTCAAAAGTTATCAAATCAGTTCAATATTTTATAATCCAATTATGTAGAGTTGTTTAAGTATAATTCATGTAATTAAAATATTAAATCTGATTGATGACTCTATTATTGTTGAGGGACACATGTTTTGATAAAAAAAAATGAAAGATATCAAAATTGTAATGAATTATTAAATAAATAATTATGAAATTATAGTTTATTTGAATTTCACATTAAACAAGGGATCTTTTATTGTCGTGTCCCACATTAAGAGATTATTATTTATTAAAACACAAAACACCACATTTTGGTAACCCCACCCTGACCCATCTCTCTCTGTCTTTCTTAAATACCTATTTTGTACACATTTCAACCTTTCATGCCCACTCTCCCTCACAAACAATTGTTTTTTATTTTATTTCTTATATTATATTTTTCCCATGGAGCAATTAAATAATCATGTAAACATGTTATATGATTTTTTAACCAAAAAGACCTATTATCTAAGATCCAAAATCTTTACACCATTTATAATGTGGATATTAGTGCACACTATACACATTGTCATCTCTAGAAAGGCTTATTATCATGAATAAATTATAACAAACTCAAATATTTTGTAACAACAATACCAATTAATTAGCTAAGGTAAATATAGATGATAGATATTATATTTTGTTAGTGGTTTGTCATTATGGTAAAAAAAAATGAATATGATATATTATATATGGTCTATAAAAGTGTGTATTTAAGGGTTGAAAGAAGATATAAAACATGTGGTCAAAAAGATTGAAGAATTTGGTCCCATAATCCTTTTAGCTACTCATGTTCATGGAGCTCCACATACTTTACGTGTAAATCTATCTTATTTTTCCTCTCCCCTTGTTTTATTATTTGTTTTAGCTCAAATTATATTATGATATGATTGTTATATTTATCTTCATTTTAAGATCAAAATTGAAGTATTAGTTACCTATAGTTATAGAATATTTAACTATTTTTTTTTTTAAATTGAGGCAAAATCCTTAATAATTTAACAATAATTTTTTAAAAATAATTCATTTAATAAAAAATATTTAAGCACCATGATGAAACATGACTTACTAATCAATTATCTAGCTCACTCTCTCATTAAATAAATCTCTAGTTAACTTTTATTTTTTCTTATATATTATTGAATGAAAAATTAAATTTCTTTTTTTAATCTTTTAACATTTTGTTGTTTCTCTTGCATTTTACATATTATTGTCGCAATCTCCATGGTTTTGTAGGTTGTTTTAAAAAAAAAACCGACATAATAAAAAAAGAAACAAACGAAAAAACACGCTAACGGATTTGATAATAAAGTTTAACCAAATTTTGTCTAAGTCTTCGAGCAATTAATAAGGAATAAAAGATAAAAATATTAGGTACAACGAGAAGAGAGAGTTTATTTTATAGACTAAAAAAACTTTCTCGCTCTCATCGTCTTTTCACGTAGGATTCTAATTATGTGGATAATTTTTTTATATACTAAGAAACTTGTCTCACCCTCCTCATCATTTCGATGTGGATTCTAATTATGCCTAAAAAAAAATTCAAACGTTCATAACTTTGGAGACGTTTGAATTATTTTAAGTTTTTTTTTCAAACCCTTTTAGTCTATGCCAACTTCTTTCTCCTAAAATTAAATAAACGTTCCAATCTTTATATTAAGAAAACACCACCTCAAACACCACCTCAGTGACCAAAATACTAAATTATATATATATATATATATATATTATTTAATAATTTAATTAAAATAATATATAAAAAAAAAAAAGCATATTCGGCCAGAAAAAATGGCACTAAAAGGTATCGTAAACTGCAAAAATGCTACCCCACTTGTAATTTCAGAGTTGGGGACTTTATACGATATGAAGCTAAAGCATTATGAAATCAATTTCTGGTAAAAGAATAATATGTCTTTTTTTAAAGAAAATTGGTCAGAAAAATATCATAATCTTGTTTTAAAATATTTGTTCATTTTGTTAGATTAGGCAAGAGTAAAATTATTTTTACCACTTAATCTATTAGTTTATTAAAAATATAAAAGATAAAATAAAAAAAGACTGAAGGTTTGACAAATCCACTTTATAAATAATACTATATTATATTCTACATTCACAAAATAGTTTACAATTATCAAATAAACTAGTGTAATTTATGTGAATTTTTCCTAAATTTACATTAAAATTTTAATAAAAAAATACATATTATATAATAAACTACTATTAAATATAATGAAACCTAAATATAATTTAAATATATTTAATATTTATTTAAAGATAACAACAAAATTAAAAAATTATTTATTTATTTAAAGATAACAACAAAATAAAAAATTATATATTTAAGTTAATCACGCATCTTATCTTAAGTGGATGGTTATAATTTTCCTTTATAAATTTTTTAAAGTAAAATTGATACACATGTTTGGTTAATAGTCAATTATACAATATTTAATAGTCAATTAAAGAATGCTTAATACTTAATTGAGAAAAATATTACGTAATTGTGAAGAACACTTATTTTCAAAATCTAGAAAGTGGGATACAATATAATGGATTTTAGGCCTAGTGATTTTTAATTTATCAAGAGGTATTTCAAAAAATAACATTTTATCTCATTCACAATTATATTGATAATTAATTAAAAAAATTTATAAAATGAAAAGTAGGAGGAGTGTGATTGAAATAAATTAATAATCTTTTAATAAAATTTTGTAATAATTAATGTAATAATTACAATTATTTTAAAAAAATAAATAAAGTGAAAAATTAAATGGATAAACATGAAATATATTTTACTTTTAAAAGTGACTTTGTTTATCATTAATATGAAAAATGATCTGTATAAAAAAAAGTGATATTATTTTATTATAAATATTATAAAAAAAAAAATTATAAAGTAAAAAGTGGAGCAATTTTTGTCTGTATTTAATATAAAAAATATAATTAAAATAGATAAAATTATTTAAATTAAAAAAATGAAGAAAAGTAATAAGTGGTATTTATAATCAATATTAGAATAATCTTAAAAATTTCTAAAGTGAAAACTAAGAGTAATTTTATTTAATATAAAACATAATTAAAATTAATGAAATTAATTTTAATTTAAAAAGAAGATTAAGAAAAGTGAAAATGTATAATTTTTTTAATTAAATTTGTTAATCATTATAAAAATAAATACTCAAATTGTGACATTAAATGTTTATTTTAATCATTTAAATAAATAATTATATCAGTAATCATTAATAAAATATTCCAAAACTTGTTTGATTTAAAAAAAAACATTGTATTTCTTTGATGAAAAATAAAAGTAAAGAAATGTAATTATAAAATGAAACAAATGACATGAAAATACTTTAAAACCATACAAGCCCCAAATTTTTATTTTTTTTCAGATTGCCCACAAACCTAGGAGAATTATATAAATATTATCCTTTGTTTATACAATTTTATTTCTTTATAGAAAATCTTATCCTAAATGAAAAAAATATAGATTAAAGAATTTAGAAAAAAAAATTTAAATTTATTTTTATATACTGAATAATGAAAAACAAATATAAATTTAAT
This sequence comes from Impatiens glandulifera, assembly GCF_907164915.1. Taxonomy (NCBI): domain Eukaryota; kingdom Viridiplantae; phylum Streptophyta; class Magnoliopsida; order Ericales; family Balsaminaceae; genus Impatiens; species Impatiens glandulifera. The sequence continues at coordinate 16,576,582 of NC_061864.1, forward strand.
AATTTTATATGGATATATATTGATATAAATTAAATAATTAGATGGATAGGTTAAGAAAATGAATTTTAAAGAAAATAAAAGAAGATAAAATGAAGAAGAAAGGTAGAAATGGGAATTTCTCTCTCTAGTTTATCTCTCTACAGATGAAATGTGATGAGTAATAGTTGTATATATAGAGACTATGAGTGCTAGCCGCAAAGGCACATATTATAGAGAGGAGAGCCATACTGAAGAAGAAAGAATACGCCTCCTTCTTCCTTTCTTCTTCTTCTTCCTTCTTCACTGTGTAACTCTCCCACCGACGCCAAATGGGGGACGTAATTCTCTCAGATCTGTGGACTCTAATTCTGATTCCGATTTGTGCGATTATCGGACTCGTTTTCTCGCTTATCCAGTGGGTTATCGTCTCCAAAGTCAAGGTTTCGCCGGAGACTCCATCTGCTGCTAACAACGGCAAGAACGGCGGCTTCTCTGAGTCCTTGATTGAGGAGGAGGAAGGTCTAAACGACCATAACGTCGTCCGTAAATGCGCCGAAATTCAGAATGCTATATCTGAAGGTAATGGGTTTTTAGATTCAGATCTTGTCGATTCGCTAATTCTTCTCAATCACTTCTTTATCTAATCGTTGTTTGTTGTGCCGCCTACTGTTCATTCATCTCCGTTCTTGACCTTTTCATTATATACAGAACGTAAAGTTTCCAAATTTACATGTTCTCTCATCTATCTGTTATGCTTACGCGTGTCTCCATTACAAAGACTCCGTCTTCTTCATTTATAGGAGAGAATAATATTACTGTAAACCAATAGGTAGTCATTTTGATGGATCTTGTTGTGGTCAGGAGTTTTCTCAAAGAGCAAGCTTTAAAGATCCGGTCTTAGTTTTTTGTTTATGTTGGATTGGATTTTATATACACAAGAAGATGTTTGTTCTATTTTAGCCATTTCTTTTCCTAGTTTCTAACATTTGAGTTCTGTTTCGTGGATCTTACAGGAGCAACCTCCTTCCTTTATACTGAGTATAAGTATGTTGGTGTTTTCATGGCTGCTTTTTCTGTATTGATCTTCCTTTTCCTCGGTTCTGTGGAGGGTTTCAGTACACAGAGTCGGCCGTGTACATATGATGGCAGCAAAACATGCAAGCCTGCTCTTGCTACTGCTCTCTTCAGCACCATAGCGTTTATACTAGGAGGAATCACTTCTCTGATTTCTGGATTTCTTGGAATGAAAATCGCTACTTATGCTAATGCAAGGACGACCTTGGAAGCAAGAAAGGGGGTTGGAAAAGCTTTCATTGTTGCCTTCAGATCCGGTGCTGTCATGGGTTTCCTGCTTGCAGCTAATGGTCTATTGGTGCTGTACATTACCATCAATCTCTTCAAAATCTACTATGGTGATGACTGGGAAGGTTTGTTTGAAGCTATAACTGGTTATGGACTTGGTGGGTCTTCAATTGCACTTTTTGGAAGAGTCGCTGGGGGAATCTATACCAAAGCTGCTGATGTTGGTGCTGATCTTGTGGGTAAAGTTGAGAGGAACATTCCTGAGGATGACCCCAGAAACCCAGCTGTAAGAATGAATTATAAAACTAGTATTTTTTTTTTTTACATTTTTTTTAAGATTGCTTATGTTTCTTTTTCTGTTTTCAGGTTATTGCCGATAATGTTGGTGATAATGTAGGAGATATTGCTGGCATGGGATCTGACCTGTTTGGTTCATACGCAGAATCTTCTTGTGCTGCTCTTGTTGTGGCTTCTATCTCCTCTTTTGGAATTAGTCATGACTTGACTGCAATGTTATATCCTCTTCTAGTCAGTTCTATTGGTATTATTGTTTGCTTGATAACAACATTGTTTGCAACTGATTTCTTCGAAATCAAGGCTGTAAAAGACATTGAGCCATCATTGAAGAGACAACTGGTTATCTCAACTATATTGATGACTATTGGAATTGCTGTTGTTAGTTGGGTTGCTCTTCCATCTTCATTCACAATCTTTAACTTTGGTGTCCAGAAGGATGTAAAGAACTGGTGAGCCCTTTAATTCTTCTTCCCTTAGTTGCTTTTCCCATTTCTTACTGTTTGTTATAAACAGTGAATATCTCTGGTCAGAGTATCTAAATTTAACTTGCATCTGCAGGCAGCTGTTTTTATGTGTTTGTGTTGGATTATGGGCTGGACTTATCATCGGGTTTGTAACTGAGTACTACACAAGTAACGCTTACAGGTACTTGACACTGAATTTTTATAATAGTCTATTTGAAAATTGGTATTTTGTAAAAGTTATAAACAAATGTAGATTTTTCAGTTCACGATGAACATGGAAAATAGTTGATAACAATTTCTGTTATCTTGTACAGATGATGAGATTTATTGTTTTGTTTGTTCAAATTTCAGCCCCGTGCAAGATGTTGCTGATTCATGCAGAACTGGAGCGGCTACAAATGTTATATTTGGCCTTGCTTTGGGATACAAATCGGTGATCATTCCTATTTTTGCTATCGCAGCAAGTATTTTTGTTAGTTTCAGCTTTGCTGCCATGTATGGTATTGCAATGGCTGCCCTTGGGATGTTGAGCACTATTGCTACTGGTTTAGCAATTGATGCATATGGCCCTATTAGTGACAATGCTGGAGGCATTGCTGAAATGGCTGGTATGAGCCACAGAATCAGAGAAAGGACTGATGCCCTTGATGCTGCTGGAAACACCACTGCAGCAATAGGAAAGGTAATTTTTATTATTGAATCTCAATCTAATAATACAAACTGTTTTCAAATAGGTCCATTTTCTTAATTGCTGCCAATGGATCCACAGGGTTTCGCGATTGGATCTGCAGCTCTCGTGTCCTTGGCTCTGTTTGGTGCGTTTGTGAGCAGGGCGTCAATTTCAAATGTGGATGTGTTGACTCCAAAGGTTTTCATTGGTTTGTTAGTTGGTGCTATGCTTCCATACTGGTTCTCGGCCATGACAATGAAGAGTGTGGGAAGTGCGGCTCTTAAGATGGTTGAGGAAGTGCGAAGGCAATTCAACACCATCCCTGGACTAATGGAAGGAACTGCCAAGCCTGACTATGCAACATGTGTCAAGATCTCAACCGATGCTTCCATCAAGGAGATGATTCCACCTGGTGCTCTTGTCATGCTCACTCCCCTCATTGTTGGAACCTTGTTTGGAGTCGAGACTTTATCTGGTGTTCTTGCTGGTTCTCTTGTCTCCGGTGTTCAGGTAATTAATCCACTCATAGACAAAATAAATAAATAAAAAGGCTCTCACCTTATTTACATTTTATTATTTTGTAGATTGCCATCTCTGCATCTAACACCGGTGGAGCTTGGGATAATGCGAAGAAATACATCGAGGTAAGCCTGTTTGGAAATTATTTCTTTTTTGAAACATGTAAACTTTTTTTATATTAGAGTGTGAGGTTAGCAAAAAACATAAGAACAAACCTGTGCACAAACCTTTTATCCTTTCTTTCCCAAAACTATATCCCTCAAAGTTTTCTAGATCATGATTCAATTTAGTCATTTTGTGCAAACATAAAACATGATTGCAATAATGACAGGCGGGTACTTCAGCACATGCTAAGTCCCTTGGTCCTAAGGGATCGGATGCACACAAGGCAGCTGTGATCGGTGACACTGTGGGAGATCCCCTCAAGGATACTTCAGGACCATCACTCAACATTCTTATAAAGCTGATGGCTGTCGAGTCGCTTGTATTTGCTCCTTTCTTTGCGACCCATGGTGGTTTGCTGTTCAAGATCTTCTCTTAAGAAGGGGGTTTGAAGGATTGAGAAGTTGTTGCAGAAAGAATCTATGTCTCCAAACAGCGATGTTTTAAGTTTTCTGAGATTCTTATTACACCTATCTGTCCCATTTTTTCGTCATGAACTTGTGTCTTGTCTCTCTGCGTATTATTTTTATCTGGGTCAGCTATGGTAAAACCGAATCATTTAGGTTTGATTACAATATCACTGGTGTAGTTGATGATGACGATGATTATTTGACTCAAATTTTTGCTACTAGTATGATGGGATTGTCATCTTTAATTAATGTTCTATATTTTCAACATTTGATAATATATTATTCTGTATTTTTTTGCCAATTTAGATTATTTTGTTATGATTTTCAAAGAAAAAACAGAGGTCTTGGCCAAAATAGTTTTTTCTCAGATTTCCATAGAGTTTTATTGTGGTTTGTTTACAATTTTATTAGAAAAAAAAAGAAGTAAGTTATTTACTTTTTTAATAGGTTTAATTAATAAAATATTTGTTATATTTAAAATTTAAATTTAATAAAATAGTATAAATATTTTTTTAATTAATTAAATAAATGATTTAATGACTAAAATAATAATGACATTACAAAAGATAAAAAAATCTTTTAAAATATTCTTAAAATGTCTTAATTAATTATTTAATTTTATTACAATAATTAAATTAATATAATATTTCCTTTTTATGTAATTTATTTTTAAATAATATATTATTATATTTTATTCAACCAATTCTATAAGTCAGTTACTTTAAGATTATTTAAACAAATTTAAGAGCTTATTTTATTAGTTGCATTTTAAAATATAATCATTCATAATTAAACATTATTTAATTCATTTTATTAATTAAATTATTTTCTATTTAAATATATTTTTTTATTATACGTTAATACTTTTTAATTTTTTCTACCAAATCTAAATCTATAAATTGTTATAAAAAAATATATCTTATAAATAAATTATTTTAATTGTAATTTAAATTAGATAATATTTTAATATATATTAACAAATTGAATATTTTTTTTCCACTCTCTTCAACTACAATTATTTTTATCTTAAAAGATTTATCTATAAATTTTGTTGAGTGTGGTTAAATATATATTTATATACACGAGAACACTGATTCTCTAAGTAGCTATGTTCCATTCATTTTTCTCAAACTAGCCATGTTTGTTATTTATTCAATCACTATTTAAACTTAGTTGTTTTTTTTAAAGAATGGATTTATATTTTTTAATAATATTTTAAATTATTATTTTTTAAAAATTATATGTTTTTATTATAAATTGTTACTTTTCATGTTTGATGTTTTTTAAAAATGTTTTTATTATGAATTGTTAAATTCAATATTTTTAAACGTTTCTATTAGCACATGAATTTTTTTTTTGACAATCTTACCCTAACAAAAGTTTGAGAAAGAGTAATGGAAATTTTTGGTAATCTTATTCTAAGTAAAATAAATAATTTATGAAGAATCTTAATTTGTGGAAGATATGGTCAAGATAATCATATAATCGATATCCCCTAAAAAAAATTAATAATTTTTAATTTTTAAGTAATTGTATTATTTTTCTTAATTGTAATATTTATTAATGGTAAGATTTTTATTAATTATTAAATATTATATTATGTTTTTTTTAAATATTTTAAATTAATTATCTATTAAATAAATATTAATAATAAAATAATTGAATAATATTTTAAAAAAATATAAAAATATTATTTAAAAAAAAAAACCAATTGAGTTTAAATAATGATTGTGACTAGTGTAATAGTGTAAGAATAAAAGAAGGAAAATGGCTAGTTTGAGAAAAATGAATGAGACATGACTACTTAGAGAATCATACAAAAAAACACTAATATTTAATATAGAAAGTACAGTTTAAAACCACTTGAACAAGAGGCCACAAGAGGTTCTTTCTCCTCAAACAGATCCTTGATTCCTTTGCCTTTTTTTTCCATATTTTTGTATGGGATTCAATGTGCTTGGGCTTCTAGGTCGCAGACTGGGCAGGGTCTTTTGGACTGGACTCATTGCCATTATTATTAAAAACAATTATAGAACATTATTAATTCAATGATTTATTTTATTTAGTTATTAATATTATTTGAGTTTTTTTCTTTCAATTATTCAGAATTTAATTAATTTGATATTTGAGTGAGGATGAGTTCAAAATAATTATTTATTTTAATTCCGTAATATGAGCCCGTATAGAAATTTTAAGTTTTTTTTTTTACTTGGAATTATTTAAAAATTATAAATTGAGAATAAAAATGAGTGTTTACAAAAATAATAATTTTAAAAAATCCCAAATTTTAGTTGAGTGTGTTTTAAGTGAGGATCAAATGAGAGATTTTAAGATATTCATTCAAACAAATCTTATCATGAATAATTAAAATAAACATGCTAAATGTCTTAAGTAAAATGAAGAAAATCATTAGATTCAAAATATACATGAGAAAAGAAAGTATGCATTTATAGTTTTGATTATTATTTTGCAATGATAACTTCAAGTCTTCAAATTTGTAATTTCTATTATGTTAGGTTGGGATGACTGAAATTTGAATTCAGATAATAATTATAATTATAATTTTATAAGAATTTCACATTGAATAACCATTCAATTTTTATTTTAGAAAACTATAGATATATTTGAAATTGAATTTCAATTTTAATTTTTAATTTTTATAATAAAAATAATTTAAATATATAGTATCTATATTATTATTTATTAAGATATTGATCATAGAGTGACAGTTAAAAAAAAAAAAAAAAGTTAAAATAAGAGACTAAAAATGTAATAGTGAGGGATCATGCTAATTTTCTTAACTAAAAAAAATATATATTAAAATATTGGTTTGAATTTTTTTTTTTAGGATAACTCAAATGTCAATTATAGCATAGGGTTTGATTTTCAATAAGACAAAAAATATCAATTTGAAAGATTAACTTTTTAATTAAAAAATGGTTATTAGTTTTGAAATGTTAACTTTTTATATTAAAAAAATTAAAATATTAGTTGAATATTTTATTTTTTTAAATTAAAAAAATAAAATTATATATTGTAAATGATAAAATAATAAAATATTTTTATTTAAGAAATATAAAAAAATAATTATCAAATACACATAATTTATTTATAACTCTAATTTAATTATTATCTATATATATCTAATAATTCTCAATAAAATCTACAAATTATTTGATTTATCTCTCATAATATTTATTATATTTCTCTATTCTAACCAATTTGTTTATTAATTTCTTTCCTCAATCAAAAATTTATAATTATTTCATATATATATATATATATATATATATATATTCAACCTTAACTATAAAATAATTAATTTTTAAAATTTTAATTTAATTTAAATATAATAAACTAATAAGTATTTATTAAATATTTTTAAAATAAAAATACAATATATATATTTTAATAATTAATAATATAAAAATTAAAAATTTATACAAAAAATTTTCAAAGAAAAAGGTAATTTAATTAATTAGGAAAGAAATTAACACATTTTTTTTTATTTTGTATTTTAATAATAAGTTTAAATAAATAAATTAATAATTCAAAATTTATTTAAAATAATATTACAAAATCAGCATTAATATTATAATAATAATTCATCCTTAAGAAAGTTTAGTTAATTAAGAAAGAAATTAACACATTTTTTTTATTTTTTATTTTAATAATAAATTTAAATAAAATTAATTAAAAAATTATTTACAAAATATTAAAAAATTAACATCAATAGTATAATAATAATAACTCGTATATATATATAAAATAAATTTTAATAGTGAAAATTTAATAAATTTAATTTAAATATATTAAAATAGTAAGTATTTATTAAATATTTTAAAAATAAAAAATATATTTTAATTATAAATCATATAAATTAACTATATTTAGTGGTATAGGGTGGATAAAATATTAATGCTACATAATAGAAACTATTGCCCAAATCTCATTAGGCACAATATTTACACTATTAAAAAAACATTGATGATTAATATGTGAAAAAAATGTTGATTTATTGAGATGATTTTGGATGTAACATGATAATTTGATGGTTAAAATATGAAATGAAATTGATGGGTGAATAAATTACATTCACGAGATTAAAGGTTGATTGAGATGGATGGTTAAAATATGAGATGAAATTGGTGGTTGGGTAAATGTCATTCACAAGATTAAAGATCGATTGCGGTGGGATACATATGGAATGAGATGGTTGATTAGTTGACGATGTGAGGATAAGTAAGTCAGATTGTTTAGTATAAAACATGTGAGGATACGAGTTGTTTGACCGAAGTGAAGTAAGTTTCGAAATGAGAGGTCGATTGAGATTTTAGTGTATAAAAATGTAGAATGAGATGATTGGTTAATCGAACTGTGTATGCCACATGATGAGAGATTGATTGTGGATTAATGGGTAAAAGTGAGTGTAAAAGAGATTGATAATGTACCCAAGTGAAAGTTTAAGATCACGGTATAAGATGGTTGGTTAGTCGGAGTGAATAAGTAACTCGAGTTGTTTATTATAAAATATATGGTATCGAGATGAGAGGTTGATTGAGATTGGTGGAATAAAAATGTGAAAAGAAATTGTTGGTTAATCGAACTAAATAAGGTCACGCAATGAGAGGTCGATTAGGGATTTGATGGATCAAATTGAGGGTAAAAAAGATTGGTAATGTTGGAGATAATTGATTTGACCGAAATGAAAGTGTGTAAGATCATAATATGAGATGTTGATTAGGGTGTGGATAAATGTGAAATTAGATGGTTATTTAACCGAAGTGAGGATACAAAAGTAGTTATGTTGTATATTGTAAAATATGTGAGAAGATGGTAAGTGAAAATAAAGTATCGAGATGAGAGGTCGATTGAGATTGGTGGGATAAAAAATGTGGAATGAAATTGTTGGTTAATCAAAGTAAATAAGGTCACACGGTGAAAGGTCAATTGGAGATTTGATGGATCAAAGTGAGGGTAACAGAGATTAGTAATGTTCGAGATAATTTATTTGACCGAAATGAAAGTGTGTAAGATCTTAGTATGAGAGGTTGATTAGGGTGTTGATAAATGTGGAATGATATGGTTACTTAGCCGAAATGAGGATAAAAAAGTAATTAGGCTGTATATTGTAACATATGCGAGGAGATGTATCACGAGATAAGAGGTCGGTTTGAGGGATTGATGACTAAAGTGAGAGTAAAAGACATTGGTAATGTTGGAGATGGTTGATTTGACCGAAGTGAAAGTATAAGATCACAAATGAGAGGTCAATTATTGGGGTGGATAAATTTGAAATGAGATGAGATGGTTAGCCGAAGTGAGGATAATAAGGTCGGGTTGTAAATATGTTAGGAAATTAGTTATTTGACAAAGTGAAATTAAGGTCTCAAGATGAGATGTCGATTGTGAATTGGTGGATATATTTGGAATGAGATGATTAATTAGTCAAAATGAAATTAATGTAATGAGATGAGATGTCAATTGTGGTGGATACATGTGGAATGAGATGTATGATTTATCGAAGTAAGAATAAGAATGTCGGGTTGTATATTATTAAAATATATGAGAAGATGAATTGTTTGACAAAGTGAAAGTAATGTCTCGTGATGAAAGATCGATTGTGATTGGTAGATAAATGTGAAATGAAATGATTTTTGATTAATCGAAGTGGAAGTAACGTAAATAGACGATAGGTCGATTGAGAAAGAAATTGATATTGTTGGTTAAAATATGCGATAAGATTAGTTATTTGACCAAAGTAAAAGTTAAAGTCACGAGATGAGAAGTATGATTTGAATTGATAGATATATGTGGAATAGGATGGTTGATTAGCCGAAGTGTTTTAAGGTCACGAGATAAGATGTCGATTAAACATTGATGGGATAAAGTGATGGTAAAAAAGAGATTGATAATGTTTTAAATTTTTTATTTGACTAAGTAAAAGTGTAAAGTCACGAAATGAGATGTTTATTGGAAAAAAATATGTAAAGAGATTTGTAAAAAGATGAATTATTTTACCAATGTTAATAAAATATGGAATGAGAGTATTATTTTTTTATTCTAATATATTATTAGTAATTTATTAAGACTTTTAAACATTGAATATATATTTTAAATTCATTATAATTTTTTTAAATTTATTTTATTTATCAAATACAATATAATGTAATACTATTATTGTAATCACTTCTTCTAGCCTAACAACAATAAGAGATGAATATTAACTTTAAATTCTTGGGTTCGAGCCTGTCAGACGGTAAGTGCTGTATCTAGTTAAATGTGTTTGCGTGTTACATACATAATCCGTTTTTTATTTAAAAAAAATATAAATAAAATTCTAACCTTGTAAGTAGTTATAATTTAAAATAATATTATTTAGAGTTCTTTATTTATGGATATTAAATTATCACATTATTATTATTATTTTAATTTTAAATATATAAATACATAATATTATTGTATTTTTATTTTTCTACAAATAATGTATTTTTTTTGTTAATTAAAAAAATTATGATAGGGTTATAATAAATTTATTAGGTGTTTCGGAGGACAAATGAAGGATATTTCTATTATTTTAAGGTTATTTACAACTGTTTTTTTAAGATAACTTAGAACTAACTTTTTAGATTGATATATAGTTTGGAATAATTTAAAATTTACAGTCCTATCACATTATTATTACTTTAATTTTAAATATATAAATACATAATACCAATCTATTTTTTGAATGGATAAGATATATATTATATATTGAGAGGATAAACGTAATAAATATATTAAAAAAAAGATAGTTCAAATTAATATATATTGAGAGGATAAATGTAATAAATATATTAAAAAAAAGATTGTGGTCCAAATTGATTAATGTTAAATTGACTAAATTTATCCATTATATTTAGGGATCTTCAACCGGTCGATTAACCAGTTAAACGGTTCCGATTGAGACCGGTTTTACCTCTTATTTTACAAACCGGTTAACCGGCCGTTAATGGTACCGATTTTACCGATTCTGATTCTAACGGTTTTGATCGATTAACCGGATTTAATTTTTAAATTAAATAATAAATTTATTAAATATATATTTTTTAATTATTATTTGCACTTTCTTATTATACTATTCTCTATCTTTTCTTCTATTATAATATATTATATTATTTATAATATAAAATATTATAATATAATATATTATTATTGGAATATATTATATTATTTTAATATATTTTATTGATATTTTTAATAATATGTTATAATATATAATTTTATTATAATAATATAATATATTTTATAGTTATTTTTGTTAGATTTTTATGGTTACTTGAGAAAATTCAAATTCATTTTTGACTAACCAAGTGTTGGACAGAAAATTAAAACATGAAGCGAATGTTGAAGACATTAAGTTTTAATTTATTTATCTATTTTGATTTTGTTAATTTATACTTTTACGTTATTTTATTGTTATAAAAACAATTTTATATATTTTAATGAAATTATTTTAATTTTATTTAATTTATTTTTGTAAAATTTTATATAAATTATAATGATTTTTAAAAATAATTCTATAAAAATTATAGTTTAAATTTTAAAAATAAAAAAGATTTATAAATTATTAAATATTATTTATAAAATAACTATTACAAATTATAAAATATAAAAATATATAATTAAATTATTACCAGTTTACCGGTTAAACCGTTAGAAAAATCGATAAACCGAAAACTGAACCGTTTAAACGGTAAAAACCAGTTAACCGAAATCGCTAGAACTGGTTAACCAATAAACCGTTAAAATGAAACCGGTTAATTATTGGTTTGGTTGGGTTACCGATTTTCTAGTTTTTTGTTTTTTTTGCACAGCCTTAATTATATTATTTAATACAAATATCCGATCTATAAAAAAAAAAAAAATGAACAAATTGACTTTATTAATAAATATATTTAAAACAAAAGAAAGGTAGAACCAAACAATTGAGACACTAGAATAAACTACATATTTTTGTGATACTTGACCAATTAAAAATTATTTGTTTCCCTATATAAATTTCCCATCAATAACAAAACAATGTAAACTAGAAATTACACAAATCAATTGAACAAATTGTCGACTTCCAAGGACATCGGAGCAAGAGCAGGAGCCGGTGACGGACCTTGTGAAAAAGGAGTTGACGGAAAAGGTGTTAAAACGTCGCAAGGAAGCGAGAATAACGGGTTGCTAGAAGGTACTAAACTGCCGAAACAAGTGGTCTGAAAATTATCCACGATGAGACAACAACCGGGAATGATGTTCGACCCGGTTGTGAAGGCATTCAAGATCTCGGGAATGCAGGCTCCGAGGTTAACCATTGTGTTAAGACAATTATTTTTTATGCCGGGCAGATTTTCTGACGGTGTGGAATCGATGGATCGACCGGCTTGTCCAAGCATTGATGAAAGTGAAATCACCACTAAGACTATAAAGAAATTCATTGAAAAAGATTTTGAAGCCATTGATTTTGATAGTGAAATGATATTTTGGAGGAGTATTTATAGTGGAGTACCAATTAATTAATGTTCAAAATGGAGTCTTGTATAAATATTAATATATCTTTTACAAATATTTTATTTACTTTTTGACCTTTGAATGAAATTATATATATTATAGAAAAAAAAGTTGAAAAGGGGAAACAATTATCTTTTTGACAGATTATTTGAGTTTAATTTTTGAATTTATAAACTGGAATTCTTAACTTAATTGGTGAAATGATAAACTTCACACAAAATCTCATATGAGATTATGATAATATTTGATATTGTGATTTCTTTATTCCATTGAAATTAATTAATATAAATTCAATATTAAAATATTAAAAGGTTACATCTTTTCAGCAAATGCAATATTTTTATTATTTCTTGCAATAATATAAAAATCGTGAAAAAAATATTACGGTAAAAATGTGATATCATTTTTAATTTTACTTTTAACCGTTTTAAGTTTATGGGCGGATCAACCCACAATCCAACTCAAGTATCCCTTTACTCTCACATATATATCCAAATTAATCACAGCTCTCAACCTGACAATTTGGACACTTTAAAAATTAAGCATCATTATATATAGACTAGTTAGTTAAAAAGTTGAACTTATATTGTTAAAATGTCCCGCGTTCATCAAATTTGGTGTTGAATTTAAAATATAAAGTGTTATTAGTCTAGTTGATTAAAAGGTTGTACTTGTTTTTGTTAGGTTGCAAGTTCGAACTATACCTATAACATTTTTAATTTTATTTTTAACCGTTATAAACTTATGTGCGGGTCAACTCACAATCCGACCAAAATATCCATTTACTCTCACATATATATCCAAATTAACCAAAGCTCTCAACCCGACAATCCAAACACTTTAAAAAGTAAGCATAATTATATATATAGATAAGTTAGTTAAAAAGTGAACTTATATTGTTAAAATGTTCTGCGTTCATCAAATGGCCGGATCAATCCGCAATCCGACTCAAATATCAATTTACTCTCACATATATATTCAAATTAACTACACAACTCTTGACCCGGCAATCCAGATACTTTAAAAATTAAGTACCATTATATATATATATATATAAATTATTATATTATATTAATAATTTTTGCTAACATATATATATATTTTTTTAATTTTAAATTATATATTAAAGACATAAAAAATGTATAAAGAACTACCATTTAAAAATGTATTTTGGACTGACCAAAATTCAACAGATTTATATATTGGTAGAAAAGATGACTAAACAATTGACATTTTTGTTGAGAAAATCTTACATTTGACTTTCTATATATTTAAATATATATATATATATATTTAAAATTGAAATTTATAATTTTATTTTATTAATTTTAATAAATATTACACAATTTTATAATATTATAAATAATCTCCCTCTCCCTCTCCCTCTCCCTCTCCCTCTCCCTCTCCCTCTCCCTCTCCCTCTCCCTTACATTTGACTTTCTATATATTTAATTGATTGTTGTAATTTAATTATTCTTTACCATATGTATAATTAAAATAATAGATTATTATAATTTATTTATTTAAATAATAAAATAATTATATATATAAAATAAAATTATATTATTATTATAAAAATATATACATAAATTTAATATATAAACATACAAATTAAATATATTAGTCTTATAACATATTTTAAAATAATAATATTATTTTAAAATATTTTATTTAAAATTATCATAATACTTTTAAAAATTAATTCAAAAATAATTTATAAGTTTAAATAGATAAATAAATTATTTTAAGATAAAAGTCAAATAATTAAAAAAAAATTAATTTTTTTTTATTTATTAATAAAAATTATGATTATTAATCTTATTAAAAAAAATTTAAAATAAAATTATAATTTCAAAATACTTCATGATTTTACCTGTAAATAATAAAATATTTGTTTTATAAATTATCCTCACTTGGTGATTGAATATTTATTTAATAAATATTTCAGTAACTATTTTAAATAAACTAAAATTTAATTAGAATTTTTAATCTTATTTTAAAAAATAAAATAAAACTATTATTCTTAAAATATTTTATTCTTAATTATCATCGATTTTAATAATTATAAATTAAAGTATATATATATAAATTTGAATTATTAATATTATTAAAAAATTAAAAAAAATCATTATTTTAAAATATTTTATTATTTATAATAAAATTATTAAATTTAAATATAAAAAATAATTATTTCAATTTTTATTTATCTTATTTAATAATTATTTTAAAATATCTCATCATCTATCTAAAAAAAATTAAATATATATATATATATTATATATATATATTATATATATATATATATTAGGAAAAAAAACTCACTTAAACGTATGTACTAATAAAAGGTTATTTAAACAGACGTACTATCAAAAATTGGCTCATTTAACTTTTTTTTTTTTTTAGTAATAATGGTTAACTTTTATTTTTTAAATTTATATATTTATTAATTAAATATTAATATATTTTCTCTTTTTTTTTCATTTATTATTTCATTTATTACTAATAAATGAACCCTCTATTTTTATTTTTTTTTATAATATTTTATTATTTTTATATGAGTATTTATGATTGATTATTTTAATTTTATTTTATATATATATATATATATATATATATATATATATATATATATATATATATATATATATATATATATATATATATATATATATATATATATATATATATATATATATATATATATATATATATATATATATATATATATATATATGAGCATTCATCATTAATTATTTTAACTCTATATTTCTTCTTTTTTATATATTTTTTTATATTCACATTAATTATTAATAATTAAAAATTAAATAATAATAAAAATTCATTCATCAAAAAGAGTAATAATCAAATATTAGACAAAACAATCATTTACTACTAATATAATTAATCGTGAATAAAAATTAAATAAAAAATTATTATTTTTATTTTTGTTTATATTAAACTAAATAAGAAAAAACTCTTTTTCATTTTTATTATATTAAATTAAATAAGAAAAAACTCTTAAAAAAATATTACACTAAAACATAAAATTCATAAATAAATTGTTAAATTTTAAAAAAAAAATGAGAATTGAAAAAATATGAGAAATAAAAACTAATAAAAAAAATGAAATATAAAGAGAAATTAATATTAAAATAATAAAAAAATTTAAGAATAAAATAAATTACTTAATTTAATTAATGAAAAAGAAGGAAAGAGAAAATATATTAATATTTAATTAATAAATATATAAATTTAAAAATAAAAGTTAATCATGGTTATTAAAAGAGGCTGAGCCAATTTTTGATAATAAATGGTCTTTTATTAGTACATACGTCTAAATAAGCTAGTTAATTTGTTGATCTACCTATAAAACTTAAAATTTAAAATAAAAAATAATATATATAAGTATTTAAGTTTCTACATAATTATAAAAGTATCACTTAACCAAAATAAAACTTAAAATTAAAATTGTAAATATAATTATGTACATTTATGTTTATGATATTAATAAATAACTTTAACTATTCAAATATTGTTTTACTTATTTTTAATTTTTTTTACTTATTTTTCATTCATTAATCACTTAATTCATTAATAAAATATTAAAATATTATATATTTTAAATTAGTATTATTATTTTATTTATATATATGAATAATATTTAATTCTATTTTACTTAAAAAGAAATTATTTTATTTTCAAAATAATCACCAATTTTTTTTTCTCTATATTTTTTCAAATAACTCTATAAGAACAAGCCCATAGTTTATACTACAAATATTTCATTTATTCATATAAACTTATCACAAATATATCAAACCATTCTTTTATTAACACTGAGAATCTCATTCAAAATTAATAAGGAAAATTCAAAAACTATTCAACCCAGCAGCCTATGGTCAAATGCAAACCATTACATTTTCTTATATATATTTTGTATTTTTTGCTTAATCATTTTATTTAAATAAATTATTTTAATTGATAAAGATAGCATAAACCCTGTCTGTATACTTTAGAACGTTTTAAATAGGGAAGTCAATAAACGAATTAGAACGGGAGCATTTATCATTCCAACCCACATCTTATTTTGAAATTACATATATGATTTCTAAAATTCTCCATGACACCGTTTATAACATATATTCTGAAAAAGGGCAGACCACTTGGTAATGTTACTAATGTATGCATCTTCATAGCCCCACTTTCTAGAGGCCTCTGCAAAAAAAGAAATTAAAATAATATGTTCTTCCTAAGACTTGAACATAGACCTATAATCACTAAATTAATAAGGAGGATAACTAATTAATTATTTTTTTTATTAATATATTATACATCTCTATCTCATATTAAAAGATAAAAATATTTTAAAAAATAAAAGTTGTATAGACCCAATAAATATTCAACCTTCCGGGTCGGGCTTGGAATCAAGACACAAAATTTGAGTTTCCGATAAAATACCCTTTGAAAGAGTTGATGAGTATATCTCCGACATGTCTTCTTTCGTTCACGCTCTCAACGCCATTTCCGGCTATCTTCACAGGTCCTCATAATTTGAAGATTCAATTCATGCATATATATGTGTTCACATTTGATAGAGAATAAATAATAAATTTGAGAGAAAAGCTATAGGGATTTGGAAGGAAGCGCGATCGACAAATGCGGTAACATCACGATCGACACAGTCACATGATAGGCACATGCAAAAAGACACGATCGACACAACCACATGATAGACACATGCAAAAAGACACGATCGACACAGACGACACAATATTGTTCTCGGTCGTAAGTCATCAAATCGGCGCCAAAATCACCATTAATCAAAGGAAGCGCGATCGGCACAAGCGACACGACACGATCTACACAGGCAGCACGATAGGCACATGTGACACGACACGATCGACATGGACAACCCAATATTATCTTGCGTTGTTCATTAAGTGTCGCTATATAAGCGCGGCTGGAATATTCTCTCGATTGCGGTTTATCTATGATAATCTATGAGGGTTTCTGCAATTACTCTGTTCTACTACTCTGTTTCTGTCATTATGGGGAAGGGGAAGAACACAAGTAATAAATCTAAAGAAGTCAGGGAGGTTGTACTAGAAGGAATTAAGGAAGCAACAACCAAAGAAATTGAAAAAATTACTGAAGATGTCAACAAAGAACAGTAGGATAACAACACAAATAAGCAATCTATTCCAACTTTTAATGGAAAAATTCTTGTAGAAAATAATGTAGGAAAACAGGGGGATAATGAAGGAGCTTGGAAGATAGGTTATAATGAAAGAGCTAATCTGTTTAGACTCAAGAATCAGATTACAAAGATCCTTATGCATGCCAAAAGGGGAGAAATTGTCATTAATAATGACAAATCACATCAAATTGCAATTCAACTCAACATTCACTATCTTTAAGAATGGAATCTGCTGAAAAAAGAAGAATATGAAGAAATTGTTCAATGGTCAGTTGCTACAATGATTGAGTTGACGAAGACTATCAAATCTAAGTCATATACTATCAGAAACAACTCGACATGGAAAACTAATTAAGTCTAGAAGAATAATAATGCAAAAAAGTCAGAAGATCGTGCATATAAAGGGAAATCTACTTGGGCAATACACAGACAAAAGTGAAGATACTGAATTCTTCATTTGAATTTAATTTGCCTACAAAAGTAGAGGAAAAATGTATAAATGAATGAGAAAATGTAGTTGTAGGAAGTTACATAGAAAAAATTGAGTATCTTTCCCAATTACTAAAGATGCACTATTGAAGCAATTGGAAAGAAAATGGATGAAGAAGATTTCAACAAATGTCAATGATCTACATTTCTTTAAATTCAAGAAAAATGATTTAATCTAAGAGGAAATTCTAAGAAATGAGCATACATATATATGATCCAAATGTATGAAGTTGGAAAAATGGCCTGAAGACTTGAACCTATTGAGTAAGCCAAACGAAATTGCACAAATATGGTTCAAGCTCTGGAATATTCCTACACATATGTACAATTCTGAAGCCCTTAGTCATTTTACAGATTTATGGGTAGACCGTTATACATGGACCCAATTACTAAAGGATAAAAGCACCTATTATTTGCTAGAATTAACATTGATGTGCATCTTAGAAGCACATTACCAAAAAGTATGACAATAATAGACATAAAAGGAAAATCTACTATCATGGAAATCACTTATGAGTGAAGTCCTGATAGATGCTATTTCTGCAATACCTTCTAACATACAAACCCAAAATGTGATTTGGCTAAGGAAGAAGATTAGAAAATTCATAAAGGTCATAAAGTAAAGATATAAGAAAATGAAACAGAGGTGCTTATTATCAAAGAATAAAATATGGTTAAAGAACATGAAACAAAAATTAAAGAAAATTATGTACAAGAAGAAAGTTGTACGAAGAAGGAGGTGAAACCTCAACCTAATCATGTTGAATAGATAGTTGAATAATCGTAATCAAATCAAGTTGAAGTAGTTACTGATGAAAACAGAGAGTAAGATACTCATGCTAATCAAGAGAAAGAAGAGAATTTCAAGATTGATATAGAGAAATTCAAAGTTGTTGAAAATATTCTAAAGTTGAAGCTAAAGGAAATAAAGATAATGATCTCGAAATTCAAGTTGAGAACAACAAGGTGAAGAGCCAAGAAATCTTGAAGAATAAATTTTTTCTATAAAATCATAACGGGTTCATATAAAGAAAAAAATCAAAATGAGAATAAACAGTATTCATCAACCTCTCCAGTTCATTATCCTTTCATTGTGAGAGAAAGGAAAAGGGGAAGAGGAAGGACAAAGGGAAGAGGAAGACAACTAGTTGAAATATCAGGTTGGTATGGATAAATTCTCAACAACTTTAGATTCCTCTATATCAACCTTGAAATTCTCTTATTCCGCTTGATTAACATGAGTATCTTTCTCTCTGTTTTCATCAGCAACTATTTCAACTTGATTTGATTGAGATTCTTCAACTATCTTTTCAACATGATTTGGTTGATGTTTCACCTCCTTTTTTGCACTGCTTTCTTCTTGTTAATAATTTTTTAAATTTTATGTTTCTTGTTCTTTAACCACATTTTATTCTTTGATAATAAGAACCTCTGTTTCATTTTTCTGCATCTTTAATTTTTGGACTTTATGAATTTTTTAATCTTCTTCCTTAGCCAAATCACAATCCGGGCTTGCATGTTATAAGGTATTGCAGAAAGTGCATCTGCATGACCTCAACTCATAAGTGATTTTCATGATAGTAGGTTTATCTTTTATGTCTACTACTGTCATACTATTCGACAATGTGATTCTAAGATGCACCTCAATGCTAATTCTAAAAAATGATATGTGCTCTCCTCCTTCAGTAATTGAGTCCATGTATAATGATGTAACCAATAAATATGTAAAATGCCTAAGAGTTTTTACATTATACATTTGTGAATAAATATTCCAAAGTTTGAATCATATCTGAGTTGTTTTCTTAGGCTTGTTTAATAGGTACAAATCTTCATACCATCTTTTCAACTTAATGTAGTTGGATCCAATATATGTATGCCCATTTTTCAGAATTTCATTCAGATTTGATCCCTTTTTAAATTTCAGAAAGTAGAGATTATGTATATTTGCTGAAATTTTTTTCAGTCATTTTTCCTCCCATTATTTCATAAGTGCCTCTTTGGTGACTATGAAAAAAACTCTATTCTTTCCTATGTAATTTCCCACCACTGTAAATTTCCCATTCCTTAACACAATTTTCTTCTATTACAGGGCAATTTAAATTCAAAAGAGGAATTCTGTACCTCCAATTTTGTCTGCACATTGCCCACGTATTTTTTTGTATGCATGATCTTCAGCCTTTTTCCCAATGTTGTTTTTCCAGACTTCATTGATTTTATATGTAGAATTACTTATGATAATATAGGTCTTCGATTTATGAGCATTCACTAACTCCCTCATTGTTGTAAAATACCATTTTACTATCACTTCATATTCATCATTATTGAGTAAATTCCAGTATTGGAGATAGTGGATGTTAAGCTGAACTGTTGTGCTTTGTATTTTCTCATTTTTAAGTACAATCTTTCATTTCTTAACATGCATCAGGAGTTTGGTGATTTGTTTTTTTAGTCCAAATAAATTGGCCCTTTGATTATACCCTATCATCCAAACTCTTTCTTTCTTCTCTTTGATCCCTGCATTATTTTCCAAAGTTTTTTGGGCAACAATTGGGTCTTTGCCGATTTCCTGCACTTTTTCATTAATAACTTCTTCAATTATTTTGTTCGTTTCCTTCTCTGTAGTTTTTTTGACTCTTTTAAAAACAAAGTCCCGCACTTCTGTGGCCTTGTTGTTTTTCCTTTTATTCATATTCCAATAAGACTTCAGAACAGGGGATTAAAGTCAGAACAATAATCTTGAAACGACCTTATTCAAACTCTAGACAATTTTTTATTGATGTGCCGAACGTGCCATACGTACCTGTTGTGCCGAACATGACAAACGTACCGATCGTGCCGAACGTAACAGACTTGCCGACGATCTTTACTCCTACCACGTTTGTACTACCTTGAATTAAATTGTTTAGGAGTTATGATTACAAACAAACCATTATTAATATTATAAGTTATTGAATTAAATTGGTTAGGAGTTATGAGATATTATATCTATACATTATAAATATAAGGTCGATATATTTTAAATATAAGGGCATGCAAAACATTACCAATATCAAAATAAGATTGAATTGGCAAGACAAGGGATCTCAACAAATGAGAAGGATACATAGCATCGTTGTTATTGCATCCAAAGTTATAATTACTTAATAAAATTAGTATTTTTTATTAGGTCAATAGCACGAAATAGAACAATAGTTAATTATTATCCTTTTCTATTCCAGTAAAAATGATAATGTTCATTATTGTTATTGGATCATAAGATTCGGTACGAATAAAAAATTTGAGTTTGAGTGAGTTTTAATTTTGTTTGAAATAGACTTTAAAAATAAAAAATGAATAAATAAATTTTACTTATTTTTTTTAATTAATTAGAGAAAAAATAACGAATTAAATTTTATTTTATTTTGTATGAGTGAGCTTCAACCCGTCGAGCCCTTACATAGATCAGTTCGTGATAAGATCCTCCAAAAGGACGACAAAATCCTTACAGAATCATTACGTTTTACATTATGAATCTTATGGCAATAACGATGAAGGCTATCAAAATCGAGAGTTTAAGTAAAATCGTTAGCCAACTGTAAACTCGTAAAATTTAGAATTTACTTGAAATCGTAAAAGTTAAATTGGAAAAAATATTAATTGTATTATTATTATTATTATTTATATATAATTAAGTATTTTATACTTAGTAATTTTAAAATTTTATATATTTAAATATAAAAACAATTAAAAATTAATAATATAAAACATAATTTATATTTATAAATTAATTATATTTATTTGAATAAATAATAAATAATAAATAATAAAAAATATAAATATAATTTTTTTTAATTTTAATATAAAATAGTATAAAATTAAAAATTATTTAAAAACTTGTAAATTCGTAAAATTTTATTATAGTAAATTTAAAATTGTAAGAGTTTATTTAAAAATTTATATAAAATCTGTCTCGTTCACATTATTTAAATATCTAAAATTATAAAATCATAAAATTTTGAAAGGAAACTCAAAATTTTAACCGTTAATAATTATAGCGTGTTAATAATGATAGCGTAGTGAATAAATTTTAAGGCCCCATATATCTCCAAAGCTCCGGACACCTACATATAGACTTGTACAAAACCCAACAAATGACCATCAAATGATTATACTATTGAGATGTATATTGACTTAATTCATTACAAGTTATAAATTTATTTTTGTTTGAATAATGTACCAGTTTTTTTCTTTTTTTCTTTTTCATATTAGAATAATGAAAATATTGATTGAATAGAAGGAAATTAATGAGAACAGCTAGTAATAGAGGATTGGTATTGGGTTGGAAGAATTAATTAAATAAGTGGTTAATTATCTACATTTTATATTATAATTTAAAAAAAGATATATTTTCGATTTAAAATGAATAATAAGATCACATGATTAAAAAGCATCTAATAAATATTCAATTAAATTGATAAACATTATATGGTCAAAACTGATAATAAAATATAAAACAATCTCATAATTGAATAATTATAACAAAATAAATAAAAAATGTCAAAGTTTATAGTAGGAAAACAAATATTTTATCTCATTTTAGATACATTTATAATATTTATTCTCTAATCTTTTAATTCTCATTTTAAAATTAACATGCAAAAATATACAAAAATATAGTAAAACAAATTACATAAATAGAAGATAATAGTAAAATCTATACCAAAATATAATAAAATAGAAAAAATGATAATTACATCTATGAAATTTTCTTTTAATTGACATTTTTAAGTTATTTTATACATTTTTCAAATTAATTGTAAAAGATAGATGTATAGAGTGATTATTAAAAGATGATGTAATTTACTTAATTTAAGAAAAAATCATGCTCACCAAGATTTGAACCTTAGTCCCAACTTTAAAAATGTGAACTTAACTACTAAATCACTTATTATTGGATTCAATTTATAATTTTATATATATATATATATATATATATATATATATATATATATATATAATAATTGTTAATAAATACAAATAAAAGATAGAATAAATATTTTTTAAATTATTTATATAAATAATAAATATGTAGACATAATGTATGAAAATTATTTAAAATAAATTTAGAAATTTTAAATAAAGTGTATGGTTAAAATATTTTTAAAATTTAATATATAATTATATATTATAAAATTATTAATAAAAATATATAGATGCATATATAAAATTATTTGTTAAAGATTATAGTGAAGAAAAAATATATGGTTTTAAAAAAATTAATTTATAAAAAGAGTTACAACAATGGTATATCTAATAAATATGAAGTGAAATAAAAAAATATTTTAATAAAAATAAAAATATTTCAATATCAATTTAGTAAATATAGAGAATATATTAATATAATATATATAAATGAAATGGTAGACTATAAATAAGAATGTATATATAACCTTATAATATTTTATAATTAGTTATTTTTTTTGGAAAAAATATGGGTTGTTATCCAAAATTTGGTTCAAGATAATTTTGTTTATCTTCTTACAATTTTGGTCTATTAGACATGATTTTTGTCAATAAATTATAATATTTAATTGGAATGTACTTTTGAAATTATTTTATTTGTAATTTCACTAATTTGTGATGATTTTTGTTATTCCTTGGATTATGACTGATATTTTTTTATTTATTTTTAACCTTACAAAATTTCGATTTTACAAAAAGATAAAATAATAATAATTAAAATATCATTTTAAAGTTATTTTAAAAGAAGAAGAAAACAATTCATAAATAGAAGAAAATTAAATTGATCATAGAATCCATATAATATTTTATTTCTTAATCTTCTTAACATTTACTTTTATATTCAATTAAAATCATAAAAACTAAAGTTAGAAGTGATATTTTTTATTTGATATAAATAATATTTTTATCTATATTATTTTTTAGATGACAATAGAAATTGTAATGTATTTTTTTTAAAGATTATTTTTCAGATCTTTATCCATATTATATTGTCATTTATTATTTGTTTTGATATAAATATTATTTTATGATTATTATCTATATTCTATTTTAGATAATTGTAATTCTTACAAAAACACAATAATATATATATATATATATATATATATATATATATATATATATATATATATATATATATATATATTAAATCATAAATTTAAAGTGATAACAAATATTCTCATTTATATATTTTACTAGCTAGCTAGCCATGAAGCCCAAAATCTCACGACATGTTATCGAGACAATAAAAACAAAACCAAAATTTCAAGACACTTAATTAATTAAACATAGTTTATCCGAAAAAGAATGTAACACTAAATTCAAAGCGTTTAGAGCTTATCATTACCCATTAAACTCCTATAAACAAGAATTTGAAATTTAGTTGAACAAATCATCATCAATTTCAACATTAACAGTCGAAGGAGCAGGTGCGGCTGGTGGCATAGGAGTTGGAGGGGTGGCTTTGCAGAGAAAGGAGAAGAAAGGATTAACCTTAGGTGCACCGGCAGGCAAGCAACTCGTGCGGACAATATCAATTTTCTGGCAACAACCGACATTTAGGGGAGATCGTGTTGTGACAGCCCTAAAAATTTCTGGAAGGCAAGTTCCGAGGTTGGTGACCGCGTTGATGCATTGTCTTGAGACACCGGGTTGCTTGGGGTTGGGTCCAATCGGTGGAAATGGAAATGGGAAAGGTGGCAGAAATGGCAATGGTGGTAGCGGGAATGGCAATTGAGCTTGACCGGGTGTGACCAAAATGATGAAGGATACAAAGAGTATGATACACAAAGTATTTGAAGCCATTGTTATTTGAATGATTTTGATGGTGAGATGATATGTTGGTAAGTTTTTTTTTATAGTAGAAGAGAAAATGATGTGAACACCTCTAAATGTAGTAACAACATATTATTATTTATTTCATTGCTCAAATGTTAACAAATATTTTGTAAACATATAGTAGTAAATGTAAATATCTCTTTATTGTTAATGTAGCAGCAAAATTAATGGGTTGTTGGTCAAATAAAAAAATTATTATTATTTCATAATTTTGACTTTGAATATTGAGGAATTACTATAAATTTTATGTATGTGTTTAATTGTATTTTTATTTGATTAAAAACTAACTGACACTATCGCACTAAGTGGAAAATACACTATTAGCCGTCGGTAACAGATCAAATACCGACGCTAATAATTATTAGCGTCGACGCTAAAACTTTGGTCTTTAAATGAGTGTTAACCACGATGATCTTCTCCTAACACCGACGTTGATAATCCTTACTAATTCGATCATTAACGTTGGTGTTAAGAGAGGAGAGCCGACGTTGATGAAGATCAATTTTAACGTCGGCGTTAGGGGAGGAGAGCCGACGTTGATAGAGTTCTTTATTAGCGCCGCTTTATCCTAACGCCGACGTTAATATCGATCTTTATCAACGTCGTCTCTCCCTTAACACCGACATTAATATTTATCTTTATCAACGTCGACTCTCCCCTAACGCCGGCGTTAATAGTCGTTGCTCTTGGGTTGTTTGAACCTTTTATGGTTATCTTATTAACGTCGAAATTCCCCAACTCTGATTTTAATATTGGTCTTTATCAACGTCGACACTCCCTTAACGCCGACGTTGATAATGCTTGTTCTCGAGTTTATGGCATTTTTTTGAATTTTATTAAACTGTTTCATATGTTGTTATTAGGGTTGTTTGAATTAAATGAATATTAGTGTCAGCGTTCCCTAAAACCGACACTAATATTACAATATATTAACGTCGACGTTCCCTAAAGCCGACGTTGATACTGCTTTCGGAAAAACATTTCAAATTCGATAGAAACTCAAACATATCAACGTCGATTTTATCAAAAAGCCAACATTAATATCTTATTTTATTAGTGTCGGCGTTCCCCAAAGCCAACACTAATACTCCTTTCCGAAAAACCTTTAATTTGGTAGAAACTCCAACCTATCAACGTCGGTTTTATAAAAAGGCCGACATTAATATCTTATTTTATTAGTGTCGACGTTCCCCAAAACCGACACTATTACTCCTTTCTGAAAAAACCTTCAATTTGACAGAAACACCAGCATATCAACGTCGATTTTATCAAAAGGTCAATGTTAATAATATACTTTTTATTTATACCCATAAAGTCTAATGATAAGTTAATGAAAATGGAATTGATTGATTGTTTTCAATATTGAAATTTGTGAAATATTGAAAATTTTGTGACCTCACAATCCTCCATTATTTGTTGAATATTATTGATACTTCAAATTTAAAATAGAAGAGTTTTGTTGAATATTTTAAGATCAAATATGCTACACCTCATAATCCTCAATTATTTGTTTTGAAATCATAATTAAACATGTAATTAAAATATTGCTGCATCATATCATTTTTATAATTAAAGTCAAAATATTCCATCTTCAATTAACAAATAATTATATGTCGCTGGGTCAAAATACTTGCAAAGTGTTTATATGTCCAAAATATATAATCAAAGTAATTAAATAAACCTCTTTGATGGACGACTTGAATACACAATAGACAATTAGGCTCTACTAGGAAATCTCCATCTTCAATTTCATTCTAACCAATTGAAGATGGAGATTTCCTAGAAGAGATTGATGATCATTGTATTCTTTAAGGAGAAGCGAGAGAGGAGCATGCTAAGTTACTGCAGAAATTGGTTTCTCCTTATGATCTTCAACTAATGTGCTTCTAATCAATAAACAATCGGACTCTTCTGAGAATTCTTCATCTTCAATTATATTTAATTAACCAATTGAATATGTAAATTTTCCCAGAAGAGCCTAATTTGATATTAGTTAGAAGAAAATCAGTAGTTTCACTTTTCACCAGAGCTTCTCAAATTCTTTAAGGAGAAGGAGAGGAGCGTTCTATTTAAAGGCCATGAAACTTATTTGACAAAGAATGTTAGCGACAACATTTTTCGTTGGGTCGTTGATAGTCTAAATATCAATTATTAGGGATGACGATAACATAATGTTGTTAGGATTTGTATCTCCCAAATTCGATCTACTTGAAAACAATCTGCAAAAAACACAAGAAAGAAGAACACAAGAACACACAGATTTATAGTGGTTCACTCAAATTGAGTTACATCCACTTCAGCCACCACCAGATTTCACTATGAAGAAGAAGAAGGAATACAAAGTTTTTGCCTCACACTTTATCTCTCTAAAATTCTGTCTTCACCATGTAAACCCTTAATAATTACATATTTATAGGGTAAACATTCAGGTAATAAACCTAAATAACTTTGGTCAGGCCCAAGCCCAAAACTAAAAAGAAAATCCAATAAACTCTAATTAACAATGTAGAGTTTATTATAAGTGTAGGCTCCATAACTCAACAATCTCCCACTTGGAGACTAACTTCATCATCTCTCGATCGGTAGTGGTTTTCTATTCGGTGTCTTAACGAAGAAGACCAACTGAAGTTGCACACAACTTCAGTTTCTCATTTGTCACAGCTTTCGTCAACATATCAGCTGGATTCTCACTCCCGGGAATCTTCTCAAGAGCTAATACTTCATCTTCTAAAGCTGACCGGATGAAATGATAACGAACCTATATATGCTTCGTCCTGCCATGATAAACAGGATTCTTTGCCAAAGGAATGACACTCTGATTGTCGTATCGCAATACACTTCCATCGTAGTCTTGACCCAATTCTCGCAAAAAGGGTTGTAACCACATCATTTCCTTAGCAGCTTTTGTCACAACAACATACTCTACCTCACAACTATAAAGAGCAACAATTTTCTGCAATTTTGAAACTCAACTGATTGCAGTACCTCACAGAGTATAAATATACCCTGTTGTGTTCTTCCTACTATCAACATCACCACCATTGTCAGCATCAACATTTCTTTCCAAACCCATATTAGACTTTCGAAAACACAAAGCGAGACCCGTACTTCCTCTTAAGTATCGTAGTATCCACTTTACTGCTTCCCATTGTTGTCTACCCTGATTGCTCATGAATCTACTAATAACTCCCACTACATGTGCTATGTCTGGTCTTGTGCAAATCATCGCATACATAATACAACCAATGGCAGAGGCATACGGAACAGTTGCCATGTAATTTTTCTCCTCCTCTGTTGAAGGCGACTAATTTTTAGATAGTCTGAAGTGACTAGCTAAGGGGGTAGTAACTAGTTTTGTATCATACAAGTTGAACCTACTAAGAACTTTTTTCACATATTCTTCTTGTGAAAACTTGAGAACTTCTTCATTCCTGAAAATTCTCATCCCAAGGATTTGTTTAGCAGCACCCAAATCCTTCATTGCAAACTTTTCAGACAACTCTTTCTTGAGTTTGTTAATCTCATACAAGCTTGCTCCATCAATCAACATGTCATCAACGTAGAGAAGAAGAATAATGTACGATTTATCAAACCTCTTGATATAGCAGCAATGATCAACTTCACACCTCAAAAAATTGTTACTTTTCATGAAGCTATCGAACTTCTTGTACCATTTCTTTGGAGCCTGTTTCAAACCATACAGACTCTTCTGAAGCTTACACATAAGCTCATCTTTTCCTTTGATTTCAAATCCTTCTGGTTGTCGCATATAAATCTCTTCATCTGAATCACCATGAAGAAAAGCAGCTTTGACATCCATTTGTTGAAGATGAAGGTCTTCTTTCACAACCAAACTCAAAATAGTTCTGATTGTCATCAATTTAACTACTAGAGAGAAGATTTCATTGTAGTCAATACCTTCTTTCTGTTGAAATCCTTTCACAACCAACCTTACCTTGTACCTCATTGTTTTATCATATTCTTCTTTAATCCTGAAGATCCATTTGTTGTGAAGTGCTTTATTTCCCTTTGGTAGCTCAGTGAGCTCCCAAGTCTGATTCAACGTCAAAGAGTCCATCTCATCTTTCATCGCAGACTCCCACTTAACTGATTCATCAGATTTTATTGCTTTCCTTAAAGAATTCAGGTTCACCTCTATCTGTTAACAAGATATAGTTCAGAGATGGAGACCACCTTCAACTGGTTTTCGATTCCTTGACGATCTTCTCAACTGTATAACCGGTGTTTGCTGATTTACTTCTAGGGACACATTCTCAACAATTTCATCTTCAACAACATATTGTTCTTCTTCGACAATCGGTATATATTCAGCTGAAAAATCTCTCAAATCGACTATACCAGTCTCTTCCAACTTGGAATCACCATCTGATGTCTTCCCAACACAATCTTTGTAGAGAACCTTTTTATTGTTCCAAGCTTCTTCAGGAATTCTAAATTCAAGAGGAACAAAGGGTCCCCTGTTTATCAAATAGGCACCAGTATTAATGGCTTCTGCCTAGAAGGTTTTAGGCAGCCCTACATGCAATCTCATGCTTCTAGCACGCTCGTTCAATGTTCGATTCCTTCGTTTAGCTACTCCATTCTCTTGAGGCGTTCGGGGAACAGTCTTCACCATACGGATCACATTCACAACACAATACTCTTTGAAATCTGAATTGATATATTCACCCCCGTTGTCGGATCTTAAGCACTTAACTTTCTGATTTGTTTCTTTTTCAACCAAAGCCTTCCATTTCTTGAAAATAACAAATATTTCAGACTTGTGCTTCATAAAATATACTCATACCTTTCTTGTCGAATCATCTATAAATGTCACGTAGTATTGTGATCCGCCAATAGAAGAAACAGGTACAGGTCCCCACATATCAGTGTGTACCAACTCTAACCTTTCTTTCTTGAGCTCCTTCCCAATTTTTAAGAAACTCACATGTTTCTGTTTTCCAAGAATGCAGGTTTCACATAACTGATGTTCAACAGACTTCAGTTCTGGAATCTGTTCATTCTTCAAAAGAATTTGCATCATTTTTTTGCTCATATGACCCAACCTGCAATGCCATAGCTCACTGTTCTTCGAGTCATCAACTACAGCAGCAACTGATTCTCTGCAAGTTGAAGTCGTGTATAACATTCTAGTTTTATGACCTCGAGCAACAACTATTTCTCCTTTAGTCACCTTCAACGCACCATTTCCACAACTGAAATTGTGACCTTCTTCATCAAGTTGTGTAACAGAGATCAAATTGCGCATTAAACTTGAAATGTGTCTCACCTTATTAATCTTCCAAACAGAACCATTTGTCATCTTCAATTTGATGTCCCCCATGCCAACAATATCTAGTGGCTCACCATCTGCGAGATAAACTTTCCCACAGTTTCCAGCCACATAATTCTTCATTAATTCTTTGTGGGCGGTGGTGTGGAAAGACGCTCCTGAGTCTAAAACCCATGAATCTATCGATCTATCAACAGACAAAAGTAACGCATCAGTGACAGATTCTGTAACAACGTTGGCTGCATCATTTTTATCATCACCATTTTTCTTCGGTGCTTTGCAGTTCCTCTTTAAATGACCCTGTTTACCACAATTCCAGCACTCAAATGTCCGCCCAGACTTGGACTGACTCCTCATGTTCCTTGACATAGATCTGCTCTTACCTCGGTTGAAATTTCTATCATTACATCTTCCCATGTTTTCCACATTCAGAGCAGAACCTTTGAATGTTTCACCAGAATCAATTTTACGAACCTCTTCAGCAAGAATACGATCTCTAACTCCAACAAATTTCAGTTTAGCATTTCTAACTGAATTACTAATTGCTGCCGTCATAGGTTCCCAACTATTTGGTAGAGATGCTAACAAAATTAGGGCACTAACTTCATCCCAAAATCAATCTCAACAGATAACAATTGATTCACAATTGTATTGAATTCATTCAAATGAGTAGTGACAGAAGTACCATCAACCATTCTTAAGTAAAAGAGTCTTTCATTAAGTGTACCTTGTTGTTAGCAAATGGTTTCTCATACATATCAGAAAGAGTTTTCATCAGACCCATGGTGGTCTTCACCTTTGCTACATTGTGAGCAACCATCTTGGCTAGCGTCAATCGGACAACTCCCAAAACCTGTCTATCAAGGAGTTTTCATTCAGCTTCATCCATCTTCTCCGCTTTCTCACTCAAAGGAACATTAAACTTCTTTCCATAGAGATAATCTTCAATCTACATTCTCCAGAAGGCATAATCTGTCCCATCAAATCTTCCAATCCAATGTCCTATACTGTTCTCACTTTTCATCATTTCCAATGCTCAGATCTAGCCTAGCTGCTCTGATACCAGTTGTTAGGATTTTTATCTCCCAAATCCGATCTGCTTGAAAACAATCTGTAAAAAACACAAGAAAGAAGAACACAAGAACATACAAATTTATAGTGATTCACTCAAATTGAGTTACATTCACTTCAGCCACCACCAGATTTCACTATGAAGAAGAAGGAATACAGAGTTTTTGCCTCACACTTTATCTTTCTAAAATTCTGTCTTCACCAATTAAACCCTTAATAATTACATATTTATAGGGTAAACATTCAGGTAATAAACCTAAATAACTTTGGTCAGGCCCAAGCCCAAAACCAAAAAAAACCCAATAAACTCTAATTAACAAAGTAGAGTTTATTATAAGTGTAGACTCCATAACTCAACAAATGTCGTGGCTAATAATCTATAATACCAGTCACGACATTATGCTAACGCCATCTCTAATAGAGTGGCAAAGACAAATCAACGTCGGCGTTATTCTGTGCCGACATTAATAACAATTAATTAATGTTGACCTTACCCTAAAACCAACGCTAATAATGTTTAATATACCTTTTTATTAATATATTCATTAAGAAAATTATATGTCGATAATATATAATCAAATAATTAAATAAACCACATTGATGGACAACTTGAATAGACAATAGACAATCAGTCTCTCCTAGGAAATCTACATCTTCAATTTCATTATAACCAATTGAAGATGGAGATTTTATAGAAGAGATTAAAGATCATTGAGAAAATCCTTACGAAGAAGTGCTTTTAACCAATAGACAATCATGCTATCTTTGGAAATTTCTATATTCAATTTATTCATTCTAACTAGATGAAAATGATGGAGATTTCCAAGAAGAGATTGATAATCATTGAGAAAATTCAACCAATGTGTTTCTAACCAATAGACAACCAGACTCTCCCAGAAAATCTTCATCTTCAATTTTATTATAACCAATTGAAGATGGAGATTTCGCGAAGAGATTGATGATCATTGAGAAAATTCCTTAAAGAGAAGCAAGAGAGAAGCGTGCTAAATGACTACATGAATTAGTTTCAACCAATGTGCTTCTAACCAATATCCAATCGCGGTCTTCTGAGAAATCTTTGATTTCCTTTTAACCAATTGAAGATAAAGATATATTAGAAGAGATTAAGAAGACCCCAATTGGATACTAGTTAGAAGGAAATCAATAGTTTCACTTATTTGGCAATCTTAAATTCCTTGAGAAGAAACCATAGAAGAACATGTTATTTATATGCCATGAAACTTATTTGACAATGAATATCAACGACGACATTTGTTAGTAGGTCGTTGATAGTGTGAAGACTATTAGAGACGGAAAAGTCAAACTATTAGCGACGACGTCGACAAACAAAGTTGTGGCTGATAATTTTTATTAACCATGGTGTAACATCGCCGTGACTAATATTTTGTATTAACCACGACTCTTATATCAACAATGCTAATAAATTTTATCAACAACGACGTAGCATCGTTGTCTCCAGTGTTGGTCGTTAAAACCCTTATTCTACTAGTGTCACGATAATTTTA
The DNA here is from genome assembly GCF_907164915.1 of Impatiens glandulifera. NCBI lineage: Eukaryota > Viridiplantae > Streptophyta > Magnoliopsida > Ericales > Balsaminaceae > Impatiens > Impatiens glandulifera. The sequence goes on from NC_061864.1 coordinate 16,609,339, forward strand.
ATTTTGTAGAGGCACATGGAGTTAATTTAAAATAATAATTTTTTTTTTAATGACACAGTAAAATGAGGCAAATTAATCGATACAAAGACTATGCAGGATACAAATTAATATAATAAAATTGAAAAAAAAGAATGTTACATAATAGGTTATCGAGCTCGTAAATTTTCGAGAAAAACGATTAAATCACTGAAAAACTCCATTATCTTTCTGTAACGAATCTTCATTATCTTTCTATAACGAAATCTTAGAAAATGTCATAATAATTTAATGAATATTAATTTGCTCTAATGAATATTGTTTGCCTGACTAAATTTTATTTTATTTTTGGTTGGAGTGTTATCGATTTAGAGTCGGTTTGAAGGAATGTAATTGGAATTAAATTACAATTAAATTATTATGTTTAAAAATTTATTAAATTATAATTTAATTCTAATTCTTATGATTTAAAAAATATATAATAAAAAATAATTTGAATATATATTATTTATAATAGTTCAAGTTCAAGTTTTTGTCTAGTGTTCAATTCTTATTAAAAAAAAAATCGAAATGTGAATTAATTTTTTAAATAAAAAATATATTGATTCGACATGTTAACTCTTGTTAAATTAAAAAAAAAACAAAATATTGGTTTGACAAGTTAATTTTGTAAATTAAAAAATATATCGGTACTTAAATATTAACTTACTAAAATTAATATATATATATATATATATATATTTAATATTTTAACTTTATAAATTAAAAAATATATTTTGGTTCAACACATTAATCATGTTATAAATAAAAAATGTAAAAAATAATTACTAAAATTATAATTCCAAACTAAAATAAAGGAAATTGAGAATTTAAAATCACATTAATTTAAATTTAATTGAAATTTTAATTCAATTTTAATTATTAATATTAAATGTTCTCTCAATCTTAATAATTGAAATTACACTCACTCATTTAAATTTTTTTATGTAAAAAATTAAATATAAATATATAAAATCCAGATAATATTTTTGTATAATTTGTGTAACAATTACAATTATATTTCAAAAATTTAAAAGTTAAAAACATTGCTTTTTATTTGATATAAATAAGATATTCTTTTCATATCATATATGTTCTATATTACTTTCCAGATAATAATATAGTTTATAGTGTATTTCTTTTATATTTGATTCAAAAATAAATATTTGAATAATTTATTCATATTATATTTTAATTAATTTCGTAATGTATAAGATCATTAGAAATAATGTTGTTTAAATGAAAAGTAGTTCCTAGGTTAATGACTGAAAGTGAAATTACGATGAAGGATATAAGGATATACCACCATAGACAAATTAAAGTTTTAATTTGATGCCATTGTTATTTTATAATGTATTTTAGGTTTACGTCAAAATTAAAATTAGAAGTAATTATTTTATTTGGTAAATATAAGATTTTTTCATATCATATCATAGATCATGATTCATATTATTTTATATATAATAATAAAAGTTACAACGTAATTTTTTAATTAATTTTAAAGATTATTTTCTAAATCATAGCTAGATTATATTGTCTTTTGTTACTTAATTTGATTTAAATATTATTTTATGAATTATTTTTCAAATTCATTCTAGATAGTTAATTATAACTTTTGACGAGATCATCGATAAAACAATATTCTCCATTTATATTTTAAATGCATATAATCGCTCAACATGCTATTTTGACACAAGTAAAGCAAACCAAAGAGAGGTTTAATTATCTGAAAAACACAAATTAAACCATTAGCCTCTCATGAATGCAAAAACTAAACCATAATTTCAAACAGTTGAAGGAGGTGTGACTGGTGGTGACAAAGGAGTTGGAGGAGTCGCCTTGCAAAGGAAGGAGAAGAAAGGAATATTGACGGTAGGTACACCGGCAGGTAAACAACTTTTGCGAACATTACTAACTTTCTGGCAACAACCAGCACTTAGAGGAGATCTTGTTGTGACAGCCCTAAAAATCTCCGGAAGACAAGTTCCTAGGTTAGTGATCGCGCTGATGCATTGGTTTGAGATACCGGGTGGCCTCGGGTTGGGTCCGATTGGTGGCAAGGGAAATGGGAAAGGTGGCAAGGGAAATGGCAATTGGGCTTGTCGAGGTTGGACTAGAAGTGAAATCATGATGAAGGATATAAGGACTATGGTAGATAAAGTTTTTGAAGCCATTGTTATTTTAATTATTGATTTTGATGGTGAGATGATGATATGATATGATATGTTAGCTTATCTTAGTTTTATAGTGGTAGAAGAATGATTTTAATCGCATCAAGTTGGAGTAACGCATATTATTATTATAGAATCAAATGTACATAACTTAAATAATAATGGTTTGATGATCAAACAATTATTAATATTGGAGTAGCCATATTATTATATAGAATAAAATGTAAATCTCTCTATTAATAACATAACTTTAATATTAATATTTTGATGATCAAACAAATATTAATATTTGACTCGAAAGAGTATGAACTCTTTCTTACCATATAGAACTCATTGTTCTTACCATATATATAGAACTCATTGTGACGTAAAAATGAATATCAACTTTAAATTTTGAGGAGAAAAATAATTAAAATGTATTTATAGATTATTGTGACATGTACAATAATTTAAAAAAATATATTTATAATAATAAAAATTAAAGAGATAAATTATTAAGTGTTTTTTAATAATAAAAATTATATTTTTTATTAAATGTGTCTATTTAAGATAGTAAGAGAAAATATAAATAATGAGAAAAGAGAAAAAATTATTAATGAATATAAAAGAGAAAAATAAATAAAACTGAATCGCAAGTCTAATTATTAGACTCTATGTCATTACTCATATTTTATATATTAAAGTTGTATTGCTGTTTTTTATTTGAAAAATAAGTAACTCAGGATCATTTTAATTTATTTTTATGTACAATCTACTCAAAATAGTTAATGTATATATATCACCTGACAGTTTAGAATAATAAAATGTTTTATTCTTTAAAAAATCATTTAATATAGAATTTCTGAATCTAAGATGAATAACTTTTGAGGGTATTTAATTCTTTTTCTTTTTTTTATAGAAATTTAGAATTTTGTGAATTATTTAAATTATCTATGATTTGTATTTTATTAAGTGTAATATGTGATCTCAGTCTATGTCTAATAATTAAAGATAACCGTAATAAAATTTTAATTTAGAGTGCTTTAAATTAAAGTAAATGTAATTAAGAATGAAAAGCTATTGGAGGAGGGGATTGTGTTTACTCCTGCCCAATTCTATTTCGACAATTTCCGTTGGAGTACCATTTTATCATATTCTTTAAAAAAAATAATTTTTTTTTATAAAATTATATAATTTTTAATATTATAATATATAAAAAAAATATTTCTTATTTAATTTTTTTTTAATATGTCCATATATATTAAAATGAAAAAAAAATCGTATGCAAAATGAAAAAACATAACATTAAAAAAAATAAAAAATAAAAAAAGAACGGTACACTTTAAATTACCGAACTCCTAAATTCTCGAGAAGAACGATTAACTCCCGACATACTCTACTCATTTTGCTGAACGAATCTTAGAAAACGTTATAATAATATAATTATGAGTGATACGCATCGAACAACTACGATCATTGAAAGTTTGACGATTTCTCTCAAACTAGATAATCCACCAAAAAATAGTTGGGATGGTAACCCTCAGCCGTATCAATCCAAACTTTTTAGCAACTACCTTAAAACTCAGAAATCACCTAATGAATCACAATAATACTCCACAAAAGACTCCATATATACTAGTCACTTTCGACAATCCAAAAGTAAGTGAGTTGTCGATTCAACATCTTCGTGACACATACGACTAGACATAATACAACTTTTTTATGCATGTATCATCCGTAAGAATTTTACCGTGAATAACGCTTCATCCAAAGAATGAGATCTTTGATGGAATCTTTGACTCTCATAATTTTCTCCACAAATATTATATGAAATCATCTTAGCGAACACCTTGTAGAAATGCCACATAAAAACTATATATATCTTGTCAACGCATAATGTCTTGTTCAGACGAGATCACTAACTTGTGTCCTACTAATAGAAACTTTATTATATGATGAAGTCTCCATAATATTTAATCTCTTTCTATATCCAATTCGGCTAGAAAAAGCATTAGACCAATGATCAAAATGTCCTTAACTGTGATATTTCAATATATAGCAATGAAAGCTTGCTCAAGATATGTCGTAGTTAAACTTTTGACACTACAACAAATGTACATCTCGTTGAATAATTATACATTTTTGTGAACCAGCCAGACCAAACATGACCATACTTACATTTAATTATCGATGACCAAAGACTATTTGGTTCCGTTGCAAATATACTACATCATTTTGATAGAAAAGTCTTATTAAAATAAATAAGATCTCAAATATTCAGACTTCTTTAATCTTTAAAACATTAAAAAATTATATTATTATAAATACATAAACTTAAAACTCTTTTAAATTATAAAAAATAAATAAATATATTGTTAATGTTATATATTTAATTATATTTATTAGTGTTCGGTGTAAAATCGATATGAGATCGGAGCGAGGGACACAATCACCCTGTCCCATCCTGGTCAACTATCGGTCAAACCAGAGAAAAATAATCTCTAACGGGACAATTCAGATTGAAAACGCGTAAGGGATTATAATTTTCATACCTAATTTTAACTTCATAAAATGAATAAAAACTTAATTATTTGAAAAGTATCACCAATGAATCTTAGAAAAAATTAAAAAAATTTATTAACCTATGAAGTAAAATTGTCTATTTTAGTGTAATAAGATTTAAAATCAAGTTGAAAAAGAATGACAATCATAATATATTTAGTAATGTGATTTATGCAAATAACAAACTGTCACTATGAAGAAAAAAAAGTTGTCCCAAAGGCCCGCTTAAGAATGATCTTGCTGTCATTTTGGGAAAATTAACGATATTGATGAAAAGTTTTTGATGGGACTGCGCAGGATAAAATAATAGTATTTATAGACAAATAATTCGAGTTAGTGGATTTAAAAAATTTTGAGGTGAGTCTTAAAAAAAATAAAGAGAAATAAGTTTTCTCTTTTTTTTTTTTTAAATTAGATGAAAAAAAAATTAATATAATAAATTTTAAAATTTAATAGATTAAAGGCAACGTCACATTTATACAATTTTTTCTAAAGGTGAGCTTGTTTAGATCCACACGGTTCAGATTCATTTTAATTAAAAACCTAAAGTTTATTTTAGTTTTTGTTGGTTGAGTTTAATAAGTTATCACGATCCTAATTAATGACTAAAATTTTAATTTAAGACATATTTATAATGAGAATCGAAAATATAATATTTGATTTTTATGCACAATTTTTATTATTTAATCTAAGTAAATAAGTTGTTTATCGTTACTAATTACAAATTTATTTATTTATTCAGCTAAATAATTTATTGGAAAAGTATGAAAATTGACTCTCAATAGACGTGAATATCCACGTTTTCATTGTCCATAGTCATAAACACAAATATTTATTGAATTAGTGAAATTATGAATGGTAGAAAAATAGTAAATCCATAATGATGATTTTCACTTTCATATTTAAGGCCTCTAAGTGAGAATTGATAATCACATAAGAATCATTTTTACCTCTTAAACTATTTTTGAATGGTGACTTCAGAACAATTATAGGGTAGCTTAATAAAATTATAGTATAATCCTTCTGTGATGGTGAATGCTTGCTTATAACTTGATACAAGTTATATGGTCATTTATTTAATCTATATTGGAATTTGTTGAGGAGGAAGACAACTAAGGATGGCAATTTAAAACCGCCCCGCGAAAACCGAACCGAATTGCCCCGTTTGGGACGGTTTTTCCCCGAAACCGAACGAGGATGGGGCGGGGATGGTATTTGTGTCCCCCGACCCGCCCCGCCCCGATTTCACCCTGTTTTCACCCCGATTCTGCCCCGAATACCATAAACATAATTAAATATATTAAATCACTAATATATTTATTTATTTACTATATTTTATAAGAGTATTGAAATTATTTCTTTATAATAATATAAATTTTTAATATATTACAATATATATTATATTAAAAAATTGGTTTATATAATTTTATTGTATAATATTTATTTATTTTTTTAAATAAAAATTATTAACGGTGCACCGCGGGATTCCCCGAAACCGAAAAAAACCGAACGGGGCGGGGATGGTATTAAAAAAATCCCCGAAATTAAAACGGTGCGGGATGGTAATTACATTCCCCGCCCTGAACCGCCCCATTGCCATCCCTAAAGACAACCATTAATTGTGTAGGTTGAGGTTGATGATAGTTTTTTTTCTTTAACAAATTATATGTCTCAAACTCGATTTTATTGGATATGAGTTTTGTGCTATACATTTAGCTAAATTAAGTTTTTGAAGGATAATGTTTGGTAGTTCAGTGTTTTATAAATATGAGAGGTTGATTTTAGAAAGTTTGTGGATTCAGTTGGGGAGCTCGTTGCTTTTTTGAAAATCTTACTTTTGTACATGTTAATTTATTTATTTTTTTGTCTTTGGCCTACTATCTTTCTTTTTCTTTTTATTTCTTATTGTTTTTCAATATTTCAATTATTTATTATTTGAGGCTTTATTTTGTTATGCTTAAACAATTCCATTTTTTAATATTTCATTATCATTTAAAATATATATTATATCAACTAGCATAAGAATGATTTGAACGCTTCAAATTGAATTAAAGCAATTTCATTATCTGTCTCTCCTAGGAATCTTCAATTTCATTCTAACCAATTGAAGATGGAGATTTCCTATAAGAGATTGATGATCATTGAGAATATTCTTTAAGGAGAAGTGAGAGAGGAGTATGCTAAGTTACTGCAGAAATTGGTTTCTCCTTATGATCTTCAACCAATGTGCTTCTAATCAATAAACAATCGGACTCTCAAGAGAATTCTTCATCTTCAATTTCATTTAGTTAACCAATTGAAGATGAAAATTTTCCCAGAAGAGCCTAATTTGATATTAGTTAGAAGAAAATTAGTAGTTTCACTTTTCACCAGTCACCAGAGTTTCTCAAATTCTTTAAGGAGAAGCAAGAGAGGAGCGTCTATTTAAAGGGCATGAAACTTATTTGGCAAAGAATGTCAGCGACGACATTTTTCGTTAGGTCGTTGATAGTTTAAATATCGATTATTAGGGATGACGATAACATAATGTCGTGGTTAATAATTTATAATATCAGCCACAATATTATGCTAAAGTCGTCCTTAATAGAGTGACGGAGACAAATCAACGTTGGCGTTATCGTGTTCCAATGTTAATAATAATTAATTAATGTTGACCTTACCCTAAAACCAACGCTAATAATGTTTAATATACCTTTTTTTATTATAAAAAATACACCCATAAAGGAATTTATATGTCGATAATATATAATCAAATAATTAAATAAACCACATTGATGGATAACTTGAATAAACAATAAGCAATTAGTCTCTCCTAGAAAATCTCCATCTTCAATTTTATTATAATCAATTGAAGATGGAGATTTCCTAGAAGAGATTATAAATGATCATTGAGAAAATCCTTAAGGAGAAGTGTTTTTAACCAATAGACAATCAAGCTACCCTTGGAAATTTCTATATTGAATTTATTCATTCTAAAATTTCCAAAAAGATATTGATGATCATTGAGAAAATTCAACAGGATAAATGACAATTTTAGAACTTCGGTTGAAAGTTTTTCTCAAATTTAGGCCTCTCATAATTTTTTGTCGTTTGAAGAACTATAGTTACATTATTTTGTTATATTTAATACTCTCAACTAACACAGTTAATTTTAATAGAGACCTGTTAAATTATTTGAACATGTAATTTTAATTATTTATTTAAGCAAATTGATTTTCTCACCCCCTTCCATATTCCAGCCCCCCATCCCACTCCTTAATTAACTCCAAAATTACCTATTTATCCATATTATTTTTATATATTTACCTTTCATCTTATTTATTTTATTTTATTTAATTATTAAGTTTTTTTCATGAAATATAAATAATTAATTTTTAATATTTTTTTCTATTTAAAAGATAATAAATCTAAAAGATATATAATTAATTTTAAATATTATATATTAATAATAAAATTATAATAAATTAATAATTTTATATAAAATAAATATTTTAAAAAGTTAAATATGAAATATTTTAATAAAAAATATTATTAAAAATATTATACAAATGTTATCGTTTATATGATTAAGTAAAACATTATATTTAATTTGACTAATTGTTAATATATAATATATTAAAGACTTTATCTTATTTATTTGTTAAATAATTTTATTTATAAAAAAAATGATTTTTATAAGCATTTTAATATATATATATAATTAATATAATAAAATATTAAATATTTATATTTTATTAAATTAATACACATTTCAATATTTAATATATTTTAAATAATTATAATATAAAAATAATAATATTTTGTATTTTTAATTAAATAAATAAAGTTAAAAAACATGTTAAAAATTAATTAATTAATTATATTTAATAAAAAAACTTAATAATTAAATAAAATAAAATAAGTAAATTAAATAAAATAAGAAAGGTAAATATATAAAAATGATAGGGATAAATAAGTAATTTAGGAGTTAATTGAGGAGTGAAGGCATGGGTAGGAATATGGGAGGGTGTGGAAAAAGCACCTCCCTTTCTTTAATATCCATTTTTTACACTGTAACGAAATATTCAAATATTTATGTTTCTTTCCCATCTCTAATTCTCCCTCCAACACACTTCCTCTTCCCCATATCCGATTCACTCTCCATCCACAATAGCATTACCGATGTCGCCACCTCATCCTCATCAACCATTTTCTTCTTCATTGTCCTTTTCTCTTTCAAACTTTGCTGCAACACTCACAATGCATGGTTTAGAAACAGCCCTCTGAAATTGTTTTGTTATTTTCTTTCTTAGACGAAATACTTTCATTCCGACAAATCAGATTACGATTGTGGATGGTAAATTATTGGATAAGGAACCGCGAGTTCTAAACCGTCCTATACATTTCTCTCAACAGAGAGTCTAATCACGTTTTTCATCTACGCCGTAACAAGAAAACTCGAACCACATTCTTTCTCGAAAACCGTCAATCACCAAAAATCTCATGTTAACCGGTCCACCATTAAGAAATGATGCCCGTTTGATCTTTTCCACCATGGATGATGTTGAACCCATTTCAGCATCATCTCACAATGCTAATATTATTCTTTAGACGCATGGTTTCCCATACATATTTTCTAACCTCTAATTAACATAAAATGGTATATAAAAAGTTGTCACTCTCTTAGAATCGAGAGTTCTACATTTATAATTCAACACCCGGTGATGATAAACAACCTCAACATGCATGTAATAATGATCAGTCCAATTCCTAAACGAGAATTACGCTCATTCTTCTACCTGTTGATTTATTATTTGTTTATTTAGTTCATAATTAGTTTAGTTAGACTTATTGTTATTTTTAATTAATCGCTTGTTTTAAGAATTAGACTTTTTCAAAGTTAGTTAGTTTACTTTTCAAGTAATGGTTTAGTGGCTTAATATTTTCCTGATTTATAGGTTAGTTGATAATGTTATGTGCCTATTAAAGGCTTGAACTTTAATAATATCAGAATATCTTTTTGTTGGTTCAAAGCAGTTTTTTTATCATTTGGTATCAGAGCCTATTTTAACCATCACCAAGAGAGAAGAAGAATTTCGAGCTGCGGTTCGATTGAAGAAGAGATTACACGAACTTGTGTCTACGTTGAGAAACAGGTCGTGATCTTGAGAAATGGGAGACGAAAAGGGCGAGTCAAGTTTAACGAGGTTACCCACATTCGACGGGCAACACTACGACCATTGGAATGAGCTGATGGAGAATTTGTTGAAGGCGAAGGGATTGTGGGGGCTAATCGAACGAGGGGTTGAGGAACCGAAAGAAGGGACAACGCTCAACCAAACGCAACAGACGCAACTCGACGAACTAAGAATGAAAGATTGTAGGGTAAAACATATCTTGTTCTTAGCCATTTCTAGGGAAATCAAAGAGCAGATTTTGGACAGAAATACATCCAAAGTTATTTGGGAATCCTTGAAGACAAAGTACGGGGGTAATGAGAAGGTTAAGAAATCGATGCTGAATACCCTGCGGAGGGACTTTGAGCTTCTAGAAATGAAGAACACTGAGTCGATTACAGAATACTTTGCTAGGGTGATGGCTGTGGCAAACAAAATAAGAAGCAATGGGGAGGTTACTCCAGACTCCAAGGTTGTTGAAAAAATATTGAGAACTCTTACCGAAAGGTTCACGTATGTGGTAATATCAATTGAAGAAGCCCGAGACACAACTACAATGAGTATTGATGAGCTGCAAAGCTCACTGGCTGTACATGAACAAAAATTCAAGAAAATGAATGTGCAAGAAGATCATGCTTTGAGGGTTGAAGAAACTAAATATGGTAGAGGAGGAGGTCGTATGGGGTCAAGAGGAAGAGGTCGAGGTAGAGGCAGAAGTATGGATAAAGCCACTGTTGAATGCTATAAATGTCACAAATTAGGGCACTTTCGTTTCGAATGTCCAAGTTGGGACAAGGCAAACTATGCAGAGGCAGAAGAGGAAGAAGAAATGTTGTTGATGACACTTACTGAATCAGAAAGCTCTAAAGGGAATATGGAATGGATAATTGACTCTGGATGCTCAAACCATATGAGTGGAAATAAAACTTTGTTCTCTCAACTTGATCAAAGCTTTAGACACACTGTTAAGTTGGGAAATGGAATAAGTTTGGCTGTAGTTGGGAAAGGAAATACAAGGTTAACTATGGGAAGAGGTAAACAAACCATTTCTAATGTGTATTATATTCCTGAACTACAGTGTAACCTACTTTGTATGGGACAACTCCAAGAGAATGGAATAACTATATTGGTTGAAAATGGGGAATATAGACTATACCATCCTGAAAATGGTTTGTTCTTTGTTGCAAAAATGGCAAAAAACAGAATCTTCAAGCTTACAGCCAAGCCAATTTTTGGAGAAGAAGGGAATGCACATTCAATTGAGACCTGCCATCAAACTGTGACCGAAGAAACTACCCATTTATGGCATTGCAGATTTGGACACACCAGTTATAAAAACCTCCAAATCATGCAAACTAAGGGTATGGTTGAGGGTCTGCCTATTGTGAAGATTCCAGAGAAGAAATGTTTCCACTGCTGTGTGGGAAAACAACCCAGAAATAAAATACCGAGGAAGAGTACTTGGAAAACATCCAGAAGATTGGAACTTATTCACTCTGATATTTGTGGACCAATAGCACCAACCTCAAACAGCGGCAAAAGGTATATTCTTACTTTTATTGACGATTTTTGTAGAAAAGTTTGGGTATATTTTTTAGTGGAAAAATCAGAAGCTTTAGATAAATTTAAAGTATTTCTAGCTCTAGTTGAAAGAGAAAGTGGTGAGGTGGTGTCAAGTCTTCGTACTGATAGAGGTGGTGAGTTCACCTCAAAAGAATTTAATATTTTTTGTGAAATGAGAGGTATCAAAAGACAATTGACAACTGCTTACACTCCCCAACAAAATGGGATTGCTGAAAGAAGAAATCGGACAATTATGAACTCAGTTAGATGTGTTATGTCAGAAAGAATGGTGCCAAAAGGTTTCTGGCCAGAGGCTGTCAATTGGTGTGTACATGTGTTAAATAGAAGCTACACTACAGCTCTTGAGAATAAAACCCCTGAAGGAGCTTGGAATAATAATATACCATCTGTCAAGCATTTTAGGGTATTTGGTTGTGTAGCCTATGTACACATACCAAATCAAAGAAGAGTTAAGTTGGATGATAAGAGTCTGAAATGTGTCTTGATTGGTTTTAGCAAAGAATCAAAGGGTTATCGACTATATGATCCTAAGTCAAAAAGGGTGATAGTTAGTCGAGATGTTGTTTTTGAGGAAAAAGAAGGATGGAAATGGGATGAAGATGAATATAAAGATGGAGCAGAACATGAATGGAAGGATTATGTGCCTGAATATGACTCTGAAAATGAGGAAGTGGAAGAAGTTATTCAAACTGGAAATGAAATTATACATGCTGATGTTTCTGCTGTTAACACTCCCAGTAGCTCTAGTAAAGACTCAAGCTCTAATGAAGATTTAAGTGACTCAACTGATTCAAGTCTTACTTCACCCGAAAGAAATAGACGAGTTATACTTGTTGATGTTCCTGCTGTTAACACTCCTCGTAGCTCCAGTCAAGATTCAAGATCTAATGAAGATTCAAGTGACTCAACTGACACAAGTCTTACTCCACCCGAAAGAAATAGAAGAGAAAACAGAAGGACTCCCACATGGCTTCAAGACTATGTCAGTGGGGGTGATATTTTGGCTGATGAAGATGATGTAGCCATGTATATAGAGCTGGACCCTTTAACCTATGAAGAAGCTACCAAAAGCTTGAAGTGGCGCATGGCTATGAAGGAGGAAATTCAATCAATAGAAAAAAATCAGACATGGAAACTTATGGAGCTACCAAAGAATGCTAAAAGCATCGGTGTTAAATGGGTTTTTAAAACAAAGCTGAATGAGCTCGGTGAGATTGATAAATACAAAGCAAGGCTAGTGGTTAAAGGATACTCTCAGAAACATGGAATTGATTATAATGAAGTTTTTGCACCTGTGGCAAGATGGGACACTGTGAGACTGTTGATTGCAAAGTCAGCCCAACAAGGATGGAACATGTATCAGATGGATGTGAAGAGCGCTTTTCTTCATGGAAAATTAATTTAAGAAGTTTTTGTTGATCAACCACCAGGCTTTACAAAAATAGGTGAAGAACAGAAAGTGTACAAGCTGCTGAAAGCATTGTATGGCCTTAAACAAGCACCAAGGGCATGATATAATCGAATAGATGGTTACTTTACTCGACAAGGCTTTAAGAGGTGTCCATTGGAGCCTACCCTGTTTGTTAAAAATGAATCAGAAGGAAGATTGGTGATTATAAGTCTCTATGTTGATGATTTGATAATTACTGGAAATGATGAAGAGTTGATTAGAGTTTTTAAGGAATCTATGAAGAAAGAGTTTGAAATGACAGATTTGGGAAGAATGAAGTTCTTCCTTGGTGTTGAGATAGTTCAAAGTGATGAAGGTATATCTATTAATCAACAAAAATATGCAAGAGAAATTCTAGCAAGATTTGGGATGATGGATTGTAATTCTGTTAGAAATCCCATTGTTCCTGGAGCCAAGGTTGAAAAGAATGAAGATGGAGTTAAAGTGGATTCTACTAGCTACAAGCAGATGATTGGAAACTTGAGATACCTCACTGTGACAAGACCAGATATCATGTTCGTAGTTGGTTTGGTGAGTCGATATATGGAATCACCTACTGAACTTCATCTGAATGTGGTTAAGAGAATAATCAGATACATCAAAGGGACAACAGGTATGGGCATTCTTTATAGAAGAGGAAAATTAGAAGAATTGATTGGATATACAGACAGTGACTATGTTGGAGATGTGGATGACATAAGAAGTACATCAGGCTATGTTTTTATGATGGGAAAAGGAGCAGTAGCTTGGTCTTCCAAAAAGCAACCTATTGTAACTCTATCCACTACTGAAGCTGAATTTGTTGCCGCAGCTTCATGTGTTTGTCAAGCTGTTTGGATGAGAGGAATCTTAGAAACACTTCATCACTTTCAAAAGAAGAGTACAATCATATTTTGTGATAATGTGTCCACTATTAGTTTGTCTAAAAATGCAGTGCTACATGGGAGAAGCAAACATATTCATATACGTTATCATTTTATTAGAGAGTTGTCTAGTAAACGTATTGTGGAACTCGTACATTGCAGGACAAGTGAGCAGGTTGCAGATGTTATGACAAAGGCCTTGAAACTTGATACATTTGAAGAACTCAGGAAGTCTATGAGAGTCATTGATGTTAAACTAGCTGCTCATGCAATCTAGTTTAGGGGAGGAATTGTTGATTTATTATTTGTTTATTTAGTTCATAATTAGTTTAGTTAGACTTAGTGTTATTTTTAATTAATCGCTTGTTTTAAGAATTAGACTTTTTCAAAGTTAGTTAGTTTACTTTTCAAGTAATGGTTTAGTGGCTTAATATTTTCCTGATTTATAGGTTAGTTGATAATGTTATGTGCCTATTAAAGGCTTGAACTTTAATAATATCATAATATCTTTTTGTTGGTTCAAAGCAGTTTTTTTATCACTACCTACTTGGTGAAAGAGTTTCACATCAAGTTTATGTGGCCTTCCTCCTCTGTAAGCATCGCTGAAGAAGTAGCATTTTCTCTGTAAGTAAACATTACTGAAGTTTTCAGAGGATCAATCTGCATGCGTTCGTGATGTGATTGGGAGAGGAGAGAGAATCCGAAGACGATGGTGGGAAAGAGGCTTGGAGACGGTGAGGTGGGGTTAGAGTGAATTTGACACTTATTACTAACTGTGTAATAAGTAATATTAACTGTGTAATAAGTAATATTAAATAAATAAAAAAATATTAAAATGACATGTCTATATTTTAACAGATTTGTATACAAAATAACGTTGTTAACCACATGACTTAAATATAACAAAATATTGCAACTACAGTTCTTAAAATGAAAAAAACATTAGGAGAAGATTAAATTTGACAAAATCATTTAATTATATTATTAAATTTGTCATTTATCCCAAAATTCAACCAATGTGTTTCTAACCAATAGACAACTAGGCTCTTCCGAAAAATCTCCATCTTCAATTTCATTATAACCAATTGAAGATGGAGATTTCGCGGAAGAGATTGATGATCATTGAGAAAATTCCTTAAGGAGAGGCGAGAAAGAAGCGTGTTAAGTGACTACATGAATTAGTTTCAACCAATGTGCTTCTAACCAATATCCAATTGTGGTCTTCTGAGAAATCTTTGATTTCCTTTTAACCAATTGAAGATAAAGATATATTAAAAGAGATTGAGAAGACCCTAATTGGATACTGGTTAGAAGGAAATAAGTAGTTTCACTTATTTGACAATCTTAAATTCCTTGAGAAGAAACCAGAGAAGAACATGCTATTTATATGCCATGAAACTTATTTGACAATGAATATAAACGACGATATTTTTCAGTAGGTCGTTGATAGTGTGAAAACTATTAGAGATGGCGCTAGCATAATGCAATGGCTAATACTCTAAAGACTATTAGTCACTGCGATAGCATAATGACGTGGCTAATATTATAGATTATTAGTCACGACAATATGTTATTACCGTGGTTAATAATCTTTTTGAATATAGCGGGAAAAGGGCGGAGAAACCTGAAATTTAGCCACTACGTTCACATCGAAAATTGTCGCTGATAATAATGGCTGGAAAGAGACGTGAAAGTCAAACTATTAGTGACGACGCCGATGGCTGATAATTTTTATTAACTACGGTATATCATCGCCGTTACTAATATTTTTTATTAGCCACGACGCTTATATCGCCGACGCTAAAATTTTTTTATTAACCACGACGTAGCATCGTTGTCTCCCATGTCGGTCTCTAAAACCCTTATTCTACTAGTGTCACGATAATTTTAATTTTGTGGGCACATGCAGTTAGTTTAAAATAATAATTTTTTTTTTGTTTGAATGACACAGTAAGAGGAGAAAAATTAATCTATACAGACTATGCAGGGATACAAATTAATGATAAAATTAAAAAAAATAATGTTACTCATATGTTATCGAGCTCGTAATTCTTCGAGCAGAACGATTAAATCACTAAAAAACTCCATTATTTTTTCAATAACGAAATCTTAGAAAACGTCATAATAATTTAATGAATAACTATGTTTTATTTTATTTTTGGTTGGAGTATTATCCATTTAAAATATGTTTGAATGGATGTAATTGGAATTAAATTACAATTCAATTTGAAAATTTATAAAATTATAATTCAATTCTAATTTTTATGATTTGAAAAATATATAATAAAAAATAATTTGAATATATATTATCTATATTATTAAGATATTGATTTGACCTAACCTATTATAATAGCTAAGTTAAAGTTTTGTATAGTGTTCAATTCTTATTACCTAAAAAATTGGTTCGAAATGTTAATTAATTTTCTAAATAAAAACATATTAATTCGACATTTTAACTCTTGTTAAATTAAAAAAAACAAAATATTAATTTGACAAGTTAATTTCTTAAATGAAAAATATATCAGTACAAATATTAACTTACTAAAATTAAAATATATATATGTTCAATATTTTAACTTTCTAAATTAAAAAATATATTTTGGTTCAACACATTAATCGTGTTATAAATACAAAATATAAAAAATAATTACTGAAATTATAATTCCAAACTAAAAAAATGGGAAATTGAGAATTTAAAATCACATTAGTTTAAATTTCATTGAAATTTTAATTCAATTCCAATTATTAGTATTAAATGTTCTCTCAATCTTAAGAATTGAAATTACACCCTCATTTAAATTTTGTTTAGGTAAAAATTAAATATAAATATATAAAATTAGTTATAAAATAAAGATAAATAAGACATAAATAAAAAATAAATTTCATAAAATTATCCTCATTCATAAATAGTTATAAAAAATAAAACAATTAAAAATACATAAAAACATTACATATACCTTAAAATTTATCTTTCACATTTAAAAAAAAAAAAATAGAATGTTAACATAATTTTCAAAATCATAATATACTTTCATTTTCATTTAAGACATTTCAATTGTGAATCAGTAATTGATGTCTTAACCCAACCCTTAACATTTGACTTAACCCAACCCTTAACATTTGAGCTATCATAATTAGTTTAATTAAGTAAAAAAAATTTATTAAAATAAAATAACATATTTTTAAATATAAAATAATCATTATTCTTCAAATATTCAAACTTTTGATATATATATATATAATACAAATTAATTATGAGAGATAAAAGACAATATATATAATAATTTTGAGTAAATTTAGGAGACAAAATCAAAAATAACTTGTATCAAAACTCTAATTTTATGGTATGTTATGAAGCCCAAAATGTATCATAGGCTTTGTTAACTACAAAATCATATGGATAACTCAAAAATCATTTATTTTCCCTTAAATAAATATATGTTATTATATATTTGTTATTGTTGTGTATTTCCGTACATTTATTCTCATGAAAGTGTAAAATTTATATTCTCTAAACATGTCTTTATTTTTATGTTCATTACTTAATTTTTTTTTTTTAAAACAAAATATTATTTATATATAAATGTTTTTGAAGAGAACTAATACTATTCAAATTTAACTAATTTTTAATTGTTTTTGTTTTTACAAAAATTAATTTAATTAAAGTTTAATGTTAATATATATTTTTCAATTTATCAAATATCTAAAAATATAAAATTTCATTTATATAAGTTTGAAATTTAGTTTTTTCAAATATTATCAATTAAATTATATAAAATTTTACTTTGATATGATATTATTCATGGCTGATTTACTTATTTAAAAATAAAATACTAAAAAATCACCTGTTGAGTTTATTTGTGTTTTTTATAACTATATTAATTTTGACAATAAATAAAAAAAATATAATAATCACATGTGAAAATTAATATTTAACAAAAAAAAATATTAATAAATAAAAAAATATTAATATAATTAATTAATTATTAAATATAAAGTGTTTTAATTTATATTTTTATAATAATAAATAAGTCTCAAATTTTCTTAATCATTTTAAAACTTAACATGATGATTAAGTTAAATATATTTTCAAAAATATATAATGTTTTAATATTTTTTTTATTATTTATCTTAACTTATTTTTGTTTTTTTAATTCTTTTTTATGATTTTTTATTTAACTTTATTTATTTAATAATAATATATATATATATATATATATAATTATTAATTTTATATTAAATAATAACATTAATTATTATTTTTATTTAATAAAAACAATTTTATAGTATAATATTTTAGTAAAATTATACAAGACAAATATAAATTAAAATAAAATTTTAAAATATGTCAAATTATTTTTTTTAAATTTTATTATTTAATAATATATATTACATATTTGTTATATTTTATAGATATATATATGAATAATTAATAATTTTAAAATATGAATATTAAAAGAAAAAAAAAATTAAATATATATATAAATAAATTTTAATTTAAAAATATTAATATTAGTTTCCTTCTATATTAATACTATTATTTTAACTTTTTTTTTTATTAATCAAACATTTCATTTTACATTTATTCATAAATTTATTCAATTTCTCATCTAGTAATCTTACTCAAACCAATTCATTGAATTTATATATTTTAACCACTAATATATTTTTACGTAACACTTCGAACATTTTTAATAAAGTTAAATTTATGTGTAAACATAAATAAAAATTTTAACTGAAAATAATAATAAATTTTAGAAAACATATTAAAATAAACATTCTCATCATTAAAATAAACAAATAACTACAAAATTAAGAAAAAATGAGTATTATGATCATTAGTAGGGAATAATGAGTATTATGATCAATTTTAAATACAAAAAGTTAAAACAGTTATTTGTTGACCTAAAATATATTATAATTTAGCATATTAAAAACAAATAAGTGCATAATGTCAAAAAAATTAAAACAAATAAAAAATAATTTAATACATAAGTTAAAATGACAATATTTTATTAAATGACTCAAGGTTTAGTTTGGACAATTCATCTTCACAATTACACTTTAGGGTAATTCGTTTGAAAACCATAAAATGTGTAATATTTGTATAAATTCTTCAGGTGCATGAAGATTTAAAAAATAATAGGATCATTATTAGGAGATAATGAGTATTATAATCAATTTTAGATACAAAATGTTAAAAACATTATTTGTTGACCAAAAGATATTATAATTTAGCATATTAAAAATAAATATGTGCTTAATGTCAAACAAATTTTAAAACGAATAAAGAATAATTTATATATAAGTTTAAATGGAAAATTTTTATTAGATGACTTAATTTTTAGTGTGGATAAATCATTTTCACAATTACTTCTTAGGATAATTCGTCGTGAAACCATAAAATGTGTATAAATTATTTAAAAAATAATAATGAAAAAAAGTGTATTTTGTTATCCTTAATTCTATTTTAGAAGTTTCGATATGAAAATAGTTAGATTTTTGTGTTAACTTTTGTGATAATAGTAATGAAAAGATTTGATTATTAAAAATAAAAAATAATATAAATTTATTAACCATCAACATTTTTGAGAATACATAATGTTATAATAGGCACAACAGTTGTATATATTTTCTCGCGTTGACTACATATGTCTTCACGAAAGTCTATCATTTATGAGAAGTTGGTTATTGTCATAAATCATTATAAAAAAATTATTATATTAATAAAAAAATGTTAATATTATTTCTATAAAGTCAATCAAAATTATCAAGCACCCACTCAAATTGTTTAGTAAATTTGTTGTATGTTCTTCCTCGCTTGGACATAGATGTTGCAAACTTGCAATATGCTGTTTTTTTTATATAATGATATCTAAAAAACCTGTAATTAAGAAAATTTATTTAAAAAATAATAATGGAAAAAAGTGTATTTTGTTATCCTTAATTATATTTTAGGAGTTTCGACATGAAAGTAGTTAGACTTTTGTGTTAACTTTTGTGATAATAGTAATGAAAAGATTTGATTATTAAGAATAAAATATAATATAAATTTATTTACTATCAACATTTTTGAGAATGCATAATGTTATAATAGGCACAACGGGTTGTATATATTTTCTCGCATTGGCTACATATGTCTTCACGAAAGTCTATCATTTATGAGAAGTTGGTTATTGTCATAAATCATTATAAAAAAAATATTATATTAATAAAAAATTGTTAATATTATTTCTATAAAGTCAATGAAAATTATCAAGCACCCACTCAAATTGTTTAGTAAATTTGTTGTATGTTTTTCATCGCTTGGATATAGATGTTGCAAACTTGCATTATGCTGTTTTTTTATATAATGATATCTAAAAAACTGTAATTAAAAAAAATTATTGACGTAAAAGTCTTTTACCATTTGATCTGCAAAATTGTCACAATGATTTAAGCTTTTTAATATCGCCAAATTTACTCCGCTCCTCTAAAAAATCTTTACCAACTCATTGAATTTATATATTTTAACCACCAATATATTTTTACGTAACACTTCGAACATTTTTAATAAAGTTGAATTTATGTGTAAATATAAATAAAAATTTTAACTGAAAATAATCATAAATTTTAGAAAACATATTAAAATAAACATTCTCATCATTAAAACAAACAAATAACTGCAAAATTAAGAAATAATGAGTATTATGATCATTAGTAGGGAATAATGAGTATTATGATCAATTTTAGATACAAAATGTTAAAACAGTTATTAGTTGACCTAAAATATATTATAATTTAGCATATTAAAAACAAATAAGTGCATAATGTCAAAAAAAATTAAAACAAATAAAAAATAATTTAATTTTGCAGATCAAATGGTATCTAAAAGATATTATAATTTAGCATATTAAAAACAAATAAGTGCATAATGATATCTAAAAAAACTGTAATTAAGAAAAATTATTGACGTAAAAGTCTTTTACCATTTGATCTGTAAAATTGTCACAAATATTTAAATATTTTAATATCGCCAAATTTACTCAGTTTCTCTAAAAAAGTCTTTATAGAAATTTTAAAACCAAAACACTCAAAAAATATGAGAACCTTGAGCCGTATTAGAACAATATATAAGATGTAAATATTTGCAAGATTCTTCACTAACTAAGGTAACGAAGATTGAAAACGTGGACCTATATTATAGAAGAAAAAAATAATTGTAATCTCGTTAAATATGTTAAATCAAGTGACATATTAAAATGTAATCAAACACATGAAACTGACAATCTTTTAATGTTTTGTAATCCTCATACAATCATACTTGATAATAATGATAAATCAATAGAAAAAATGAATGTTCTTAAATTTTACCATTTTAATAATGTAGTCAAGATTTACGGATGTGAATCGAAAGAGTTCATTGCAAAAAAATATTTCATCGTCATCATATATTTTCACTCCCTTACAAATTACGATTTAGTGCAACACCTTATATTGTAGGAAACAATATCTTTATATTATATAATTTTAGACCCGCAACTATTTTATAAACAAACTGAAGAGGAAAATCAAATAAATATTATTTGATTCAAAAAAAATTTGTTTAATGATTTTTCTAAGAGACAACACATTTTATCACATTCTCTCATATATAACCCCACTATTATCATTTTAGTCTTATATCTCCTCCTTTAAATTGTTATCCCCATATATGTACCAATGACCATTTTCATTTTAGTCCTATACTAAGATATCTTTAATTTCATGCATACCAACACCATTTTCATAATCATTTTAGTCTTATATCTTAGTATAAGATCTCCTTCAATTTCTCATATATATATATATATATATATATATATATAATGACCATTGTCATTTGTATATCTTTAATTTCATACCTACCAACACAATTTTCATAGTCAATTAGTCATTGAACTCATGGTCTCATATATATAGAATAGGAACATTTTGACCGCTAAATCAATTGATTTCAATTTAAAATTTTGTGTATACATATATATTTTAGTTAAGTTTTTAATCATTTATTTTAAATATGTGGTTATATATATAATATAATTATATAAATTATAAAATAATTTATATAAATTATAAAATGATTAATAAAAATATAAAATAAATAATATTAATAATAATAAATCGTCTATAATACATTTGAAAAAAGTTTAAGAAAATATATTAATAAAAATATAAATATAGTTGTTAATATATAAAGAGATAAATATATATATATATATATATATATAATAATGCTAAAATATCAAATAAATATATATTTATATAAAATTAATTGTAAAATGTATTATAGATATGAAGAGAAATAAAATATATAAATTAATTATGAGAGATAAAAATTTATATATATATATATATATATATATAAATAAATAAATAAGATGAGAGAAAAGAAAATTAATTAGGAAGGAAAATTAATATATAAATGAGGAGTGATAACATAAAAAATAAATTAATTATAAAAGAAAATAAGAGAAGAGAAAAAAAAATAAATTAATTAGGAAGATAAAAGAAAATAAGAGAAATTAATTAGGAAAGAGAAATTAGTAATTGTTGAAGAAGAGATAAATTATTATTATTATAAGAGAGAATTTAATTATTATTATTATTATTATGTATATTACACATAAAATAATATAAAAATAAATATTTATTTATTAATAAGATAATATATATTTTATATAATTTGTGTTAAAAAATATATTTATATAAAATTAATAAAGAAAAATAATTTATTTATATAAGGAATAAAATAAAATATAAATTAGAAAATATAAATTAATAATTATAATAAGAAATATAAATTAATAATTATAAATATGTAATTATCACGGGAGGGAGAAATTCATATTAAATGTATAAATAAATTAGAAGAGAGAAACTCATATAAAATGAATAAATAAATTAGGAAAAAAAAATTACCTGATTTGTAGATGATTGTGGAAATAGACATTTTAAATTAAGCGTTATTAAATATATATAGATTATATTTCAAAATTTTGAAAATTAAAAAAATTGTTTTTTATTTGATATAAATAAGATATTCTTTTCATATCATATATGTTCTATATTACTTTCCAGATAATAATATAGATTATAGTGTATTTCTTTTATATTTGATTCAAAAATAAATATTTGAATCATTTATCCATATTATATTTTAATTAATTTTGTAATGTATAAGATCATTAGAAATAATGTTGTTTAAATGAAAAGTAGTTCCTAGGTTAATGACTGAAAGTGAAATTATGATGAAGGATTTAAGGATATACCACCATAGACAAATTAAAGTTTTTGATGCCATTGTTATTTTATAATGTATTTTAGGTTTACGTCAAAATTAAAATTAGAAGTAATTATTTTATATGGTAAATATAAGATTTTCTTCTTATCATAGATCATGATTCATATTATTTTATATATAATAATACATGTTACAATGTAATTTTTTAATTGATTTTAAAGATTATTTTCTAAATCATAGCTAGATTATATTGTCTTTTGTTACTTAATTTGATTTAAATATTATTTTATGAATTATTTTTCAAATTCATTCTAGGTAGTTATAACTTTTGACGATCATCGATAAAACAATATTCTCCATTTATATTTTAAATGCATATAATCGCTCAACATGCTATTTTGACACAAGTAAAGCAAACCAAAGAGAGGTTTAATTATCTGAAAAATACAAATTAAACCATTAGCCTCTCATGAATGCAAAAACTAAACCATTTCAAACAGTTGAAGGAGGTGTGACTGGTGGTGACAAAGGAGTTGGAGGAGTCGCCTTGCAAAGGAAGGAGAAGAAAGGATCGACGGTAGGTACACCGGCAGGTAAACAACTTTTGCGAACATTACTAACTTTCTGGCAACAACCAGCACTTAGAGGAGATCTTGTTGTGAAAGCCCTAAAAATCTCCGGAAGACAAGTTCCTAGGTTAGTGATCGCGCTGATGCATTGGTTTGAGATACCGGGTGGCCTCGGGTTGGGTCCGATTGGAGGCAATGGAAATGGGAAAGGTGGCAAGGGAAATGGCAATTGGGCTTGTCGAGGTTGGACTAGAAGTGAAATCATGATGAAGGATATAAGAACCATAGAAGATAAAGTTTTTGAAGCCATTGTTATTTTAATGATTGATTTTGATGGTGAGATGATGATATGATATGTTAGCTTACCCTAGTTTTATAGTGGTAGAAAAATGATTTTAATTGCATCAAGTTGGAGTAACGCATATTATTATTATAGAATCAAATGTACATAACTTAAATAATAATGGTTTGATGGTCAAACAATTATTAATATTGGAGTAGCGCATATTATTATATAGAATAAAATGTAAATCTCTTTATTAATAACATAACTTTAATATTAATATTTGACTTGAAAGAGTATGAACTCTTTCTTACCATGGTATAGAACTCATTGTGACGTAAAAGTGAATATCAACTTCAAATCTTGAAGAGTTATTATATATTTTATATACTAAAGTTGTATTGTTGTTTTTTATTTGATAAATGATTAACTCATATAATTTATTTTTATGTACAATTAACTCAAAATAGTTAATGTATATATATCACCATAATAATGTGACATTTTAGTGTAATAAAATAAAATGTTTTATTCTTTAAAAAAATCATTTAATATAGAACTTCTGAATCTAAGGTGAATAACTTTTGAGGGTATTTAATTCTTTCTTTTTTTTTTTATAGAAATTTGGAATTTTGTGAATTATTTAAATTATCTATGATTTGTATTTTATCAAGTGTAATAAGTGATCTTAGTCTATGTCTAAAAATTAAAGAGAACTTATTAAGTTTTAATTTAGAGTGCTTAAGTAAGAATGACATGTTATTCGTGGAGGGGATTGTGTTTACCATTCTGCCAAATTCTATTTCGACGAATTCCCGTTTTATCATATTTTTTATAAAAATAAATTATTTTTTTTTGATAAAATTATATAAATTTTAATATTATAATATATTAAAAAATATTACTTATTTAATTTTTCTTTTTTGAAAAAGGTCCATATATATTAAAATGAAAAAAAAAATCGTTTAACCATAATGAAAAAACATAATATTAAAAAAAAAAAAAAAAAAAGAAGAGTACACATTAAATTATCGAGCTCGTAAATTCTCGATAAGAACGATTAACTCCTGACAGAATCTACTCATTTTGATGAACGGATCTTAAAAAACGTTATAATAATATAATTATGAGTGATACGCATCGGACAACTACGATCATTGAAAGTTCGACGATTTCTCTCATTCTAGATAGTTCACCAAAAAATAATTGGGATGGTAACCCTCAGCCGTATCATTCCAAACTTTTTAGCAACTACCCTAAGACTCAAAAATCATCTAATGAATCACAATAATACTCCACAAAAGACTCCAAATATACTAGCCACTCTCGATAATTCAAAAGTAAGTAAGTTGTCGATTCAACATCTTCGTGACACATACGACTAACCATAATACAATTTTTTCATGCATGTATCATCCGTAAGAATATTACCATGAATAACGCTCGATCCAAAGAATGAGATCTTTGATGAAATCTTTGACTCTCATAATTTTCCCCACAAAAATTATATGAAATCATCTTAACGAACACCTTGTAGAAATGTCTCACATAGAAACTATTTATATCTTGTCAACGCATAACGTCTTGTTCGGACGAGATCACTAGCTTGTGTCCTACTAAAAGTAAAACTCTATTATAGGATAAAATTTCCATAATGTTTAATCTCTTTCTATATCTAATTCGACTAGCAAAACCACTAGGCCGCGGATCAAAATGTCCTTAACTGTGGTATTTCTATATATAGCAATGAAAGCTTGCTCAAGATACGTCGTAGCTAAACTCTTGACACTACACAAAATGTACACCCCGTTGAATAATTATACATTTTTTGTGAACCAACCAGACCAAGCATAACCATATTTACATCTGAATATCGATGACCAAAGACTATTTGGCAATTTTGCAAATATATTATATCATTTTGATAAAAGAGTCTTATTAAAATAAATAAGATCTCAAATATTCAGACTTCCTTAATCTTTAAAACATTAAAAATTTATATTATTATAAATACATAAATTTAAAACTCTTATAAAATTTAAAGAATAAATATATTGTTGATGTTATATATTTAATTATGTATTTGCGTTCGGTGTAAATTCGATATGAGATCGAGGCGAGGGACACAATCATCCATGTCCCATCCCGGTCAACTATCGGTCAAACCAGAGAAAAATCATCTTTAACGGGACAATTCAGATTGAAAACGCGTAACAAATTATAATTTTCATACCTAATTTTAACTTCATAACATAAATAAAAACTTAATTATTTGAAAAGTATCACCAATGGATCTTAGAAAAAAATTAAAAAAAATTGTTTACCAATTAATTAAAATTGTCTATTTTAGTGTACGTACTAAGATTTAAAATTTAAAATTAAGTTGAAAAAGAATGACAATCATAACATATTTAGTAATGTGATTTTGTTGACTAGGAAAGTTGTCCCAAAGGCCCGCTTCAGAATGATCTTGCTGTCATTTTGGGAAAATTAACGATGATGAAAAGTTTTTTTTGATGGTATGGTATACAAATGTAATGATGCACAGGATAAATAATAGTATTCTGAGACAAATAATTGAGTTGAGAGGGTTTAAAAAAATGTTGAGGTGGCCTTAACAAAAATAAAAAGAAGTAAGTTTTTTTTTTCTTTAATTAGATAAAAAAAAATAGTATATTAAATTTAAAATTTTAATAAATTAAGAATAATGTCACATATATACTATAAAAAAAAAAAAAATTCTCTTAGGTGAGCTAAACATAGATCCATCCCGGTAGATTCATTTTAAAAACCTAAAGTTTATTTTAGTTTTTGTTGGTTGAGTTTCACGATCCTAATTAATGACCAAATTTTTAATTTAAGAAGTGAGAATCAAAAATATAATATTTGATTTTTATGCACAATTTTTATTATTTAATCTAAGTAAATAAGTTGTTTATCGTTACTAATTAAAAATTTATTTATTTATTCAACTAAGTAATTTATTGGAAAAGTATGAGAATTGACTCTCAATAGACGGGAATACCCGAAAGTTTTCATTGTCCATAGTCATAAACACAAATATTTATTGAATTAGTAAAATTATGAAGGTAGAAAAATAGTAACCCATAAGGCACTTTAAGTGAGAATTGTTAATCACTTAGGAATCATTTTTACCTCTTAAACTATTTTTGAATGGTGACTTCAGAACAATTAAAGGGCAGCTTAATAAAATTAATTATAGTATAATCCTTCTGTGATGGTGAATGCTTGATACAAGTAATTATATGGACATTTATTTAATCTATATTGGAATTTGTTGATCAATCTCTAGAGGAGGAAGACAACCATTAATTGTGTAGGTTGAGGTTGATGATAGTATTATTTTTTTTAAACATAATATCTCAAACTCGTGATTTTCTTTCTTATATTGTCTTTTAGTATTTCATTTTTTTTTTTATGATGCAAGACTTTATTTCGTTATGTTTAAACGATTCTAATTTTTAATATTATATATATATATATATTGGATTGAAAAACCAAATATATATTATACCAATGTATTCCGTGCATTTGCACGAGTAATAATATAAAAAACTGTGAAAAAAATATTACGGTAAAATTTTTATGGGCAGGTCAACCCACAATCCGACCCAAGAATCCATTTACTCTCACATATATCTAGTTGGTTAAAAGTGTTATTAGCCTAGTTGGTTAAAAGGTTGTACTTGTTTTGTTAGGTTGCAAGTTCGAACCATACCTATAGCATTTTTAATTTTATTTTTAACCGTTTTAAGTTTATGGGCGGGTCAACCCACAATCCGACCAAAGTATCTATTTACTCTCACATATATCCAAATTAACCACAGCTCTCGACCCCCGCAATCCGGACACTTTAAAAATTAAGCATCATTATATATATATATATATTGATTAGTTGGTTAAAAATTTGAACTTATGTTGTTAAAATGTCACGCGTTTATCTAATTTTGGGTTGAATTTAAAATATAAAGTGTTATTAGCCTAGTTGGTTAAATGGTTGTATTTGTTTGGTTAGGTTGCAAGTTCGAACCATACCTATAGCATTTTAATTTTATTTTTAACCGTTTTAAGTTTATGAGCGGGTCAACCCACAATCCGACCCAAATATCCATTTGCTCTCACATATATCTAAATTAACCACAACTCTCGACCTGACAATCCGGACACTTTAAAAATTAAGCATTATATATATATAGACTAGCATATGAATGATTTGAACGCTTCAAATTGAATTAAAGCAAATTATTATTAATTTAATTTTTCCATTGATAACAAATATAAATCTCTTTATTAATAACATAACTGTAATATTAATGGTTTGATGATCAAACAATTATTAATCTCTACAATATTAACTTAGAACATTGAGGAGTTACCAGATATTTTATATACTATAATGTTTTACAAAATCGACTATATTTACTAGTTTCTCGATAAAATGACTAATATTTAATATAAAAAAAGGTTTTATTAAGTTTCTCAAGAAAACATTTTGTTTTAAAAAAACAATAGACCTATTGAGTAAAAATTGTCTTTTTCAATATTGTAAAATTATTTAAAATTAGGTAGAAAAAGAATGACAATCATAAACATGTTTAGTAATTAATGTAATTTGGATGACAAGTTTATTCAAATAACAATTAAGATATTATTATAGTTATTTATTGTAAAATCGCCATTAATAAACATATGGAAAAAAAAGTTTGTCCCAAAATCTATTTGGGAATGATTTTGTTGTCTGATGCACACAAGACTATAACTTGAAAAAAATGGATTCAAATAAAGAAAAATCTCAATAAAAAAGGAGAAATGAAGAATAATAGTTTTAAACATGATAAAATAAGAGTATTTCATATGCTTAGTTTATTTGAAAACTTGAACCTTATTGGTTAGTATATTTATTTGTAATAATTTTGAAATTTTATTTATATAATTAGCCTTTTTCTTTTGAGTTGGGTTTCTGTCCTTTTGAAAAAAAATAGTAAAATAGAAAATGATTATAATTATTTAATGCTGTTTTAAAGGAAAAAAACAATAAATATATACTCTATAAATAATAATAATATTTTGTATAATCTGTGTTAAAATTACTGCTATTTTACAAAATCCTGAAAGTTACAAGAAAGTTTTAATTTTGTAATATTAGATCATGGATTATATTATGTTCAAGATAATAATATAGTTTATAATGTAATTTATTATCTTATTTAAATTATTTTCTGCCTTATCCATATTATATTGTAATCTTTTCTTTTTCCTTTAAAAAAAGGATAAAATCATTATATTCTCATTTATTATTTAATTGATATAAAAAACATTTTATGAGTCATCATCCAAATTATATTTTAGAAAATTATAATTTTTAATAAACATAAAATACATATTTTTAAATCTTAAATACGATACTAAATATTTCACCAACTAGCAGATATAAAGCCACATGCACCATGCATGCTATTGAGACAAGAAAGAAAAATGCATTTTTAGAGACAATTAATTAAATTTTATTTATTAAAAAAGATGCAACAATAACATGAAATCCAAATTGAGCTTATCATGTACCCATTAGCTTCCAATGAATGATAAAAGTAAAACTAGAAACAATATATTCAAATTCAATTGAACAAGTCATCCTCCATTTCACCATAGGTTGAAGGTGGTGCGGCCGGTGATGGTGATGGTGATGGTGATGGTGATGGTGATGGTGATGGTGATGGTGATGGTGATGGTGATGGTGATGGTGATGGTGATGGTGATGGTGATGGTGATGGTGATGGTGATGGTGATGGAGTTGGAGTTGGAGGGGAAGATTTACATATAAAGGAGAAGAAAGGATCCTTAGGTACACCGGAAGGTAAACAACTCGTCTGGACATTATCAATATTTTGGCAACAATTGGCACTAAGAGGAGATCGAGTTGTGATAGCCTTGAAAATCTCCGGAAAGCAAATAGTCCCTAGTTTAATGATTGCGTTGACGCATTTATTTGATATGGCAGGAGACCCGGGGCTGGGTCCAATCGGTGGCAACGGAAATGGGAAAGGTGGTAGTGGAAATGGCAATTGGGCTTGCCCGGGTCTGGTCGAAAGTGAAATCACAATGAATGATGTAAGGATTATAGTAGAGAAAGCTTTAGAAGTCATTGTTATTTTGTTGGTGAGATTATATGATGGTAGAAGTTTTATTTATAGTAGTAGAAAATTTATGTGATGACCTCATAGTGGAGTAACTAATATGTATTACTTATCTAATTTAATTGCTAAAATGCTAACAAATCAACTTTAGATGACATGAAATGTAAATATATGTCTTTTTATTCATTAAATTTAATTTAATTAGGTAATTGAGACATATCAATAAAACAATATATTTACTGGCACATTTAATTATTTATATCAACGGTCGTTCAACTTAGTAATAAACTATACCGTTATTATTAAAATTGATTTTAATTGGATTGATTTATAAAATTTTATAACATATATAGGGACTATATATTCTTCAAATTTGAATTTATATTTTAACCATAAATATTATACTTTAAATAGTTTTTTTTTTTTAATTTAGAGAAATACTGAATATTAATTACCATGATTTCATTATTAACAACAATAAAAAAAAAATACCTTTCTTTCAAACATTGTTTCTTATTCTTTGTTTAATTAGGATTGGTTATATTAAATTACTATAATTTAAAAACTCAGGAATTAATTTATTATCTCAACAAATCATTTTAAATTAATAACTTTTATATATATATATATATATATAATGTTTGTAAACGAATACAAATAAGGTCTATTTTAGGTCTATTATTAGTGTAACTAGCATTTAGCCTGTGCATTTGCACGAGTAATAATATAAAAAACTATTAAAAAAATTACGGATAATATTTTTAATTTTATTTTTAACCGTTTTAAGTTTATGAGTGGGTCAACCCACAATCCGACCCAATTATCAATTTACTCAACATCATTATATATTAGTTAGTTAAAAAATTGAACTTATATTAATATTAAAACGTCCCGCGTTTATCAAATTTGGTGTTAAATTTAAAGTATAAAGTTTTATAGCCTAGTTGGTTAAAGAGTTGTACTTGTTTTTGTTAAGTTGCAAGTTTGAAGCATACCTCTAGCATTTTTAATTTTATTTTTAACCGTTTTAAATTTAAAAACGGGTCAACCCACAATCCGACCCAAGTATCCAAATTAACCACAGCTCTCGACCCGGCAATCCGGACACTTTAAAAATTAAGCATCATTATATATATAGATTAATTAGTTAAAAAGTTGAACTTATATAAATATTAAAACGTCCCGCGTTTATCAAACTTGGTGTTGAATTTAAAATATAAAGTCTTTGTAGTCTAGTTGGTTAAAGAGTTGTACTAGTTTTGTTAGGTTGCAAGTTCGAAACATACCTCTAGCATTTTTAATTTTATTTTTAACCGTTTTAAATTTAAAAACGGGTCAACCCATAATCCGACCCAAATATTCAAATTAACCACAGCTATCGACTCGACAACCCGGACACTTTAAAAATTAAGCATCATTATATATATATAGATAGTTAGTATTAACTATTAAATATATAAAATATTTTACTACATGTAACAAAATAATAATAAATTGTAATCTAGTTCCCCTGCCTGCCTGTGACTATCAGCTTACCTTATGAGATTTTTAATTTTTATTTTGTTACTATCCTCAATCAATTACTACTTACGATAAGAGGTTTTAAATCTTAATAGAATAGTTACGTAGTTCTATTATTTTATAAATTAAATAATATTTCAAAATTATTTAAAATATAATAGTTAAGTTATAAACTAAATATCATATTATTATATAAAAAATATTACATTAAATTATTTTAACAAAAACAACAACAAATAATAAGATTAGATAACACTATTTTTGTATGCAAAAAAAAAAATTATAATATGAAATAGTAAAAATTATGAAATATCGTAATTGATTGCCCCCAAAAAAAGTTAAACTTTAGTTATTTATTATTTTTTTGATTTTATATAAATATAAAATTTTTAAAATAAGACCTTAGTTATTTATGAAACTAATGTAAACATTTTTAAATAATATATTTATGATTATTAATAATTAATTTTATTGTGTATTTTTAAATGCATAGTAGTTCATGAAGTTGCCTCTATCCTCAAGTTGGCATTATGATTCAATTTAAATAAATATAACACAATTATATAAGTTTATTAATATATAAAACATATTCAGATGGTTAATAAATTTGGAACTCTATAATTGATATTTAACTCATTATAAATAGGAGTGGAAAAATTATCGATATTATAGATATATTAAAAATATCGTACCATAATATATCAAAAATATAAATTTTTAAGGTATACCGAAAAAAAGTAAAGTATGGTACTGATACCGAAATTATTGATACGGTAAAGGTATGAGATTTTTAAAATTTTAGTATATCGAGATATATTGAATTATCGAAATAGTATTTATAAATTAAAATATATATAATACTTATAAGAAAATAAGTAAATAAATTTGATATTAATTTAATTATAGAAATATAATATATATATATATATATTTATATAATATTAAAATATAATTATACTGAAATATTATTATCTATGCAATCTCTACTTTATCGATGAGACTGATTTTTTTTAAATTAATATATTTTTTAGGTATTAGAGGTATAATATCGATACCGTACCGAAATTAAGGTATACCGAAATCAAGATAAGGTAAAAGTAAGAATTTTTTTATACCAAAATTAAGGTATACCGAAATCAAGGTATATCGAAATCAAAGTAAGATAAATGTATGAATTTTTTGTATACCAAAATTTTCGGTAAATATAAGGAATAGATAAAATATTAATATATACTGTACCGATCCAACCTTAATAATAATTGAGACATATCTATAAAATAAGATATTTACTGACACGTTTAAATATTTCTTGTCAATATAGTAATAAACTACAAAGTTATTATTACTAAAATTGATTTAATTGGATTGATTTTTAAAATTTTATATCATATATAGGAACTACAGATTCTTTAAATACGAAATTATATTTTAACCATAATTATTTTACTTTAAATTGTTTTTCTAATTTAAAAAAATACTGGATATTAATTTTACCATTCTTTCAAATATTGTTTCTCATTCTTTGTTTATGATTTGGTTATATTAAATTACTATCATAATTTAAAATCTGATGAATGGATTTATTATCTCAATAAATCATTTTAAATACGGGGTTCATCGGTTCGATTTTCGAGTTATTCGAGTTTTCGGTTTGGGTTCTTCGAATTTTTATTTTTTTTAAGTTAATTCGAAAACCGAACCGATTTGAATAAATTCAAATTCGGTGAATTCGAATTTGGTCGGATATTCGGTTTAGACCAAATATAGAACATCACATACCCATAAGATAATTTTTTCAAAAAGAGTTAACAAAATAAATAAGTGTTTAAAAAGATCTTATCTACTTAAATTATAAAAAAAATATAAATCACGCAAACTTAGCTTATTGACTA
This sequence comes from Impatiens glandulifera, assembly GCF_907164915.1. Taxonomy (NCBI): domain Eukaryota; kingdom Viridiplantae; phylum Streptophyta; class Magnoliopsida; order Ericales; family Balsaminaceae; genus Impatiens; species Impatiens glandulifera. The sequence continues at coordinate 16,642,801 of NC_061864.1, forward strand.
ACGCTAATATATATTCGACAATTAAACGACGAAAGTAAAACAGTGTCGACGACGACAATATATGGCGGTTGAGAGGTGTTGACAACTAAAGAAAGGGAAAATGAATTAGGGATTATGGATTTAATGTAGGGATCTAGTATGAGGCCCATAATAATTTAATATATAATATGTAATAAGTTATATAATATATAATTATAAAAATGAATTTTATTTTCGGTTTGGTTTTCGAGTTGAAACCTAAACTCGAAAATCAAACCGAAAACCGTATTTGAATTCGAATCGGTTTAAAATTCGATTTGAAAACTGAAAAATGTAATTCGAATTCAGTTTATTCGAATTCGATCGAATATTCGGTTCAAACCAAATATTAAACACTACTAATTTTAAACAACTTTTATATATATATATATATATATATATATTTATATATATATATTTATTTATTTATATATATATATATATATATTTATATATATATTTATATATTGTAAACGAGTATAAATAAGGTCTACTCCAGGTCTATTATTAATTAAAAAAAAAAAATTAGTTGAAGTGTATCATTATTAGTGCGGTACATATTAAATTCTAAATAAATAACAAAATAATGAGATTTTTACATAAAATAGTTGTAAATAAATAGATAATATTAAAATATTATATGTTTAAAACTAATATGGTAATATTGTTAGTTTTGGAATAAAATATAAGAATATTATTAAATTGGCAATAATATATTAATTTCCAAATAATTATAATATTAATATCTATTTTGAAAGCTGAGAAAACACAACAAGAAATAGATATAGAAATAAGAAATAAATAGCTCAATCCATGTGAAGGAGGTTAAATTAGATTATTATACACCCACTACACAAGAAGGTCTAGTCTCATGTGATTTATTTTCTAAATCATATCTAGATTATATTGTCTTTTGTTATTTAATTTGATTTAAATATTATTTTATGAATTACTTTTCAAATTCATTCTAGATAATTATAATTTTTGACAATCATAATATAACTTTTTTTTTTAAATTATAAAATGCGATAAACAATATTCCCCATTTATATTTAATAGCATATGATCGTTGGACATGGTATTTTGACACAAGAAAAGAAAACCAAATACATGTTTAATTATCTGAAAAAATACAAATTAAACCAATTAACCTCCCATGAATGCAAAAACTAAACCATAATTTCAAATAGTTGAAGGAGGTGTGACCGGTGGTGACATAGGAGTTGGAGGAGTCGCCTTGCAAAGGAAGGAGAAGAAAGGATCGACGGTAGGTACACCGGCAGGTAAACAACTTTTGCGAACATTACTAACTTTCTGGCAACAACCAGCACTTAGAGGAGATCTTGTTGTGAAAGCCCTAAAAATCTCCGGAAGGCAAGTTCCTAGGTTAGTGATCGCGCTGATGCATTGGTTTGAGATACCGGGTGGCCTCGGGTTGGGTCCGATTGGTGGCAATGGAAATGGGAAAGGTGGCAAGGGAAATGGCAATTGGGCTTGTCGAGGTTGGACTAGAAGTGAAATCATGATGAAGGATATAATTAGGACCATAGAAGATAAAGATTTTGAAGCCATTGTTATTTTAATGATGAGAAAATATGTTAGTTTACCCTAATTTTATAGTAGTAGAAGAATGATTTTAAGACATCATGTTGGAATAACGCATATTATTATTATAATAGAATCCAATGTAAATCTCTTTATTAAACATAACTTCAATATTAATGGTTTGATGGTCAAACAAATATTACCAACTAGAAGAAGAATGATTTGAACACATCAAATTGGAGTAACACAAATTATTATTAATTATTTAACTTCTTCAGTGATAACAAATATACTATAAATAAGTAAATGTAAATCTCTTTATTAATAACATAAATGTAATATTAATGGTTGGATGATCAAACAATTATTAATCTTTGACAATATTAACGTAGAATATTGAGGAGTTACCAGATATTTTATATACTAATGTTTTACAAAATTGACTTTACTAGTGTCTCGATAAAAAATAACTAATATATAATAATAAAAAATGGTTTTATTAAGTGTCTCAAGAAAACATTATGTTTTAAAAAACAATAGATCGACCTATTGAGTAAAAATTGTCTATTTCAGTGGAAAATGATTTAAAATTTAAAATTAGGTAGAAAAAGAATGACAATCATAAACATGTTTAGTAATGTTATTTGGACGACAAGTTTATTCAAATAACAATTGTTATTATATATATATATATATATATATATATAATAATGTTTAATTTTCAAAGTGTTTGAATTGTTGGGTCGAGAGTTGTGATTAATTTGGATATATATGTAAGAGTAAATGAATACTTAAGTCGGATTGTGGGTTGACCCACCAATAAATTTAAAACGGTTAAAAATAAAATATAAAATGTTATATGAATATTTCTAACTTGCAACCTAACAAAAACAAGTACAACATTTAACTCAGTGTGATTGGAATGTGGTTTGTCGATGTATAATAGGCCGGTATCAATTGAAAGTGGTTAAAAAATATTAATCAAATATTTGATTAACCAAAGTGTGAGGTCACGATATTAATGTTAAAAATATAAATTAAATATTTGATTAATCAAAGTGAAAGTGTAAGGTAACGAGATAAGGGGTTTATTCGGAAAAAAATGTAATAAGATATGTGAGAAGATAAATTATTTTACCGAAATGAATAAAATATGGAAGGTGAGTGTTCCATTTTTTATTTTAATATAATATTCGTGATTTATTAAGAATTTTAAACATGAAATACATATTATTATTATTTTTTATTAAATTTTATTTATTTATATTTTTATTCGTATGCATTCCGCGTGAATCTTCTTAGTTTATTGTAAAACCGCCACTAATAAACTTGTGGAAAAAAAAATCTGTTTGGGAATGATTTTGTTTTCTGATGCACAAGATTATAACTTGAAAAAAAATGAATTCAAATAAAGAGAAATCTCAATAAAAAAGAGAAATGAAGATTAATGCTTTAAAACATGATAAAATTATATTATTTCATATGTTTAGTTTATTTGAAAACTTGAAAGTTATTGGTTAGTATAATTTTTTTTAATTAATAATTTTGAAATTTTTATGTTCAGTTTATTTGAAAACTTGAAAGTTATTGGCTTTTTCTTTTGAGTTGGGTTTTTGTCCTTTTGAAGAAAAAAAAAGTAAAATAGAAAATGATTATAATTATTTGGTTGTTTTAAAAGAAAAATAATTAATATATACTTTATATAATAATATTTTGTATAATCTGTGTAAAAATTACTGCTATACAATATTACAAAATTATGAAAGTTACAAGAAAGTTTTAATTTTTTAATTTTAGATCATGGATTATATAATGTTAAAGATAATAATATAATTTATAATGTAATTTTTTATCTTATTTAAATTATTTTCTGAATCCTTATCCATATTATATTATAATCTTTTCTTTTATCCTTAAAAAAAGATAAAATCATTACATTCTCATTTATTATTTAATTGATATAAAAAAAACATTTTATGAATCAATATTATTCAAAATATATTTTAGAAAATTATAATTTTTAATACACATATTTTTTTAATAAACCCGTGTGCTGTGGAGACATGAGAAAAGTACATTTTAGAGACAATTAATTAATTTTTTTTTAATAAAAAAAATGCAACAATAACATTAAAGCCAAATTGAGCTTATCATGTACCCATTAGCCTCCAATGAATGCTAAAAGTAAAACTAGAAACATTATATTCAAACTCAATTGAACAAATCATCCTCCATTTTACCATAGGTCGGAGCTGGTGCGGCCGGTGATGGTGGTGGCGGTGTAGGAGTTGGAGGGGACGATTTACATATAAAGGAGAAGAAAGGATCCTTAGGTGGTACACTGGAAGGTAAACAACTCTTGTAGACATTATCAACATTTTGGCAACAATTAGCACTAAGAGGAGATCGAGCATTGAAAATCTCCGGAAAGCAAATAGTTCCTAGATTAATGATTGCGTTGACGCATTTGTTTGATATGGCAGGCGACCCTGGGCTGGCTACAATCGGTGGCGAAGGTGGTAGTGGATATGGCAATTGGGCTTGCCCGGGTCTGGCCGAAAGTGAAATCAAAACGAATGATATAAGGATTATAGTAGAGAAAACTTTAGAAGCCATTGTTATTTTATTGATTTTTGTTGGTGAGATTATATGATGGTAGAAGTTGTATTTATATAGTAGTAGAAAATTTATGTGATGATCTCATAGTGGAGTAACTAATATGTATTACTTATCTAATTTAATTGCTAAAATGCTAACAAATCAACTTTAGATGACATGAAATCTAAATATGTCTTTATTCATTAAATTTAATTTAATTAGGGAATTGAGACATATCTATAAAATAATATATTTACTGGCACATTTAACTATTTATATCAACAAGTCAATCAACTTAGTAATAAACTATAAAGTTATTATTAAAATTGATTTTAATTGGATTGATTTTAAAATTTTATACCATGTATAGACAGATCTGATGTATAGGGACTACATGATATTCTTAAATATGAATTTATATTTTAACCATACATATATTAATTTAAATTGTTTTTTTATATAGAGAAATACTGGATATTAATTAATTACCATGATTTCATAGCTAACAACAATAAAAGAAATACCATTCTTTCAAATATTGTTTCTAATTATTCTTTGTTTAGGATTGGTTATATTAAATTACTATGATAATTTAAAATCTGGTGAATAGATTATTATCTCAACAAATCATTTTAAATTAAGAACTTATATATATATATATATATATATAAAAAGTACAAATAAGTTCTAGTTCAGGTCTATTATTAATAATAAATATTTTTAAGTTGAAGTATGCCATTATTAGTGTAATAGTTCGTATTAACTTCTAAATAAATTTTAAAAAATTGAGTACAATTAACAAAAGAATGAGGTTGTAATCTAGTTCCTCCGCCCTTTGTGTGAAGATCTCTTACCTTTTGAGTTTTTTAGTTTTTTTTATTGCTCCTCGATCAATCACTACGAGGCTTTAAATCTTAATAAATAGTTACATAACTATATTATTTTATAAATTTAATAATATTTCAAAATTATTTATATAATATTTAGGTTATAAACTAAATATCATATTATTATATAAAAAATATTAAATTTAATTATTTTACAAAAACAACATTTAAATAATAAGATTAGGTAACACTATTTTTGTAAGAAAATAAAACAAAATAAAATAAAAAATTCTAATATGAATCAGTAAAAATATAATAATATTAATAATGTACTGCATACAATAATATTATAATAGTTTTAAGGTTTCAAGATCATATCCCAACCTTGGCTAAACTGCCCATACAAATTCAGTAATTAGTATTTGCTATACAGTTTACAACTTTATTATGAATGGTAAGTTTAATCATTCTTTTTTCGATAAAAATCAAACACAATCAGATTTTTTTCTATAATTAAAAACAATTAGGCTAACAGAAATCTAGAAAAACATAATTATATTGTCTTATTAGAGATTGTTATTGCTTTGTAAAAGAAATTTTATTATGAATTCTTATGAATGTCACAAAAAAAAAGTAAAGTTTGTTAATAATATTTGTCAGCTAAACTTGATTTAATAATGTAAATAAATAGATAAAATATAAATCATATTTATTTGGAAAATAATATTGTGATATTATTAGTTTTGGAATAATGCTGTTATTAATTTGGAAAAAAGTGATATAAATATCTTATCATATTTTATAAAAAAAAAATCCAATTCTAAAATGATACCACGCAGATAGATATTTTAAGAGAGTGAAACAAGTAATTAAGTTTACTTAAATTAATCCTAAAATTATTTGTATTAGATTATCTCCTTTTATTTTCTTATTAAATTATTTAATATTTTAATTAAAAAACATCAACTTTAAAAGTTATTATCTTTTATCAATTTATTATTATAATATACATTTAAAATAAATATATATAATTAAATAAAAAATGTATATCTTATTAAAATTATAAAAATAATATATATATATATATATATATAACAAAATAAAATATATTTGTAAGAGAATAAATTATAATTATTTTTTTCAATTTCTATTTCAAAAGATAAGAGTCCTGCAATAGAGTAAAGGTTTTCGGTTTGTTTGAAGTGACATCGATAATTTTCTTACATTTTTTTTATACTTTGTTATTTATTATAACTTATAATATATAACGTTAAATTGTTGAAGCACATCCGGTTAAACTGGTTGAGTATGTCTGCAGGAAATATATTTAACTTGTAAGAATTAATCGCACTACGAAGAAGTTGTAGAAAACGTTCTATAAAAAAATTAAACATTAGTTATTATTATTTTTATGATTTTATATAAATATAAAAAATTTTAAAATTTCTTTATCAAAACAGTTTTAAATAATATAATTATGATTGTTAATAATTAATTTTATTATGTATTATTATGACATATATAGGTTCATGAAGTTGCCTCTATCCTCAAGTTGGTTTTAGGGTTCAATTTAAATAAATATAACACAAATATATAAGTTTATAAATATACAACATATTTAGATGGTTAATAAATTTGGAACTCTACCTAAAGGTTGTGCATAAATTTGATATTTAACTCATTATAATTTAATATATATTTCTATATTTTGTAATTAGATGATAATTAATTTGATTTATTTTCTCTTACTATTATTACTTATTTCAAAAATACATAAATTAATTAATATATATATATATATATATATATATATATATATATATATATATATATATTAAAACTAGTAGAAGGATGTGAGAATAATTAATGACAAAAAAAAATAGAGAAAAATATTATAATTTTATTTTTTAATTAGTATTTAATATAAAAAAAAGTTGAAAGGAGAAAATGTTAGAATTAATCTAATTTTTTAAATTGAGTTATATAATATCAACTCATTCACTACACAATTCTTTATAATATATATGCCACTCCAAACTCAAACAAAAAACAAACAAATTATAATTGAACAAACACATATGATCCAAAAATCCATAAATTTGTTATAAATGTGTAAACAAAATTGACTAAACAATATAAGTTAAATAGAAAGTCAACCAAATTGAACAGTCAACTCTATGAAATGTGACTAAATCAAATTTAACGGTTCCATTTTTTGATTTAATTAGTGTATGTATTTAATTTAGCTATAACATACAGTTATATCAAATATAATATATATATATAGTTGGTATTTATTGTTCAAAGTTAATATACATATAGTAACTTCTAAAAAACTATTGTAAAAACTTATATTTCCTTACACTAATTTAAAATTTAATTTTAAACTATTTTTTTATTTAATCTCTTAAACTTCTATTTCTATAAATAACTATTTTTGTAGTGCACTTGATAAAAACAAATTACAAATTATTGTGTCAAAATTTCAAAAGTGTAAATTTAATCAATAATATAATTTTTTTATGAATTCAGTAATGATGTCACAAATAATTAATTTAAAATAATGTAAGTATATGTGATTAAATTTGTCAACTAAAAGAACAGTTATTTATTATATCAAATATTGTAAGTAAATGGATCATACTAAAATATTATTATTTAAAAATATTATTTATTTGAAAATATTACTGTAATATTAATAATTTTGGAATAAAATATAACGTTATTAATGTTATTAGTTTTGGAATAAAATATAATGTTATTATTATTTGGAAATAATATATGATATTATAAAATTACAATTAATAATATAATGATTTTTTTAAAGGAAATAATATAGTGATGTACTAATTTATAAATAATGTATATATATATATATATATATATATATATATATATATATATATATATATATATATATATATATATATATATATATATAACATGAATTTGATGTCAACAAAAGAATGAAAATATATATAAATATATGTAATGAGCCTGAAAGGAAAATGATTTATTAGAAAATGTACTTTAATTAGAATTTATATAGAATTCATCCTAATATAGAGAATCCCCGTTTTTTTTTTTTTTAGTGATGGGTCATTTTTTCTGTACAACTTCAAGAAATATTTGTTTATCTATGTTTAAGTTAGTTATTTATGTATTAATATTATTTCAATCAAATAATATATTTGCCAATCCAATTTATTAGAACTTTGAAACTTCAAATCTAGAAAAAAAAAAAAAAAAGAAAAAAAAAAGTAAGATATTTAATTAGCTATTTTGCTTTTATCAATGATCTCAAATGAAGCAACAAGAGACAATGTACCCATTGGCATCATCTAATAAATGCTAAATAATTAAACTACAACATGAAGAAAAGAAAAAGCACAATTTATTATTCTTCATTTTGACAAATAGTTGGTTTAGAAATGAGACTAAGCCGGAGAAGGTGCGACGGTGTCACATAGAAACTTTGGAAGAAAGGGGAAGGGATTCTTTAGGGCGGGGCATGCAGGATTGAAATCCGCAATAGCTTTACAACATTTGGCATTTAGGGGCTTTTTGTTCAATATGGCGAAGAAGATATCCAATCCGCAAAGATTTAAGTGGGTGAATGCTTCGAGACATTTAGTTGGCATGCCCGTCGGGGGCATGCTAGGCTTGGGTGGTGCAAACGGGAATGGCAAATTAGCTCGACCGAGATCGGCTGAGAATGAAAACACTATGAAAGTTATTAGGATAGCTGAAAAAGATTTTGAAGCCATTGATAGAAAATGAGGGATGAATAGAGAATAAGAATTAGCTTTTTTATGTTTAGTGTGGAGATTATTAGAACTAGAGGGGGTTTTTTACCGTGGAAAAACAGTGAATCAATCTAAGAGATTACTTATGATTATCTTTTAATTAGTCAAGATTGTGAAAATTAAATGAAAATAAATTTTTTGGTATGTGAGTGAATTCTAGTTATTAATTAAATATTCAAGATTATGAAAATTCAAGTGAAAAGTTATCCTTCAATAAGTTTTTTATTTTAATCTCATTTTCTCTATAATTAAACTTCATTATTTTATTTTATTTTATTTTATTTGTGTAAATAACTTTTTTCTTACTACACATGATAAAAATAAATACAAACTAGTGCATCAAATTTCAACCGATTAAAATTTGCCCGATTCATAAAGAAATGTTCCAAAATTTTACACTTTGAAATAACTAAAACTTGAGGATGCATATCAAAATTTAAAAATAATTTATGGACTTATTTGAAACTCCAATTTTAATGTATTCCTAAGATTAGTTGATGAATTATAATTGATTTTGATAATTTGATATATTTTGTTCAATGGATCAAAACATATCAAACGTTTAATATGATTTTCTAACCGATCAAACTTTAAACGATCGAATCAATAATTTGAAATTTAATAATGGTTTAAAAATGCATCTTACTAATTAAAACGAGCTATTTGCAACCTTACATAGTTTAATTTAATATAAATTTTTTTGAATGCATTTAGCAACTTTGTTACCGATTAAGTGAATGTATATGTTTAAATCTTATTTTAAATTAATAATTTTTCAATTTTAAGTTTGGAATGAATTTTTGTTTCCATATTTCGAAAACATGACAAAAATTTGTATAACTGGGCTGGAACTATTTATGTACAGAAAGCCCATGGGCCAACATACAGAGCAGTCCATCAATGTATACATAGGCCTAAAGGTCAACCCAATTAGCCATAGAATATTGATTTTTAGCATTGTTATATAAGAATCAATCATTTACAAATAAAAACAATAATTTATTAAGTGAAAATAACTTATCGATATTTATTAAACTATATAAAAATAATAATAATTGATATAACTATCACGCTCAATAGTCAGATTTGAAACTTTTATTTCTTTTAAATATTAATGTAAAATGATATAAATGAGAGTCGTTTGAGTTTAACAACAAAATCATTACAAAATAATTGAAAGAAAAAAATAACTCAAAACTTTTATCAATGACAAAAAAAATTAAAAAAAAAACAAATTTTAACGAGTATAAAGTTTACTTGAATGTCATAATAATATAATATGAATTAAACTCACCTAAACTCTTATAGTCACCAAATAAAATTTTAATAATGGCTAAAATTTAAATGAGTGTATAAAAAAAACTTTGGGTGCCCACAACAATCATTATTATTTTTCTAAAAAAACAATTTAATTCTCTAATCACTCCAAACTCAATTCATGATACCCTTCTTTTGAGAATCCTAATTTTGTTTTTAGAAAATCATGATCTCATTGAAATTAGTGAAAGTTAAAATTAAAAATAATTATTAATATAAAAATTTGTTAACTTGTTATATTTTTATTGTAATGAGCTGGAAAATTATCAATATTTTTGATATAACAAAATATTATACCGCAAAATACTGAAAATATTAATTTTAGGGTATATTTAAAGAAATAATAAGGTAGGGTATCGTTACCAAAATTATCAATACGGTAAATAAATAAGATTTTCAAAATTTCGGTATATCGAAGGTATATAAATAATACTTATAAATAATTAAAATTTTATTTTTATTTTAAAATTTAAATTTACGAAGTTATTATGATTTTCAGCAAAATCAAATAGTGATTAACAAAATCAATCATAGTAAATTTATTTTCTTTATCTATCAAATTTGAGATTCTAACTCTAAAATATATATTTTTCTCTCCCACCTTATTAATCTATTGTATTCTATTAAACATATTTATATTAATTTTATTATAAAAATTTTATTTTTGAAAATCATATAAAAATATAATTACTTTAATATTATTCTATATGAACGGTATAATATAAATACCGTATCAAAATTGTTATATACTTAGTATGATAAATAGTTTCCTTGTAACTTACTGAAATTTTGATAAACCGAAATAATGGTATGATTTTTTCTATAATATTGAAACTTTCAGTATGGAATATAGATAAAAGAAATTATGATATAACGGACGACAAACCTCTATATTAGACCACCAAAAATGGAACTCCAATAAAACATGGCACAACAATGTAATTGGTTGGTGCTTAAATAATTGTTTTTAAAAAAACATAGTTAAACAAATGTAGACCTAACCATGGCACAACAACACTAGCATGATTAGAAATGACAAAAGCTATGTCATGCTTGAGTATACACTATCAATTAGACACAACATACTAGGATTATGTCGCGGTTAAACATAACATGAAGTAGGTTCATTCATGATTTACCCAGCTCTATTGAAATGTATTGCCTCTGTATATGGACCAAAACAAAAGGTAATACTTGTATATTGAAATAATGAATATTTACAGAAAATAAATTAAAAGAATTAACAGAGAAACCTAAATGAGAGAGAGACCGACAGACAGATGACCAATGAAATATATATATATATATATATATATATATATATATATTTTGAAATCCTACAATTTTTCTTACTTAATTCCCTAGAAAATTAACAGAAGTTTGGGACCAAGAGCAGTGTGTGAGGAGAGAAGATTAGCAAGGTTGTTGTTAGGGGTGAAGTAACAATGCGGTGAAGTGACATATTAAAAAAAAAAAAAATCTAATTTCACAAATATCCTAATATATCCTATTTTATCTATATTTTACTTAGTAAATATAAAATATTTTTTTTATTTGTAAAGATTGCATTCTTATAGATAATAAAATTAGAAAACAAATTATTTTTATTATTTTGATTAACTTTAACCTATTAGCTTACTAATTACTATTTAGATCATTTTCTCTTAAAATTGGTGAGCCTGAGTAGATGAGTTTATTGAGTTTACCTAGTAATTGCAGATATATTTCTTTTAGAGTTTATTTAGTTTAAATTATTTAAATAATTCAAACTAATTAATATCATTTCATTTTATTTTTCATTCATTACCTCACTAAATTATTAACCATTAATATAACTTCTATTTAAATTATTATTTTATAATTTATATTAATATTTTTAATTTTTTTTAAAAAAAATATCTATATCTTCAAAATCATCACTTTCTTTATCTCTCATATTTTAAAAAAAAATCCAACCCAAACTAGTCAAATAGTTTATAAAGAAACTTGTCTTAAATTTAAAAAAAAAAAAAATAGTACAGATGAAACTTTTGATCCAAATAATTAGATGTAAACAATTGAATGATACTATAAATTTTAAGTGCAATTTCATCACAATAATTTTGTTTTATGCATTTAAATATAGATAAAATGAGTCAGTTATATATATATACACTAGAAATGATGGAGATGGAATTTCAAAGAGGAATACATGATTGCCTCAAAAAATAAAATAAAAAATTTATCACATTTTTTTACCAATAATGTCACGTCCCTCTCTAATTCTTTCTTCCAATTTCTCTTCTCAGTCGCTCCTTATTTTTTTTTTTATATATATGGGTTATATGAAAATAATAATTTTTTTTTGGATAACAAAATAATTATTTTTTTTTGGATAACAAAATAATTATTTTTTTTGGATAATTTTGTTAGAGTGGAATCGCAAATTCTTCAACAATCCCAAACGACCGTTGCGGATCTTTTATAATACTATCATCTTGACATTATATGAGATTCATTCGGATAACTTTACAAATTTGGTTTGAGATCTCGTACACATTAATACTTAATATATTTAATTAATTTTCCATACAAAAGTACATTAATACTTAATATATTTAATTAATTTTCCATACAAAAGTGTGATGCAGTTGTTATGGTGGGAATATCAATTTCATAATATAATTATATAGGTATTTTAAAAATAATTATTCTTTTCATATGTGATAATATGTTAATACATTTGACTCAATTTTGATGAAATGAATAATATCACTGAGAATGATTTGAAATTAACAAAAAAATAAAAAATACCTGCCATCAATAAAGATTTATATGTTTCAAATAAATAAAAAATTGAGACATCTATAGATCTATGGCCACAGTAAGTCTTAGATTGCTAGCTCTTATTTCTCCATTTTTTTTAGACAGACATCAATAAAGAAAATATTCAAATAAGACTTATGTTCTTAATAACAATTCATTTTCTGATAATTAACAGATCCATATACTGTATGAAGTATTGGATAGTAGACTCAAACATTGAATAGTGAGTACAAAATATAAATTTAAGGTTTGAGTCGACTGAAACATAGTAAATGTAGGAAACTTGGAACTGAAGTTTTGTATGGTAAAAGTCGAAAACTAAAGGAAATCGAAATAAGGAAGTTCTTTATTCAAATAGCTCTCCAAATGGTATTATCTTAAAGTAAATTTAGATCTTTAGTATATGATATCTTTATCCGATTGAAACCATGTTGAATAGGTCTTTTTTTGGATTCCTTTAAATTTTCAAACATGTTTGTCAAAAAGAAAACAGTTTGAAGTAGTAAAACTTTATTGTTTCCAAGTGGGTCAGCTGTATTTCAAACAATTTAATCCAAATAGAGAATTCTAATGTAACCATTTTCCCAAGTTTACATGAATCAATTTCTAAAGACAAATGGTGCATGAATAACAACATTGACAAACAAACTACCTAAGATCATTCTTGTACCAACACATACTTCTTAAACTATAGCAAGTAGACAAACACGATGGTTGGACAATCGATGAGACTGACCAAAACCCATAAAAAAAATTAAGAGATTTCTACTACTCCGAATTGTCCTTAGAATTCTAAAAAAAAAGAGTGACATGTTTCTATCTTTACCATGTATGATTACATATGAAAATTGAATTGGAGAATCCTGCCCCCATTCCTGCAAATGCAAGTGAAAGCTCCTCGAAAAAATCTGCATACAGAATCATATTAGCGAATGATTCCAAGTTCGAATCTGGTTTTGAAATAAAATATAAGACTTTGTAGCTGCTTAAGAATAAAATCATCCCAAGCCAACAAGTTTTATACAAGCCTGAATCTTTTTTTTCTTAGAATGTACTTAACCATGTCTATTAAGCTAAGATATGTCAAATTAAGGAACTCAAAGGATATTACAAAGACATATCTTAAGTAAACTATAGTAAGTAAACAGATTAAACATGATATTACAAAGACATGGTTAGCAATCAACAAAACTAACTCAATTGTAAAGATTCTTCAGCCAATTGCCAATTATCCAATCTAATCTAGCTCATTCAGAATAAAGGTCCTAAATGGTAATAAATCAACAAGATAAACTTTCAAATGAACCAAATAATGGCAATACAAAAAAGCTTAATTCTTGGAAATATTTACTTACTCAGAAGGAATCATTGCAGCTACAATTGTTACAAAGTTTCCACACTTTCACTTAAAGATATCAGACATGCTCAAGATCATGACAAAGTTTAGAAACTCGTCTTCTCAACAGTGGTTCTAAACGAGAAGAACGAACCCCGGTTTCCCATCTTTTCGCTTCATACATCTCATTCCAAGCCTGTACAATCTCATCAATGTTGAAGCCAATACCTAGAAACAGGGGAAGACATGTCAGTTAATATTATGGAATACGCAAAATTTACATACTTTTAAGCAAGTTATATTACCACCTTCAACTGTAGAGTCATTAGAACAATGATTCTTCACAATAAGTGCTATGTCAGTTTCAGAAGCTCCAGCAAGTTGAAACTTCTCAATCCCTATTTCAAAACCTTCTTGCCAGACCGGAAGCTTCAACTTAAATTCCATACTTGATCTTTCATACAACATCTTACCCCACAAAAGATTAATCTGGGATCTCATATTCGAAGATTTCTCCACAGTTTCATCCTCCAACCAGTCCTTAAATAATTCCCCCAAGCCCATTTCTTGTATCGCAAGTTTAACCTTACATGGGTTCGACAGCTCGTTTATACGCTTCTCCTCAGTCGTTTCCCACATCTGCATCCCCTTATCCATGTTATCTTCGGCATAGTTATAAAGCTGGATAACATCAGAAAAAGGCCATTTCTGCAAATCAGCATCAGTAGCCAGTGCATAATACCAATATAATTTTGCTTGTTCAAACTGCTGTTGTCCTAAAGCTAAAACAGCCTCATAGAAATCTGGTTTGATTTTCAGCGCTTCTTCATACCGTTTTCCTGCTTTTACATATTCTGATTTCGCCCAATCGTACAAGGAGAAAACTTGCGCTTTTACAGAACTGTGGTCATTTTCAATGAAGTATAATCTCTTCTTTGCTTGGGACATGTGAACGTTTCCCCAATTGAAAAGGGCGAGAGCTGCCATTTCCTGGAATTTCTCTGCTGATGAATTGAAAAGATCTTGAGCTTCTTCACTTGTGACAGCTTCCTCCATAGCTTCAGAATAGACCTTGAAACCAAGCTCGTGAATACCCAAATACCCATCTGAATCTAATCCAACGTAGTTTTTAAAGATTTGAGCAAACTGAATTATCCAGTCATCAATACAAGTTGGCTCCATAACATTGTTCATCACACTTGCATTTTTTTCATTCACACAAGATTTACAGATGGATTCTTCCGTTTTAACGTGGGAGTACAAAGGATCTCGCTCTGGACTAACTTCAACTATGTAAAGCTTGAGAGAACCGTGGTCTCCGCAAGCTTCAGCCCATCTGAGTTCTTCGTTGGTGGTAATAGTGACTAAATCGCCTTCTTGATCTTTATATTTTACTAGAATTGCCTTTGAGCTTGGAAACCTTTCGGATATAATCTCTCTTAGTTTCAAAATACTGCAATTGATCGGTACAGGTGCCCATCTTATATCTTCTCCAAACACCAATTTAATATTCCTTATAGGCCCTTCTTGTTCTTCTTCTACAACCAATTTATCTTCAGCCTTCTTCTCTTCTGCATCATAAGATCGGTTTCCCTTCTTCTTTCCCAGCTTCTTCTCTGAAGGTTGAGGCGATTCGATTCCACTTTTGTCTGTTTTTTTCACCCTTTCGAAAATCTCCAAGGCAGTGAGATTCTTTGGCTCCATTTTCAAAACTGTAGTAACATCTCTTTTTGCTAGTTCAAACCGTTCTAGAGCCTCGTAGCATCTAGCCCTTTTTAGGAGAGCTTTGCTATACTTGGGCGTAACTTCGAGAGCCAAATTGCATTCATGGATAGCTTGAGGATAATCGTTAACACCCATCTGAATATAACATTCCGCCATTTTACTCCTGAGATAAGAAACATCTATGTGGTTTCCTGGAAGCAACTTGATAGCTTTCTCATACTTCAACGTTGCGCCTTCATAGTCCTTGTTTTGAAAGAGTTTGTTTCCTTCATCCTTAATTTCATGGGACATAGCAATGAAAGCAGCAGTATCGCTGTCGTAATTTTGCTTGCCATTAGATTCCCCTGGTTTTCCCCCTGTTTGTTCCTTTTTCTTCCAACTTTGTTTCCTCATATCTCGATCACAAATTATTTGAAATCAAATCGAATTTCAATGCGGAAGGAAACACCCAAAAGAAGTTGTGATTATTCAAACCCAAATCAAAACAAAACAGTTGTGCAACAGTCCACGATTACCAACCAACCATGCATGAAATGCAAAGGAAAATGAAAAAGCTCAGAAACCCTAATGGGGATTCGCAATCAAATTCATCCAACAGAAATTCGCATTTCAAAATGCAATAAACTAGGAACCGTCTTCTCCACTAAATCAGGATTTGTTGCCCCTTAATCAAGCCAAAAATAACAAACGCCGAGCTTATTGAGATAGATAGATAGAGAGAGAGAGAGAGAGAAACTGACTGTGTTATTGATTGAGGTTGAGAAAAAGAGGTTCCCTGTTTTGCCGGCTTGAAGCTCCGAAAATGATGCAATTTGATACGAAATGACGGGGGTAGAGGCTCAATTTAGCACAGAATCAGAGATCAGAGTTGGAGTCTCTTTGAAGATATTTGGGGGAGAATTGAAAGGGAAGAAAGATTGTATAGGAGAATTGAAGATCAAGTTTGCCAGATCCTCAGAATTATATGGAAAGGAACGTCAACTGAAGAAGTTGCCTTTCTCTCTCTCGTTGCTTGCAATAAATAACAACAAAGTTAACAGCTTTCACTAATACCAAAATTTATGCTTTCAAAACAAACAGATCAAACTAATACCAAAATTCAACATATCAATGACCTAGTTTCATTTTTTTTTATTTTTTATTATTACAAGGGGTGTGAATACTCGAACTTATAATTTTTTTTATGAGTTTTTAATCTTGTTTGTTAAATCTTTAGGTTAGGTATTACGAGTTTTTATCTCATTCTAGTCTAGCGACAACAAGAGCTGGATATCTCCAATCTCCTGAGGTCTTGAATTTGAGACCGACATGTCTGTGTGATTAAGTTGTTTGCGGGTTATGTTTTCGAGTTTGAAATTTTTTTCTTTTCCGTTCATTTTTATCGTTTATTATTTTAAAGTACTCATTTTTTTCTTTTCGTTTAACTTTGTAAAATACTCAATTTTTTATATATATATTCATCTACTTTGTCATTTGTTTTCTCAAAGTATTTATATTTTTGTTTATGTAAAAAAAAATCTAAAAAAAGTTGAATATTTTGAGAAATCAAATGAAAATATGAATATTTTAAGAAAATAAAAGAAAAACATGTTCACAAGAGTCTCGTTAATAACTCAAGATGAAACATTTAATTGGAAACTTATTAGCACTAATAGTTTAAATATGTTTGTTTAATAACATTTAAACTTATAGAGGATGAAATACAAAAAATTAAGCCTGTTTGGTTTCATTTTATTTGCAACGAATAATATCAACAAAAGCATCGGTCGAATCTTTGTAAACGGTGTTGGACCAAACGTAATGTTAAAGCTAGAATAGCATGGGTCCGCGGGCCCCTCTATATTCCCAGTCTGTTAGTACCGTTATAAGATTTAACGAAGCTTCCAGCAAACGGCCATTTTGATTTGACTATTTCTAGGCCCATACATGTTTTGTTGTTTTTTTGGATTTTTTTTAGAACTTTGAGATATTTGGAAAATATTTTATGGATGCTTGAGATATTTTGAAAATATTGTATGGATGAGATTATATTAAAATTAAAAAAATAGTTAAATATTTGGTGTTGTAAGATTTTTGTAATTATCAAATATGATGTCAAAATGATATACTTACAAAAAAACAAAAAAAAGAAGAGAAAAACCTAACCAAACATGTTTATTCTTTGCATACGAAGCAAGGCAAATGAGAATAAAGTGGTCAGCCGACCTTAGGCCTTGAATGTTTTTAATAAACATAAGTTTCTTTACTAGAAATAGATATCACATAGAGATGGTATCAATTTCACGACAGAATTAGGAGACTGCCATAATCTAAGCATACGAGTTTAGTGTTGTTAAGTACAATGACATTACATTAAGTCGTCTACTTGTGCACTTTCCAATTATTTTCTTTACTTTAATTTTTTATTTTAAGTTTTGAACAAATGCTTGTTTACTCAAAAAGACGTGATTCATGTCACGAGACTACTTGTAATGAAACAAAATATATCACTTTTCTTGAAAGAAAGAAAAACTTATTTTGATATAAAACTAAAGTTGCTAAGTTAGTTTGATTAATATAATTTTTAATAATTCGCTTAAACCATAATTAAAGATAGATCTACACTAGGACTAAAGTGAGCTCAATCCTACCCTAATAAAATATTTTTTTTTAATAAAATAAAGTAAAAGTTCACTCATATTTCTTAATTATTTCAATCTAATTCAATATCTATACAATATTTACTTTTTTTTTTTTTTTCTTCAATTCTATTCCAATTTTTTTTTTCTAAGTCCACTATAATGTAAATTTAAATCTAATCAAACAAACAATTAGTGAATGCTTGGTGAATAAGGTGAACGGTAGCAATTGAGATAAATATGTTACTGCGAACAAATTGAATCGAACAAATATATGCAATTTTGATACATAAGCTAAAAAAAACTTTAAATAAATTGAGACCATAATTAAGTGTATAATAAATTGAGCGAGATAAAAATTAGTTTGAACTTTTAATTTTTTTAATTAAAAAAAACTAACACAATCCTTCCTAAAGTAATGACGTTTGAAATTAAATTTGAGATATTTAACATTTTAGAAAAAAAGAAATTGAAAATAGATTATAAAGATAAAATATGTTGTAAAGAAAAACAATAATATATATATGACAAACCATTATTATATTATTTTGACACGCGTATCAATTAATAAATTAATTAATTGATTAGTAGCTCAAAAACAGTGTAGCAAGAAAAGAATTCAAAAAAAATGAAACAACCCACAAGAAACAAAACAAGTAGAATCATTAATGGCTTGCCGATGAAGATGGCAAACGGAAAGAACCTCCAGCATAAAGACTCTGATAAACTGGCTTAATTCGTCTTGTCAAAACAACACTAAGCAAACTTCCAACACAACAAACTCCAGCCATAACCATAAACGTTAGCCCAAAACAATCCCGACCAATACAAGTCAAAGATTGCTGTTTCGCCGCCTCTTTATCATAAACATGTCCTGCAAGAAGAGCCGAAAACAAAAACGCCCCAAGCGGATTCACAAGCGACATTATATTGAAAATCAACCCGAAATTCTCCAACCCAAACAACTCAGAAGCAGTCGGAACCAATATGGAGAATTGGAAACCGTAACACACTCCTAGTACACCAGTTGCAGGATAAAGTGTTCCTTTCAAACCCGAAGCAAATATCAGATAAGTAACCGCCATTATCACTTGGCTTATAGTCATCCATATTGTACGAGGAATCACTCTTGTTCTCACAAAATGTTCTGAAATTGCCCCGCCACTTAATCTTCCAACGAAGTTGCAGAATCCGAATAGGGATAGGAGAACGGTTGCGTCATGGGTACCCATTGCGATTCCTATTTGGGCTAGGTTGTTTAGTACTGTCACTCCGGTACCAACTCCTGCGAAGAAAACAAAGAATAGAAGCCAGAAATCTGCCTTAATCATGGCTTCCAGTATTGTGAAATCCTCTCCTCTTCTAGGCCGTCTCTTCTTCACCACCACCGCGCCCTCGCCTTCAGCAAGAAGGATCTTCATATCCTCTTCTTCAACAACATTCGAAGAAACCAACAACGCCTCTGTTTCAGTTTTATCCCCGTTACCTTCTTCAACAACCAGCTTCGTCAGGGAAGAATAAGACTTACTCCTACTAGAAGGGTAAAACGTCATCTTCAAAGGAACACAAAGGGGTGCCAACAACAACAACACCATTACAATTATGAGAACATAAGAAACATCAGCACTTAGAGAAAACATATGATCCAATATTGTTGTCGAAAGAAGGTATAAACCCAAGACAACACTAGTAACTTGAACAAACAAGAATTGACCATGTTCTTCCGAATCTTCCCCTGTTGCGGGTGTACAAGGTCTCACGAAGTACATTAATGCTATGCATATGACAGGAATCCCAATTGTGAGGAACATTAATAACTTTGTGGCGGAATTTTTAAGTAAAATTCCGAAAATCTCAGTGAAAATTGCGGCGCTTATTCCTCCATAACCTTTAATGATTCCGGCCACGGTTCCTCGGCTGAGAGGGAAGTTTTTCAAATTGGTTACGAGAACTGCTGTTCCAAACCAAGCACAGCTGTTTGTTGCGATGCAAAGTGCGATCCATAACTGTTTAAACATATAATTCATCATTTTCTTTCAAACCCATAAATGGATAGGGCTGAAACTGAAAGGATCTGATCCACACATAATTGAGATCTAAGAAACTTGCTTACCAGCCAGTAAGGAATGGACTGAACGGTACCAGAAACAGCTAGCCAGATGATGCCATAGCCGAAGAAACAAGTGATGGCTCCAATTGAGAGGATAACCCATGGTGGGAATTTGTTACAGGCGATCCCCGGCAGGATTCCAACGTTTTCTCCGATGTCGTTGGCTACTCCGAGGAGGGTGAGTTGTTGTTGATTGAAACCCAGAACGGATTTCAACGAGTGTGAGTAAAGAGGGAAATTTGTAGCATTTCCTGACGCTACTTGTAACCAAACGCCGGCTCCAAGAGCCACCCATGGAGGCCTGGTTCCACCTTTTAAGGGAATCACCATTGATGGAAGATGGATAATGGGTATTGATCAAGATTCAAGATTTTACTCTCTTTTTGAAGAACAGACTTGCTTCTTTTATCAGCTAAAAGGAAGAAAAAAGAGAGAATTTATAATTGTTTTTCTGTCCAACCAGTCAAGATTGCAGCTGGCCGTATATCATGCGTGCATTGTTTTGACATATTAGATCTTTTCTACATATAATTAATACTTAATAATTAATAGTGGGGCTAAAGTTGTTGAAGATTATCATTATTATGTTGTGTTTTTTTCAAATAATTTTTATAAATATTTATTAAGATTATCCCACCCCCAAAATCCTTTTTAATAATCAGTGAGGATCGTACGTATGTAAATATAATTTGTATTTATTATAAAGTTGTTTAATCTTGGCACTAAAGTATCAACAGTGTAATAAAATACTTTAAAGAATAAATTAAGATTATTTGAATAGTTTAATAAATGAATTATTTTTAGATAATTGTTTGTTTAAAAAAAAATATTTTGTCCTTTACTATTGCACACGATTGTACTCATTTTTCGATTTATCTTTGAAGCTCAAATATGACTAGAATTGAGATGTTAAAAAAAACTATTAGAAATGTTGTTAAATTTCTCTACTAATCTTCATTTTAAGTAACGTTTTTATCGGAGTTAATTCGACTATCATTTTTCACCTTAATGTTTTATTTCTTTCTCAATATTTGGATGTATTTCTATTTTTTACATTATTGTATACTTAATTGTGTTCTCATTTATTTGAGAACTCAAAAAATGGTTTGTGTTGAATTACTTTTTACTTAAATATGTCATCTTTGTGTATATATAAAATAAAACAATTTGTATTTTAAAAAACTATTAAATACTTTATTTTTTAAAATATAATTTATTCTTTAAATAAAGCTAACACTTTGACTGATGTCTCTTGTTTTAATAAGAAAGAATTTAACTTACATTATTTTATTTGTCAAACTTAAAAGAAAATTGATCTTAATTAAAAAAAATCTAATAAAAAATTACTTAATTATTAGTTTTTTAATTATAATTTATTCTAAAAATAATTAGTATGACCCTACTTTAATAAGGATATTTTTAACTGCAATTGAAACTTATTTGCCTATTTTATTTTCATTTAACTATCCTTAAGGTTAATTACTTACTAAATATTTAGTTAATTAAATAAATATTTTCTTTTATAATAAGAAAAAAGTAAATTTAAGAAATACATACTTATGAAAAATTCAATAAAATTTATATTAAAAAAATAAAAATGTGATTCGTGATAATCACTTTCTAAATGAAAGTTTTTCTCTTTCATAATTAATTTGACTTATTTTTTTTATTAGTTTTGAATGGCACCATATATAGATTAATTTGACTTCATGTTAAGCATAACTATTAGTTAATTCATAGGAAAATAAAATAGTAATTAAATTATGACACATTCAAAATGAAATAAATTTGAAATAGTAGCTCAATGTTATCCACATACAATCACTCACGAATAATTCAATCTACATGGCATGGCATGGGAGTAAAACTTGTAGATCGAAGAGTTTATTTATATTTTAAAATAAAATAAAATATTATAATATTGGAAAGTGACTATTTCTTTTGAGGAGCCATTTTTATCTATTAGTTAATTCTAACAGGCAAATTAAAAGTTTTTTGACTTATAATTTTCTAATCAATTAAAAAAAACTCAAACATTTTTAAATAGTTGACTTTAGTGTGGTTGCATGTATATCACATATAAAAGATTAGACATTTTCATTTTACAAGATTTTGAAAGTTGTGAGATTTGATAATAGAATATCCTATTTTATTCTTATTTTATTCTTATTTTATTTTAATTTTAAAAGCTAAAAATATTATAGACTTATTTGAAAATCTTAAAGCTAATTAATTATGTTTTGACTTCTTTTTAATTGATAAATTATTTATTTGTGTTGTTTAGACAACTTTCTTTTTAGGAACCATCTTTTTATTAAACTAAATCACACACATATATATATATATATATATATATAGTTAAATTATATGTAGTTATTGATGAAGGTTTTAAATATACTATGAAATTAATTACATCTAAAACCACATATTATTTATATTTTTCTTTTAAATTTTCATGAAATTTCAAACTCATTTGATAGATTAAGGAGCCTTCTATTTTCCTATTGTTTTTTTGGAAGGAGGATAGAAGGATGATTGTAGCGTTTTGGGAGATGTATCTATTATGCTAAGTGAAAGTTGTAGGCATTGTTGGTATAGATTATTTTCATAACTCAAAAACATTATATTATTCAATCTCTGATTTACTAATTTATTACTCAAAATATTAAAATATTTTTTATTTTAAATTATTATTTTTTATTTTATTATTATATATCAATACTCTTTTATCAAAAAAATAAAAATAAAAAAATACATCACATCTTTAAAATTATCACAAATCATTATTTTCTATCAATTTAAACAAGACCTTATAATAGGTAGTGCAGATTTTTGATAGATGATTTGAGTACTATGTTTAATGCAGTGTCATAAGTCTTGTCTTGTCATTCTTAATCCTTGTTTCGATTGCAATATGTAAAAATGCTTCGATTGAATAATTTTACAAGTAAAATGAGATATAAAAAAAATTAATGTTAAAGAGCTAATCTTAAATGAAACAATATTGTTTCTATCGGGTGCAAGGTGATGGTTACTTTAACATGATATTTTACATTCAAAAGATATGAATTATTTTAAGGTAGGTAATTGCTACACTTTATTTATAAATATTGTCCCGTATAACTTTTTATTGGAGTGGGAGATTTAAATTTCTTTTCAAATATCTTATTTTTTTGGATGAAGCATCATGCACGGAGGGATTTTGACGGATGATAAATGCATGGAAAAAACTGTATTAGCTGCTGCAGAATATTTTGCGAGGAGGTGAAAACAACTCCTCACTTGTTTTTGCATTCTAAATAGTGGTTGCGATTTGGAGTCTACTTTGGAATATGATTGATATTGAGTAATGATGCGAGAGTCAATCGTTGGTTGTTGAAAAGTTTGGATAAAAATCGTGAGTTTAGTTAGATATTGAGTTGATGAATCCCTATCCTGGTTATTTTCTGGTGAACCATTAGATTCGAAAGAAATCAAATGATGTTCAATCGTTGACCGGCCAATTCGTTTACTCCACAACACTGTTAATACCGACGAAAACGATCGGTAAAATTATTTATTTTCTTGAATATCTTCGAGCTTATTAACGCTATTTTTTTTATTTTTTCATTGGTGAATAATTTGGTTTATATTTTCATTATTAATTTTCAAATAGTTAATCATGTTGTGTTTCAAGATGAGGCTTTAAATATTTATTTTTAATAACGAGTATCATTTATATCTAAATCTGATTAAAAAAACTTTGTGATATTTTAAGTATCCCATCAATTATTTAACTAAAATATTTTTAAAAATAATTATTTAAATGAGGCAACTAGGTCCATATCATAACTTGGCTTTGTCTATAGGCGGCCCATATAAATTAGTTTTTCTTTTTATAAGCCCAATCAAGGAAACATAGTCTCATTGGGGCCCAAAATAGAATTGTATTACCTACCATTAGGCCGGACTTGGGAGTTAGAAATGAATTGTTGGGGGACTTTTCCTTCTACCAAACAAGTCAATATATTTTTATTAATTAAAATATTCATCATATTAATACATTTTAAATACGTTACCAATAAAAACTTACTTCCATAAAATCACTGCCCATCAACAATTTTTTTATAAAAAAATTTAATACCTAACTAGGTCTGAATTCTTAATTTCAAAATTATGTTTAAAAATTCTCATTATTTTTCATTTTTGTATTATTATTCTCATAAAAAATTATTTAATAAGGGTATTATCTAAAAGAATGTAGACCAAAACAATCCCTAGCAACGACAAAACACCAATTATTGAGGCCAACAAGTGATAGAAAAGAGAACTGATGATACTTCTAAATTTCCAACTTTACTAGGTTACTCTTCTTATTTTTTATTTTTCTAATAAAATAGTTTTACAAAATATCTATAAATACAATTTGACTTCCAACAAACAAATAGTTATATTATAAAACAAATTATTTTTATTTATTTATATCCATTTTTTTTTTATTTAAGAAATTAAATTCTCAAAGTCATAAATCTCCATCTTTACTTAAAATGGTTTCAAAATTTTAATCCACATATTAAATAAGATTATTAACACTTAATTTACAAAATAAAACTATAACATTAATTGATGCGGGATTCACCTCTAAAAAAAGTAAGAAATTGTTTGATTATTTAGAAAATAAAAAAAAATTAAAATAAAGAATATAATAAATTATAAAATAGTGAAATATGTTATTTTTTAATTATTCAAATAACCCATACGTGGCCTACGAAATACTGGAAATAGTATGAACAAACTGTAAGTTATTATATAAAAACAAAAGAAAGTATATTTGTTAATTAATTAATCCGTATGATTATATATGTGATAGCTATACTCAGAATTTAATATAGATAAATAAACATGTGTATTAAATTAGTTTGATAATAAAAAAGAGTAAATCATTTAACTTATTAAACAGATTTACAAAATAAAATAGACTCCACATAGAGAAACCGGTACGAAACCGGCTTTCCTATTTTTGGTCAAACAACATACATTCCTCTAATTTGAATGTGACAAATTAAAATTATTTGACTACTTCTTAGTTCTTATAATCTGAATAATTCAATTTAATAAAGTCTCCTCTAATTTATCTTAATTAGTTAAAAAAAAAAATAGTACCAATAATTAGAAATTTAAATGGGAAGAATGTCAATTTTATTTATAAAGTTGGAGGGATGTGTCAAATTTATTTACAAAGTTGTAAAATTCTATTTATGTATACAAACTTGTCAAAATGTGTCAAAATTATTTGACATAACGGAATGTTTCAAACGGAGTTAATTTTTTATCCACGTGGATATTTATTTTATATTTTGTTTTAACTTTTTTTTTTCATTTCAAACAGACTTTTTCTTTACATTTAATAAATAAATAAATAATAATTTCATTCTCTCTCCTCTTTCCCCCGATTCATATTCTTCTAATTTAAATCTTAATCTCCAAAATCTCATCCACCATTTCTAAGACCCACTTTGTCTTCTCTCTCTGAATTTCACCCTATGTTCTTCTCAATTGATGTTAAAGTAATAGGTTATATATTCAATGCGAAACATCAAACTAGAAATTCTAGATTTCATTTGAATAATTTGCCTGCAACTAGAGAATTAGAACAATAAGTTTTTAGCGGATAGTTAGAATTTTGAAAAATAAAATTGAGATTTTGATAAGTTAAATGTGATATGTCACTTGTTTGTCATTGTTTCTGATTGTTCTTCGTGAAGGAAAAACTAGTTCCAAGATCGCTTCAGCTAGGGTTTTTAAACTCATTTAGTTAGATCCTCAATCACATAGTTCAATCGCAGATAAACAAGGTTTATTACAGATATTATATTGTTTGATCGAAAATGGTTCATTCGATGATCAGATCACGAAACAAGTCTGTATTATCAGGCCTAACAGTAATATCAAAGTCTATGAATGATCTAGTTAAAAAAAGAATAGCAAAAACAGCTTGCGACATCCTCTGGAGATTGAGATTCGATTTGTTGAGTTCTTGAATGTGAATAGATTGATTGCGGCGGCTGTGAAAGAGAGGGGATGAAGATGATGGCCTGCTAGTGAAGAGGGGATGAAAATGATGGTAGGTAGAAGAAGGAAAATTTTATTTATTTAATTTTATATATTAAATAGAAAAAGAAGGTCTGTTTGAAACCTAAAAAATAGGTTAAAAAAATATAAAAAAATAAATATCCACGTGGATAAAAACTTAACGCAGTTTGAGACATTCCGTTATGTTAAATAATTTTGACACATTTTGACAAGTTTATATACATAAATAGAATTTTACAACTTTGTAAATAAATTTGACACCTCGTTCCAACTTTATAAATAAAATTGACATTCTTCCCAAATTTAAATACATACCTTATAGTTTATATCCATATTACCCACTTTTTTTATAAAGAAGTTAGCAATATCTATAACTACTTCAACTTAAAGACATAATTAATTCTCATAAAAAATGAATTTATTAAATTAAAAAAATACAGATTGATGAGACAAAGGAAAATGAAATGTTTTTTATATTAAAAAACTAATTAATAACCTTAGAATTAAAGATTAAATGGGTCTAATTCTCTATAGTTAACTTAATTAATTTTATTAAATCAAGTGCCACGTGTTAATCATATCTTACGTGTTTACGTGTAATACACAATGTCTGAAGATGACGTAAGGGATTGCATACACACGCGCGACAACACATCCGTTTGGTGCAAGATAATTTCGCACGTGCGCAAATTAGTTGATGGCTTCTTATATATATATGTGATGGATAGAAGAACAAGCATGCCCAATTGCTTTCTAATTTCGTTCAAGAAGATGGTGTTATCTCCAACAAATGATTTACGGTTTAACCACGGTCGTTGGATTAATCAAATAAGCAAAATTCTCGAAAAAGAGATTTGGATCGACATAGATGTCGCGGTTTCCATTTTTCGTGTCCCCAAAAGCATAACAATTCACAAGCCCGACGCTTACGAGCCTCGTGTTGTCGGATTAGGTCCTTATCATCATTTTAATCTCGAACTTTATGAGATGGAAAGGTAATTAATTAACTTGGATAAATTTTTAATCATATAGTATATATTTCGTTATTTTTTATTTTTATTTTAACAAAGTTCATTTTATTATTGATAGATATAAACTCCTAGCTGCGGGAAGGCTGCAAAAACAAGTCTTTCACAACGTAACTGATTTCAAGGATCTAATACAAAGTCTATCACAATTTGAATATAAAGTTCGAGCTTCTTATCACAAGTATTTAGATTTTGATGTGGAGACTCTAACTTGGGTCATGACGATTGATTCAATGTTCTTGCTAGAGTTTCTTTACTTTCACACGCATGCAGATGCCGGTCAATCTCAATTGGTCAAGTACGCTGCCGGTAGATTAGAACTTACGTTTGACGCGATTCTCGGCGATGTCATGATGCTCGAGAATCAAATTCCTATATTTTTCATGCGAGAAACTTTGTTTGCTCTTAGTTCGAATAGAAAGGTTAGCGATGAGATGTTGGCTTCCATGCTTTTGGACTTTTGTAAATTGGTTTCACCTGTCAAGTTTGAAGATCGAGTTCTCAATGTAAGAAATCTTTATCTTTATCGATTTAAATTTTCTTTAAAAAATTATCAATATTAAATGACGCGAGAGTTTATGAAGGTCTCTCGGCATTTCTTATGATATATGTATTCAAACAATTCCAAGTTTTTTTTTGAAAAGTCAGAATTACTTTTGAGTTATTCATTTGGAATAATCTGATCACTTGTTAATACAACGATTTTAAACATGACAAAAACATGCCCTTAAAATTCTTCACAAAAATTCAACAAACCCATATAGTTAACTAAACCTTTAAATATATTAATTCCAATAATTAACTTGTGCATATTTTGAAAAAAATTGTTATTTTGTAAAAAGATCATCAACATAGTGTATCAACACAATTTGTTTTTACAAACTAAATTATTATATGAGTTATGACAAGTTTAACATAATAAAACTAACATCCCAAATCAAACAACAAAAAATCAACAAACTAAAATGAATATATATATGATCAAGAGATATTTGAATAATACTAATTAAATTCTCAATCTACAGGAATGCGACGTTTTGAAGCGTTCACATCTATTGGACCTTTTGTACCATTTCATTGTGCCCAAAACTATGGAGCAACCCGACATGATAAGCTCCGACAACTTGAACGGTCGGTCTGGTTCCACAAGTTACGATCGACCAAAGTCAACATCATCGGACTCAACAAATGATCACGATAGTTTTCGTGAGCTTTTCGACGAAATGTTAGACGTAGCATCGGACGTTAAACGAGTAAACAAAATCGCAGCCCCAATCCAGGCCGTGATGCCAATGTTCTCAGAATTAGCTTCAAGGTCCGACCAAGAACAACAACATCCCATGGTCGATGAAATCATGATTCCTTCCGTGTCACGTCTTGTCAAAACGGGAATTCAATTTTGCCCTATGACTTCCGGCGGGATCGAGTCCATTAAATTCGATGAGAAAACGCGAAACTTTTACCTCCCGGTGATCACCTTGAATAATAACACCGACGTGGTCATTAGAAACTTGGTAGCGTACGAAGCTTCAGTCGAGGCGGGACCACTTGTTTTATCGAGATACATCGAATTAATGCACGGGATTATCGATACCGCCGAAGATGCAAAGATATTGAGGGAGAGTGGAATCATCGTGAACAATCTAAAGAGCGATGTGGTGGCAGCAGAGATGTTCAATGGGGTGACAAAGTCGGTTAGGTTAACGAATGTTTCGCATATTGATAAGGTCATTGAAGATGTGAACAAGTATGTGAATAATAAGATGCGAGTTCAGATTCATAAGCGATTCAAAAGATTTATCTATCGATCTTGGAGATTGTTAACGGTTGTGGCGATCATATTGCTGATCTTGATGATGATTTTGCAATCGTTTTGCTCCATCTATAATTGCCCTCGTGTTTTCAATACAATATCTGAGGATTGAGGAGATATTATTTATTGATAATCTCATTCTTTCCATATTCTTTAATTTGTTATATGAGGGATGTTAATTCCTCTTCTTTTCTATACAAAGATTTATAATTAATCTAGATTTTCAATAATGTATGCCACACTCTTTATTTTGAGAAGGTTATTGAGGTTTAATATAAAGACACAAGTTTTAATTTATACCGTCGCAATTTAGCGTCGCCAAATACATAAAACAAAAGCATCCCGACGCTAGTTTGTGCACTTGCCCCCAAAACTTCACACACATATATACATTATATGATATTACAAGTTGATATTTAGGAATTTTCAACTTCCATAAATCATTTTTAGGAGACATTGAAAAAAGAAAAGAACAAAAATCGTCTATGAATCATTCATTCAATCATATATTTTATTTGTTTCAGATTATCCATCTTATTTGTTAAACATTCATGTATATGGTTGTTTTATTTATACGCGATAATTTATTAGCTAATATTATTCACAGTCGCGACTTAAACCGAATGAAACTAAGTCCTTATAATCAACTAAACTTTGCTTTAAATATTTTGAATAAGCTAATATGACTTGATTGTAGCTATGTGTCAAGGATGCTGTGTTTAATATTTGGTTGTAATCTTCTAGGAATATGTTGAGAAACTGCAATCTAGACATTTTCCAAGAAAGTTAATATAATAATATATATTTTAAACAACATGCTAGTAAAATGACTTTGTTTGTGTGAAGATGGAGAAAGGATCATATTAGTCTAATTCAAGAAATTGTGAAAAATAATCAATTTTCAATGATATATGCATAATAAACTTGATCCAAGCTGGAATCAGTTTTAAACAAAAAAACACTAAAAATTTTGTTTTAAATTTTTTTTCTGGTTTAAGTATCTTAATTATTTTAAAATTGATTTAAATGAAATAATATTTTGAAATAACTTAATTATATATATATATATATATTTATGTATTTAATAACATTATTTTCTTTCAAACTTCAATTTTAGTTATTTTCAAAAGCAATACCTCATTAACATTGTTAGGATCTAGGTCGCCGCTGGTGGATCGGGGGTTGGACCGGTTAGCGGTTCTTACTCGTAGGGTGGTGGTTAATCCGGTTAGAGATTAACACCGGGGTTTCAATACTACACAACATGTCACAAACCCTTGAACTAGGTTCAAGTGCGGAAGAGGTTTGCTTTCAGGTTGAAGCGGTATGCTTGTATGATAGGTAAGGTCGGCTTCGGATGATGAGGATTTGGAGATGGAGGGTCGGTTTCGGCAATCTGGATATTCGGTATGGTTGATATGGATTCGGTTTGGAGCGGTATTGTTAAGTTATTCGGTTATATTATGAAGCCTGCAGAAAGTAAATAACACAACAGATTTTATGGATGTTCGGAGATAAAACTCCTACGTCACCCCTTCCTCTCGAAACCGCGAGAAGGATATTCACTAAGGAATACAAATACAATCCGATCGAGACTTATTTCCTGCTCGATAACACCCGTACAATTTACACCGAAATTGTAATCACACTTAAGCTCTCAATCTTGTATAGAGAAAAACACACTTAATTTATCTTATCTTGTGTCCACATTTACTCCTCTTCAGCTGCTCCTTTTATAGGTGAAATATGTCAACGGTCATATTTCACTTCCTTGAATCTGATTGGCTGAGCAGAGGTTCAGTGATACAGACCTGGCAGTCATCTTTACAGACCTGGCGGTCATCTTTACAGACCTGGCGGTCAACTCTGCAGACTTTGCAGTCTGTTCTTCCGGTGTGTAAGACAGACCTGCCGGGTTTGTCTTTTACTTGATGTAGGCACTGTCTGTTGAACAGTTGTCTGTACTTGGAAGATTTCCTTTCTGTCTTATCCCGAAGTGGAAAGATCCGGTAGTACTGTCTTCTGCAGCCTACAGTCTTTCCTCAAACTTGCATGAATATGGAAGTATTCAGACTGTTCCTTTGGTATCGTTCTCAACAGATACCCGAAATGTCTTCTTGTACTGGTCGGTCATTTGACTTGGCCGAATGTCTTTTGATAGTGAAGTAATCGGACTTCTTCCGGTTGTTCTTGTCTTGTGGATGATCGGCTGTTTGATGGTTCCGGTTTTGAGCTTTGGCCGATCCTTCCTTTGTGCGGTCACGTTCCGAATACACTTGATCGGTTTGGTAGCTTGACCGGTTCGGTTTCTTCAGTTGGTTTTCTTTTGTTCATCCGGTCCGGTTCCTTGTTCCTGCATGAGAAATTTGTTTAAGTTAGGTTTATTTGAACCGGTCTGAATTTATCTAACAAACATAATTAAAAAATCAGTTATAATGAAATGTGTTTTTATTTTTTTATAATATAAAATTTAATTGTTAATATTAAATTATATAAAACAAGTATATGTAAGTTGATAATGATTAAAAAATAATGTATGTTTGGTGTTAAATTTTTATCTTGATTATAACCAGTTTTTATTTTATTTATATATTTTAATATTACAATGTTTTAAACCAATTAAAAGTGCTGCTAAATTTTAAATTGGCTGTTTAAATATTAAATACCGACGGTTCATGTATAAGCGCCGGTATGAATATCATTTGCCCAAGGCCCAAAAAACGTAAAAACAATTTAAGTGTTACTAGTGGCGCTTATGAGTGCCGGTAAAAGCTTTCTTTGGCTCTAATCAAGGTCAGCTAGACTGCGCCTAAGACTTTGAAATTTGAATAACAATATATATTAACCTAACATTTAATTAAATACAGTGATATATTTTCTAATTATAATACAAAATTATTATATTTTAATTGATGCTTATAAAATAAAATAAAAGTACATTTATTTTTTTGTTTAGGACACTTTAAATTTTAGGACAGGCACTAGCTCCGATATATTCTATTTTTTGGTTTTCTAAAAAAAAAAAATCCTCAAGTCACATCTATAATGAACATTAATTAATTGGCCTCATAGATTTTATATATATATTCTAATTAAATAGACTAATGAGAGATATTTTCTTTGAATATAACCTAAACAATGAGATTTCAACTTAAAAATTAGGATCTTCTTCTTTACAAATCCACGTTAAACAAAAAAAAACATGGACCTCATCCAAAATACTCATTAAATTTTGAGCATATATAACAACCTTAATTATACACATTTGAAGTTCAAAAGTTTTTCTCGTCGTCTCAAAAAAACTCTTATCTTTGCCTAACATTCTATTCGCAATCGAAACAATAAAGAAATATCTCATGTAGTCCGATCTACTAAAACTCAAAAAGATTAAAATATGACTATTAGTCACAAATTTGTTTTTCAAAAAACATAAATATTATATTTATTTATTAATAACTTGTCGTTTAAGTACAACGATAATAATTTGTTCTTTGGAACCCTTATAATTATATATCTCCAAAATTCAAATAACTCGCATTTCTACATATTAAACAAAGTTTAAGTCATTAAATCCAAACAAACATCCAACACAAATACATCCAAAATCATTCACACGCACATTCAAACATAACATGTTATGGCTGGTTAATTTATAGGTTTTAATTTCTGTTTTTCACATAGCTAAGTCATGTAATGAAAAAAACGACACTTTTGTTGAAAAAAGGAAAAAGATACTCTCCGTACCATTTTTATTATTTTTTAAAGAAGAATGAACTTAAAAAATGGGCATATAAGATAAGAAGAGACAAAAAGAAACTACATATAGTACATATAGCCATATCTTGGAATTAGAAATCACGTGATACCATTAAGAGAAAGCCCCCGACCAACTTATTAAACTAACACCAAAATCTCAGAGTAGAAGTTGAATGATGAATCATCAGTCAAAGAGATGATATTGATCATCAATAACTAATATCAAATATCCAACTTGTCTTTTGGAACTAACACAAGGGTGACCTATGTGGGATTCCTTTCCTTCTACCACTTATGTAATAATATTCTCCCGTTTCTTGAGGCACAAAGAAATCAGGGCCGAGTCGAAGCGTCTGGCATGGTCTTAGATACGGCGTGAGATCTTCATAATGTTTTAGAAGAAAATCAATCTTGCATCCAAGTGAGCAATGAATAAAAGGCTCTTGAAGAGTTCTATCACAAGAGGTACAGAAATTGTTAGACCCTTTAAATTGTCTATTTTGAGGTCTTTTCTTGATGAACACCACTTTGGAACTGTTGATTGTGTAGGCTTGAACGTTTGAACAATCTATGAGCTTCTCGAGATCTTCTAGTCTTACCACATCGTGGTATACGTATCTGCGTACTTGAAGGAGCCGATGAAAGCGATGGAAAGGGACGCAATGAGGGCAAATTGTGGTGCAACAATCTAAGCAAAATACATTCTTTTCGTTCTTCTTTGACCTATCGTGAATTGAGCATGGCACGAAGAATTGGTGCGTGTATAGGCCTTCTAACCATGCTGGCTTCTCAATTCCCTAAACCATAATTGAAATTGGAATTGTCAATCAAAAATTACTTTGAAAAACCAACAAAAGTTGTTCAATACAAGTTATGACTATAGTAATAGTTAGAACAAAAGTCAATAAGGAAATAGAGAGTGGAGTTACCTGCATGATGATAGACAATGAGTAAATTAACCAAGTTTGAGAGATGGAGTTGAGAAAAAAGAAGGGAGGATTTAGTGTTGAAGATAGGAGTAGTATTTATGGAGGGTCACAAGTGAGTAAAGGGTATATATATAATTAATATTTATTCATTTTTCTATCAAAATAGTTTAAGAAATAAAATCTCAAAAAGAGAAACAAAGGAATAACATAGAAAAAGTAAGCGACAAATACAAAATCATTGAGCATAAATAGAAGCGTGACATCTTTAATAATCTATCTCAAGATTTCTTAAAACACTTGTACTCAAATTAAGATCTTAATTATGACCTTATATTAGATGTGAACTTCACTTTTCATTTTTTTATATTCTCAAGGTATTGTTGAGATCAACCTCAGGCTACAACTTGGAGTTCTCTGATCAAGGCAAGATATATATTGTTATTATAGATCGAATCGTTCATATATATTTCACTACTGTCTCTTCCTCGGATGTCGTGAGAATCCCCTAGATAGAAGAGATCGTTCTTTCCAATATGTTTTGTTCCTTGGCCATGGATTCTCAACATTTATTTTTTCTAACTCACCCCATATATATGAATTTTCCTGGAAAAAATGAAGCAAAATCAAAGAAATTACAAGATTACATTCAAATACAAGCAAAGTAACATAAGAGGATATATATATATATACTCAACTAATATGCTAATTTTCATTAGTGGAGACTTGTAATTAGTGATAAAACAAAAAAAACAAAAAGTATTTTCAAGTATATGGGTTTGAGTATTCACATCTGGTCAATTAATTATAAATATATATAACTTCATTTTCGTTTTTATTTTTAAACACCACATTTAGTGAAAATTTGCACAAATCTGCATTATAACAAAATTTTCAAGTGCAATCATTGCAATTAATACAATTAAAGATGTAATTAGATACAATAGTTGAAATACGACAAATTATCATATCAAATGGTTATAAGACATGGCTAAAAATTATTTGAACTTTATCATGGACATTCGAATCAAACCGACTCAGAATTATTTGAAAATCATACTAACTTTTTAAATTTAAAAATAAAATTAAATAAATAGGTAGAACATATTAGGGTATGACCAAAAATAATAATAAATAGGACCAATATATTTATGTACAATACTGATAATATATATATTGTTTGTTTTGGGAAAACGTGGGCGCTGTTCCCATGCCTCCAAATTAGTCATATTATTGTCACAATTAAATATTTATTTAATCTCATTGGCTTAAGAACTCTAAAGTCTAAATAAATAAATTCATCTTTTCATGATTATTGATATTTTTTTATGTTTAAAAAGGACACATAAAACATAACACTTAGACTAGACATCTCCATATTTTTTTGGGGACAATCTAACAAACATTGTAGTGCTAAATAAAATTTTCTAATCGAAAGAAAAACAAACTTCAGTGCTTGTGATTTTTATAATACACTAATTTAATTTTTAAATGATACATTCATTTTACTATTGATAGGTTTAACATATTTATCTGAATTTTGCTTACCTAATAAAGTCGCAAAATTCTAGGACATTGTCTAGATTGATTCTCTATGTCTTTCTTTTACGAAAATGTTTCATTACTAGTTTACCTTTTATGTAGTTTGAGAGTTTTTTTTAATTATTTATTAAGAAACAAATTGCTTGTTACTTGTATCGAATAAATGAACTGGTGAGAAAAAGGAAAGACAGTCAAGAGGAAAATCAGCTCTAAGATAAGCTAGCAAACATGGCAGCACAACTGGCTCAACCAACTCCACTAATTATATATATTAATTCATTTAGCTCATCTAGATTTATTGCTTATTAATTACTAATTAATTCATGATTACCCTTAATTATTTGGGCACTAATAACATACAACTCATTAACTATATAGCTCCATTCATTCCCATGTTTTTTGGTCTCATAAACCATGCATATTTTCTAAGTAATTAATTAATATGAATAGTTTTCATTCTTTTCTATTATTTCTAATCACTTTTTTTTCATTTTCTTTTTGAATGAAAAATTATTAATTATTTAGAGGACTATACCATTTTTTTAAAAAATCGAGAATGAGATATTAACCTTTTTATCTTTTTATCTTTCTTTTTAATAGGGATGACAATTTAAGTCGGGTTGAAAGGTTGAGCGATACTAAACCTGATATTCTTAGTAATTTGTGTAAAAATCTCTAACTTGAATCTAATATGTTTATTTATAAATGATTTGAATTTGACATGATTAATCGAACTCAACTAGAACTCAATCTGATATAATTAATATCACATCTTTATTTTAGATTAAAATGATATCAGTACAAAAGATCAATAAAACTAAATCACAAATTCGCTGACAAGTTGAACTGAAAAAATAAATACGACTTTGATAATAACGCTAACTGCTACAAGCAACTTTGATGGCTTAGGATGGGCTGACTGTTGCACAGTGAGTAACGACGCTGCAAGAACTGAAAATGAGTGAGAGAGAGGAAGCCACGAGACAACGGACTGAAAGTTGGAGCAGAAATAAGGAATCTAGTTGAAACGCAAAGAAGATTTCAAATTTGTGAGTGAGAATGAGTAAATAGAAAAGGCAACACAAAATCACTTTAAAAAAAATTATAATAGAATTTAAGTTTCTATATTGGGTCATCTAATGTCGACCCGATTTGACATTTTTATTAATCAGGTTAAGTCGACATATTTTAGACCCGAACCCAAAACTACATTATCCAAATCTGATTTTTTTCGTGTTCGATTTGGATCGTATTTCGTGCAGGATAATAAATTGTAGGTCCTAATATAGTTATATGATTATGTTGTTTATTAGTTGTAGTTTCAATAGTTTATATATATATATATAAGCTCTTTACATTTGCTTAATTCAATTATTTCTTATTTAGTTTTAAAAATTAAATATATGATAAAATATAATGTACAGAGAATTTTAGTCGTAATATTATATTAATTTCTCTCAATTTCAGTTCGTTTGTCAACATTTGATCAAATCAAATAAATTAAAATATAACTAAAATTTAATATTATCAGTATTTAAAATTTGTATTATAAAGCATAGTTAAATAACAAACATCATATTTAGTCAAATATAGTTAAAAGTTACTAAAATAGTCAAGAGCAAGCGTTCCTAAATTTGGCGGCGCTTGATGTATACACGTCGCAACGCTAATTTAACTGCTTTTACTTTACCGACGCTTATTCTGTGGTTTGTAAATATTTAGCTGCGCTTAACGCCTGGAAAAGCCTTTGGTCAAATACTAATCAGGATGAGGACATATATTGCCACACGTTTTTAACACAATTAAATAATAATAATAACCCAAAAAAATAATTTATATCAAATGAAGCAAAAAAAAAAACATAAAAAATAGTCTTGATAATATATAGTTAAAAATTCACCTAGAAATTAATCTGTATAATGACCTAGAAAACAACTTTATGTTAAACGTGAAAAAATCAATCAGTTTTATAATTATAACATCTTAATTCTTAACAAAATTTGTGATAAAATACTACAAATATCATTCTAAATGTATAAGGTCAAATCTTATCATTTACAAGCTCTTTATTTATTATAAAATTAAGTACAATAAAGTCAGTCCACACACACGTTTATGTCCTGCACAATAATATGACTTGTATTAAGATAAGATTATTTTGGAAAACTACTTGTGCTAGTTAATTTCTAGTTTTTAATGGATTTATAATTTTTATATTTTATAATGTCATGTCATATCATATATCATGTCATGTTTAGTTTATTTTGCTTCAACAAATTTCAATTATTTGTTATATGGATAATATTTCAAAAAAATGTCTACTTGAACTTACTTATTTGATAAATGCTTGGATACAATTAATAGTATTCAATTTATTCAAACCTCTAACGTGTAATGAATTTTATATGCGTAATCGTTTTAACTTAGTTATTAGCCAGTTTATTTACTAAACGCTCGGGTATGCTTAGTTTTATTTATATATGATAATTTATTTTCTAAAATTATTGTAATAATTTATTAAGTAATCGAGGTAAATCGAGCTTATAAACCTAATACATGTTTTTAATTAAACTCAATTATTTTTTTTATTAAGTAAAATACTATTATATTATAACGGAAAATATTATTTTGAATTCTTACACAATAGTAATTTTTAACCCAATGTTTTGTCTTGCATCAATTTACCCATGAACTTGTAAACTTGATTCAATAATACACTCTTTTATCTATTTGACTAACATCATTGAAAAAAATAATATTAAATCAATCAATTAACTTAATTGTTTCTCGTGAGATTTCGGACGGGTCCAAAACAAATCCATAGATGGATCCAAAATATTAAATCCAATTTGTAAAACTTATCAAATATTGGTGACATATCATGATCATATATGTTTATCGTCGATTTAGTCATTCGATATCCCTTGAAAACTTGATCGGAGGTAACAACCAAGAAAATGTTCCCCTTCAGATTTCAGCCAAATTCAGCCAGTCTAATATGCCGTTTTTAGATGTCGTAATGTTATTTTTGTTATTCACCTAAAGTTCAATCGAATTGTGTTGGCCATATTCTTGTGTGCCTCTATATTCAGATTAAATTTCAGGTCAGAGTCGTTATTTTATTGTGTTTCAGTTAGTATCACGAAAGACAGTCGGTGAGCAAATGATCTTTTTTTGTTTAACTTATGTGTATGGTGTGTGTGACAACAAATAATGGCCTAGCTAGCTAGTTAGTTATCTGCAACTTTTTCGCATCAGAGTTGAGTATGAACACAACAATAGCCTTTTCACATCATCACCAATATTATTTATTTCAACATTATGCAAAACACAAGGGTCCCAAATACTATACATCAACCACATGCTTAGCAAATTGTTGTCACAATAGCAAAAAAAAAAAACTTCATAGAGCTCCTTTTATGTAGATTTTTTCGAGATTTTATCTAGTTTTTATAAATTCTATCTCTATTACATTATTATCATTATAATCATCAAATCACTTACTTTATCTTAAAAAAATATATATATAAATACTCAAATAACCTATTTTTCCAAAAAATTCTAAAAAATAATATAGAACTAAGCCCTCAGACCTTAGAGGAGAGAAATAATATGATCAAGTATTAAAATTCATAAATGTGAATTGATACTGTCAATATTTATTGCTTTTTACAATTTTTTATAAATGAAAGCGACATCAAGAGCTTGTTTGATCTTGGAGTTTTCAGGATTTATGTGTTTTATCGGAAAAAAAATCATTTTTTAGTATTTAAAATTAAATCAAATAAAAATAAAATATGAGTATGTTATTTTAATTAATAATTTAAGTGATTTTTAATTTTAATTAACAATTTAAAATCATATTAATGTGATAAAAATAATAATTAAAAAAAATCACCTTATTCTTTCTTTAATTCAAACATCACTTCATTCACTATCATCGTTCACATAACACAATTCATTAATTAAAAATATTAAAATACTCTTTATTTAAAAAAACATATATCTTCTACGAATAATCAGCTCCCGACAATACTTTTTAAACAAATTCTTAATGAACAAGCTCCAAAATCAAACAAGTTCCAATAGAGAGTAATTATAAGTACGTAATTGACTTACTTCGGGCCAATGGCTAGGAAATTGGCGTCGGAATCCAATGAATTGAAGGAGACAAGTATCCTGGACCATTAATGATCAATCGACATATATGTCTTTTCTTGTTGCCCTCATTAATTATTACTTGTGGCAAGTTGATCAAAAACTTTGAACCTAAGATCTAAGGCAACTAAACGTCGCCATATATGGCGGCGAAACGGTCCGTCGTTCGTCCGTCGCCGTCAGCATTTAATTTGATCATGTTCGGATCAGACAAGTCGCGCGGTTGTGGGTCCTCCCATCCTTGATGAACGTGGCAAATACTATTTCTTTCCATTTTGGGGAGGATGTATGGGATCTATCCTCCACTTGCAAAACTTTATATCCCATTTTTTGAGTTGTTTATATTGGTGGGGGAGTGTTTTGAGTTTAAAAGGGATCATGCATGGTTGTGAGAGTGTCATATTTAAGGCGGTCAAAATTAAGAGTTTACGTAAAATCGTTTACCAATTCTAAACTCGTAAAATCTAGAGTTTACTTAAATCGCAAAAATTTAATTTTATAAAATAACAGTTATATATTATTATTATTTATATGTATAATTAAGTATTTTATACCTAACTAATTTAAAAAATATATATTTAAATATAAAATTAATTAAAAATAATAATAAAAAAATAATACTATAAAAAAATTATATTTACAAAATTAATTATATTAATTAATTTATTTAAATAAAAAATAACTTTATTTATTTTTAAATATAATTTTTTTAAACGTAAATTCGTATAAAATCGTAAAATCAAAATTATTTATAAAATCATAAAATCGTAAAATCTTATTAACGTAAATTTAAAATCGTAAAAATTTACCTATTTAAGACTTTACTTAAAATCAGATTTGCTAATCTTCGATGAAATTGTAAAATCGTAAGATTTTAAGAGACAACTCGAGATTTTAATAGTCTTGGTCATGCTAGCTCCCTTTATTAAATAAAAAAGTTAGTTCATATTGGTTAATTGAGCCTTTGTGACAGGAAAAAAAAACCCGATGATCGATGATGATTTTGAGAAGATTATGATATTTTTTTATAAAAAGATTTAAAGGTATTGATATATAAATAAAATAAATAATAATAATAATTTAAAATTAAAGATATTTTAGTATTTTAGTAAATGAAACGATTTATTTAATGAATTGAAGGGGAGTGAAGTGAAGTGATGTTTAATTTTTTTTGTTTAATTAAATAACCCAAAATCGAACCAGGCGTGAGTTTTTTAAGATTTTGTTCAAACAAAATCCCAAAAAAAAATCAACATAAAAAAGCTCTAAGATCATTTAAAAATATATATTAATACATAATAATTTTAATAAATATATTTCAATTGTGATATGTAAGTTAAAAAAAAAAAATAGATCAAACAAATTATTAAAATATATTAATACATAATAAAAAAGTGTATTTTTGATATTTTAATAAATAATTTTATTATACAATTGACAACTAAAAAAAGATGAGTTATTTGAAAAACTTTTCTTTTTAATAAAAGAATTCTGCAATAGAATTTCTATTTCCTTGTTTTCGAGTCTCATATATATGTTAGTTTCATTCTGTTTTTAAATATTATTGAAAATGTTATTATTTCAACTTTACTATTCACAAACTTGAGAATTGAACAAATAATTTTGAAAGGAAACAAACAATATTTGGCTGCCTATGATCAATCACTTGACAAGATGTGAAATCATTGAAACAAGATGGGCCAAATCCCTCCTATTTACAGGCCTAACAAAAAGACATCCTAACTAGCATATAGCTAGATAACCAAATATTTTCTTTTCTAAAAAAATAAAATAAAATTATTTTTACCACACACAATTGAATTTTCTTTTGTTTGCTAGGAGATGGGTATTTATCTATATACTGTCTTTTAGCAAATTAATAGAACTTAGATTGTTCTTAATGACAATTATTTTCATATTTAACTATTTAATTAACCCATTAGTAACAACTTTGGTTTAAATATTTCACCATTGTATCACGAACTTTGTATAAATGAAAAAATGTCCTAGTAGGTCAAAATTAAAAATTACTTTTGCTTGATTTGTATGCTGAAAAAAATAACTAAAAAAATAAAAAATATTAGCAAGCATATTTGAGATTGAAGATTGCCTTTCTTAATGAATTGAATTATTGAAGTAATTTCATTTATTAATATATATGCTAGTAATTTTGAGATTGATTTTATTTGTTGAATGAATACCGCACATGTTGATTTTGTCTAACTACTATCGGATTATATGAAATTGTTGGTTAGACCATGCAAGACGAGATTGATATATCGTAGTTTTTGATATGCACGAGTTTCTTTTGAATTGTAACTCCAATGGATTGGACTTTTGAACAAACCAATAGTGGAGGGATAAATGACCACCATACAACACGACTCAAACAGAAGGTGGGCAACCAACCAACCAACAGTAACACTGTACATCCCATTTGAAAAACTTGATGATAATAAATAATAATTAAGGGTTTGTGGCCATTAATTAGCCCGGGTACCCTCCGAAGGGGACACCGTGTCCTTTGGGGGTGGGGCAATTTATAAGAAATTAGGTGTAGTTATTCATTTTCAAATGTCATTTCCAAAATATTGTCTTTTTCATATACTCCTATATATTCCACTACTTTCCACAGTGTCATTGATAAATGTATTTAGAAACTAAGATACTCCCAAGTCCCACCAGAAAATAATAGGTCAAATTTAATTGTGATACTATTGTAATCCAAACTTCAAAGAAATTCGCAAACCATGATCATGTTCTGCAATAGAGACGCGACGCGACACAACGCAAAGGGTTGCCCATGGAAATTTTAAAACTCAATATATTCAAATATTATATTTAAGTCTCGATCTAGAAATAATTTAGTTTTGCTTTTAAATTTAATATCTTATTTAATCTCTGAATTTTTTGATTCAATATCTGGATTCGTTTTCAAATACATATGCACAATCTTTTGAGATTTTTTTAAATAATTTAAACTTAATTAAACATTAGTTCATCTCTCATCTAACCTTCAATTCATTAACTAAAATACTTCCCATTTTTTAAAATCAAATTTATTTTATCATTCTATATTAATAGCTAAGTCATTTTACCAAAAATAAGAAAACATCACTTCCTCAAAATCACAAAAAAAATCTTAATCTTTTAAATAATCTACATGCTATTTACAAAACCACTACCGATCGATCGACCCTTAGTTTTTAAACAACATTTATACCTATAAATGTATCCAAATACATAAAAATGAGTGTTTTTAAGTGGAGAAAATGTTATCTAAAATTGAGTAGTTACAAAATAATGTTTTATAAGGGTGAAAGTGCCCATCTTCAAACACTTAGATATGGGCCTACGGCTAGGTACATGCCATAGCTACACGTCAATGTAAAAGCATATATAAGAAGACAATCCCCTTTTCCCTTCTTGAGAGTAAATCTTGATAGTTTTCTAAAAGAGAGAGAAATATTGAAACATAACACTAAACCCTAGTCCTCAAATTCTTGTCTCCGATTATTAATTAAATCTCAGATATGAACCCTAATTCTTTCTTCATCTCTTTTCTGCTTCTCTCCACCATTCTCGTGTTTGAGGCTCAAGGTATGTAAATTAAACATCTCTCTCTCAAGTTCTTGATTTTTTTTTTTTTTGAACATACAAAACATTTCAATAATGAAAAAACGATGAAAACCCAACAAAAATAAATCAATGAATCTTCTTATTACTAATTATTTGGTCATGACATTCAGGTGCGCGACTATTGCCCGAGGAATTTACACCATCACAAGGCTATGAGAAGGTCCAGAAAACAATATTTTTTTCATTAAAAGCAACTATTTCTCTCTCTTCAAATGAGCATTTATTGTTGTTGGTATATTTACAATTCATTAAGGGGAACTAATTAACTCGTGAAACTATTAATGAAGGAACAGGTGACATTGAACAGAAGAATATCAAGCAATTATCATCATGATCTCTCTTCTTCTTCAGGTACAACAAATATTAAGTTTATCATTAATTCATGTAATATATTAATAATTGAGTATATTTTTCAAAAAAATCAAATCTTTAATTGATCAAGTGTAACAACATATGGAAGGTAGGAGAGAGAAGTTTTCAGTGAAGTCATTGCCGGAGCACTATCCGGATGTATTGGACATAGCTGGGATGGATTATACATCTGCTAGGAGGAAGACTCCAATTCACAATTGATGATATTTTTAGGGTTCCTCAAAAGTTGGGCCTGCACCATTACGGGAAAGCAGCAAGCTTTTAGGGTTGTTTTACAAACATTTTGTTCATATATTGTTATAATTAATTAAGCTAGCCAATGATCATGCATGATGATGATGTAATGATATTCATTACTAATTAAATGTTTGATTTGATTTGATGATCATAACCACACTAAAGTGACTACTCATTAGTAAAACCTAAAATTTATTATTACTTTTCTATTATTGTACTTCCTTATTGTATGTATATATGTCTAGTTCGGTTTTTTTTTTTTATGATATTTTCTAACAAATATATATATATATATATATATATATATATATATATATATATATATATATATATATATTAATATACCCTTTATTTTTTTATTAAAAATAATTTTATATTATATGTACCCTTTTAAAAAAAAAACTCAATTTTCAATTTTCTATACGAAATAAGTTTATTCCAATAAACTCAATCCGAAACTTAATTCAATATCGGATAAAAGAAAAGCAAGAAATCTTTACTTTTCTCCCCATATTCAATCTTTTTATTGTAAAACTGGCTTCTTAAATTCTGGGCACATGCTTTCACGTTGTGATTTCATATTTTTTTTGAAATAGAGCCCATTTCATTGTTGTTGCAAGTGGACTCTGGCCCACAAGATGGGGCTGGACCCACCTAATTCGTATTTCTCCCTTATTAATTAATGGAGAGGGAATATGAGTAGTCCACTCATTCATGCATTTAGAATTTATTAGTCATTTTGGCAA
Source organism: Impatiens glandulifera (assembly GCF_907164915.1). Taxonomy (NCBI): domain Eukaryota; kingdom Viridiplantae; phylum Streptophyta; class Magnoliopsida; order Ericales; family Balsaminaceae; genus Impatiens; species Impatiens glandulifera. Next base: position 16,687,795 of record NC_061864.1, read on the forward strand.
CCATGAAAATGACTATTTAAGAAAAATATTACTACTGAATTAAAAATATATAAATATTTGTGGGATATAATTATAAAAAAATGATAAATACAATATAAATATCTTCCTATGATAATTATATTTTTTTTCATCCACTTTAACGAAGTATTTTTTAATTAACTACGATAGTTTAGGTGTAATGATGTACAATAGAGATAAATGTGTTCAAATTTTTTCTCAAGTTATATTAAAAACTCTCGAATTATTATTCCGATTGTTGTTATGGCGGTGTGTAAAACCAGTTGATTCCGCACTTTTAAAAATTGAGATGAAATTATGTAATAGTTTATATTAACTTTTTAAACTAAAAAACAAATACCACCATATTTAGCTCTCATTTCAAGATCAAAATATTAATATCATCAATACAAAATAATTATTTGTCCATTAGGTTTTAGAACAAGTCTTGGAAAATATATTTAACTTTTAAAATCGAAGGTTAACAAATTTGATTTTAAATAAATTTTTAAATAATTAAACTCTTACGATCTTATATTTAGGATAGTAAGATTTTACGATTTTACATTAAAAATAATAAATTTATATTTATAATTTTTTTTTTATTTATTCAAATAAATAAATTAATATAATTAATTTTATAAATTTAATTTTTTTATAGGGTCATTAACTTACTGTTATTTTTAATTAATTTTATATTTAATATATATGTTTTTGAAAATGGTTAATGTATAAAATGTTTAATTATATATATAAATAATAATAATATATAACTAATATTTTTTAAATTAATATTTTATTATTTATAAACTGTCTATAAGAATTCTAAATAAACTCTAGATTTTGAATGTGTAGTTATAAAAATATAATTTAGTTTTCAATATTATTTTATAAAATATATTTATAGGTTGTTTAGGCTTTTGCTATAAACATATACAATACAGGCTTTGAGTTATCTTCCTCATCATGCGCGATTAATTAAATTGATTGGGCCTTGTGAACAAAACAAATTGGGCCTATCTTAACAATTAAAGAAACGTAGTGGGCCTAATGGCGCAAATCTATTTGACCATATTTATATGAGAGAAGCGTTAATTTCCACTAGGGTTTCTGCTATTTGATCGACTCCGGCGGTTCCTCAGTCATTCTCTCAATCCTTGAAGATTCATTCAGCATCTTCCAACAATGGCAGAACAGGTTTGATATCTTTATATTTTATTTCTAGATATCTACGTGGATCTTCTCTGCTTCGATCTTACTTTTCCTTTTCTATTCTGTTATAGACGGAGAAGGCTTTTCTGAAGCAACCCAAGGTCTTTCTATGGTACTTATATGAATTATGATGAATTCCATTCTTCTGGGTTTTCTTGTTTTTTATTTTTCCGCAATTGTTGATTTCTCTATGTTGTTCATTTGCCCTTTAGCTCGAAGAAAACAGGGAAAGGAAACAGGCCTGGAAAGGGTGGGAATCGCTACTTTAAGAGCGTTGGTCTTGGATTCAAGACTCCAAGAGAAGCCATTGAAGGTACATAATGAAGATTTCTATATAGTAATTGCATATATCTTGTTATGGTTGTCTTAAATTCCAAATCTTTGATGAATTTTTTGGATAGCTTCAAATTTGTACAATAGGACATTGCATTTACTTGTAGGCAACATCAAATGCTAAGTCTGTTTTTAAAAGTGAGATCT